>NW_026125281.1:41125000-41725000 GCF_943737965.1 Phodopus roborovskii
TGTGTGTGTGTGGTGTATGTGTGTGTGTGTGTGTGGTGTGTGTGGTGTATGTGTGTGTGGTGTGTGTGTGTAGTGTGTGTGGTGTGTGTGGTGTATGTGTGTGTGTGTGTGTGTGTGGTGTGTGTGGTGTGTGTGTGTAGTGTGTGTGGTGTGTGTGGTGTGTGTGGTGTATGTGTGTGTGTGTGTGTATGTGGTGTGTGTGTGTGTGTGTGTGGTGTGTGTGTGTGTGTGTGTGGTGTGTGTGGTGTGTGTGGTGTGTGTGTGTGTGGTGTGTGTGGTGTGTGTGTGTGGTGTGTGTGTGTGTGTGTGTGTGTGTGTGGCTAGCCTCAGGTTTGCAATTGTACTACCTCAGCCTCCTGAATGTTAAGATTGTGCCCAGCTATGGTTATACAATTTTTATTCAATTTCTTTTATTCTTTACCCACGTTAAACCAAAAAAAAATAAAATCACTTCTTGCATTTGTGCATAGGGCCTAAGTGATTTTTGCTTCACAGTAAGTGATAAAATGATAAACCAGGTAGAGGCATCTTAAGGACTTTTAAATCCCATGCATCTTTAGTTGGCAAGCTTATTTGTCAACACTTCCTGTATCCCTCAGTTTCATTTCCTAATCCCCACTAGATCTCCTAAAATCACCCCTCCCCCACACCCTTTCACAACTACAAGGAAAATCCCTGGGGGACTGAAACCACAAAAGCAGTTCCCAAAGGGTCCCAGCGCCAAGGAACCTGAAGCACCACAGGGACCCTTGGGACTGTCTGCCTTGTGTCCGTGCTTGGGTTCTGGACCACGCCACGGTCTGAGAACACAGTAGCCTGATGGAGCAGGCCCTGTTCTCACTGGACAGATAGATGCTTTGCCGGGATCTCCCACAGAACTCATGAGGTAGGTGCAGTGAGCACACACATTTTAGCACTCACGTTGTCTTTATAAATGCCACACTACCTCAAACTCACAGACGAGCGCACTTTGCTTCACGTTCCCTAGTGTTAGTTAGCCCAAACAAGATGTTCTCACAATCAAAACATCTCTCACCCGCTCAAGTGGATGACACTTGTGAGAAAGACATTAACATGCATTAACTTGTGGGTCTCTGTCTCTGCAAGAGAAAGGGGAAAGATGAAGCCCCTGATGCTTTACTCCTCATCATCCCAAATCACTAGGAAAGGGGGAGTCTGACTCCTAGGGGGAAGGGAGTCATCGGAACCCACCTTCAACTGAACTCAGCCAAAAGATGACTACAGCACACTTGTAAGAGCCAGCTTAGCAGTCTCAGTAATTTTAGAAGTGCTAACTGTCCAGCGCTGAGGAGATGGCTAAGACTGTAAACACTTGACTAGTGAGCACAAGATCCTGCGTTTAATTCCTGGAACTGATGGGGGGCAGTGGGGTGGTGTTTTTAAAAAAATTAAAAAGCTAAGTATGGCAGTGAGCACTTGTAGGCTGGCAGTGGGGCCTGCTAGCCTCGCCTGCCTGGGGAGTTCCAGGGCAATGAGAGGCTTTTCCAGAAAATGGTAGACAGGTTATCCTCCAACCTACACACACACACACACACACAAACACACACACACACACACACGTGCATGCGCAAGCACACACATACACACGAGTATTATTTTTCATTTTCATTTCTGTAGAAGCTCACGATTCTCCGTCTACCTTAAAGATGTCCTGAGTCTGCATTGTATGGCACAATTGCTAGGATACAGAGAGAAAGATGTAGAAAAGAGCTCCTTACATCATCCTGGCACAGCAAAAGCTCCCAAACCACCGGATGTCATCCCAGATCAGTGCTTCCCTCCAGCATTAGCATGCAGTACCATCACCTGGAAAGCTTGTTAGAGAGAATGCAGGTCCCCACCCCCAGAGTGGCTGACTCCCTAGGAGCAGCCTAAGCCCAGGAGTGAAAGTTAGGTCATTTGGTCCTGATGCGACTGACCTGAAGACCACGGCGAAGGATTATAGGAGACTTAATTAAATAGGCTACTGAGCATATGATGTCACTTTCTAATATCAAGACACTTTTATGGAGAAATAACAGTTAAACATTCAAGAATGATAGCCCTGTATTACATAGCATTACGGTAAGGACATCTGTATTAGGTCACGCAGACTGTAGGTGCTTCAACATATAACGCTGCAATAGTTCATTGGAGAGTCAGCTGGACTGGACTGAGGGATCCCTAGAGGGCTATAAAGCATTACTTCCCAGCATGCTTGTGAAAGTATTTCCAGAGACGATTGAGATGCGTTGGGTAGGCACTGCCGTCAACGAGGGAGGACACCATCCAGCTGGCTAGGAACTCAGAACAGGAAAGCAAAGGACGCTGTCTGGCGCTTCCTCCCTCTTGCTATGGCCCTTGGATACCACATGCAGGGTTCTTCAGGCTCTGAATTCTGGAACGCGAACCAAAGGCCCTCTGGGAGCCCTTACTTTGGCCTTGGTCTGGAGCCTGCCATAGCAATTCCGATTGTAAGGCTTCATGGCCTGAGCCAGGCGTCTGGCTCCCTGGCTCTCTGGCTTACAGAGCCTCTAACTCATGGCTCATCTCTGGAGAATCTAACGCAAAGGTGAAACTAGGCTCCCGCGTCTCCGCAAAAGTCACGTCATTAGCTGGTGAGATGTGCGGCACCGTCCCAAAACAGCAAGGAAGACCGTTGTTGCGAACCTGTGACCTGATCCAGCCATGACTTTCCGCTGAAGACCCTCAGAGAACAACCTGCCAAATGTCACTGCAGCTATCTGGAGGAAATGATGTGTTGTTTTTCCTGTCCGCTTAGCAGCTGCTCCTGACTTTCCTGAAATTTTAACTATCTTGTGCGGCCCCGCTGACCTCCAGTCGGCAGTCTGGCATGATTTCCAGTTCCGCCCGCACCAGCTCTGCCGCTGCCACCAAATGTAGTTTTTTAACTACACCAATAAGCCTTGGGAGTCAGACGTTGGGGGAAAAAACCTGCTAACTCAGAGAGGCCGAGAAGCAACCACATGTTCTTCCCTTTTTGCCAGAGACCCAGAAAGAGAGAGTCTTTCCAGCCGTCTCAAACCAAAAAGACCACGAAACTCCAAGTTCGTCCCTACTCCTCCTGTGTGTCTCTCTATCCATCCTCCTGACTCCTCTGTACGCTCTGTGGCTAATTCCTGCCAACCAGCTGCTGGCTCTACCCGGATCCAAGGTTGATTTTATTAACACAGTCTCGGGTATCACAGTGGGATCAAGTACCCCGCAACAAGAATGTGTAAATACGAAAGAGAGAAGGGAGAAAGGAAGAAGGGAAAACCACTTGGAGCAAATGAAGCTTTGGAAAGGCAAAGCAAAGCCTCACACATGATCCACTCCACTGACATGTGATTGCCTGCTGAAGGGTTGTTCCTGACGTCAGGAGTAGCTGCCGCTTCGTCCTCAAAATAACCTTTCCAGTCTTCACTATGCCACGTGTCTTTCCTTCCTTCCTTCTGCTTTGTAACAGAAACTTCTTCCGGGTGATGTTTCAACTGAACAAGACCCCCATCAACACTACACAAAAGCAATACAGCTCATATGGTATTACTCAGAAATATCTGAGGTTATCTTCCTGGAGAGAAACCTGGGTATGTGAATTCAAAGCTTCTAGAAAGGTTATTCTCTTTGACTCCATTTCTTGGAATTTACGCCGAGGGAAACAAACATACTGTATCTTCAAATTCATGGCAACGTTAATAGTCATCAAAGCAAGTTTTATCTTTAGAGCATTATAAAATCCTGAATGTCTAATAAAATAATATTTTTACATCTGTGACACATTAAAACCAATCACTTAAATATAGAATAGTTTTAATTGGCATAAAAAAAATCTCCAGAATACTATGCTGCATTTTGTAAAACAAGTCGAAAGCACTAGCTTTCAAATTACAGTTTTGGGACTATATGTATGTGAAGAAATAAGAGACCACAGGTATAATCTGAACCACTGCCCTATGACCTCATTGTCAGAGCGTAACAGTTACGTATTTTTAGTCACCCAGATATGCTACAATACGCAGATGTATATTTTACAATAGAAACAAACTTAAGTTATTTGGAATGTTTGAGCAGTTCTAAAGTCGAACGTCTGTGTCCCATAAAAGGATAAGGAGGACACGTGAGAGCCGGTTGATTACCCTTGGTTTAACTTTAAAAACAAGTCCTCAGAACTGGCCCAGTCATCAAGCTCTGGTTGCAAATCATCCAGGCAGGATTCTGTGGTTTAATTACTAAATAACCCTAGATCCCCAGGTCAACTGTACAGATGCAGTGTCTGGGAAAAGACCTCTAAGTTGCACAAAGGTTATTTCTGCCCCTGATGCTTTTCTTTCCAGCTCTTTCTTGTTCATTAAATATTCTTCTCTTAGCATAAGCTCCAACAACATGAAAAAATTACAAAAATGATTCTCATTATTCTAGTGAACTTTTTAAAAATGCAAACTGGAAACAATTATAGAGCTATTTAGGGAGACTCTATTGGAAATGTGATCTTCTGTTTGTTCAAACTAGGTGGTGAAAAACAGCTTCCTATTTAGAAATGGAAAATGAAACGAATTGTAGTGAGTGACCTACGGATAGAAACAACTTTTCATCTACTTTTAAATTAAAGTTTAATGACTCATTTGCTATGTAGCTATGGATGGCATTTATGTTTGTATGTGATTACATTTTATCCTTACTTTTGAGTGCTCAAATTAATTTATACCCTTTATTTGATTTTAAAGAAAAAGGGTACTACTTCTAAAATTAGCATGGCAGTAGTTAATGTGGATTCTAGCACACACGCTTTAACATGAAGGGAGAAATGCCATCTCCATTCAAAGCCATGTGTACTCACTCACTGTCATCCCTGCATACAGAAGATCTTAACAGAGAATCATAAAGGGTGTTGGGTTTCTGTCGTTTAATGAGTAGATACTGGAAGACATCCTCGATGTGAGTGGAAATGCTATCTCCTTATCTACCAGACACAAATTATATACAAAATCTTAACCCAGTTTTTTTCCCTTACGCAAAATAAGAAATGATTATGCATAGCAGTACTTTAATTAGTAGCAAAATGTTTCAGTTGAAAGGATCCACTGATGTGTCCATCAATGGATGAATGCATGAAGAAAATATGGTTGATATAATTGAGTCATTTAAAAAAAAGAGCATGAAAGCTGGGAGTTGGTTGGCCTTTAATCCCAGCACTCAGGAGGCAGAGGCAGGCGGATATCTGTGAGTTCGAGGCCAGCCTGGTCTACAGAGCAAGTTCCAGGACAGGCTCCAAAGCTACAGAGAAACCCTGTCTCAAAACAAACAAACAAAAATACAAGCAAAAACCCATGAAATCCTGTTATTTGAAGCAACATGAATAGAATTTGGGGAAATGAAGTTAAATGAAATAACATCAGCATAAAAAAAAAATAGGCATGTGTATTCCAAATGTGTGTACAAACCTGAATTTAAGTCACAGAAATAGAAAGCAGATTGTTGGTCACTAGAGAACGGGAAGGGTAAGTTGAGATAAAGGCTATAAAACACTAACAGTCAGTGAAAGACGGAAAAAAAGTTCTAATTTTGTATAGCACAGAAGGTGATTACAAATTACAATAATCTGTGTATCTCAAAATAACTAGAAGAAAAGAATTCAGTATTCCCAATACAAGAAACAGTAAACATCCTGCTTTTACCATCATACGTTCCCTGCATATATCAAATGTATCTGTTAATAGGCATAATCATTAAATAACAGTGAGTTAGAAATGTTTGATGTTTTCTCTAAGTTGGCT
Organism: Phodopus roborovskii; assembly: GCF_943737965.1. Taxonomy (NCBI): domain Eukaryota; kingdom Metazoa; phylum Chordata; class Mammalia; order Rodentia; family Cricetidae; genus Phodopus; species Phodopus roborovskii. The sequence goes on from NW_026125281.1 coordinate 41,130,778, forward strand.
CTATGTAATGCTATAAAATGTTCACTGTAGAGATGGCATAAACACACAAAATTAACCAGTAGGGAAATACACTTATGTACATTTTCAGACTTAGTAATGGAGCCAGCATACAAAAATGTAACAATCTTTCTCACAAAAAAAAAAAAAAAAAAAAAAAAAAATCTCAAAACAAAACATGCTCTAGGAGTCAAGTAAGTGGCGGGGACCCTCTCTCCAGTAAGCTAAGACCACGTGGAAACACTTAGACGGATAGGAATGCGTTAATAATTAAGACAGAGCTGGCCAATAAGAAGTTCTAGTCATTGGCCAACAGCTTTATAACTAAAAGAGTCTCTGTGTTATGTTGCAGCTGACCCCACCCTGGGAAACTGCTTGTAACAAAATGACACCTGCAATATGGATACTAAGAACTTCCACTTAAAACTTGAAAAAAGCTTAAAAAGATTTTAAAAACAAAAGAACAGAGACAAGCAAGGCTTCTTGGTAGAAGCATTTTTCTCAGGTGGGCTCTGTTTTGCTAGAGACGGCAGAGACTCGCACGGTGGCTCCTTTAAGGGAGTCTTCATGAGTTGGCATGAGTGGCAAAAAAACCACAGGGCTTTTTTAAGAGACCCCACTACCAAACAAGAATGTTGTGTACGAGCAGCTGGCAGTGGTAGTGACCACATCTCCAAGCTGCAGCATGATGCTTGATGGCAGCTTAGACCAAGGCAGTGAGCACAGAAAATGAAAAGCTGTGGATTCCTTCCAGACTAACATGATTTGATCAAGGACCAGGTGATCCAACATTCAAAACAGCTGAGACAAGGCAGCCTTGCAGACTACAGCCAGGATTTCTGCATCTTTTTAGGATTCCCCATGACAGCGCCCCCTACCAGCAGGAAGTAGTTTGAAAACAACTACGCCCAAATTCCCAAATATTGTCTATAAATGTTTGTTTTCATCTAAATAGGATTGGTTATAAATGGTTAATGATCACAACCAATCTCTTTTAAAGGTAAAAGGGGATTATGGTATAGAAATGAATACTTTGTTTTGGAATGGATTTTCATTTATTGATACAAATTTAAGGTCAATTTTCTGAAATGTATATTTCTCTTCTTGTTTAAGTATTGTGTTTATATAACTCATTTTAAAATGTAATGTATAATTAAATACAAATTATAGTTACCTGTAACAGTCAAAACTTATAGTTAGGTTAGTTAGGTTTTCTAGATATACAGAGATGTATTTGAAGTTGATAAATATTCTTCAAACCTTTCAAAGACCTACAGAATATGGCATTTTAAATGGTTTAGGGTTAAACACTGAGTCAAACTAGAACTCAGATGCAGATAGAGAGCACAAGGCCAGGTTGCAGAAACACATAGAGACAGCTGACCTGAACAAGGAGGAACTAACAGGCCCCCAGGCTGATAGCTGGGAAGCCAGCATGGGACTGACTCAGGCCCCCTGAATATGGGTCTCAGCCAGAAGGACTGAGCAGTCTAAGGGACCTCAGACAGTGGAGCCAGGATGTATCCCTGGTGCACAAAAGGACCTTGCGGACACATCCCCCATGGAGGGATAACTGCCTTAACCTAGAGACAGGAGAGAAGCCCTAGTCCCTACTTCAAATGACCTGTCAGATCTACATGACCCCAACTGGATGGTAGTCCCCTACACATGGAATTGGGGTGGGGGATGGGAGGGGAGGGTGGTCAGGGTGCATGTGAGGGGGCAGAGAGGGTAAAAGGGAGGGAGGGATGGAGAGAGGGAGGGAGAGGGAACTGGATCGACATGTAAAATAATAAATTAAATTTAAAAAAAATGGTTTAGGGTTTTTCTTAACAGTGAGGCACAACTGCTCCTGGCAATACCAACTTCGTCAGAAAGGAAGATGGACATCGAAGAAACTCATTGTGGAGTTTACTTTCAATAGGGCAAGACTAGCCATTTGGGCAAGATGCTGCTCTTGTCTGGACTGTTTGACTTTATGCTGTATAAACTGGACATGCAGGACCCACAGGAAAGAGACTGATGAAACAAGATGGACATTGCTACAGAGTTCCTGCTTCATGGAAGAGTCTGTCAGACAGTCTGCAGGACACAGAGGAAAGTGACTGACAAACAGTTTAAAGTCTCCTGCTTTGCTGAGGAGTCTGCCAGACACACTATGGCCTATGGGCTGAAGATGGAAGATTACAGCAGAACTTCAAGTGACTGACCAGGTAGCAAGATGTCTCTGCCATTTCTAGAGTTTATATACTATACTTCTGTAGTTTTTGATGGAGTTGAAGACAAATAGTTATGGTTATAGTTTTTTTTGTTAGGATTAAAGATGTTACATATAAGATTTTAGACTCACAAAGACAGGATAGATGATAGAAAATTTTCTTTAATTCCTGATGTTAATGGACTAAATATTGTTAACTATAGTTCTTATTTGGTAACTCTTTTGTTATATATTTTACTATATTAAAGTTAAAACACTTCTTTTTATTTTAGACAGAAGAGAGGAGATGATGGGAGATGTCATTCTGTAATATGTTTCTCTTATTGGTTAATGAATAAAGCACTGTTGGCCAATAGGAAAGCAAGATAGGTGGGACTAGAAGACAAGGATAATTCTGGGAGAGGTAGTAAAGAGGAGTCAAGATGTAGAACTTGAGAGAAGAGGTCCGGACTCTACTCTCCGGTAAGCTAAGACCGTGTGGAAACACATAGATTGATAGAAATGAGTTATATTTAAGACTGAGCTAGCCAATAAGAAGCTCTAGCCATTGGCTAGCTTTATAACTAAAAAAAAAAGTGTTATAGATACTTTCAAGATTCAATGAAGAGACACCATAAAGAAGAAAGACAAACATTGTTTTTCTCAATTTTATGCTTGCTTTAGAGATGAAGACACATAATGGCCCATTTTCCTTCACTAGATGCCAAAAAAAGCACTGGGGCCCTAGAGAGATGAGGTAGAACAGAGAGGCTTGGGGTTCCATCTGAGACAGTGAGCTGTGGCTTTAGCAGGAGCAGAGGAGGGATCAGCATGTAACTGGGAGGGATGCTGGAGAGAGCTCTGAGCAGGCAATGGGTTGCAGGTCAGAATTAATGCAACTCTCATAAGGGAAAAGAAAATGCCAAGAAGACTCCAGGCCCACCAGCACTCACTCAGTACTCATCGGTGTCCGCTGGGTAAATTTCTTCTGGGTCCTGATCACTCTCTCTGACTCACCTAAAAAGACCATCATTTTCTGCAACATCCTTTTCTCCTCAAGGGGCAGCTCAAGTATCTGCACAGACAATGGTTTCTCCCATAGTCCCCGTTCCCAGGGACATTTGTTGTTGTTGTTGTGTTTGTTTTTCTGTTTGTTTCGGAGTGGTTTTTTGTTTGTTATTGATGTTGTTGGGGGTTTTTTGTTTTAATTTTGTTTTTCATTTTCAAACAAGGTCTCTCTGTGTAGACATTGCTGTCCTGGAATCCACTTTACAGACCAGGCTGGCCTTGAACTCAAAGAGATTTGCTGCCTCTGTCTCCCAAGTGCTGAGATTAAAGGCGTGCAGCATCACTGTGCATCGGATGTTTTTATTTTGTCTTTACTTTCATTATCCTCGCAGTGTTTTTTTAATTGGTGTATAGAAATATAGTGACTGTATTTTAATGACTGGGTTCATGTGGTGTTTTGAGGTATATAAACATTGTGTCATATTTAGTTAAACTATGTCAATCTCTACAAGTAGTATCACCTTGTGGTTTAAAAAAATATTTTGGGTGCTGCAGAGAGGGCTCTGCAGCTAAAAGCACTTGCTACTCTTGCAGAAAACCTGGGTTTGGTTCACATCACCCACATGGGAGCTCACACATCTGTAACTTCAGTGCAATTGTACTGACATTGTCTTTAAAGAGACAAGGCTATGTCATGGAAGAGAACACACCCTGAGGCCTAGCTTCCCAAGTTGTGCACCCAGCTCAGCATCCTGTGTGACACGTGAAATAGAGCAAGTCACCAACCTTCAGTCTGCCTCTGTGATGGAACCATGTACACAGGGCATACCTGTGCTCCATGGTTGTCAATCTCATTAGTGATGGGACAAGTTTTGTCTCTCATGAGATTCCAGAATATTCTAAGTGCTGCTGAAATTTTGTATGTAAATTGAAAGCTAAAGTCTGGGGTACTCTTATATAATGTCATAAATTCCCCATGACTAGGCATTTGAACTGGCTTTGCAAGATGCTTTCTATGTATATAAGCCTTTGATTTGCTAACAAGAAACTAAAATCCATAAGATACTTATTTACATAGCCCATCAATCTATTTTCTATTCCTGTATTCTCTCTCTTATGCCATATTGATAAAGAATAGTAAAAGTTATTTAATGCCTTAAGTGTGACTTGTTTATAGGTTAATAATTTTGCTTCTAAAAATCCCCTTCCAGTAATATTCCCGTAGTTGAAGATGTTTTTAATTTTTTTAATAGGGTTTCTCTGTAGTTTGGAGGCTGTCCTGGAACTAGCTCTGAAGACCAGGCTGGCCTCAAATTCACAGAGATCCATCCACCTGCCTCTACCTCCTGAGTGCTGGGATTAAAGGTGCGCCTGGCATTTTTAAAACATACATTCTATATTCTTAAAAGCCAAGGAGAAAAAGACTTCTAGATGCAGGCTAGTGATCAGTACTTTGTTTTACAAATGCACACACATGCATGCTTACACCAGTACAGTAAAAAGTGACGTGGGCATGAGGAGATGGCGCCGTTGATAAGAGCTCCCACTGTGTATGATTAAGGACCTCAGTGCAGATCCTCGGCACCTGTGTAAACCAGGACGCGTCACCGTCACCTGGTGCCACTGTGGGTGGGCAGAAACAATCACTGCTGGCAAACTCATTAGGTTCCCGGTGCAATGCAGACTCTGCTCAGGGAAATAAAGCAGAAATGACAAAGAGAGACACTCTGCATCCTTCGCTGGCCCGCTCACACATGCACGCACGCACGCAGGCAGGCACACAAACTTTCATACCTATATACACACATGTACATGGGATACATACCATGTTCTCTCTCTCTTTCTCTCTGTCTTCTCTCTCACACACACACACACCAGAAAACCCACTTCCTTTTAATTTTACAAAAATGTAAATGTGAATACTGCAAAGGAGGGCAGAAATGCTATAGACACAGCAGACCCTAACCCCATGAAGGGACAGGAGCCAGACGTATAAATGAGCTGTCGAGTCCACTCCAACCTAACTTCATGATTCCGTTGTTAAATCTGTTAATTATGAAAAGCTAGATTTTTGTGGTTAAATAGCTCATAATTAGGATGGATGAAAACATGACACACATACTATTTTAAACTTCAAAACAGGAATGAGAATAACTTCTATTTATAAGACAACACTAAAATAAATATTTTTATCCTTTCTGGCCTTGGGTCACTGCTTTTGGAAGTCAGAAAAAGGAATAAACTTTATATTACAACAAAAAACAACGCAGCCTAGAACACAGATGTGCTGTGTCTAGGAAGGACCACATCAGCCCTCAGAACAGTAAACACAGATTTCCAACCATGGGCATCTCAGGCTGAGCACCGCCTTTTATAGAGATGTTCACCCAGTGTGTAGCATAAAGGCAAAAGCAACCAGGCACAGAACTGTAGGTCTGTGGGCCCAGCTACTTCGGAGGTGGAGGAGGAGCCCTTGAGGCCAGCAATTCAGCACAAGCCTGGACACCACACAGTGGAGTGGGGGTGGTGATGCAGTCAGTCAAACTAGAAACACGGTAAATGCAACAGAAATAGGACCCAAATCAGGAAGAACCGAGAGGTGTCCCCATCTTTGGGCACGTGCTCAGGCTTGCCCAGATCTCAGGGAGTTAATGCTCCTGAGTTTGTCATACTTTGAAACCTCACCCAACTGACAGCTAGGTTCCCTATAATTAGTTATGCAAAATTGAGATCTATTTAAGACAAAGCATTAAGAGAACTTTCTAATGCTTCTTAACCAATTAGAATGAAGTATTTAAGACACAATACTACAAATTCTCAGAAAAGACAAAACTATGTTGGAAAACAGGAAGTTTGGAACTGCCTTCCAGAAATGCATGATCTGGGGAGTTCACCGCTATTTGGAAACAAGATAATGGCAACAGAAGTTAAGTATAGACATAGTAAAATTATTCAATTAAACTCCATCATATAAGAGAGTCTGGAAAAAAAAATATATTCACCCAATGAAGTAAAAAAAAAAAAAAATAAGGTTTACTCTTTCCCACTGATAAAGTAAATCAAAAAACAAGAATATAGGGATAAGTTCTTATATGGTTCTGTTTATATTTTTTCTATTTGATGTGTCATCTGAAAATGATTATAAAAGAAAAACAAGACCAGCATATGAAAACTTAGATATTAAAATTTAATGTTTGCCTTAGCCTTTTCTATTAGTTAAGGTTTCTATTGCTGTGAAGAGACACCATAACCAAAGCAACCTTTATAAAGAAAAATATTTAATTGGGCTAGATTACAGCTCAAAGGTTTAGTCCATTATCTTCATGGCAGGTGGCAGGCAGGCAGACCTGCTGCTGGAGAAGAAACTAAGCATTCTACATCTCGACCTTCAGGTGACAGGAAGTGAACTGTGGCACTGGGCACAGCTTGAGCATAGGAGACCTCAAAGCCCACCCCCAGGCCACACCTCCTCCAATAAGGCCACACCTCCTGATAGTGCCGCTCCCTAAGGGGGCCACTTTCTTTCAGACCACCACAGGCACCTTGCCCAGGGGAAGGGCCCATGGTTCTCAAAACCTTCAGATCCACTTTGTCACTTCCCAGCTAACAGAGGGACTGTGGCTGGGGGCTGTTCGTAGAGGGGACTTATTGCTTAAGACTGTATCGCCCTTGGGGTCGGATAACAAAGAACAATCTCAAATCAGGGAGGCTGAGGTAACCTGCCAGACTTGTAAAGTGAGCACCAGCCATGGGAGGCCGTCATGGAGAGGGACAAGAACTGACACAGGCCCGCAGAAAAGTGTAAGTGGCAGGAAGCCCAGTGACCCCTAAAATGTGGGCTGTTCACTAAGGTCCCCAAATAAGGCCACAAGAGACACCCACAACCATGGAGGTGAAAACCGTAACACAGCCCGCGAAGCATGACAAAGCAAGGTAGTGCGACATAACTAAGGAACTGCAACTCAGTTATCCCAAGATACTGGAATAGTGCCGAAGAATTCTAACATTGATCAGAAACTTCAAAGAGTAAATACATAAACTAATGGAGCAAGGAAATTAATTTAGGCTGTGGACAAAAAAAGTCAACAATACTGATGACAAAGTCAGCGGTAAAATGATGATACTGAAAAACAAGTAGATGTCAGAAACAGAAGTCAGTCGATCAAATAAAACACACAGTGAAAGGCACTCATTACTGGTGACCAATGAAGCAGAGGAAATGGCATCAAGGACAGACACAGAGATAAGTGAACACTGCATTCAGACACCAAAGAAATGCCAAAGTATTGCCATGACACTAAATAACTTGGTCAAGAGGCCAAACCTAAGAATACTCTAGGTAGAAGGAGCTAAAATAAAAATAAATTCAGAGATGTATTAAATAAAATTATAGCAGAAATGTCCACAAATCTAAGGAAGGAAATGTTCAAGCACAGGATTTTGGAACCTCAAAAACATGAGCTGAGAAGACTTCTCCACAACACATTAGAGTCAAGATGTCAAGACTACCAAACAGAGAAATAAGAAGAAAAGTTGCAAGGGGAAAGGCCAAACAATCCATGAAAGCAATTGTCAGAGTATCACCAGACCACCCAGCACAAACTCTAAACCCCAGGGAAGTGTGGGATGGCATCCATCAAGCCCTGAAAACAAATACATGTCTGAAGTGATTATCAACAGGAAAACAAGCTGCTCAACACAAGCACAAACTAAAGGGATTTATGACCATCAAGCAGAAGATACTCGAAAGGAATCCTACTACAGGGAGAGGAAAAATAGTCTCAATCATGATTTCCCAGGAAGAAATAAAATTCAAAAGAGTAAGACAAGATCACAGAAAAACTAAGAAAGAATAAATCATGTCCAACTTATTAAATCGGCAACTCTTTACATGAATAAGGGCACAATAATGACATTCCCTGCTATAGGAACTAGCAAGCCCTCCCTCTTAGGGTTGGAGTAAACCAACCTATGACTGACTTCAAACATAAGCTCTACTTCTTCTATATAAGGAATGCACCCACTGGCAAACGCATGCATGAACTGAGAGTGAACAAATATGCAAACATATCAAGTAAATGGAAGTCAAAAGTTAATTACATTGACATCTGATAAAGTAGACCAAGCAAAAACAGTCCAAAGATGCTACCTACAGGTGAAAAGGGCTATTATAAGCAAATGGAACCAAACAGTTGTCAATGTTCTGTTTTGGTTTTCTTACTTAGTTTTTATTCATAATCATAAACTTAACTCTGCAATCCAGGTAGACTTGGAGGGTTATGAGGAAAATATGGAACCCAAAGAAGTTCAGTGAGAGCACTGATTATAGGGCATTTCAAGCAGATAGAGTGGGGATGCTCTCTTGAGCTACAGAAGGTCTGGTGGGTAAGAAGCCTGCAAGTCCAAAGAATTAGAGTTGTCCACAGTCGGAAATGGTGGTCAATGTTCTAATATCAAATAAAATAGACTATAAACCAAAAGTAGTGAGAAATGATGAAGAAGATCATATCACACTTATTAGGGAGAAGATTTAAGAGACTATTACAATTCTAAACATATTAATCAACACATAAAATAAAATTCATAAAATTCATAAAATAAATTCTACTAGATGTAAAATTACAGATTAACCCCTAGCATAATGGTGGGTGACTTCAGTACCCTACTTTCACCAGAAACAGAGCACCCAACAACAAATAGATAAACAATAAATTAAATGACACACTTTGGCTGCAGGACATAAAGCAATAATCTCAAAGTGACCAGGAAACTTCCTGCATGATGACTAGCTTTTATAGTACAGGATTCTGGAGAAGAAAAGCCATCATGGTCTTAACAAGCACTGGACCCTGAACTGCGACGTCAACATTACACTACAAACAAGACTGCCCACTAGCCCAATAGTGGCGTGACTGCTGCAGGGTAAAGAACCACTTTTAGATTGGGTTTAAGATCTACTTGGCAGGAGGCAGTGTCTTACCTGATACTATAGTCCTAGTCAAAAGCTGGGACAATCATAGGCACTAGATAGCAAAATTATTATTTTGCTAAATGGTGATGCTGTCAAAGTGCTTTCTAAATGCTTGTGTTTACAGCCATAGACTTGGCCTGCTCTTGGCCTTTGTCAAAGAAACTTCTTTTGGCAGTGGGCATCAGTCAGTGGAGAGAGGCATAACTGGTCACAGAGCTGAAAATAAGAGACTTGAGTGCTCAGCCCTAAATGGGACATCCCAAGGCTCAGGGACATTGAGGGAAGAGGTGGGAGAATGTAAGAGCTGGACAATGGGACAGCTGTCAAATGCAGTCTTGGGGACATGAGGCGGGCTACCACACTATGAACCTGCAGCATCTGGAGTAACCTACACAAGATCAAGCCAGCAAAAAATTCAGCAAACGTGAAGGAAATGATCTTCAGGTCACCCACCCCTAACTGAAGAGTTATTGACAGTTGTAGTTTCTGGGGAGAGGTTTTAGAGGTTGTGGTAACTAATAGGATTGCCACATTATAGCAGATGGCCCTACACCCATGCACATACCCACATCATTAACTAGACTCTAGAAATATATATTTTAAGGCATGAAATTGGAAGGTAGACATGTTGGGGGAGATATGGTGGGCTATATATATAATCATATTTTATTGGATCCACATATGAAATCCTTAAACATAAAGACATCAAAGACCATATGGAGTTAAGAGACATTGCAGAGCATTCTATTCAAACAACAAAGTATACATAATCTTCCATGTAGACTGTAGTGCATGGAAATGTCCCTAAAACGGATCATATCAAAAGCTGGGGGGGGGGAACATTAACTTAAACAAATTATAGCAACCATAAAGACTGAAGCACTGACAAATGTTTTCTGGCTAAAACCACCCAGGCCCAGACAGACACATTGCTGAATTCTATCACACACCTCCAAGGAGACAACACAGTGCATCTCCACCGACTCCATAGGAAAGAAAAGGGAGGGACATTGCCAAGTCCTTTTACGAAGTTTAGTATGACACACATACGGTGGGGATGCCTTTCTGTGTTCTGTGAATCTATGTTTCTCTTATTGGTTGATAAATAAATGCTGATTGGCCAGTAGCCAGGCAAGAAGTGTAGGTGGGTCTACCAGACTAGGATATTGCGGTAAATAAGGATCAGGATAAACAAATAGGCCGAATAGATGTTTATTCAGGGAGAAATAACTTACAACCTAGACAGATGAACACCAGGAAATTCAACCCGATCCTCTCCTGTCCGAGTCATGCCAGAAAGAGAGCGCCTTCCTGGCCCCCTCTGACCTCCTTCCTCAGGTCACCTCCGCCCATCGCTCCACCCCCCAATGGGCGTGGTCAGTGCTACAGAAGGACTATGTCACTACAATTCCCCTTTTAGTCTAAAGAAAAGATTTAGGCTTAATACAAAACTATATACAAAACAGTGAATAACAAGTGTGCTCTAAGAAAAGGAAAATCGAGAACAAAATGACCTACATATCTAGTCCTAGGGTGAGGGCATAATGGAGTTTACAATAGAGTTGTCCTAAGCTGGAAAACGTAAGTCTAGTACCTAATATATCTAACTAGGAAGAGAGAATAATAGTTGTGATAGTTTAATCTTCAACCTCATCAAGACCTGAGAAGGAAAATAACAATACTAGAGTAGACAGGAAATGCGGATGGACAACTTCCAAAAGGTGCAGCAAGGACAGAAACAGCAAGCCACCTGAACAGTCACCCTGGGAAGAGGAAGGTAGGGAGCAGTCACCAGAGGGAGACACCATGTAGCTGCCAAAGGAGTAACATGCTAGAGCATTATGGGAAAGCCATAGCCTCATGGTGATACATAGTTTAATAGAAATGAGGTAATAATTAAAAGAGAGCTAGCCAATAAGAAGCCTGAGCCATTGGTCAAGCAGTTTATAATTAATACAAGCTTCTGTGTGCTTATTTGGGACTGCTGGACCAGGTGGGACAGAAACTCTGTCTTCACACATAGAAGTGATAAATTCATACACCAATGTCTGTGATGAGCACACACGTAAGAAATCTTAAGATATTTACAAACAAATTCATCAATATATCAAGGGCTGGGTATATGACTCAGTTCTTGCCTTGCAAGCATAAACACCTGAATTTGACCCCCAGAATCCACCTTTAAAAAATAGTTCAGCATGGTGGCACACACTTGCAATTCAGTGCTGGAGAAGAGAGAAAGGCAGATCCTGGGAGATCGCTAGCTAGTCAGCCTAAATACTTGATGAGCTCCAGACCAATGAGAGATCCTTATCAAAGACCAAGGTGGAGCACATCTGAAGAACAATATGTAAGTTTTCCTTTAGCTACCATACGCTTTCTTATATGTGTGAGCTGTACACACACATACACTTATAAGCACATTAAGCTGAACATACACACATACGCATGCGCACACTCAAGAAGATAACACATCAAGATTATTCAACATGACCAAGTTCACTTTATTGTTGAGATGCAGGGATGGTTTGACTCACTAAGTCAAAAAATGTAATACATCATATAAGTGGACTAAGGACAGAACTCTCATGAGACCTGAAGACACTAGCAATATGAAAACTATGGGAGGAGGGTAATAGAGTAATAAGGCATGAAGACAATCAAAATACATTGTAAACATGTATGAAATTGCTAAGAAAGTTTTTAAAAATAGACATATGCAAAAGAATTGCTGGGTTACTGAAAAGTCCAAGCTTTTTCATAATTATCTTATCCAGTCATTCATATAATTTGAGTAAAATAATTTCTTATCTAATTCCAGTCATTTTATATAATTAGAGTAAAATAGTTTCTAACTCTGACTCTCAACACTAAGGAAAAAAATGCTGTTTGACCAATTTGTTACGTGCCAACTATTTTATTCATGCAGTCATTCAGCAAATATTTACTCGATACTTACGCATGCCAGAGTTCACATCTCCTAAGATTTATAAAATATTCAAACTACTTTGTGATCACATGTCACGTTTCCGGGATGCTCTCTATAATGCCTGGGTGCTTTGACCATGTGACACACCTGTCTGAAGTGTCTGTTACACAACAGATTAGAGATACATTTTACTGGTTAGAATTGGAATTTATGTAATAACCAACATCACAATCATCATTTATAGATATCACTTGCTTTATAGAATTGCTCTACTAAGCCCCTGTTAGTGACACACTCAAGTATGCTTTGTGAATGATTTATGTTTTCAAGTACATTTCTGATTTATGGTCAAAGGTATTCTGTAACAAAAGACTAGTACAAATAGGCACATAGCCAGGAACACAAGTATTAAAATATTACGCATTTTGAAATATTAGGTTCTGTGCCATAATAATGAAAGACTGAAGGTACTGGACCCTCGGGCAAGGGAAAGACTCACTGCTGGTTTTCTAGAAAGGGAAGGACAGAGAAAAATGTGTTATGTGAAAAATAAGAACAGGGAAAGCACTGTGTAGGAAAAGCAACAGGCAACGCTGCCTCTTAGCTCTGCACAAAGATTCCTGGTGAGAGACTGTTGCGCTGAGCCGAAAGGGTCATACTCTGTTGTCCTCACTGGGCTCAGTGGCTACGGTTCCTGATAAAACAGAATGGTCATGTGTCCTCCTTTGCTTCTCTGTTGCTGTTATAAACAGAGAGCCAAACCAACTCAAAGAGGGAAGCATTTAATTCATCTAACAGTCCTTCATGAAGGAAGTCAAGGCCGGAACGGAAACAGAGACCATGGGGGATGCTGCTCACCAGCTAGCTCCCCTTAGCTTGCTCAGCCTGCTTTCTTATATACCCCAAGACCTCCTTCCCATGGATGACACAGCCCCTAGTAGACTGGGCTCTTCCATGTCAATCATTTTCAAGAAAATGCCCCCCCAGACATGCCCACAGCTAATCTGATCTAGACAATTCCTTAACTGAATTTCCCTCTTCCCAGGTGACTCTAGTTCATATAGAAAACAGCATGGCATGAGTCATTGTGATCTAGAAGGTACCACAGCTAGAATCTCTTAGCTAACTAAACCCACAAATAGTAAGCAGTCTGTATCTTACAAGGTACCTGAACAGAAGTTCTTCATGACTATCAACACCTACACCGCAGTTCTGGAATGATCTACTTTTACATATATGCTCATGGAAAACTTAATAAATGTCATGCTAATAATGATCGCATTTGCAGCTGTTATCCTTATGGGACTTCAATTCCAATTTAAGATGACTGGCATCAAGGCCGGGCCCTCCTAATGCATCAGTCACTCCAATGCATTTGGATCCTGACTGTCTGGTATTATGTATAATTAGAAATCTTCCACATTCCATACCCATTCCCAGTTCTCTGTGCACACTCTCCTATCACAAGCTTCCTCGCCTTTCAGGATTTTTTTTCTTTGATGCTTCAGTCAACTACCAGACTACCAGCCCCTTTCCAGGAATGTGTATGCATGTATATATGAAGAATACATAGTACTTTTATCACATATCCCAAATGCTTTAACACATATCCCAGAAGGGACAAACTATATCCAAGGCATCGCAATTATTACTATAACTATCATTGTATTGTAAGATTTTGGGAGTTAAATGGTCTTGAGTACAAGTTCCAATATTCATGGATGTCTTTTGACAAGTCAATTAACCTCTATGAGCAGAGATTTCATGATCTGTAAAATACAGCTATATACTGTGTAATCTATGTACCTAATATTTAAGTGCATCAAAGGTACTCAATAAAATGATGGTAACCTATATTACATATCTAACATATAATATGTTTATAACAGATCTCTGTTTCCTGTCTCTTTCTGTAACCCACTATTCCTACTATTATCAAAGCTCTCCAAATTGAGGTTATCATAAAATGAATCACACCATTTCTCTGTCAACAAGATCAACAATAGTGCTTTCAAGACAGATTCTCACACCTTTATAACACTATTAAAATGCCTGAGGACTTGACTTTCATTTCTTTCCATTCTGCTGATGCAACATTTCAGATGTTGCCAATGGTACCTTTGAAAATACTCAGGCACAGTGACTGTGGTAGCAAGCCACACACATCATCTGTAATCGTGGTACACGTGTCACTACATGTCACCTCTTCCTGGGGAAGATGGGTACTTGTCCATTTATGAAGACACAAATGTTCATGCCATCAAGTTCCAAACATAGGCCACCATGGAGACGAAGTGAAACATAAAAGGTAAATCCAGTCAAGGAAGCTTTCCAAGGAAGAAAGAAATACAGAAATGCAATAAAACAGCTTCTCTTCTGGCTCTAATCTTGACACTGGAGGAGGAGGATAGTACTGCCGGCGGACAGCGGTAGGGAAGCCAAATATGCACGGGAGGTGATTATCAAAGAGCCCAGACAAGTCCTGGCTACTTCAGGGCTATGAAGGACAGGATTTCTACAGCCAGACGGAAAAGTGTTAAATCTGATTGATCAGCTTGTGGCCAAGTCATCAAAGAGAAACAAATACCTCAAGTGTAATCTTGGGCGCTGCTGAACTGTGGACATTCTGGGATCTTAAACAGCCATTCTCAGCTGTGATATATATCAGGCCACCAGGGGAACTGATAACGCACACAGTGCTCACTCAAGTGTAGCAGGATATGAGGCAGTTTTAACCAATTATCCCAGGTAGTGCGTGCACAATTTATTTTAGTTGAATTTTCTTTTTCATTGAAAAGAGAAATTTTTCATGCAACAGTTGCCCCTCCTCCCCCTCCTCTGTGTTCCTGGCCCCTGTTCTGTAAACGAAGAGGAGTTCCTTGATAGTCTGCGCTTAAACCTACAGACTTAGCACACCTGGCTGAAGAAATATGAAAAGCAATTTGAAGAAATTGTTTCACTGATTTCACTTATGCTCTCACACAATAAGCATAGCTATCGGAAGAGGCAGAGAATATAAATAATTTTAAATTATGTTGTAGCTAAAAGATCTTCTAGTTACACAATGTCCAGTTCTAAAAGCTACCAGCTACTTGCCAAAGTCCCTTGGAAAGTTTTGATTGACCAAACAAGGCACAGCTTTAGGATTTCACTAGTAAGTAATGTCCTGACAATTGAAAAAGCATTTGAAGTTTACAAATCAGTAATACTTAGATAGGCCACATCTAAATTGTCACAAATTTAGATTATGATATACACTTTAGTTCCATTTTATTAAGTTGTATTCTAGTAATATGAGATATTTTAAGTTATAACTAATTATAGTACTGGAAAGTCATATCAGTGAAACTGAATTTAATCTATGGAGTTAACTATTTCCAGCTGGTGTAAATTACTTTATTTCCTGTTACCAGCAATATTTAAGACTATGTTGCCATCTGCTGGTAGACCTTTTAAGAAACTCATATAGTGTGATACTTGCTTAACTTTTTGCTACTAACTTCAGTGATGCATGTTCCATTTTGTGGTTGATTGGTTGGTGGGTGGGTGGGTGGGTAGGTTGGTTTTTTGAAACAGAGCTCACACAGTCCAAGCAAGCCTCAAGGTCACTACGTAGCTGAAGATTATCTTCAATTCCTGATTCTCCTACCTCCATCCCCCACCATAGTGAGCAAAGATAGACTGATAATTGATTGGTGGGTTAATTGATTTTTATAGGGCTGGGGATGGAGCCAAAGGCCTCCCCACTTACTAGATAAGTACTCTACTACTGAACTCTATTTCCAGTTCATATTTCAGTTTGAACTCATAAAGCAAAAAACATCTAGCTATTGTATAATTCTACAAAAGAGCTAAAGCATGTGACAAAATGGGAAAATACCTGTAATGGGATTCTGTAAGGGATCTCACAAAGGGGAGATTACTCTTTCCTGAAGGCATTAAAGATTAAGGCAGGCAAATTCAGCTTTGGGAAGCTCTCAATTACAGCACTCACATAAAAACTAGAAAAAGAGAGGTGGACACAAAAATCATTTTCATATCTGCATGTATATAACTCCACAATTATATACATGTAGAGGTACATAGAAGAACTATTAGGAACGATGTCACCTACATGGTACTCTACCTATTGCAGTTTAATAAGGATCAGGATAAACAATTAGGCCGAACAGATGAACACCAATAGGTTCCACCGGATGCTCTCCTCTCCGCGTCCTGCCAGCAAGAGAGCGCCCAGGCTCCTCCTTAGACTTCCTTCCACAGGTCACTTCCGCCCCTGACTCCACCCCCCCAATGGGCGTGGTCAGTGCCACATCTACCCCTCTGGGGGTGGTTGTGATCCATGCCTAAGGAATGAGTGAACAAAACTCAATACATTTTCCAACTTCCAAACACGTGGAAGTTCTCAAAGATGTCTGACAAGATGCTTCTTGCATGGGTATCAACACAGCTGCCCTTACACCAGATGCCTCCTGCTGTGGCTGCCATGCAGTGCTGTAATTACTCACTGACCTCAGACATGGTGACATGGTGACAGCTGGAGACTATGGCCAAACTCATAAATGTTGGTTGATACAAAAATTATGGGTAATAAACATAAATTTAATAAAGACAAAACTTCAGTTGTCATGAGCTAAGAAATATTTAAACTATGGTTTTCCTTATTAATGATTTTATGTATCATTGTTGTGGTTTGCATGTATGATGCGTGCGTGTGCATGTGTGTGTACATGTGGAGGCCGGAGGACAACTTTCAGGACTCAATTCTGTTCTCGCTTGTTTGTAAAGCAAGGAGTCCTCTTTATTTCTGCTGGGCTGCTAGTTCCCGGGCCTGGCTTCCCTGTGACCTCACCTCCCATCCACCGGAGAAGTGCGGTACCTGGATTCACACCAGCTAATTACTTTCACTTTATCAAGTATCTATGTGACTGGATGATTGTTCCGTTAGTTAAGTCTCTGCTGTTCAAACAGAAGAATCTAGGTTCAGTCTCCAGAATGAGTGTAAGAAGCTCAGTGTATTGCAGTTTTAATAAGGATCAGGATAAACAAATAGGCTGAATAGATGTTTATTCAGGGAGAAATAACTTACAACCTAGACAGATGAACACCAGCAAGTTCCACCGGATGCTCTCCTCTCTGCTTCCTGCCAGCAAGAGAGCGTTCCCAGGCTCCTCCTCAGACTTCCTTCCACAGGTCACTTCCGCCCTGGCTCCTCCCCCAATGGGCGTGGTCAGAGCCTCTGAAGGAGACAAAGTGAATATTCCACTACAATTCCCCTTTTAGTCTAAAGAAAAAATTTAGGCTTGATACAAAACCTATATACAAAACAGTGAATAACAGTGTGCTCTAAGAAAAGGAAAATCGAGAACAAAACGACCTACATATGTAGTCTTAGGGTGAAGACATAATGGAGTTTACAATAGAGTTATCCTAAGCTGGAAAACTTAAGTCTAGTACCTAATATATCTAACTAGGAAGAGAGAATAATAGTTGTGATAATTTAATCTTCAACCTCATCAAAGACCTGAGAAGGAAAATAACAATACTAGGGTAGACAGGAAGTGTGGATGGGCAACTTCCAAAAGGTGCAGCAAGGACAGAAACAGCAGGCTACCTGAACACTCACCCAAGGTCTCACAGCAATGTTGGTACACCCAGTTTTTGTCTCCTGCAAGCACATAGGACTGCATGTCCAAATCAGTGGTCAAGGTGGGGGCAGTTCTTTGCCCAAGAGGCCAATAGCTGAGGTGAGAACAGACTCCAGCAGGAGCAACAACAGTGTCCAACATATTTTCGGGAAAGTGCACGGTGCTGTCAGGAGCAACAGTGTCTCATGTCAATGGAGTACTAATATTAAAACATTTAAATGCCATGTTCTGCATGTCTATGAAGTGATTGAAGATTAAGCATCTATGTCTGACTAATCTCATAGGTAAAGGAAACATGAGTGAAGATAATCTGTACTACTCAGGAACTTAGCTAAAAAACTGAATGAAACTTCTCTGAGTAAAGCAGGGACAAATACCTAAACAATAAAACTATGTACATATACATACATATAAATCCCTAAAATAGAGGCTGAGTAGAAATGTCAAGACTAGAGGTAGAACTATAAAGGGCAGCATGATAAATATCCCAAATTTATCAATATACAAAATGTCTTGAATACAAGAAAAGTATACATACATAGAATATGAAAATAAATGTGCATAAATTGTATCAATATACAAAATGTTTTAAACATAAGTAAAAGTATACATACATAGAATGTGGTAAGAATAATGTGCATAAAACATCTTAAGTGGAAAGATTTCACACACTATAACAGAATATAATATACAATTCTTCCGGGAAGGGAATATAAACTTAATTCTACATAGCTTACCAAAAATAAGAATATAGAACAATGTAAGCTCTATAGTACTATTATCTCACTCTTACTAAATAATTCACAAGAAGATAGGCTAATCTACCTATATCCTATCTAAACCATACCTTTCCCAACCATAATTACTTTCACTTTATCAAGTACCTATCTGGCTGGATGATTGTTCCGTTAGTTAAGTCTCTGCTGTTCAAACAGAAAATCTAGGTTCAGTCTCCAGAATGAGTGTAAGAAGGTCAGTGTGGTGACACACACGTGTGATCCCAGTACAGGGAAGGCAGAGACCAGCCTAGCTGCTTGATTTCCACCCAGCCTAGCTTAATTGGGCAGCACTGGACCAATGAGAGGCACTGTCTCAAAAAACAAGATAGATGGTATCTACAACCAACATCCAGCTGCAGATGCTCTCTCTCCTCCGTACACATATACACATTGCATGCGCACACATATCTACACATACAAACATTCAGACCCTTGAAAACAAATGCACACAAATGAATGAACAGAAAAGAAAAAAAAAAAAAAATAAGCAAGTGAAGGTATCCTGCACATTTATAGACCTACCACATGGTGGCAGTAGAGGAAAGTCTAGGCTTAGGGCTAAAAAGTAAAAATTCATCCTACAAAAGCAATGCCCTAGTGTATGAATGGACTTTGGGAGCCCATCCCACATAGAGGGATACCCTCTCAGCCTAGACACATGGGGGAGGGCCTGAGCCCTGCTGCAACTGATATGAAGACTTTGAAGGCCTCACCCTCCCCCGGGGAGCAGAGAGGGGATGGGATGGGGGTGTGGGGGATAGAGGAGGGCGGGAGGGTGCAGGAACTGGGATTGATATGTAAAACAAGCTTGTTTCTAATATATATATATATATATATATATATATAACAGCGGGCAACCTAAATTGCTATTTAAAGTTTAAATATGGGGTGGGTGTAAGAGATTAGATCAGAAAACATGAGGCTGTGGGCCCAAGCAGGTACCAAATCCTGGCGCAAGCTCTATTTGGTGATGCGTATAATTGTGGATCCAACTGTAAAGGTCCAAGCATCTGAGGTCACTCTCCTGCGTCTCATACAG
The DNA here is from genome assembly GCF_943737965.1 of Phodopus roborovskii. NCBI lineage: Eukaryota > Metazoa > Chordata > Mammalia > Rodentia > Cricetidae > Phodopus > Phodopus roborovskii. The sequence goes on from NW_026125281.1 coordinate 41,150,346, forward strand.
CCTTGGGCTCAAAGGTGGCCCGAGCCAGCTTCTGCCTCCTCTATTGGAAACAAAGAATTTCCTTGTCAGCCGAGGATCTTACAAGATAGAAGTAATGGGAGAGGTTTGCCCGCCTGAGACCATGGTGAGATGGGTTGACTTTACCTTCAGCTCTCCCTTCTTCGTCATGACAGAAGAGACAGGCATCTGTGAAGGGCGACAGCGGAGGGTCTCTGGGGATCAGAAGGCCGGTGGAAGGCATGACTCAAACGATTCTGCACTCTGCTCTGCTTTATAAAATCAGGACCCCTTTGTAAGGGTAAGGTTTTTCTGCCTGCCACTGGTCTTGTCCCGCCACCACGCCAGCCCCAACTAACACACCGAGACTCTGTATTAGATATAATGCTGTTGCCCAGGAACTAGTTTCTTATCGGCTAGCTCTGTCTTAAGTATTGACCCATTTCTATTAATCTAATTGTTTCCACGTGGTCTCATCTTACTGGGGAATGGGGTCGACATCTGGTCTCCCCAGTCTCTCCATGCTGACTACCCCTTACTCCTTCCTCTTTCCTCCTTGTCTCCTAGTTCCTCCTATCTTGCTTTGCTATTGGCCAACAGCGCTTTAATCATTAACCAGTATGAGAAACATATTTACAGAATGACATCTCCCATCACCCCTTGTCTCTGCTAATTGTTGCTGGAACATGAGATACCTAAGATCACAAGATTTGAGCAATCCAATGATGTGTGGATTCTTTCTATAATGTCCTGTACGCTGAGGATCTGACCTAAGACCCCAAAGCAACTTGGAGCTTTTCCTTAGCAGGCTCCTAGGACTATCTCTGATCATAGGCCAAAGCACTTTAAGATTTCCTGTTTTAGGTTTTTTATTGCATTTTATCTAGTTAGTTAGTTAGCTAGCTAGCTAGCTAGTTGTGGGAGCAGGATGCACATGTGCCCCAGTGTTTAGAAGTCAGGGGATTATTTATGGGAGTTGGTCCTTTGCTCCAGCATGTGCATAGTAAGATCAAACCCAAGTCTTTAGGATCTTACCAGCCCAGGGGTTTTTTTTGTTTGTTTGGTTGGTTGGTTTTTGTTTTTTCTAAGACAGGGTCTTGCCATGTAGCTCTGGTTGACTTCAAACTCACCTTTTAGTACAAACTAGCTCCAAACTCACAATCCTCCAGTGTAGCCTCCTGAGAGCTGTGATTACACCAGAGTCTCAATACCTTCGAGAACCTATTGATTATAAGAAGGGGACACATACAGAGAGCCAAACATCACTGCACAGCCTCAGCAGGCATCACCACTACTAGGATGCACTTCTAACACAAAGCAACAAAGTGCCTGGCGGACTGGGTATTTTCTAATTTGTTCAAGACTAGTGGTGAAGTCCAATGAGCCCATGGAGAACCTAGCCTTAGTGCTTCAAGTAGAATGGTGATCTGTCCCCTGTTGTGGAATAGAAGATTTGTTTAACTATATAAAAAATGTGTTGCTTTTGTTTAACTATGTAAAGATATGTTGCTCTTTTACCTTGCCTGCCTATGGCACCTGATTGGTCTAATAAAAGAACTGAACAGCCAATAGCTAGGCAGAGGAGGGAGGGATAGGCGGGGCCGACTGGCATAGAGAAAGGGGGCCAGACAGACAGACATGGAGTAAGCAGGAAGGATAGACAGTATGTACATGAGGAAAATGAGCCTTGGGGCCGCACATAGATAAACAGAAGTGGATTGATTTAAGTTTTAAGGATTAAGAAATCCTAGCTAGAAACAAGCCTAAGCTAAGACTTGGCATTCATAATTAATGATTAATGCCTGTGTCGTGATTTGGAGGCTGGTCGTCCAAGAAATCCTGCTACAATTCCCTTGGCATCTCATGATAGAACAATGCTCAGATGGTCAAGGCTAAATGGGCAGAAATGCCCCAATCCTTCAGGGACCATACGGCAGTGAGGGGATGTGGTTCCTTCCCCAGTTCCTCTAGGTTTCGTTGCAATTGTCCTAAGTGACTGACAGAAGCTACCCAATGGGACCTACAGAGTAAAGGCTCGTGGAGAAGCAAGATATATACATATGTTATTAGCTTTCCAATTCTGTTAAAAAGAAATCAAAGTCAGTCTCATCTATGTTAGTACTAGATCTCTAAAACCTTGAAGGAATTTCATTGAAGGATTCACAGCACATCCCATTTAATTTTCTCATCTAGCCCAGGATGAGAAGGGATACCTGTTTTAAACTTACGCAAGTGGAGAGGCCCCCTTTCTACTCTGTATATGAAAGCCTCATAGCAAGTCAGTCTTTGTCTCTGGGCTTCCACTGGGTACCAGGCTCACTTGGCCAAGAACAGAACCCACCACAATGTGAAGTTCACCGCACCATGGAACAAACATCAGTCAAAGCCTCCCAGAAGCCTTTGGTTGGGAGAGCTCTGGGGTGGTCACTTCCTCCTTGCTTCCCAGAGCTTCCCAGAGGAATGAGACACAGCTGCCCACAGAGCAGTGTGCTTGGAAGTGTGCACCTCTCTTCTCCTCCTTCTGTTACCTCCTGTGTGTCCCCTCCTATTACTCACCTCCATGTTCCTTTGCCAACGCTTCCTGGCTTCTTTTCCAAATAACCTCTCAGAACAAAACTGTGTCTCTTCTCAGCTTTGAAAAAAAAAAATGTCTATCAGTTAGAAACTATGATTTGCAAACAAGATGCTTTGCAATCAGAAAAAAGATTCAGGACTAAAATCTCAATTCCTTACAGAATGTTATACAATGACATTGAGGCAACAGTGTGAAAAGACAGCCCCATCGCTTGAGCAACCCCTTCCGAACCTGAAGTTCGGCCTACTATACGACTTCCAACAGGATTCCATGCCCTGCTCCCATGATCTCTTGGGATGCTCACTGATCTCTGCATCTCATTTCCAACATCTCCAACTTCCACGAAAACTGTCCTGTCAGTTTGGTCCTTGAAGGAAAGCACACTGACCTCAGGATTTGACGCCTACCAAAGTGCTACATGTCCCTCATCTTTTCTGTCAATCATACTCGAGTTTATTATAGATTAAAGGGAGAGCGCAGGCAGAGGCAGGGACATCTGGGAGAGTCTGTCCGGTGTTGACTCAACCTTGAACCGCGTGAGGGGAGGAGGGAAGGGAAGGGAGAGGGGACAGAAGAGAAGCAGGTGTAGCAGCCACCTCAAAGAGAGTAGACAAAAGGGGACAAAAATGGTTGGATTATAGGCATCTGAGCCATTTGTCCCTTGTCTGAAACCTAACGTGTGCACAAACACGCACTCCTTTTCTGCTAGACCAAACATCCTCTGTAACACCAACCACCCCATTACAGGTCCACATTCCATGACCAAGCACAAACAGCTCTAATCCTAATTTTGGAATCAATTTAAAATTCTGGGAATTCTCACCCATCCACTCTAGTGGCCCCTCCACAAGGGATAGGAAGATGGATTAAAGTGCTGCACACCCTAAACAATAAGATACATGATGGATTAGCTTGAACATTAAGAAAAGGCCCAGAGACACCTGACCTGAGCTATTGGGAGCTCACGGACTCTGGAGCCTACATGGGACCAACCTAGGCCCTCTCCATGAGGGTGACAGTTGTGTCGCTTGGCCTGTTTGTGGACCTGCCCCTTGCACATGAGCTGGCTTTTTGGAACCTGATCCCCATGCTGGTATGCCTTGATGCAGGTAGAGGAGGCTGGTCCTGCCTCAACTTGATATGACATGCTTGGTTGGCTCTCATGGGAGGCCTGCCTCTTTCTGAATGGAAGAATGGATGGGAGGCAGATAGGAGGTGGGTTAAGGAAGGGGAGGAGAGGAGAGAGGAAACTGTGGTTGGTATGCAAAATAAATGAGAGTTTTAATTAAAAAAAAATAAGAAAAGGTTGTTTTTTACCAGTACATACCTTCTGAACAGATCAAGTACCTGATCTCCACTCCACTGGGACCTGGGATCACCTGAGATAATATTGCGGAGTTTTATGATCCAACTACAGTAATGTGGTTGGAGGATTAACAATATAAAGAGCAAGACCTGGCTTACATCTGTTTTAATGATAACACCCATGAGCACTGAAGGAAGACCGACTACTGAAACCCGGAAGCCTGTTTCTGAGCACGCACACCTCTAAAGGTTTGGAGTCTATGGACATCTACCAAAACAAGATAGAGGCGGTGCCAAAACCTGCCCCTGGCCGGGCCCTGCCCCTTCAGGTTATGTGGATGGACCTACCATCACAGGGTCATGCCTTAGTATTGTCAGCATTGTCCAGAGCTGTCTTCGTGGGGCTGAGACCCGAACCAGCCAAGCGGCCTGGGGTCCGTACCTGAGTGGGGGAGTGTGGATGAGGGAAAGGCTAGCTACAGACGATAAAGAAAAGACAGACACAGAATAAAAGTCAGGAGGGCAGATCAGTCAATACTGAAATGCCACGACTTTACTTTTCACCACTCTTATATAACTTAACCAAAAAATGGAACACAGTATCGTGTATACGGAACAGAATTTTCTTCCTCACTTATTCTAAGGGTTCAGTAACTACACCTTAGCTTCGATTTCTTGTTCCCTAGCCTGGAGGGTCAGGAGTAGCCACACCTCAGATTCAGGACTGTTGTTATTTAGAATTAGACAGCCAAACATCCTACTGTAGCCACATGGACCTTTGGACCTTTAGGTCTTATGACTTGCTGAGGACAGCTTTGAACTCTCTGTCCTTGTGCCAAGTTGGAGTGCAGCCATCTTTGTGGGCACTGTCAAAGCACATCCCCACCACCCCCAACACAACCCTCCGCCGACAAACTATGACCAATGGCGCCTAGATTAATATTGAAAACAGCCCTACAAGCAAACAGAAGGAGAACTCATCAGCTTCAAACTCTGAGGACAACACACCACACTGAATGCATCTCCATTACCAAATAGAATGGAGAAATACAGCAATAAAGAAAACCACAGCACAGTCTTGGGACTGAAGGAGAAAATAAACATCACAAGGCACACTCCAAGTCACACAACAGACCCTGGAGGAGGAGGCATCAAGACTGTTACGACTTACTCAGCTGAAGAGGGCATGAGGGAGCTTGTGGCAAACTCTGGAAATGACATCTTGTGCTGAATAGTCTGACGTTCTGAACTTATGGGGGGCAGTTGGATGGCAGGCATGAGGGAAGGTATTAGATAACACAGAAGAAATAAAGACGTGCAAGCTATGGAGATGAGGGGGTGGTACACGCGTCCAGGTGCCGTGGGGTTGCATGTTTCAGGCAGCAATTTGATATTAGCCCTATGCTCATGGGCCATAGTGTCATACATGTTTTAATTATAAGAAGAATTGCTGTCAAAAGTTACAGTGTAAGGATGGAAAAATTTAGCCTAATTTTCTCTAGACTCTGCCCCCTAGCAGTGAGTAAGCAAAAGGTCATTCTTGACTGACAGGGCAGTTTACCAACAGCACCTGTGAGTGAATGAGAACAGGAAATGAGCCATGCCACACTTCCCAGAAGCCCTAGGGAAAGCAGACTTCCTGGGCCAAGCATGGGCTTGGATAGTTCAAACTGATTGGTCCACACTGGATGCTGTGAGATGATTGGTTTATGATGCGCGGGCTTTGTTGTATCCCTATAAAAGCTGTCTGAACCCTGTACCAAGGGTTCCCAGTCCTCTACCCCACGTGGAGTATGACTGCGGATCCCAGTGCACTGGAATATAAAAGACCTCATGCTTTTGCATCAAGACCGCTTCTCGTGAGTGATTTAGGGGGGCCCCTGAGTCCGGGCGTGAGGGCCCAAGCCCTCCGAGGGTCTTTCAACAGCAGCTGAGAAGGCACTGCACTAAAAGCCATGGGTAGAGGAGGATCGTTCCTGGTAAAGGATTACGCTGTTCACAGTGATCTTGTGTTCTGTTCTGGAATATGTTGTTCACTATATTTAAAGTTGAACCCCCCCCCCCACTGCCCTGCTCTGAAAAAGAAGTATGACGTGTGCAGACCCTTCCTAATGCCTGAAACATGTAGACCCTACATTTCTTTATGGTTGAAGAGTTCCAGCATGCATGTGTACTACATGTTCTTTATCTGTTAATCTGTTCATGGGATCTGGGCGGGTTCTGTTTTTCAGCTACTGCCTTGGCATCTCTTTTCATGAGAAGCTTCTGGGAATGTTGGCATGACCCAGGGATGGAATCACACTGTTCTTGTGTTTACTGTTCACCCATAAAGAAAATGGGAGGCATGACATCTGCAAGACAATGGATAGAATTGGAAATCATCCTGTTAAGCGAAATAAGACAGACTTAGAAAGACAAAGGCAATGTAATTTCTTTTTCTCACAGACAAAATCTGTGTGTGTGTGTGTGTGTGTGTGTGTGTGTGTGTGTGTGTGTGGTGTGTGTATGTGTGTGTGAAGAGAAATGGAAAGGGGCCCATGAAAGAGCAATAAGAGATCTTGTCGGGGTGGTAAAGGAGTTGGTGACACATAAAGGCAGAAGGACTGTCTAAGGGGAGAAAGGGAACCAACAAGTGGGGGTGGGGTGGGGGGCGGGGAGCAGAGGGTGGGCAGGGAGGGTAAGGAAAAGCAACAAAAAGGGCTGAATGAGGACAAAGAGTGTGTAACTGCCACAATGAAGACCATTCATTACTTTGTATACTTACTTAAAAGTAACTTTCTAAATACAAAAGGAAAGCAAAGAAAAAGGGGGGGAAGGTCCAGAGTAGCAACCGAAGTGCTTTCCTCAGACCTGATGCAAGACTTGTGGGAAAGAAGCCTATGCTGAGGAAGACGTTCTTCCCAGTGGCCTAGAAGCAAGGGAGACACAGAGCCCTCCCTTCCCAAACACTCACAGTTTACTCCAGTGTACTGGCCCACCCTACACCATCTGGACCCCAGCTTCCCAAACTCTGTGTCACCAACCCATGTGGAGGTCACATAAATGAATTTGCAAAAAAAAAAAAAAAAAAAAAATGTGACAATAGAAGTTTTCTGAAAGTGCAACAAAAATTATGTCAAAGTCAAATTTGTAATGAATTCAAGACGTGTCTGACTAGCACTGAGCTGTGCTGTGTTTGCAGCCTTGGTTCTGAGCATGTTTCCTGAGCACATTGGATGCACACGGTACCACGCCACACAGCACAAGCCAACACTCAGATTCAAGACTATGAACTGTAATGTTTTCATTGCCTGTGTGATGTGCTCACTCTACTGTCATTCCTCGGCATGTAAGTAACTAGAGAATGTATCTTTGATCTTATTGTATTAAAAGCTAGATTTTTTTTAAATTGCTGTTTGAGATTTTGAAATGGGATTAAGACAATTTCCAACAATTTCTGAAATGCCTCTAAACTACCACTGCCGTTTGTACTGTGTATTTATGCATAGCACCATTCTTGAGTTCGATGATTAGGAAACCAAAATACTGATCAGCTCAGAGAAAGGTTGAAGATGCTCTATAAATATTCAACCAAGATTTGATTCTCTATGTAAGAATAAAAAGCATATCATCTCATTAGTATTCAAAGATGCTTTTCTTTAACAAATTACAAAATTATATGTATGTTGAATGTGTTTCAAAATAAAATTATGATTTATTATCAGTACTGTTTAATTTGAATACTGGTCATGTAAACATTTCTCAGACTAAAGCGGGCCATGAGTATAATAAATTTAAATTTAAGGAGTTCTGGTCTGACCAGGAATCTAGACCCTGAGCAACTGTATAGCATGGTCCTTATTTGCATAGTCCAAAAGTTCTTTTTCTACATTTTCTAAGAGAACTAATATATATATATATATATATATATATATATATATATATATATATATATGTTTGTTTCCATTTTGTTTTTAGAAGGGGTTTTGGGCTTTTGTATTGATTTGGTTTGGGGTTTGTCTCACTCTTTAACCTGAGCTAGCCTAGAACTCAGTATATAACCCAGGATAACCTTGAACCCATGGCACTCTCCCTACCTGCCTCAGCATCCTGAGAGTTAGGATTACAGTTTATGGATATTTGTAAACTGCTTTACCAAGACCACTGAGCAGTTTGTGTTTCTAATAGAAGACAATTTAGCCTGGCGGTGGTGTTTCACACCTTTAATCCCAGCACTTGGGATGCAGGGACAGGCAGATCTTTGTGTACTCAAGACCAGCCTGATATTCAGAGCTAGTGTAGGACAGCCATGAGGAGGAAAGTGGCTCAGGCTTGGTCTCCTGCAGAGCAAGGCTGGAAAGAAGAGAGGAAGCGAGTGATGGTCATCAGTATCTCCGTGAGGATCTGGTATGTATTTTAACTTAAGTTCTTGACCTTGGACACCCAGAGTATTGAAGAAGACCTGTCACACTTTAAGGACAGCAAGCTTGCACTCTGCATGATTGGAAGGTATTTTACAAAGCTATATAAAATTCCTGCTTGAGTATTGCTGTTCTCAGACAGGTACCATTAGGAGCCATTTTCTTCACTTGCAGTGTTTGAGGTGATGCATGTCTCCAGGGATCACAGCTGTTAATTCTGCAAAGAAGGATGGATAAGCTAACCTCAGACACAAATGCCACCATTTACAAAGTTGGATAGTAGTTAATAACCATGGACCGTTTTTCCATTTACATCACATCTGCTTTAGCCAAGTGTTCTCCCTGTGTAAGACCAAAGTGAGCATCCACATAAGGAACCATCCAGGAGGCCCATCAGCCAAGAGCCACTTACAGGGAAAACCGAGGAACTGGGAGGTCCAAGACTTAGCTAAAGACAGAGGAGTCCCAAGACTTGACATGTGAAACATCTCAAGAATCAATAGACACAGACCTATATAAACACTTCTCTCCGAAAGGTGAAGCTTCCTTCTGAAGACACTAACAAGATGGGGAAGGGAAAGGTCAAGGTTGAGGAGATGACAATCTGAACAGTTCTGTGGCTCTGAGGAACCAGTTCTGTGCTGTAGCAATATAACACCAGGGTTTCCTATCTGTGCTCACTAGCCTGAGTCCCTTAAACCCAGATTAGAACAGAACCAAGCCATAGAGTTCACTGGCGTTCAGAGAAGCTTATCCCTGTTGGTGTGTGCATAAACTAACTATACAGACTGCCTACCTGACTCTTGGCTATTTTTTTAATGGCCAAGAACTTGGAGCCAATTCTACTGGCAGTTAGGGGGAAATCTGATATACAGAACATCCTGATGAAGCTTTGCCAGTATCCAGGGACATCCTCTAGAAAGCCACCAGAAACTCCCTAAAATAACCTATTGGATCTTAGTTACAGGCAAACCTTTCCAAAGATACCATGAAGCCATAGCAACTAATCTTTAAACGAGTATTGAATGTCTGTTATTTGCCTCAGGAGCTAAGTTTATGATGATCCATTCTTGGGGAACAGATGGACCCCATGTCTCTTGAAAGAAGAAGAAATTGGGCAAGACGAACTTTGCTGTGGAGTAAAACCTCAAATCTGGCCTGAAATTGACAAATCCTTTCAGCTTAATCTGGGATTCTCTACCAAAATACAACTATATATCTGTAGAGAGGTATAGAGATCTTCCTTGTCCCATCAGCTTAATCTCTGGTGGATCCTCTCAATTACTCATTGCTGTAAATGGTTATGAAAGTACCCCCTTTACAATGCGTATAGATGATAGCGCCCCCTTTACAATGCACATAGATGATAGCGCCCCCTTTACAATGCGTATAGATGATAGCGCCCCCTTTACAATGTGTATAGATGATAGCGCCCCCTTTACAATGCGTATAGATGATAGCGCCCCCTTTACAATGCGTATAGATGATAGCGCCCCCTTTACAATGCGTATAGATGATAGCGCCCCCTTTACAATGCGTATAGATGATAGCGCCCCCTTTACAATGCGTATAGATGATAGCGCCCCCTTTACAATGCGTATAGATGATAGCGCCCCCTTTACAATGCGTATAGATGATAGCGCCCCCTTTACAATGCGTATAGATGATAGCGCCCCCTTTACAATGCGTATAGATGATAGCGCCCCCTTTACAATGCGTACAGATGATAGCGCCCCCTTTACAATGCGTACAGATGATAGCGCCCCCTTTACAATGCGTATAGATGATAGCACCCCCTTTACAATGCGTATAGATGATAACACCCCCTTTACAATGTGTATAGATGATAGCGCCCCCTTTACAATGTGTATAGATGATAACACCCCCTTTACAATGTGTATAGATGATAGCGCCCCCTTTACAATGTGTATAGATGATAGCGCCCCCTTTACAATGTGTATAGATGATAGCGCCCCCTTTACAATGTGTATAGATGATAGCGCCCCCTTTACAATGCGTACAGATGATAGCCCCCTTTACAATGCGTATAGATGATAGCCCCCTTTACAATGCGTACAGATGATAGCGCCCCCTTTACAATGTGTATAGATGATAGCGCCCCCTTTACAATGTGTATAGATGATAGCGCCCCCTTTACAATGTGTATAGATGATAGCGCCCCCTTTACAATGTGTATAGATGATAGCGCCCCCTTTACAATGTGTATAGATGATAGCGCCCCCTTTACAATGTGTATAGATGATAGCGCCCCCCTTTACAATGCGCATAGATGATAGCGCCCCCCTTTACAATGCGTATAGATGATAGCGCCCCCTTTACAATGCGTATAGATGATAGCGCCCCCTTTACAATGCGTATAGATGATAGCGCCCCCTTTACAATGCGTATAGATGATAGCGCCCCCTTTACAATGCGTATAGATGATAGCGCCCCCTTTACAATGCGTATAGATAGTGCCCCCTTTACAATGCGTATAGATGATAGCGCCCCCTTTATAATGCAGATAGATGATAGCGCCCCCTTTACAATGTGTATAGATGATAGCGCCCCCTTTACAATGCGTATAGATGATAGTGCCCCCTTTACAATGCGTATAGATGATAGCGCCCCCTTTACAATGCGTATAGATGATAGCGCCCCCTTTACAATGCGTATAGATGATAGCGCCCCCTTTACAATGCGTATAGATGATAGCGCCCCCTTTACAATGCGTATAGATGATAGCGCCCCCTTTACAATGCGTATAGATGATAGCGCCCCCTTTACAATGCGTACAGATGATAGCGCCCCCTTTACAATGCGTACAGATGATAGCGCCCCCTTTACAATGCGTACAGATGATAGCGCCCCCTTTACAATGCGTATAGATGATAGCGCCCCCTTTACAATGCGTATAGATGATAGCGCCCCCTTTACAATGCGCATAGATGATAGCGCCCCCTTTACAATGCGCATAGATGATAGCGCCCCCTTTACAATGCACATAGATGATAGCCCCCTTTACAATGCGTATAGATGATAGCCCCCTTTACAATGCGTATAGATGATAGCGCCCCCTTTACAATGCGTATAGATGATAGCGCCCCCTTTACAATGCGTATAGATGATAGCACCCCCTTTACAATGCGTATAGATGATAGCGCCCCCTTTACAATGCGTATAGATGATAGCCCCCTTTACAATGTGTATAGATGATAGCGCCCCCTTTACAATGTGTATAGATGATAGCGCCCCCTTTACAATGTGTATAGATGATAGCGCCCCTTTACAATGCAGATAGATGATAGCGCCCCCTTTACAATGCGTATAGATGATAGCGCCCCCTTTACAATGCGTATAGATGATAGCGCCCCCTTTACAATGTGTATAGATGATAGCGCCCCTTTACAATGTGTATAGATGATAGCGCCCCCTTTACAATGCGTATAGATGATAGCACCCCCTTTACAATGCGTATAGATGATAGCGCCCCCTTTACAATGCGTATAGATGATAGCACCCCCTTTACAATGCGTATAGATGATAGCCCCCCTTTACAATGCGTATAGATGATAGCACCCCCTTTACAATGCGTATAGATGATAGCGCCCCCTTTACAATGCGTATAGATGATAGCGCCCCCTTTACAATGTGTATAGATGATAGCGCCCCCTTTACAATGTGTATAGATGATAGCGCCCCCTTTACAATGTGTATAGATGATAGCGCCCCCTTTACAATGCAGATAGATGATAGCGCCCCCTTTACAATGCGTATAGATGATAGCGCCCCCTTTACAATGCGTATAGATGATAGCGCCCCCTTTACAATGTGTATAGATGATAGCGCCCCCTTTACAATGCGCATAGATGATAGCGCCCCCTTTACAATGCACATAGATGATAGCCCCCTTTACAATGCGTATAGATGATAGCCCCCTTTACAATGCGTATAGATGATAGCCCCCCTTTACAATGCGTATAGATGATAGCGCCCCCTTTACAATGCGTATAGATGATAGCGCCCCCTTTACAATGCGTATAGATGATAGCGCCCCCCTTTACAATGCGTATAGATGATAGCGCCCCCTTTACAATGCGTATAGATGATAGCGCCCCCTTTACAATGCGTATAGATGATAGCGCCCCCTTTACAATGCGTATAGATGATAGCGCCCCCTTTACAATGCGTATAGATGATAGCGCCCCCTTTACAATGCGTATAGATGATAGCGCCCCCTTTACAATGCGTATAGATGATAGCGCCCCCTTTACAATGCGTATAGATGATAGCGCCCCCTTTACAATGCGTATAGATGATAGCGCCCCCTTTACAATGCGTATAGATGATAGCGCCCCCTTTACAATGCGTATAGATGATAGCGCCCCCTTTACAATGCGTATAGATGATAGCGCCCCCTTTACAATGTGTATAGATGATAGCGCCCCCTTTACAATGTGTATAGATGATAGCGCCCCCTTTACAATGCGTACAGATGATAGCGCCCCCTTTACAATGCATACAGATGATAGCGCCCCCTTTACAATGTGTATAGATGATAGCGCCCCCTTTACAATGTGTATAGATGATAGCGCCCCCTTTACAATGCGTATAGATGATAGCGCCCCCTTTACAATGTGTATAGATGATAGCGCCCCCTTTACAATGCGCATAGATGATAGCGCCCCCTTTACAATGCGCATAGATGATAGCGCCCCCTTTACAATGCACATAGATGATAGCCCCCTTTACAATGCGTATAGATGATAGCCCCCTTTACAATGCGTATAGATGATAGCGCCCCCTTTACAATGCGTATAGATGATAGCGCCCCCTTTACAATGCGTATAGATGATAGCACCCCCTTTACAATGCGTATAGATGATAGCGCCCCCTTTACAATGCGTATAGATGATAGCGCCCCCTTTACAATGTGTATAGATGATAGCGCCCCCTTTACAATGTGTATAGATGATAGCGCCCCCTTTACAATGTGTATAGATGATAGCGCCCCCTTTACAATGCAGATAGATGATAGCGCCCCCTTTACAATGCGTATAGATGATAGCGCCCCCTTTACAATGCAGATAGATGATAGCGCCCCCTTTACAATGCGTATAGATGATAGCGCCCCCTTTACAATGTGTATAGATGATAGCGCCCCCTTTAAAATGCACATAGATGATAGCCCCCTTTACAATGCGTATAGATGATAGCCCCCTTTACAATGCGTATAGATGATAGCCCCCTTTACAATGCGTATAGATGATAGCACCCCCTTTACAATGCGTATAGATGATAGCCCCCCTTTACAATGCGTATAGATGATAGCACCCCCTTTACAATGCGTATAGATGATAGCGCCCCCTTTACAATGCGTATAGATGATAGCGCCCCCTTTACAATGTGTATAGATGATAGCGCCCCCTTTACAATGTGTATAGATGATAGCGCCCCCTTTACAATGTGTATAGATGATAGCGCCCCCTTTACAATGCAGATAGATGATAGCGCCCCCTTTACAATGCGTATAGATGATAGCGCCCCCTTTACAATGCGTATAGATGATAGCGCCCCCTTTACAATGTGTATAGATGATAGCGCCCCCTTTACAATGCGCATAGATGATAGCGCCCCCTTTACAATGCACATAGATGATAGCCCCCTTTACAATGCGTATAGATGATAGCGCCCCCCTTTACAATGCGTATAGATGATAGCGCCCCCTTTACAATGCGTATAGATGATAGCGCCCCCCTTTACAATGCGTATAGATGATAGCACCCCCTTTACAATGCGTATAGATGATAGCGCCCCCTTTACAATGCGTATAGATGATAGCGCCCCCTTTACAATGTGTATAGATGATAGCGCCCCCTTTACAATGTGTATAGATGATAGCGCCCCCTTTACAATGTGTATAGATGATAGCGCCCCCTTTACAATGTGTATAGATGATAGCGCCCCCTTTACAATGTGTATAGATGATAGCGCCCCCTTTACAATGCAGATAGATGATAGCGCCCCCTTTACAATGTGTATAGATGATAGCGCCCCCTTTACAATGCGTATAGATGATAGCGCCCCCTTTACAATGTGTATAGATGATAGCGCCCCCTTTACAATGCGTACAGATGATAGCCCCCTTTACAATGTGTATAGATGATAGCGCCCCCTTTACAATGCGTATAGATGATAGCGCCCCCTTTACAATGTGTATAGATGATAGCGCCCCCTTTACAATGCGTACAGATGATAGCCCCCTTTACAATGTGTATAGATGATAGCGCCCCCTTTACAATGTGTATAGATGATAGCGCCCCCTTTACAATGCGTATAGATGATAGCGCCCCCTTTACAATGTGTATAGATGATAGCGCCCCCTTTACAATGCGTACAGATGATAGCGCCCCCTTTACAATGTGTATAGATGATAGCGCCCCCTTTACAATGCGTATAGATGATAGCGCCCCCTTTACAATGCAGATAGATGATAGCGCCCCCTTTACAATGTGTATAGATGATAGCGCCCCCCTTTACAATGCGTATAGATGATAGCGCCCCCTTTACAATGTGTATAGATGATAGCGCCCCCTTTACAATGTGTATAGATGATAGCGCCCCCTTTACAATGCGTATAGATGATAGCGCCCCCTTTACAATGCAGATAGATGATAGCGCCCCCTTTACAATGTGTATAGATGATAGCGCCCCCTTTACAATGCGTATAGATGATAGCGCCCCCTTTACAATGTGTATAGATGATAGCGCCCCCTTTACAATGTGTATAGATGATAGCGCCCCCTTTACAATGCGTATAGATGATAGCGCCCCCTTTACAATGCGTATAGATGATAGCGCCCCCTTTACAATGTGTATAGATGATAGCGCCCCCTTTACAATGCGTATAGATGATAGCGCCCCCTTTACAATGCGTATAGATGATAGCGCCCCCTTTACAATGTGTATAGATGATAGCGCCCCCTTTACAATGCGTATAGATGATAGCAGATGATAGCGCCCCCTTTACAATGCATACAGATTTTTATCTAAATTAAAAACAATATTATTTTACATACCAATCCCAGTTCCCTCCCCCTCCCACCCTCCCATGCCCCTCACCAACTCCCATCCTACCCCTTATCCACTCCCCAAGAGAGAGTGAGGCCTCCAATAGGGATCATCAAAATCTGTCACATCATTTGGCAGGCCTAGGCCCTCCCCCATGTATCTAGGCTGAGAAAGTATCTCTCCATAGGGAAGGGGCTCCCAAAGTCTATTCATGAACTAGGGATAAATACTGGTTCCACTGGCAGAGGCCGCATAGACAGACCAGGCCCCCTCACTGACACCCACATTCAGAGAGCCTAGTTTGGTCCTGTGGTTCCCCAGCTGTCAGACGGGGGCCCATGCACTGTCACTTGCTCCTGTAAGCTGCTTCTGTGGGTTTTCCCAGCACGGTATTGACCCCTCCCTCTCTGCAACTGGAGTCCAGGAGTTCCACTCAGTGCTTGCCTGTGACTCTCTGCTTCTGCTTCCACTGGCTACTGGTTGAAGGCTGGCATTTAAGATAATCATCATTCTCATTACCGGGGAAGGGCATTTAAGGTAGCCTCTTCACTACTTCTTAAATTCTTAGTTGGGGTCATCTTGTGGATCTCTGGACATTTTCCTGGCGCCAGATTTCTTTTTAAATCTATAATGGCCCCCTCTATTAAGGTACCCCTTTTCTTGCTCTCCTTCTCTATTCTTCCCCAACTCGATCTTCCTGATCCCTCATGCTCCCCTCCCCCTCTCCTCCTCCCTCCTCTTTCTCCTATCTCCCTCCCCTCTCCACCAGTGCTCCCAGTTTGCTCAGGAGATCTTGTCCCTTTCCCCTTCTCCAGGGGACTATGCATGGCTCTCTTAGGGTTCTCCTTGTTTCCTAGCTTCTCCGGAGATGTGGATTGTAGGCTGGTGATCCTTTGTTCTATGTCTAAAATCCACTTATGAGTGAGTACATACCATGTTTTTCCTTTCTGTGCTGGGTTACCTCATTGAGGATGGTTTTTTTCTAATTCAATCTATTTGCCTGTGAATCTCAAGGTTTTATACAATGTATACTTTTAATGGACGTTCTTTAACTCTGTTCTTATAGCATGAATGAAGATACAGACAGAAATGAGTGGCCATGTTTGCACACCATTGAAAGTTTATTGACCAAAATGGCGGTGCATGATTGTAAGGACTATGGTTTTTCCGCCCACCACCTCTGGTCTTGTCCCGCCACCACACCAGCCCCAAATAATACACAGAGACTCTGTATTTGATACAATGCTGTTGGCCCAGTTACTTGTTTCTTATCGGCTAGCCCTGCCTTAATTATTAACCCATTTCTGTTGATCTGTGTATTTCTCTTACCGGGGAGCCGGCCGGCATACTGCTTTCTCCCGACTCTCCATCTTGGCTCTCCTCACTCACTACTTCCTCTTTCCTCCTTGTCTTCTAGTCCCTCCTATCTTGCTTTCCTATTGGCCAACAGTGCTTTATTCATTAACCAGTATGAGAAACATATATACATAATGGCATCTCCCATCATCTCCTCTTTTCTGTCTAAATAAAAAGAAGGGTTTTAACCTTAACATAGCAAAATATATTACACAACAGTTATCTAGTAAGAATCACAGTTAACAATATTTAGTCCATTAACATTTAGCAAGATTAAAAGAAACTATTCTATCATCTATCCTATATTTGTGAGTCTAAAATCATATATGTAACTTATCTTTAAGCTTAACTAAGGAAAACTATAACCATAACTATCTGTCTTCAACTCCATCAAAGACCACAGAAGGATAATATATAAACTCTAGAAATGACAGAGACAACTCACTGCCTGGTCACCCGAAGTTCTTTAGTAATCTTCCATCTTCAGCCCATAGGCCATAGTGTGTCTAGCAGACTCTTCAGCAAATTAGGAAACTTTAAACTGTCTTCTTGTATTGGCAGTTTGTCAGTCACTTTCCTCTGTGTCCTGCAGACTGTCTGGCAGACTCTTCCATGAAGCAGGAACTCTATATAAATGTCCATCTTGAATCAGCAATCACTTTTCTATGGGTCCTGCATGTCCAGTTTATATAGCACAAAGTCAAACAGTCCAGACAAGAGCAGTATCTTGTCCACATGGCTAGTCTTGCCATATTGAAAGCAAACTTCATAACGCGTTTCTTCAATGTCCATCTTCCTTTCTGATGCAGGTGGTGTTGCCAGGAACAATTATGTCTCACTGTCAAGAAAAACCCTAAACTATTTTAAATGCCATATTCTGTAGGTCTTTGAAAGGTTTGAAGAATGCCTATCCATCTCAAGTACATGTCTGTATATCTAGAAATTTTAACTAACTTAACTATAATATCTGACTATCATAGGTACTATCTATAAACTGTACTCAATTATACATTACATTTCTAAATGAGCTATATAAACACAATACCTAAACAAAAGGAGAAATATACACATCATAAGATTGACCTTAAATTGTATCAATAAATGAAAATCTATTCCAAAACAAAGTATTCATATCTATATCATAATTCCCTTTTTTCCTTTAAAAAGATATTGGTTATGTGATATATTCTGCTATGTTAAGGTTAAAACCCTTCTTTTTATTTTAGTCATAAAAGAGGAGATGATGGGAGATGTCATTCTGTATATGTTTCTCATACTGGTTAATGAATAAAGCACTGTTGGCCAATAAAAAAGCAACATAGGTGGGTCTAGGAGACAAGGAGGAAAGAGGAAGTAGTAAGGAAGAGTCAGGATGGAGAGTCTGGAGAGAACAAAACCGCCATTCCTCCGCTCTCGGTAAGATCACGTGGAAATACATAGAAATGGGTTAATAATTAAGACAGCGCTAGCTGATAAAAAAAAAACTAGTAACAGGCCAACAGGATTGTATCAAATACAGAGTCTCTGTGTGTTAATTGGGGCTGGCGCAGCGGTGGGACAAGACTGGCAGCAGGAGAAAAAACCTTACACCTTACACATGATTGGCCAATAGGCCCTGCTTCCCCAAGCCCTAATTTTAACCATTCTTACTTCTTCACTTAGGACTGTCTGGACACGTGCATATGTGTATGGTAGAAGACTAAAGTATTTAACTACCAGGCTATCAGCTACTCTGATTCCCCCTAGTGTTAATAAATCTATGGTGGGTATTACTTGGGGCTGTCTGTGGATTGTCTATGCTTTTTTAATAGCATGTATGTACAAGTATGAAATTATAATATTATTAAAGATTAAATATTTTCAAATTGTGTATTTTTAAAAAATTATATACCCTTAATCAAAGTTATTATCATTATGCCACTTATTACCATTTCAGAAGCCTAGACTCACTGAATAAAACTGCTTCAGCATTAGTGGAAAATTAAATGCCTACAGTCTCTTCACAGCTGTTTAATGCATTAAACTCTTTAGTGTAACCTAACAAATATTTGATTTCTTAAATTCAGCATTTACTGAAAACAACATCACTACACTAAAGTAGCCTTTTACATTTTTAGTTTTCTCATTCCTACTTCTGCAAACTTTCTGAGGTGTGCTCATTTGAGTCTGGAGCACAGGTCGTAGGATGCTCTCACATCATTCCTCAGGTAGTGAGCCACTGTGAACACCAATAGCAAGCCTGCTTCAAACCGATTCCAATCCACTGAACTCTTCCTTTAGAGCATCTTTTCAAAGTGGTTTCAGAATTGACATAAGGATCAATTTGTTCTTTACACAGAAGAACATTTGATGCAAGAGAACCAGTGTGGTGGGAGGCAGATCAGGACATAACCAGACATCTGTGGGCTTCCACATTCCCTCCTCACTGGCATTTTAGTAAAAAGGACAAGTAGGCAAAGACCTGTGCTTGAATCCCAGACCGCTAACATGTTAGAGATATCTATAACGTGATTGATAAAAACCCAGACACAGATATTCAAGCTGAAGATCTGGGAAGCAAAGCAGCTGGTCACTAGCTCTAACCTCTAACTCGGGGTGATGCCGCTAGCTCCACGAATCCTCAGGCTGCCATCCCAAACTGCTGCCTCTTCCTTTAATACCTCTCACATCCTGCGATCAAAGACGTGTGGTTCTCACGTGCTGAGATCACCTTCGCATGAGCTGCTTCTCTTTAGGAATGGATCAATTTCGTGTAGCTAAGTGTGGACTTTAACTAACAGAGACCCATCTACCTCTGGCTCCTGAGTGCTGGGATTAAAGGTGTGTGCCGCCACTGCCTGGCTCTGTGACTTAACTAGTATGGTTGCTGGGATTAAAGGTGTGTATCACCACTGCCTGGCTCTGTAGCATGTGGCTAGCTTTGCTTTCTGTATCCCTGGGCAAGCTTTAATAAATCATAGGTAATATATCACCGCATATATAACTGTGCTTCCACACAGTTCCACCGCCTTCATCACACTAACAGCATAGGACTCTTCTAAGAACTGAGACGCGTGCATGATATGTCATAGTGTCAGAAGCCAAGCACACACTAAATGTCCTCTCCGGCCAGATACTCATAATCATATATATGTATGTGATACCTAAAATTGAGACAGACAGTTTCCCCTACTGTTTCCTATTACATCTTCAGCAAGGGTGTATCAATTTATATTACAAAGGTATGAATGGTATAATGTCTTTGCTTATGTGCAAATACTAGGTAAATACTAACAAAATAGATACAAATTTTATGATAGTTAATGACACAAATTTGTTTATTGACCAGTTAGTTGTATTATGTCAACTGCTAACTCAACATGTGCCTATTTTGTAAGGAAGCTCTCGCATTGTGATACATCATATGAAAAGAATAGTTTTCCCTTTGTTAAGGTGTCTTTTCTACTTTTCCCAACTCCTCAGTCACCACTAACTGATGCCTGCACCAGTATGTTCCCCGCATCTTCTTCATAGTATCTTTACCATTCATCACTTCCAGCTTAGAGAACATGGAGAGAGCACAGGATTTCTCTCACGCACATA
Organism: Phodopus roborovskii; assembly: GCF_943737965.1. NCBI lineage: Eukaryota > Metazoa > Chordata > Mammalia > Rodentia > Cricetidae > Phodopus > Phodopus roborovskii. The sequence continues at coordinate 41,170,632 of NW_026125281.1, forward strand.
TAGACCAATGGCACATTGCTCCCACCACGCCCTTCACTCACAGTTCGCATCTCTTGGTTTAAAAAGAGCCAAGATCCAGATATGGTGGCTTGCATCTGTAATACTAGCACTCAAGAGGTTGAAGCAGGATTGCCCACAAGTCCCAGGCCAGCCTGAGCTATATGATGACTTCCAAGATAGTATGGGCCATATACAAAGTTCTAGGCATGGCTGAGCTACCAAGTAAAACTTAAAAAACAAGCATCAAAAATTAATTTAAAAGATTTAAAATACAAGTGTTTTAGAATGCAACTGATCAGGACGTATGTATAATAAATGTATTACAAACAAAAATTATTACTCATGATAAAATATGAAACATTTTATTTTATCAGCAAATTCTTACCAGCTTTAAAATATCGTGCTATCACTTGGCAAACTTTTAACCCTGTGGTATTCATGTATCACTCCTCATATCTTACCCCTTGTAACTGTTTTCAGGAGAAATTATCTATAAATTATGTAAGTATGCATACAAATAAAGAAATAACTAAGATTCTCTCCTCAGTTTTCCTAACAACTTACTATGATTTACATGCTCAAAGAGAAGGCAAGTTCCTTTAAAAACACTATGCATCTTACATACAATCGCATACTGTAAATATAGGCGATAGAAAACATAGCATGATGAGCCATGGTTGCTTTTATAAGTGCTACAAAACTGGTTTACACTAATATGACATCTATGTTCAATTTTTGACTAATATGTTAAAGCCTAAGCAAGAAACTATGTTTAAAAAAAAAAACTTTTAACATGTTTTCAAAAATTACAGAAAAGGTGCTACAATTTCAGATAAGATTACTTAAAATACGGGTTGTAAATTCTTCTAATCTTCATTGAGACAGATCTAATCTTGACAACTGAGTTGTTTGGGTCCATGCACCCCACTGAATTGCAGTTGCATGCCGTTTTCCATGACTGGGATGGGTCCCATTCAGGTTTGTGAGATGGCACTGGTTGAACCTTCAGTCAGTGTTGCTATGGTCACTGACTGACTATTGACCAGACTAGCAGGGTGGCACCCATCCTTATCAACACCTGAGGTGCTGAAAGGCATGGCATTCTGTTACCATCTTCTCTGAAGCCTCGGAATGCTTCGCCTGCATAAAACAGATTATTTTCAAAAATTGAAGTCAGAGAATTTTTATTATTTTAATCAGTTATGCAGAAATACTGCATCTAGACACAGGTACCAATTAATTTTCTATCTGGCCTGTTAAAATCTCTCTCACACAGTGTGCCAAAACCTTGTGAAGATTTGACATGGAGGTTTGGCTATCCAAACAAACTCGGACTGTGGTGCATGTACCTGACACACTTGAAGGTGATCTGCATGGTAACTGACAATTTTTTAAAAAAAAGAAAAAACAACCTACACACAGTATGCTTTCTTTTTATTACATGATGGGGTTTTAACACTCTTTTTCCTTGTTTGTTGTCCTGCCTGTATATCTGTGCACCACATACACGGAATTCTCATGAAGGCCAGACAGCATGTCGGATCCCTTGGAACTAGAATACCGGACGGCTGTGAGTCTCATGTGAGTGCTGGGCTTTGAACCTGGTCCTCAGGAAGAGTGTTAAAGAACTCTTAACCAGTGGGCCATCTCTTCACCCTTCCCCCACAACAGTTTTTATTTTACTATGGATGAAGGCGAAGCATTTACCCTTCAGAATATTAGATTTGTACCTAGCCTTCTGGTGGCACACACATCTGATTCCAGCACTTGGGAGGGAGAGGCAGGTGGATCTCTGTGTGTTCGAGGCCAAGGACAGCCAAAGGCACACAGAGAAACCCAGTCACCAAAAACAAAAATCAAACAATTTAGATTTAAGGGCTGGAGATATGGCTCAGTGGTTAAGACACTGGCTATTCTTCCAGAAGACCCAGGTTCAATCCCAGCATCCCACATGGCAGCTCACAACTGCCGTAATTCCAGTTCCCGGGGGTCCAACACTCTCACACAGAGATATACATGGAGGCAAAACACCAATGCACAAAAATATTTTAAAATTTTAAAAGAGTATTAGATTTGTAATTGCAACATTGTTGGCTTCCATTTATGAATCTAGTGTCCCTGTGGCATGACTAATGAGCTCACAGAAAGTTCTGATGTTCTATGGAGTTGTGCTTCCTTCGTGGTTTTTCACATTCAGTGTAGATGGCTCATTTTTCAGGAGCTTACACTGAACACTGTATGACTATCATGCCTGATATTCACCAGGGGCTTCCAGGATTAACTTTCTTGACCAAGACCGTCCAGCTACTAATTAAACTGCAAGCTCGGGATCTATATTTTATTTCATACAGTCCCATGAAGTTAATGGATTCATAACTACATTGCACCTCCATAGAATTTTTGACTGACGTGTTCAGCTGGAAGAGAAGCTATGTAAAGGACCTGCGTTTGTTGATTATGCTTCTGTGCTTTGGGATCTTCTGCAGTAAATACTTTGGGGACCCTGAAGAACTTCGTTAGTGTGACCTCTCTTAAGCCAGCGCTGCTGGTTAGTGAAGTCCCCTGACCCTGCAAGTTATGCCATAAGGAGACACATGCTGATTGAAGTATGTATCTGCACCTTTAATAATTTCAGCATCCATGCTGTGCGGTACCTTTGAAAAGTTCACCTGGTGGGTTGGGAAACTGGGTGGATTGGTAAAAGCGCCTGCTAACAAGCCTGATGACCTGAAGTCATCCTCCAGAACTAACATACTAGGAGGAGAGAGCAGGCTTTCCAAGTTGTTCTCTGACTTAAACGCATGCACCGTGGCATGAATGTGCCTACACACATACACATGCACAAAATAAATAAATAAAAGGCCATTTTAAAAAAATTCGCAATTCAGCTGGGGAGCAGTGCCTAAATTCTGTGGCCATGCCATGAACATTCTCCACTGACAAAGTTCAACAGCAAGAGAATCTACACCAGATGACGTCTTAATGGATTATACTGAGTCACTCCTTTTAAATACACAAGCACACGCACACACAGGCTATTCCTGGAAAACAGTTCACTAGACCTCACCCACCATGTTTGCATTAACATGGCTCTCAGAATTAAACTAACTGATGATCTTTAGAGAGAAGATACACTAAGCACACATCTGGGTGAGTCTGCGATGGCACTTCTGGAGAGTGACAGACAGCCAGGGGACCCTGCCAATCACACAGAGGCCTTACCGAGAGACAGGGAAATGATACCTGACAGTGATGGAAGTAGGTCACATGACCTCAGAGCTACGTCTTGTCTCTACCCTTCTCTACTTAGCCAACAGATATGAACTGCTCTCCTCTGCAATCTTGCTGAAACAGCTCTGGAAATGTGGGTCAAAATGAGCCCCTCTTCCCTTAAGTTGTTTCTGTTAAGTATTTTAGTTACCCCAAAGACAAAGATACAATGCTGCTTTCTCTGAGAATCCACGGAAATTTGTCTAGAGTTTTATTATGAGATATATTTGTACTACATGTGCGTGCGTGCCCAAATCTCTTTCCTTGGTCATTGTCCATCTTTACTCAAATGTTCAAGTTCATATTTGTATTTTTGTCACAAGCTCAGTGCCTAATTTGTGCCTGATAAGATTTTATCTACATATCTATTTACACTGCACCTTTTCCTTGCCGTAGATTGACTTCATCATTTGATTCCAAACGCTACTTAATGACCATGGGAAATTTAACAGCTCTGTAAGGAAAATAAAACATTCTCTTACAAAAGCATAATCATCTTTTGGAGATCTCCATATAAGCTTCCTGATGTGGCATGCTCCATACAAAGGCAATTCTTTACACATTTGCAAGTGAACCCTGAAAACCTCATAAATCATCCTCCAAGTTTTCCTATATCTATGAATACTTGAATTTCAACTTTCACCTAATGTCTCAAGTTCAAACCCCCCTAATATGCCATGAGTTCCAGCCACACCAAGCAGTCCCCCTGCAGGCCATCTCCTCCTCTGTGCTGTGACACAAGCTGGCCCATTTGCCAACATTCACTCGCCAAAGGCCTGTCTTTTCTTACAGGACTCAGTGTGCAGTTCTCAGAATGCCAGCACGTCCACCTGACCTCAAGTGACCGCATGAATGTCTACTTTCAAAAAGCATTAAGGTTCGCCTCCTTTTTAAATCTACCCATCTGCCCACAAAAATCTCCCGGTTGCAATCACACAAGTTCTCTTTAAACCTAAAGGTCGATCAGTCTTCTGTGTTTTCAGGGTCATTTGTGTTGCCTCTGTATCACAGCCAAAGGATATATAGCATTCATTGTGACTTTCTAACACTGATACATAGTGTGTGTGTGTGTGTGTGTGTGTGTGTGTGTGTGTGTGTGTGTATCCAGCAAGTACAAAATAAGAGAAAAATAGGGAAATGGAACTTAGTATTCACTCAAATGTCTTTCAAACTTCAGCTCCAAAATACAAACTTATCATCAAGTATTCTGAAGTTCCAATGAGTTACATTTTTGGAAATGCATCAAGGGAGAGAGAAAAGAACTTGGTGTCTGTGTGGACTGGGATTGGATGGAAGACGTATGATTCACAGAAGTCTTGGGCCAGACTCTTCCTTTTCAGGTTTCTTCACTGACAAAGTTGGGAGGCTCTTACTCCGTGGGTGTGAAATTAGGAATGTTGCTTACACAACCGGCCCCAGCATCTCCATCCGCAAGACATAAACACACCAAGGCCATTAAGGAAAGTGTTCACAACAGAGTTCCAGACTTACACAGTGTCCTCTATTATATCATCATTATGTCCTGCATTATCACTATCTTTACATAATACTGGGCAAATAATAGCTCAACTTTAGTGTCACTTTAGTAATTAAAAACTTATCAGCATTTCCAGAATATCATCCTAAGTGTATTTTAAAAAAATTCATTTTATCCTCTAACCAAAAATTATCATATGAAACATAAGCCAAGGTGTAATCTTCAGATTCCAGGGCCACGTGAAGCATAAAACTAAATCTTGTTTACTATGTAAAAAATCTTTTTCAGTCCTAGCCAAAATTCTCCTATGAAAGAAATGCTTTGTTTTAATACATTTATTTAAATGAGGACAATCTTTTATTAGTGAATATTGAAGCTATTCACCATTTCCATAACCAGGACAACAGATGGTCTGCCTCAACTCATCGATCAACTATTATCTAATTTACTTATATTATTAATTCTCTAGAGTGAACAGAATCAAACTGCTTCAATTTTATTTCCCAAAATTCAGCATAAAAGTGTATTTAAAGAAGAAATAAAAGACCAAGGTTTACTTTTATAGCATGTCAAGAGAAAACTTACTAAAACTAACAAATTATGTAACTCAGTAAATGTAGTTTTAATCTCAAATCAACTGTTCCTTAAGAAACATTTGCTGAATAAGAAAACAGAACGAGATCAAGGGGATACAAATTGGAAAGGAAGAAGTAAAACTTTCACTATTCACAGATGATATGATAGTTTACATAAGTGACCCAGAAAACTCCTATGGCTGATAAACACCTTCAGTAAACTGGCAGGATACAAGATAAACTCAACAAAAGCAGTAGTCCTACTATATACAGATGATAAAGGGGCTGAGAAAGAAATTAGAGAAATATCATCCTTTACAATATCCACAAACAACATAAAGTATCTTGGGGTAATGCTAACCAAACAGGTGAAAGACCTATATAATAAGAACTTTGAGTCTTTAAAGAAAGAGATTAAAGAAGATACCAGAAAATGGAAAGATCTCCCATGCTTTTGGATAGGTAGGATCAACACAGTAAAAATGGCAATCTAGCCAAAAGCAACCCCCATTTAAAATTCCAGCAGATTTCTTCACAGACCTTGAAAGAACAATACTCAACTTTTATGGAAAAATAAAAGACCCACAATAGACAAAACAACTCTCTACAATAAAGGAACTTCGGAGTCATCACCATCCCTGACTTCTAGCTCTACTATAGAGCTATAGCACTGAAAACAGCTTGGATTGGTACAAAAAATAGACAAGTAGACCAATGGAATCAAATTAAAAACCCTGATATTAACCTATACGCCTATGAACACCTGATTTTTGATAAAGCATCTAAAATTATACAGTGGAAAAAATAAAGCATCTTCAACAAATAGTGCTGGCACAACAGAATGCAGGCACGTAAAAGACTGCAGATAGATTCATGTCTATCACCATGCACAAAACTCAAGTCCAAATGGATAAAAGACCTCAACATAAATCCAGCCACACTGAACCTCTAGAAGAGAAAGTGGGAGGTACCCTTGAACAAATTGGTACAGGAGACCATTTCCTGAACATAACTCCAGTAGCACAGACACTGAGATTGACAGTTAATAAATGGGACCTCCTCAGACTTAGAAGCTTCTGTAAGGCAAAGGACACAGTCGACAATACAAAACGGCAGCCCACAGAATGGGAAAAGATCTTCACCAACCCCACATGTGACAGAAGGCTGACCTCCAAAATATACAAAGAACTCAAGAAACTAGTTACCAAAACACTAAATAAACCAATTAAAAAGTGGGGAACAGAACTGAATAGAGAATTCTCAATAGAGGAATCCAAAATGGCTGAAAGACACTTAAGAAAGTGTTCAACATGCTTAGCCATCAGGGAAATGCAAATCAAAACAACTCTGAGATACCAACTTACTCCTGTCAGAATGGTTAAAATCAAAAACACCAAAGACAGTTTATCCTGGAGAGGATATGAAGAAAGTGGAACACTCCTCCACTGCTGGTGGGAGTGCAAACTTGTACAGCCACTTGGGAATCAGTATGGTGGTTCCTTAGGAAAATGGGAATCAGTCTACCACAAGATCCAGTAATTCCACTCTTAGGCATATACCCAAATGATTCATATCCATGCAACAAAGACATCTGTTCAGCTATGTTCATAACATCATTATTTGTAATAGCCAGAACTTAGAAGCAACCTAGATGCCCCAATAAAGAAAATGTGACACATTTACACATTGGAGTACTACTCAGTGTTGGGGGCGGGGGGTAGAGGAGAAGGAATGGAATCTTGGAATTTGCAGGCAAATGGATGAAACTTGAAGAAACCATTCTGAGTGAGGTAACCCAGTCACAAAAAGACAAACATGGTGTATACTCACATATATATGAATATTAGGCATAGAGGAAAGGACCGCCAGCCTACAATACACACCGCCAAAAAAGCTAGGAAACAAGGAGGCCCTAAAAGAGACATACATGTTCCCCTGGACAAGGAGAAAGGGACAAGATCTCCTGAGCAAATTGAGAGGAGGCAGGGGTAGTTAGAAGAAAGAGGGGGGAGAAGAGGAGGGGGGAGGAGGACATGAGGGAGCAGGAAGATTGAGTCGGGGGAAGAATAGAGGAGAGCAAGAAAAGAGATACCATAATAGAGGGAGCCATTATAGATTTAAAGAGAAAACTAACTCTAGACAAATGTCCAGAGACCTACAAGAATGACCCCAACTAACAATTTGAGCAACAGTGGAAAGGCTACCTTAAATGCTCTTCCCTGATAATGAGATTGATGACTAACTTATCCACCATCATGGAGCCCTCATCTGGTAGCTGATGGAAACAGAAGCAGATACCCACAACTACACACTGAGCCAAACAGTCATTCAGATGCAGAGAGGGAGGACAAGACCAGGCTGCAGAAACACACAGAGACAGCTGACCTGAACAAGGAGGAGCTAAGGGGCCTCCAGACTGATAGCTGGGAAGCCAGCATGGGACCAACTCAGACCCCTGAACATGGGTCTCAGTTAGAAGGCCTGGGAAGTCTAAGGGACCTCTGACAGTGGAACCAGGATGAATCCCTGCTGCACAAAAGGACTTTGGGAGCATGGGAGCATGTCCCCATGGAGGGACACTCCCTTAGCCTAGAGGCAGGAGGGAGGGCCTAGTCCCTATTCCAAATGACTTGACAGATTTATATGACCCCTCCTGGAAGGCACCACCCTACATGTGGAGTGGGGGAGATGGGAGAGGAGGGTGGTCTGCCAGCATGGGAGGGTGGGAGAGAGGGAAGAAGGGAGGGAGAGAGAACTGGGATCGATATGTAAAATAAGAAAAATAACAAAAAATAGATATGTAAAATAAAAAAAGTTAATCTTACTGTTTTTCAAAGAAAGAAACATTTGCTGAAAGCGCTCGTTTGAAATTTCTGTTTCTGCCTTGGAAAATCCTTATAAATAAGCATTTCTTTCTTTAAAAGCAGCTTGCATTTACCTATCAATGGAAACAGAACATGGGCACACTGAGGGTTCCCCAAATTTGGAGTCAGTATTCCTAAAACAGCTGTAGATCTGAGATGGACAGTACTAACAGGGCTCCTGGTTCAGACAGGGCTGCTGCATGCACATTTCTTCCCCTCACTCACGGTGAATTATAAATGTGAGCATCGCTGAGATGCTACATTATGAAGTGACAGGATATAAAATTTAAATCTCACAGATAGACAGTATTAAAACTCGGGACGCTGTGACTAAGATATTAAGGTCTTTTCCCTGGGTATTTTAGCTACCACCCTGTTAGGACTGGATAGAAGTACAAGAAAAAGTACACAGATTGTAGGAAGGGCTCCGACAGGCGATGTTAGCTTCACAGTTGTTATTGGCTTTAATTTCTTTCAGCTTTATTCTGGTCTCGTATTTAAGAGTTAACAGCTCATTTTATTGCATCCCCAATATATTTTAATTGTGCTAAATATAAAGCACCCTGGGTTTGCCAAAAAAAAAAAAAAAAAGTGTTTGCCTATAGATCTATAGATCTGCTTAGTCAACAGTCTCTTCAAATTTAGAGAATAATAATGTACATCATAGTTTTATAAAATTACATTCTATTCAAATGGTTAATGGTCATATATTCTATCTATATTATTTTAAGTCTATGACAACCCTGCCTCCTTTTTTTTTCCCCTAGTGCGGTTTAATAAGGATCAGGATAAACAAATAGGCCGAATAGATGTTTATTCAGGGAGAAATAACTTACAACCTAGACAGATAAACACCAGCAAGTTCCACCGGATGCTCTCCTCTCCACCTCCCACCAGCAAGAGAGCTTTCCCGGCTCCTCCTCAGACCTAGTTCCCCAGGTCACTTCTGCCTCTGGCTCCACCCCCAAATGGGTGTGGTCAGCGACACAGAAGGAGACAAAGTGAATATCCCACTACATTTCCTCATTCCATGAACAACCGGGAAGCACTTGCCTGGGCTTATAAAAGCCAGAAGAAGGTTTTGGACCCCATGGAATAGGAGTTACAGAGAAGTGTGACCTGCTATGTGGGATCTGGGAATTGAACCTATGTCCTCCGGAGGAGCAGCAGGTGGTATTAATTGCTAATACAGGTCTTCAGCCCAGATTGCTAGGTCTTAACTGAAAACAATCGTTTTAAATAGAAAGAGAAAAGCCACAGCATAAATACATGAAATTTTACCTACAAGGTCTCCAAATCCATCCAGGTAATCGCACCACAGCCTCCGGAAGTCAGTTGTCCTAGAGATCCTTTTCTGAAACACCATCCATCCTCCTCCTCTGAAATCCATGTCACCTATCACCTAAAATGATCCCAGAAAATGCCAAAGCAACACATCATTGTTTCGGCATTTAACAGCACAGACCTCATCCATACATCTACAGGAAAATAAACACAAGAAAGTTTTCATTCCCATGAATGTGTTCATATTTTCAACTCTCTAGAAATCCGACTATGTAGACAAACTAATTATTAGCCTAACTGCAGGCTTGCATGGGTAACTTTTTTAAAGACTCAAGTGTTTGCAGTATTTTAAGGTTATCATATTATTCATTGCCTCAAGGATAGCAGTGCTGAGGTGCTATGGCAGAGATGGATGGCTTCACGAATGCCTTTGTTCTTGGATTATAATGCTGCGACTGTGCTTTGGATTATGATGCTGGTTTTTTAGTGTTAAATATGTTGTCTGCCTGCCTCTGGCTTTTCTTTTCTCCCACAAACTGCTGTTGAGATTGACATTTCAAGACAGAAAAGCCTGAGCTGTACCACTCAGCAGTGACCACATGGAGCTCCTGTTGAATGCGTGTGATATGCACCTGCCTGGGGCACTCAGAAACCACGGGGGGGGGGGGGAAATCAAAGTAATCCATTCTACCAGAGACCTCCTACACAGAGACAGAAAAAAAAAGCAGTGTGGAGGAAGCTGAGGCACCAGCACTTTCCACAGGAGAAGTAATTATGCAACCCACTCCTTGCAAAGTTAGAAGGCTTCCTTCTACAGCTGTTCAGACCTAGTTTTCAATGTGTAGGCTAAGAGACTTAGTTTTTAAAGTTATTTCCCACCTAAGCCCTGTTTGGTTTTTTTTTTTTTTTTTTTTTTTTTTTGGTAATCTCATCAATAGATTTCAAGAGGAATTTTGATAATAATGCTAAGAACAGAAATTCTTTGCATCAACTTAGAAAGAAAGGTTGTTGTACAATATGGACTATTGATCATAAAACTTCTATACACTGAGAAAGTACCCAGAAAAAAATATGCATATACACACATTTCTGTCCATCAGCATTGTGTGTCCTCTAGAAATAAAGCAGACAAGTACTAAGGATAGACAAAGTATAATTCATACTATTCACATAAGCATGGATCAGTTTTTCAATCTTCCTTATGCCGAAGGAAAAGACTTTCTATTCACTTCTTTTTTAATTTTTGAAACAAAGTCTCACATTGTAAAATAATCTATCATCCAAAAAGTATAGCTGTAAGTAGGAAGCAAAATAAAAGCTTAGTAAGCCCCATGCTACAGCATATCAATGTTGCCTAGTCTCCATTTACTAATTAGAGCAAGGATTTATAATGCACAGTTCTGCCCCAATAAGCATAGTATAAAACCTTGCAACAGATGGATTTACTTTAAATAGTGTAACTATGGAAGCTCAGGTAGGAAGCTGAAATTCATGGTCTGAGCATAAGATGTAAAGGAAACCAAACTTTTCAAACTGTGAATTTTGCTAATTTATTTAAATTTTTAAAGACAAACATTTTTAAATAAATAGTAAAAAATTATAATTTCAATATTAAGTTAGCTTGGTGTTTATTCTGTATAATAAGGGAAAACTTTTACCTCAAATGGATAGCTAGATCATTCTGGAAAGATTACATATAAACCACTAGGGGTTTTAGTGACAGAACCAACTAGATCTTTAATATCAGTGCAATCCAAGCCTAGAAAATAAACGTAGTCATTTAGTGCACAGGACTGTACCTAAGACAGTCGACAATGCTGTCTGAAATTGTTGCTATTAGTGATACCATGACTTTAACTTCTTAGAAATGAAGTGATCACAAATTTGGAATTCAAATGAAAACAGCAGTTAAAGAATTGGGCTGCAGCAAATCCTTGCAATGAATGTCTTTTAGCGATTAGTGTTTAAAATATTGTGGGGTCAGAGAGAACGTTTAACAATTAGGAGCCCTTATTACTCTTGCAAAGGACCCAGGCTATGTTCCTGGCACCCAGACAGTACTCCTGTCTGTAACTTCAGTCCCAGGGGATCCAACACTCTCTGTCCCCTGGATGCATGAGATGCACATAAACTCACACAGGCACACACACTTACATGCTCTGCTACATTTTGCTCTACCACTGAGAAGAGAGTGACAGGACAAGTCATTTTAAAGTCCTTACAAAGATACTCAATCTCCATCTGTTCCCTCCTAAGGAAAACCTACTTGGGCCTCAGTAATATTCATTTGCTTGGAATTTTTATATAAATTTGTATTTGTACAATTTACACAGCATTTTCTTAGAAGCACAAGCATGTAGGAATAAATGTTGTATTTTAATGCAAAAAAAAAGAACTTTGTATTTATTTCTGTATTTTTTTCCATTTTAATGTTACATAACCCACTTTTCACGGGGGTCGGGGGCCCTCTGGAGCTCCTCTTCTGGGTAAAAAGCAATTATTAATAAAATACCAGGGCGGGATGTTCAGAACACAGAACCTAAAGTTACCTGATGTTCAACAGATTCCTGCTATTATTTTAAGCTCTGGTTTCCAAACGATGAAAAGTTCTTCAGCTTCGGACAGGACACGTGGTGTAACTGGGTTAGTAGCAGATGCTAGTCCTACAGACTGTTAGGAAAGAGTGAACAGTGAATTCTAAAACTTTTCAATGCACCAAGCTGTGCAGAGAATTTTGAGTAATCAAACAGAAGTGTGAAGAGGCTAAAATGGCAGTACTCTCACTATGCGACAGAACGGGCCAGGAAGGAAAAGGAGCCAGCTGTTTTCTAGAAACTTCTGTAGACAAAAGGAGAATTCGATTCATGAGCTCGCTAACCTAAACACAGACACACCAGACAAGGGCATACTTAGCTAAATTCTATAAACACTGTCTGTGAGCCTCTCTACAGCAGGATGCCTTCTCTTCTAGGGTGGATTCTTACTGTCCTGACACAATAAAGGCATAAGTAGCCAACATCCCATCCTGCAGCATCTCCTACAAGCTAGTTCTGTCTGCCATGACTTCTGCGGTGTCCATTTCCTTGCTCACATGATTCCGTGAGCTGTGGTCTAACGAGATTTAGTTCCTGATTCCTGTAGTGAGGCTTCCTTACACATCCCCAACCTCACCAGCCTTCCCACCCCTGCACTAACTCATAAGAACTGCCCAGAGGGGAGGCTCTCCCCAGCTTTCCAACCTGGTGAAATTTAAAACATTCACTCATCTCTCACTGCTCAGCTCACAGGCTCTCTTCTGAGAGACTGCCCATCATTCTGATTTTCTATTCCCCCATGCTTGTATTCTCCTCACCAGGCTGCTTACCCCTTGAACAAAGGTCTGCTTCATTGCTTTCTGTTACATGCTTCCACGTCATAGATATTGAACAATCATGCATAAAATAAAATGATTGTACTTCCAGCCAGCTATGCCAATGCGCACATGTAATGCAATGAAATGCCAAAAGAATTCCATACCTGACTAGATAAATAATCCAGAGATGCTTACTGCGCATCCATTATATTTCTCAGTAGTTTTTTGGTACTTCTTGTATAGGAAAAAATAGAATTTTGCAAGTTTCCTTAATCAGAAAGAAAATAACATCCTTATATAAAACAATTACAGCAATAACAATGAATTTCACATGATTTAAAATAAAGACTAGTATCTCAATTTATGTGAACTTATAACCATGTTTTAGTTAGTATATATGTATTTAAAGTGGGATTGGCCAAAAAGCAATTGCTTCAACGTTCTTAACGAAATTACACTTCCTAATAATATAGATTCCCTCAAATTATTCATTTGCTTAAGAAACAATGTGCTCAATGCCTTACTCTTACTTTGTGAGATGTTTAGAGGCAGGAAGGTACAGAAAGTGGGTGGGGGACAGGGTCTCATGTAGTCCAGGCTGGCTTTTAACGCCTTCCTGATCCTCCAGCCTCCACCTCTCAAACTCTCAAATGTTAGGATTACATACCTGTGACCTCTGCCAGCCTGCTGAGATATTAATTACTATTATACAATAAAGAAAATGCAATTATACTTTACTTATATACCATGCCAGTTAATTTTAAAAATAAATCTGTCTTATTTTTTCTAGTTCTATATTTTATATAGCCAAATGAATAGCATACATATGCATAATAAATATTAACCAAAGCTTTGGAGGCCATCAAGATAGCTCAATGGGTAAGGCACTTGCCACCAATCTTGAAAAATCTGTTCAATTCCGGGAATCACATGGTAAACGGAAAGAACTGACTCCTAAAAATTGCCCTCTGGCCTCCACAAGTGTGTCCTGGAATGTGGGGACACACACACACACACACACACACACACACACGCGCGCGCATGCACGCACGCACACGCATGCACGTTAAGAAACATTAAGATTCTGGTTTGGCTGGTTTGCTCATTTCTGGCTGAACTTGCACAATACATTTCCCTTTGATTTCAGAGAAAATACTTGGTATTCCTTACTTTTAAAAGGCTGCACAAATACTATAAATACTTTCCCTTAAGGCACTTGTGATCATGTTGCCATCACTGTACTCTGGAAGGAAGACGATTCTTAACAAGTATCTATTAAGCACATACTTACTAAATGTCAAACACCAAGCATCTGGCCTTGGATCAGGTGAATATAAAATAATGAAGGCATATTTTTCTGTCAAAGTTTGATATCTTTGCAATTGTGGTAATGTTTAAAACATACTGCCCGTAAAATGTTTTCCTTCTCCGGTTACTTTGTTCTTAGTATCACGTGACTCCTTGCAGTCTTCCATGTACACAGTTTGACTTTCATCTTCGAAATTCACTTTATCTTCCACATTGTTACCGACTCGGGAATCCTTCAAGTTGTTAAGATAGAAATGAGAACAATGCATGAAAATATGCCGTCAGACCTCCTACGCAGTAAGAAAACTACAGAAAACAGACTGGCACTTGGACTATACAATGAAGATGATCACTTAAAATAAATGCTGACCCAATTAGTTTAAAGGGACAATTTGGTAGTGGTCAGTGAGCATGTGATAGATAGTTCAGTACGTGCATATCTCCTTTTCTTCTCAAACTCCAAACCAATTCCCTTAGGATTTGCTTCCACGTCTATGACACCATGACTTCGACCTTTACTTCCTACAAATTCGCACGCAACAATCCCTTGAAAAGGACTAAGGAGATTCCTCAGATATATCCCCAATACCTCTAGCCAAATGAACTTTCAGCCACCAACTGTTTAAAAATTGTAGAAAAATGATGCATAGGAAGAAGATTTGTTTTTATTTAAAATAATTTTAAAACATAACCGCTCATGGAGTTAGTGTTATCTATAGTGTTATACATACCAGTACTTACCAGCTTCCATGCTCTAGTCTCAAAAAACACCCTTTGATGAAAAACAAGTCAGCGCCTAGCAACACTCATACCTTGACGCATGCCTTTCCCATTGCTTCCTACCTACAGCAAACCCACGTTTTATAAAGTCATCAAATACATTTTTTACTAAATATTTTATTTTGTATACTGACCAGTTTCCCCTCCCTCCTCTCCTTCTGTTCCCTCCCTCCACCTCCTTTCTACCACCACCCCCCATCCATTCTCCAGAAAGAGTAAGGCCTCCCATGGGAGTCAACAAAGCATGACACATCAAGTTGAGGCAGGAACAAGTTCTTCCCCCCTGCATCATGGCTGAGTGGGGCATCCCACCATAGGGAATAGGTTCAAAAAGCCAGCTCATACACCAAGGACATATTCAGGTCCCACTGTGGAGGGCCCCACAGACAGATCAAGGCACACAACTGTCACCTCCATGCAGAGGGTCTGGTTCCATCCCATGCAGGCTCCCAGCTGTGGGTCTAGAGTCCCTGGGCTCCCGTGAACTAGGATCATCTCTCTCTGTGGGTTTCTCCCATCATGATCTTGACCGCCCTTGCTCATATAGTCCTTCCTTCCTCTCTACAATTAGACTTCTGGAGCACAGCCAGGTGCTTGGCTGTGGACCTCGGCATCTGCTTCCATCAGTTACTGGATGTAAGTTCTGTGATGATATTTAATGTAATTACCCATCTGATTACAGGGGAAATCCAGTTCAGGCACCTTCCCCACTACTGCTAGGAGTCTTAGCTGGGGTTATTCTTGTGGATTCCTGGGAATTTCTTTAGCACCAGGTTTCTCCCCAACCCCATAATGGCTCTCTCTATCAAGGAATCTCTTTCATTGCCCTCCCTCTCCACGCCTCCCCCAACTCAACCATCCCATTCCCTCATGTTCCCCAGTTTACACAGGAAATCTCATCTATTTCTCCTTCCCAGGGTGATCCATGCATCCCTCTTAGGGTCCCCTTTTTACCTAGCTTCTCTGGGTCTATGGAGTGTAGTCTGGCTAACCTTTGTTTTACATGCATTATCCATTTATCAGTGAGTACATACCATGTTTGTCTTTCTGGATCTGGGTTACCTCAGTCAGCATGTTTTTTTCCTAGTTCTATTCATTTGCCTGCAAATTTTATGTCATTGCTTTTTACCACTGAGTAATACACCATTTCATAAATGTACCAAGTTTTCTTTATCCATTATTTGGTTGAGGGGCATCTAGGTTGTTTCCAAGTTCTGGCTATTGTGAATAATACTGCTATGAACATAGTTAACCAAGTATCCTTGTGATATGATTGAGCATCCTTTGGGTATATGCCAAAGAGTGGTATTGCTGGGTCTTGAGATGAATTAATTACAAATTTTCTGAGAAACCACCAGACTGATTTCCAAAGTGGTTGGACATGTTTTCACACCAACCAGCAGTAGGGGAGTATTCCCCTTACTCCATAACCTCTCCAGAATAAGATGTCATCAGAGTTTTTGATTCTGTCAGGTATAAAATGATATCACAGAGTTGTTTTGGGTTGCACTTCCCTGATGACTAAGGATGTTGAGCAATTCCTTGAATGTCTTTCAGCCATTTGAGATTCTTCTTTGAGAATTCTGTTTACATCTGTACCCCATTTTTAATTGGATTATTTGGTATTTTGGTGTCTAGTTTCTTGAGTGCACTGTATACTTTGTAGATCAGCCCTCTGTCATATGTGGGGTTGGTAAAGATCTTTTCCCATTCTGTAGGCTGCTATTTTGTCTTATTTACCATGTCCTCTGCATTACAGAAACTTTTCAGTTTCAGAAGGTCCCATTTATTACTACTCTCAGTGTCTGTGCTACTAGAAAGTGGTCTCCTGTGCCAATGGGTTCGTGAATACTTCCCACGTTCTCTTCTAAGAGGTTCAGTGTGGTTAGTTTTATATTGAGGTCTTTGATCCATTTGGACTTGAGTTTTGTGCACAGCAATACACGTGGATCTATTTGCTTTCTTCTACATGTCAGCATCCAATATTCCAGCACCTTTTGTTGAAGATGCTTTCTTATTTACATTTCATAATTTTAACTTGGTTGTCAAAACTCAGGTGTTCATAAGTGTGTGGATTAATATTAGGGACTTCAGTTTTATTCCATTGGTCCACCTCTCTGTTTTTATACCATTACCAAGTTGTTTTTATTACTATAGCTCTATAGAAGTCAGAGATGGTGATGCCCCCAGAAGTTCCTTTATTGTACAGGATTGTTTTGGCTATCCTTGGTTTTTTGTTTTTCCATATGAAGTTAAGTATTATTCTTTTGAGGTCTGTGAAGAATTGTATTGGGATTTTGATGAGGGTTGCACTGAATCTGTAGATTTCTTTTGGTAAGATTATCATTTTTACTATGTTAATCTTACCTATCCAACAGCATGGGTGATTTTCCATTTTCTAATATCTTCTTTAATTTCTTTCTTCAGAGACTTCAAGTTCTTGTCATACAGGCCTTTCCCCTGTTTGGTTAGAGTTACCCCTTAGCCTCTTTGTCATTTGTATATAGGAGGACTACTGATTTGGTTCTTTTTAGTTAATCTTGTGTCCTGCCACATTACTAAAGGTGTTAATCAGCTGTATGAGTTCCCAGGTAGAGTTTTTGGGGTCACTTACCAAAACTATCATATCATATGCAAATAGCAAAAGTTTGACTTCTTCCTTTCCAATTTGTATTTCCTTGATCTCTTTTTGTTGTCTTATTATTCTAGCTAAAACTTCAAGTACTATATTGAATAAATATGGTGAAAATGGACAACCCTGTCTTCTTCCTGATTTTAGTGGAATCAATTTGAGTTTCTCTCTATTTAATTTGGTGTTGGCTGTCAGATTTCTGTATATTGCTTTTATTATGTCTCCAAGACCTTTATTATGAAGGATTGTTAGATTTTTGTCAAAGGCTTTTTCAGCATCTAATCAGATGATCATACATTTTTTTGTTTGTCAGTTTGCTTATATGGTGGATTACATTGACAGATTTCCATATGTTGAACCAACTCTGCATCTATGGAATGAAGCCTACTTCATCCAGTTTTATTGAGTATTTTTACATTAATGTTCATGAGGGAGACTGGTCTGTAATTCTCTTTCTTAGCTGCATATTTATGTGGATTTGGTATCAGGGTAACTGTGGCCTCATTTTTTTGGTTTTTTTTAAATCTGTTGAGATTTTTGGTCAATTTTGGAGAAGGTTCCATGAGGTGCTGAGAAGGTTCTGTAGATGTCTGTTACTCCCATTTGAGTCATAACATCTGTTAGTTCCCTTATTTCTCTGTTAAGTTTCTGTCTGGCAGACATGTCCACTGGTGAGAGTGGGTTTTTGAAGTCTCCCACTAAAGGTTTATGGGTTTTTATATGTGATTTGAGTTTTAGTAACGTTTCTTTTACAAATGTAGGTGCCCTTGTATTTGGGGCATAAATGTTCAGAACTGAGACTTTATCTTGATGGATTTTTCCTGTGATGAATATGAAATGCCCTTCTTCATCTTTTTTGATTAATTTTAATTTGAAGTTTATTTTGTTAGATATTAGGATGTATCGTGGTTAAATAAGGATCAGGATAAACAAATAGGCCGAATAGATGTTTATTCAGGGAGAAATTACTTACAACCTAGACAGATGAACACCAGGAAATTCCACCCGATGCTCTCCTGTCCAAGTCCCGCCAGCAAGAGAGCTTTTCCTGGCTCTTCCTCCGACCTTCTTCCACAGGTCACTTCTGCCCATGGCACCCCCCAATGGGCGTGGTCAGTGCCACAGAAGGACTATCTCACTACAAGGATGGCTATGCCAGCTTGCTTCTTAGGTCTACTTGATTGGAAAGTCTTTTCCAAACCATTTACTCTGAGGAAATGTCTGTCTTTGAAGTTTAGGTGTGTTTCTTGCATGCAACAACAGGTCAGTTCATGTTTTTGTATACATTTTGTTATCCTGTGTCTTCTTATAAGTGAATCGAGTCCATTGATATTAAGGGATATTAATGACCAGTTATTTTTGTTTGTTTTGGTTTTCTTCTTTTTGTGGTAGTGTATGTGTATTTCACTTTTTTGGGATTTTCTGGTATGGAATTATATATTGCTTGCATTTTTGTGGGTAGAACTAACTTTCTTGGGTTGGAGTTTTCCTTCTAGTACTTTCTATAGGGCTGGCTTTCTGGATAGGTATTGTTTAAATCTGGTTTTATCATGGAATATCTTGTTTCCTCTGTCTATGGTTATTGAAAGTTTTACTGGATATAGTAGTCTGGGTGGCAGCCATGGTCTCTTAGTGTCTGCAGAACATCTGTCCAGGACCCGCTGGCTTTCAAAACCTCCACTGAGAAGTCAGGTGTAATTCTGATAGAAAGTTTGCCTTTATATGTTCCTTGGACTTTTCTTTTGGTTTAGGCTATTTGGTCTTCTGTAGCTTCTTGCATTTTCATAGGCATGTCCTTCTTTAGGTTGGGAAAGTTTTCTTCTATGATTTCGTAGAATATATTTTCTGTGGTTTTTGATCTGGTGTTCTCCTATTATTCTTAGTGTTGGTGTTTTCATGATGTCCTAGATTTTCTGAATGTTTTGTATTAAACATTTCCTGTATTGTATGTTCAAGGCTTGAGATTCTCTCTTCCATCTTTTGCATTCTGTTGCTTATGCTTGCATCTGTATGTAGTTCCTATTCATTTACCCAGATTTTTCATTTCCAGAATTCCCTTGGTTTATATTTTCTTTATTGTGTCTATTTCAGTTTTCAAGTCTTGAACTGTTTTCTTTACCTGATTGATTATTTTTTTCTTGGCTTTCTTTGAGGGATTTATTATCTCTTTCAATTTTTTGTTAGTCTTTTACTCAATTTCTTAAAGGGAATTTTCCATTTCCTCTTTAAGAGTCTCTATCATCTTCATAAAGTTATTGTAAGGTTATTTTCTTCTGCTTCATCTGCATTGGGATGTCTCAGTCTTGCTGTTGTAGAATGACTAGATTCTGGTGGTGCCATGTTGCTCTTGATATTGTTGGATGTATTCTTACACTGACATTTACCCATGTGGGTCTGGGATATTTATAAGCACATGTGTTGATTCTTGTGGGTCTTTTGATCCTTTATTGTCTTCTTGCCTTCTTAGGCAGCAAGCAAACATATGGTGCACAGACATACACGCAGACCCATACACATAAAATTAAAGTTTTTAATTATAACAATGGCTTTCGTAAAAATATGAAGTAGAGATAATTGGCAGAACAAGAACGCTATTATGTTGACTTATCTTTGAGTATTGTTCTATGTTCTATGTCTATATCCAAAGTTGATAACTAAACTTTAAAAAAAAAGTGTTTTAATCATCAATGGTTATATTAACCAGTTAAATACCACATTAGAGCTAGAAATGTGTTGATGTATTTTACAACTACATTAGTAAAAACAGTTCAGAAATCCTGAACTGAAAATGGTGACCCAGCTACAACACCTCTGAGAATATATCCAAAAGACTCCATTGTGTGTTATTTGGGGTGGCACAGCTCTGGGACCAGGCTGGCAGGAAAAACTACTCGTAACAAAATGGCGCCTTCAACGTGGCTAATAAGAACTTCACCTTCAAAAAGAGATCACTTTCTAAAAGATCCATAGCTAACATGAGTCTTAAGTTTTTCCTTTACAATTGCTTCTTTTCATTCTAGAAATATACTTAAGACCACTAATTCCAAAAATAAAAAAAGGAAGTAAGGCTTCCTTGGGTCTGTCTTTTCATTTGAGATACTATCTTCTCTACCTCCTTCCAGAGTCAAAAGAGAGACATTGTTTTTATGGTGCTGGCACAGTGGCTTGTATATAATAGGTATACAAATATTTAGTTAACAAAGAACTAGTTTAAACTATTTACCTCTTTTTCCCTTTACTTCCTCGCTACCAGCTGTGTAAACCCAAACACTCCTAACCATCATTTACTGAAACTACTTTCTTAGGGTCACCAGCAAAGAAACACAAGTGGCTGGAGTGTGCCTGGTCTGAATCTTCATTCCATCACTCCTTTACTCTTGAGCCTTGGAGAAATTTCCCCAATATTGCCATAGCTCAGTTGGCCCTTTTATGGAATTGGAATCATTGTGTGGATTAAATCTGGTAAAATAGATCCATACTTAACACACTATGTTAGAAGCAACAAGCAATCAAATATGATGTAGTGTCACTTTTTATTATTTCACTCCATCTATATACAATTCCAACACTATTGGCAATATTGGTAACCTTAATAATACATTAATAGATCGGCATGTACTTTTAATTTTAAGCTTCTAGTTAAATTATTATGAAAGTCAATGAAGAAGGAATTATCTTCAGCACTCTAAATCAGATAGAACTTAAAATACTTTGTTCTTTCACAGCTTTTCCAGAGATAAACTCAGGAAACTCATTTGTGCAGGGAAATACTTCTGCAGAAAACAGGAAAAAAAAAAAAAAAAAAAAAAAAAAAAAAAGCTGTTTGCAGACAAGACCAAACTGGAAGCACAAGAGCTCGAGCATCACAGGCTGCCACGTGACTTGCCAGTGTGTAACAGCTGCTAGATTAAATAAGCAGGAGTCATTGGCTAGGCTCACTCATACTTTGAGACTCCCTTTATGAAGAATACTATAACCTACCCTCAGAATATATTTTTCGTTATGAAAAGCTATGTTTCAGCTTAACATAAACAGTTGAGCTCCAGCCAGTAGCAGATACCTAACAGAGTAAACCACGAGCGCTGTAACAAATGCCTGGCTAGGACCGGAGAGATGGCTGATGTGCAGTTACAAGCACCTGTTCTTTCCGAGGACCTATCCATTCTCAGAACCCATGTGGTGGCTCACAATTATCCAGAACTCCAGTTCTAGGTGATCCAGTGCTGTCCTCTGGCCTCCACAGGCCCTACCACATACACAATGTAGACATGCAAGCCTACTTCTACATATAAAATGCATCTTTAGTTTTTTAACTCGTTTAAAAATGCCTAGTGCCCAGTCAGATTTCTCTGTCTTATTTCTGTGTGGAGCATATAAAAGTCTGTGGCTGCATTGCTGGCTGGAGCTCTCTGAGCTGCTCCTGATTCTGAGGGTTGCCTGATTCAATAATTACTCATTTCTCAATAAACCCTATTAAATTTAATTTGTCTCAAGTTTTCCTATTAATTGGTACAGTATTCCACTGAGATCATTTCATAACAAAATGACTTTTAGTTTCTTTTGTAAGTAGAGCATTATTAAGTTATGGGGAAGTGTTAATGAAGTTGAAGCCTCTTATTCATTTCTTTAACCCATAATTATTTCCCTCCACAGCAGCTGGGACAGTTCACACAGAGGATGGAGCCGGTTGGCACTGGGGCATGGATGGGGCTGCTTCATTTTATTAAATCCAGAATCGGAAGGTCATGTTTTAATTTTATTACATCAGTGTGCACATGCACCCATGCAACATGCCCTTGCATGGCTATGGAGGCCAAAAGACAACTTTCATGACTAGGTTCACACCTGCCACAACGGGCATTCCATTCACGTCATCGGACCTGGCAGCAAATGAATCTAAGTTAAAGTTTTCTTTTACTTTTTATTACCTTTGTAAAGCAACACTTAAACGAAGAATAATTATGTGAGCAAGCATCTGTACATAATGGAGAAAACAAATCATGACCCCCCCCTTTTTTTCTTTGTGGGGTTTTTTAGACAGGTCCTCCAGTAGCACAGGCTAGCATCAAATTCACTATGTAGCTAAGGATGAACTTGAATTACTGATCTTCCTGGCCCCATTTCCCAAGTGCTGGGATTACGGGAATGATATCATGCTGATGTTAATCAATATATAGCACAAAGCAATGGTAATGTGGCTAGGGTTTTCCACTTACTAAATAATACAGTCTAAGAAAAACTTTTAGGAAAGCTAAAATGCAAATGTTGCAAAGAGCAACCATAAATTTCTCACTTTTCTTTGCCCTTTGCAGTGTCCTACTTTGCTAAGATTCAAACTAGTCCTGGAGAGACAGAGTTCTCATGTTAGCATTGGGAACAGAATCAGGGCTGGTGCTTGTGGCTAGGACATTCAAAAAGTTGCCAACATAGCTAACTGTCTAAGCATACATGTTTGCCCTTTCTTTGTTAGGGTTAAATGCTTTGTTTTTGTCATCTTGCCATGATATTGAATGAAACTTAAACACTTTGCAATTAAAAATCAAACCAGGACTTGTGGCAGCTTAAAAAGCTCAGTCCCCTGAACACGTTGCAATTTGAATCAGTATATCTCCATTTGGAAGAAAAAAGAAAAGTCTGTTTTAAATAGTTTCAGTTGAAAAAGTTTGCCGTTTGAATTGTTAGAGGTTCACAAAGGTGAAGATGCTGGAACGATGAGGAGCTCTTTCTTTGGTCTGTACAATCTGCTAAGCAATCTGGAAGTTTTTATACACACAAAAAAAAATTAATTAACTTTTAACTAAGATCCAGTCAAAATTTATGTTTTTACACTGAACTCCAACAAAAAGCTCAGCCTTGTTCCAAATTTTCCCTTACATAGCCACTAGCCTAGTGGCTCACTCAGTTTAATTTCCAATACAGAAACCATTTCAATGCTATGATCTCTCCGGCATCTCTTCCCAGGAGGTTATTAAGCTAAGTCTGGTTTCTTTCCAGGCCTCTTTTGCTGTGATGGTCCATTTGCAGAAGCTGGCAGCCAAGCAAGGCCCATGATGATGCTTTGAAGTGAAGCCGTTATAAGTAGGGCAGTAGAGAGGGTGACAGAAGTACCGAGGCATTGGGTGGCAGCAAGTAGGGAAAGACATTTTCTACTTTGTGAAGCTTTCTTGTTTCTTTTCTATTTTTTTTTTTTTTCCTTTTCAAAAAAGAGATAGTGATTTCCACGACAGGAACATCTCATGACCTAAAACTTCACTAACAACATCCCATGCCTAACAAATTCTGCACCAGATACTTATCCCCAAGCTGCCAAGTATTATTTGTCCATATTTGGGGATTTTTTTCCATTCCCTGTCTTTCACCTGTGAATACTCTCAAGAAAACTCTTAGAAAAGGAGAGAACTGAATCAAGATCTAAAGCATAGTTCAGCTGTACTCTCTCACAGCCTCGAGTCTCAGGAAGAAAGGGGCGGCCATCTGCCCAACTCTGTTGTCGGGTATTTGTACACTGTGTGAAGATATATTGCTGTGGTTGGTTTAATAAAGAGCTGAACCGCCAATAGCTAAGCAGGAGGTATTGGCAGGACTTCCTGGTAGGAACAGGAAGTAGGAGGAGATAATCTAGATCCACAAAGATGCCAGGAGAAGCTGGAGGTGCAAAATGGATGCAGGGCAACACAAGATAGAATGCAGATTAATGTGTTGATATCTTGTTTGTACAAATAAAGGCTGTGTGAAGACCACAGGGTAGAGCGTGCCAGTAGCTAACTACAGAGGTCTGGAGGTCTGTACAGACAACCTGTACATGGGTAACTTGTTATAAGAGCTAGTCGGGGGCCAGCCTTGGCTACAGGCCAAGCTTTCACGATTAATAAGAAGTCTCGGGGCCTTGATTTGCGGGCTGGCGAGAAACGACGAGTGCACAAGTCAGCTTGCTTTAGCTTGCCTGTTTACTTAGGTTCTGCCTCGGCTTGCTCCAGCTCACCTCCGCTTAGCTCAGCTTGCTTCAGCTCACCCCACTGGAACCTCAGCCCGCCTCAGTTCACCTTAGAGCCAGCCCCGCAGTATACCTCAGCTTACCTCAGTTTACCCCGGTTTAACCTCGGCCCGCCTCAGTTCACCTTAGAGCCAGCCCCACAGTATACCTCAGCTTACCTCAGTTTACCCCGGTTTAACCTCGGCCCGCCTCAGTTCACCTTAGAGCCAGCCCCACAGTATACCTCAGCTTACCTCAGTTTACCCCGGTTTAACCTCGGCTCGCCTCAGTTTACCTTGGCAGACAACCGCCCACTTTGAGCGAGCTGACCCCAATGGGCCGCCCCGCCCAGGCCCCGCCCCGACCTCAGCCCGCCCCGCCCCGCCCCTCCCGCCCAGGCTCCGCCCCGCCCTCTTCCGCCCAGGCCCCGCCCCGACCTCAGCCCCCCCCAGGCCCCGCCCCGACCTCAGCCCGCCCCAGGCCCCGCCTGCCCCAGGCCCCGCCTGCCCCAGGCCCCGCCCGCGCCCGCCCCGGCTCCGCCCTCGCTCAGGCCCCGCCCCCGTTCCAGGCCCCGCCCCTCCCGCCCAGGCTCCGCCCCGCCCTCTTCCGCCCAGGCCCCGCCCCGACCTCAGCCCGCCCCAGGCCCCGCCTGCCCCAGGCCCCGCCCCCGCCCGCCCCGGCTCCGCCCTCGCTCAGGCCCCGCCCCCGTTCCAGGCCCCGCCCCGCCCGCCCAGGCCCCGCCCCGCGTTCCGCCTGGTTTCCGTCGCGAAGGACGCGGCGTCGGTTGGTTGTCAAGATGGCTGCGGCGGGGTCGCAGCCGCTAGCGCCGCTGTCGCCCCGCGAGGTCGCCGCCCTCACCGCTGCCGTCGCCACCGTCGCCGGGGCCGCGAAGCCAGCGCTGCCGCGGCCGAGCCCGTGACGCGGGGCGGGAGACGCGCGGGGCCGGGAGCGCCGAGGAGGAGGGAGGCCGAGCGGCCATGCGGGCGGCGCTGGGGTGAAGGATGCTGGCCGGCAGGCCCGGAGCCCAGAGCGCAGGCGCGGGCCCGGGAGCGCGGCCCTCGGACCCGCTGGGCGCCCGGGACGGCGGGCGGCCGCGACCCGGCGCTTTCCTGTATCCTTCCCGGCCCTCGGCGGGGCAGCGCGCAGGGCAAGGGGCCTGGCAAGCCATTCTGAGTAGGGACGTTCGCTTGGGCAGCTGCGCCCACCCCGAACCCATCCCATCCCACCCCATCCCGACCCACCCCATCCCACCCCATCCCATGCCACCCGACCCCAACCCATCCCATCCCGACCCACCCCATCCCACCCCGAACCCATCCCCGACCCCATCCCATGCCGACCCCATCCCACCCTATCCCATCCCGACCCATCCCATCCCACCCTGAACCCACCCCCACCCCGCCCATCCCACCCGACCCCAACCCATCCCACCCCATCCCATCCCGACCCCATCCCGACCCCAACACATCCCATCCCACCCCGAACCCATCCCGACCCACCCCATCCCATCCAGACCCCATCCCACCCCGACCCCATCCCACCCTATCCCATCCCACCCCCACCCCGCCCACCCCCACCCCATCCCACCCTGAACCCACCCCCCACCCCGCCCATCCCACCCTGAACCCATCCCCGACCCACCCCATCCCATGCCGTCCCATCCCGACCCATCCCACCCCACCTGACCCATCCCACCCTATCCCATCCCACCCCCACCCCGCCCACCCCACCCCATCCCATCCCGCCCCACCCCATCCCATCCCGCCCTGCCCCATCCCATCCCGCCCCATCCCAATCCCATCCCCCCACCCCATCCCATCCTGCCCCATCCCACCCGACCCACCCCATCCCACGCCCACCCCATCCCACCCGACCCACCCCATCCCACGCCCACCCCATCCCACCCTGAACCCACCCCCACCCCGCCCATCCCACCCTGAACCCACCCACCCTGGCCCGAAGTTAGACGTTCTTGTCCTATGGTGTGACCCCTCGTCCCCTGCCACCCGGGCTCCCCACACCCGGACCTGGACTTGGCTGACACATCTTTGTGAATTTTGAGGTGCATCGGCCATGAATTAATGCTCTTACTTTCATACACTCCGTGCTGACTCGGGTCTCTTAGAGAAACGCAGAGAACAATCTTGCGCTGTTCTGCTTTAGTAGTTGACCTCCCACCCCGTCCCCCCCCCCCCCGGAGCTGCTGAACCCAAACAGGTTCTGATCGTTTTGTTTCCTCCTCTGCCTATTCTGTGGTCCAACAGAGGAAAGGAAAAGCGGGGGGCCCGAGCCTTGACAATCTGGATTATTTCTGATTTTTTTTCCCCCTAAGGAATAGTTGAGCTCGCATTTGTTGTTACTGTGGTGGGAATGTCAGTGAGCTTTGTTTTAAAAGAATATAGAGCACTTTTATTCTTCAGAGAACGCCGTGATAATTAGAATTTAGCCTTTGTATTCTCAAAGGACTTTGGCTGATGGCGATGATGGAATATCTTCAGTTGGGTTCCTTCCACCACCACCAGCTCTCTCCATCTCCTTAGCTCCTTAGGTCCCAACTTCTTCTGGAATTACAGTTTTAACAGCAAATCACCAATTTTCGCTGAGGGGCTCTTCATCACCAGACCTTGCTTTGGGTTCTAAGGACTCACACATACCTACTAGAGAAGACAGGTGTGTTAGGGCTCCATTAATGCCAAAACACCCCCTCAGATGGTGCTTCCCCAAGCTTCCCTCCCTAAGTCCTTTGTTCACTGGGACAGCAGCCTGCAATAGCAGCTGCTAGCTCTTGTCATCTTGTCATCTTGTCCTTTGCCTTTCTGCTGTGGTCTGAAGTAAATACTACTGTCTTATGAATTTGACTTTTCATGCTTGACACTGTATTTTCGTCTTTCTTTTTCAAAACAGTGTTTCTCTGTGTAGCCCCTCGCTGTCTTGGAACTCACTCTATAGACCAGGTGGGCTCCTGAACTCATAGAGAGCCACCTGCCTCTGCCTCCTGAAAACTGGGATTTAAAGGTGTGTGCCACCCCCGATGACATTATATACTGAACTCTTAATATAGTGCCCCTAACTTATCTCTAATTCAGAATACAAGAAAATGGCTCATTGACAAAACATCTATCTCTTGCATTATTTTCATTAATGACATACCAGTTTTTTAAAATCTATGTGATAGGAATATTGAACTGAGCAAGAATGAGTAAGGAGATGGATTTAAAAGGCACTGATATAGTTCAAGAGTATTTAAGTGGAGACAGTAGTAAGAGGGTATGGTTTAGTAGGAAATGCATTGTATGGCAAATAGTTACTTTTGTTGATAACGTAAATGGAAAAAAAAAAAACTAAGTGGGGAGGCGAATGCCTGTAGTATTCTTTGTTATTTTTTAATATTAACTACATAGAAATTACATCCTTGGAGGTAGATGTTTAGGGACAGTTGTTGTGATGATGCTTACAAAAAGTATTTGAGCATCTTAAAAACTTCAATACCATTTTTAAGTGGTGGGAAGAGAAGCATTCTTTATGGCATAGTAAGTAAGATCACACTGCACTATTAAGGATGCCCCAAGTAGTGTATCCGCTAATGTATGAACTAGGTTTTCAGTGTAGTATAATTATCTGGATAAATTTAGGACTATATGGGTTTCAGAACATTACATTTGTGATTTTCTATATGTTCTTAAGGTAAGATCACAAACATATTGAGCAAAATTGTCCTCTCCTCATGCATCTACCCCCATCCTTCCCATCTGGCCCAAAGAGTCCCTCCTGCAATGTTCTCTTGAAAGAACAATGCTATATTTGCTTCTGCTGCTGACTTTGAAAAGCTAACCATCTTCAGGGTCTGATCCTAATAGAGGACTCAACCAGAAAAGGAAGATACAGCTAGACCTGTTTTAGTGCTGTTAAAATTACATTCCCTTCCCTTTTACATAATTGTTAAAAAGCCTTTGAAAGACACCTTTAAAGATATTATATGTGTGTCTTTGTGTTTATGTTAATCACAGAATTTTAGTTAAAATGAAAGCAAAATTAATTCTTGCCTGTGAAGGAAGTTGATAAAATGACAAAACTATTAAAAACAAGTAAGCTCCCCATTATAAAGGGATCAAACACAAAGTTCAAATGAATATTATTTTGAAATACCGTCTCTTTTTAATATTCATGCCAAAACACTATAAGGTCCTGGAATTGACACATTTTGAATTAACAAATCATATATATCAGAACATTATTATATATATTTATTGTAGTCTACATTACTGTCAACAAACAATTTTGGACCTCAGTTTTTTGGGAAAAGCTTTTGAACGGCTGTTTATTATAAAACAGACAAATAGTCATGTCATATGATTTGAAACTTTGCTGAAATCTCACTCATTTCATAATGGGGTGGTGTAAATAGTTAAAGTCAGCAGTTCTCAACCTGTGGGTCACAATTCCTTTGGCCTTCAAGTGACCTTTTCACAGGGGTTGCATATCAGATATTTACATTACAATTCATAACAGTAGCAAAGTTACAGTTACTAAGTAGCAGCAAAATTTATGGTTGAGGGTTACCACAACATGAGGAACTATTGAAGGGTCACAGGGTTAGGGAGATTGAGAACCAGAGTTAAGTGGTAATTCATTGACCATTTATTGAAATTCAGAATCATGAAAACTACAGGAATGGTGTGATGACTTATTCTTTACTCCCCCCCCCTGTTTTTTTTTTTTTGTTTGTTTGTTTGTTTTGTTTTGTTTCCTGTACTTTTTTCTGTTTTTACTTTTTTTTTTCTTTTGTTCTTCCAAGACAGGGTTCCTTTGCATAGCCCTGGCTGTCCTGGAACTCGCTTTGTAGACCAGGTTGGCCTCAACTCAGAAATCTGCCTGCATCCCAAGTTCGGAGACTAGATGTGCCACCACCACCGACAGGGCTTTCCCAGGGCCTTTTCATAAGCCATCAGCAGGGATTTGGGAGGAGGAAAGCTTTAATCCTAAACACTGCAATTTTTTATTTTATACTGTAGACTAAAGGATCTGTTGAAACATTTAACTCATCTACTCCCTGTTACTAAATCTTTCATTTCCTTACATATAGCCCCAAAAAATACCTTGCCAGTAGCTATCCAAATATCTGATAATGAGCAAAAATATGCATTTTTATTAAGTTCATGATTTCTAAAGGTGATTTATTTTCAACTCTGGGAAAGTCTGAAGGAAAAATTTTTTATCTTTATTTTTTATTGTTATTTTTTCTTATTTTACACATCCATCCCAGTTCCCTCTCCCTCTCATCCTCCGATACCCGCAACCACCCCTTCACATCCCATTCCCCACCCACTCCACAGGGAGGGTGATGCCTTCCAGGAGGGATCATCAAAATCTGTTAAGTTATTTGGAGTATGATCTAGGCCCTTCCTCCTGTCTGTAGGTTAAGGGAGTGTCCCTCCATGGGGAATGTGCTCCCAAAGTCCTTTCTTGCACCAGGGATACATCCTGGTTCCACTGTCAGAGGTCCCTTAGACTGCCCAGGCCTTCTAACTGAGACCCATGTTCAGGGGGTCTGAATCAGTTCAATGCTGGTTTCTCAGCTATCACTCTGGTGTCCATGAGATCCCCCTTGTTCAGGTCAGCTGTCTCTGTGGGTTTCAGTAGCCTGGTCTTGACCCCTTTGCTCATCACTTCTCCCTCTCTGCAACTGGATTCCAGGAGTTCAGCTCAGTGTTTAGCTGTGGGTGTCTGCTTCTGCTTCCATCAACTACTAGATGAGAGCCCTAGGATGGCATATAAGGTTGTCATTAATCTCATTATCAGGGAAGGACATTTAAGGTAGCCTCTCCACTATTCCTTAGATTGTTAGTTGGGGTCATCCTTGTAGGTCTCTGGACATTTCCCTAGTGCCAGATTTCTCTTCAAACCTATAATGGCTCCCTCTATTATGGTACCTCTTTTCTTGCTCTCCTCTATTTGTCCCCCAACTCAGTGTTCCTGGTCCCTCATGGTCTCCTCTCCCCTTCTCTTCTCCCCTTCTCTTTCTCCTATCTCCCTCTCCACTCACTGCCCCCTCCCAATATGCTCAGGAGATCTTGTCCCTTTCCCCTTCTGTGGGGGACCTCGTATTCTGCTTTTAGGGTCCTTCTTGTATCCTCGCTTCTCTGGCAATGTGAATTGTAGGCTGGTGATCATTTGCTCTATGTCTAAAATCCATATATGAGTGAGTACATACCATGTTCTTTTTATGATTGGGTTACCTCACTCAGTTTCTTCAAGATCCATCTATTTGCCTGCGAATTTCAAGATTCCATTGGTTTTTTTTTTTTTTTCCTGCTGAGTAGTAGTATATTGTGTAGATGTGCCACATCTTCTTTATCCATTCTTCAGTTGAGAGGCACCTAGGTTGCTTCCAGGTTCTAGCTATTACAAATAATGTTGCTATGAACATAGTTGAACTGAAGTCCTTGTTGTATGAATGTGGATCATTTGGGTATATGCCTAAGAGTTGAATTGCTGTATCCTGTGGTAGACTGGTTCCTATTTTCCTGAGGAACCGC
Source organism: Phodopus roborovskii (assembly GCF_943737965.1). Lineage (NCBI taxonomy): Eukaryota > Metazoa > Chordata > Mammalia > Rodentia > Cricetidae > Phodopus > Phodopus roborovskii. Next base: position 41,201,683 of record NW_026125281.1, read on the forward strand.
CATACTGATCTCCAAAATGGCTGTACAAGTTCGCACTCCCACCAGCATGGAGGAGTATCCCCCTCCCTCAACATTCTCTCCAGCATAAACTGTCATTGGTGTTTCTGATTTTAGCCATTCTGATAGGAGTAAGATGGTATCTCAGAGTTGTTTTGATTTGCATTTCCCTGATGGCTAAGGATGTTGAGAACTTAAGTGTTTTTCAGCCATTTTAGATTCCTCTATTGAGAATTCTCTGTACCCCACGTTTTAATTGGTGTTTTCTTGAGTAGCTTCTTGAGTTCTTTGTATGTTTTGGAGATCAGCCTGAGGGAAGATTATAGATGTGTATTTGTGTGTGTGTGTGTATGTGTATATATACATATATGTATTTACATATACATATCATTTTGCTATCATATACTAACAAATATTAGCTGTCCCACAAAAGCATTACCATGAGGCTCTGATTACATCAGTCTTGAAACTTAACCACCAAAGATGTAAACTGTTGGTCTTAACTAAATGGCATCACTAGAGATATGAAAATCCATCTGGAGAAAAATTTAGAAGAAGAACGCCAGATACTACTACAGCAACAAAAAATATGCAGGAATCGAGCACGTAAATATTTCATGGAGTCAAACCGGAGAAGGAAGTAAGTAATTGTATTTTATTCAGAAATATAGAAACTGAAAGATACTCTAAGTTAATAGTTTGTCCACTTTGAGGTGCTTCCCAGACCTGAGTCATGACCATAGTTTATTTAAAGATCCTCATGATTTTGTAAGTTTTCTTTTTCTGCCTAGAGGACTGTGATGGAAAAATTTAAAAGGTATAAAATTGGGGCTTATGGCCAGAAGGGAAAACTAGAGAGAACAAGAATTTCTGCCAGTAGATAACTCCTTGACTACAGAGTACAGAGCCCGCATGCTGTTCTCGGGAGATACAGAAGAAAGCCAGAGCCCACCACCAGCATCCTCCCTGTCCCATTATCTCGAGAACAAGGCCACTGAGCCTTGTAAAGAAACTTTGTACTCTGTAAAATCTCTGTAACCTTGGAAACCTTGGTAGCTGAGACTAGTGGTCTCAAGTCTCCCGTTCCCTTTTTCCTTTTAAACATGCTTTACAGTTGTAAGTGGGCGCCTTACCCTTCCGATAGAGCAAAAACCTATTGCATTTGCAGTTGGGAGTCAATTCCTTGGAAGTTGAGAGGAATCCCAGTAGGCACAACAAAGATCACATCTATTTTCTAGCTACTAATTGTGACTATCATGGTTTTTTCTTGTTACAAAACAGTTTGTTACACTGACAGCGATGTTTATTAAAATGACTGTGAAATATATTAATGTCTTATTGGTTTCATATCATATCATAATTAACTAAAAGATCAACAAGTATTTAACTTCAACTAGACTATAATGACTTGATTTACTCTTCAATTCATATAACTTATGTGCTAAGCTTCTCCATTCAATTACAGAAAGAGGAGAAAGATGAACACTGATAGGATGCCTTAAAAAAAGTATTTATGTCATTACAGACAAAGCTGTCTGTGGAGATTATAAACTAAAATAAAGTAAAATCAAAAGTGTCCAACCACTTGTTATCATTTTTAGGATTTTTAATAATCAAATTGTTTCGTTTCTTGAAGACAGGATTTTTCTATGTAGCCCTAACTGTCCTAGAACTGACTCTGTAGACAGTCTGACCTCCTGCCTCTGCCTGCAGAACGCTTCAAGACATGGCTTAACATTGTAAAGGCATTTTCATGTAAGTGTGTGTGAGTGTTTGAATGTATGTAAGTTCACTCATGCATGCCTGACACTTAACAGAGACCAGAAGAAACTGTCAGATTCCCTGAAGCTCCAGTTCCAGATGGTAGTGAGCCTCCTGTCCTCAGCAAGTCCTTGGCAAGTGCTCTTAACCACCAGGCCATCTTTCTAACCCTGCTGCTTAAAATTTGTATTAAATTGTTTAAGGCAAGGTGGTTATACAATTTTTAAAATTTCTATTGGAGCCTTACCCATATTCCTGTACTTCATAGTAGTGGGAAATCCCTGGAGTTATTAACTCTATCATTGGACATATGCTACAAATCCCATCTGGGGGATGCAGAATTGTTTACCTGTCATTTTTCTCTGCCTTTGTATTTCTTTTGTGCTTAATCCTTTCATTATCCAGCAATGTTAAAATTATTCAATGAATATTTTGATCTTGTTTGTATGTTTCTGCTCTCCTGTTACCTTTTGACTCCTGAAGGTCATAGAAGGCACATAACAACTGTCTACTGTAGAGATGATTATATATGTTTATCTAGTTTATGCTGTCTACTCAAGTTGGAGTCAGAGAATTGTAGGTTTTCAGTATTTAGTATTTTCCCTTCAGATAGAAGAAAAATACCTGCTATTTTTTTCAATTATCTTTGGAAGTTATGTTTAACTACTTAAAATGTCATAGACTAAGAATCTCTAAGAGTTCATATTCTAAAACATAGAAAGTAAAAGACATTATACCCTCAAATTGTTAACATTATAGTAATGAAAGATGACAGTCAGTAAATTCTGTGATTAAATTTTCTGTGACATAGAACAGAAACACATCTCATAGACTGTAGGACAAGGAAGAGTCCCTGGAAGAACAGTTAGCCACATGTTAACCAAGGAACATACAAGGAAAGTCTATGTTAGAAAATGTGGCAGAAGATGTAAGTGCTGTGTGGAAAAATGTGGATGAGTATCAGATGACAGAGATAATTTATGAAATAATATCTATACCAATCTAAAGAAATTAAAGAATTTGCCCCATGCTAGATTATAAAGAAATTATCTTTAGCTTATAATGAAGTAAAATTAGAGATGGTCTATGATCAAATTTGTATCTGAGCTCATTATACCAAAGAAGCAGCAGAATAAAAACAAACAAACAACAGATGTGACACAAACGTTCCATAAGAAAGCTGCTACACTGTCTAGACAAGTGAATGAGCGTGGAGATGAACTTAGACCGTAGCCAAGAGGCAGTTATAAATGACCTCAAAGACAATGGTCAGAATCCTTAGCAGTCAGGAAAATGATGTTTTAATGCAAACCTTTCTAGAATAACTTCAGATTTTAAGCTTCTATCTGCATTGATAAAACTAGTTTGATCTTGTTCCTTAGACTTGTGGGTATAGCTAGCGTGAGATTGCCTGTGCTGTCATATTACTGTATGTCTGCTTGCCTGTGCTCTCCATGCCTTTCCTTCTCTTAAATATTAACTACCTGCACGCTGACTTAGTCAATGGTTTTCTTTATTTAATTTTTTCTTTCCCTCTCCCTTCCATCCTCCCATGCCCCCATAGACCCCCCTAATCCCATCCCCCATCCAACCTCCAGCGAAGGTGAGGCCTTCCATAAGGGATCATCAAAGTCTGTCAAGTCGCTTTGGGTAGGGCCTAGGCCCTCCCCTGTGTCTCTAGACTAAGGGAGTGTCCCTCCATTGGGAATGGGCTCCCGAAGTTACTGCACTAGGGATACATCCTGGTTTCATTGTCAGAGGTCCCTTAGACTGCCCAGTCCTTCCAAAAAATAGCCATGTTCATGGGATCTGAGTCAGTCCTATGCTGGTTTCCCAGCTATCAGACTGGGGTCCATGAGCTCCCTCTTGTTCAGGTCAGCTGTCTCTGTGGGTTTCTGTAGCCTGCTCTTGACCCCTTTGCTCATCACTCCTCCCTCTCTGCAACTGGATTCCATGAGTTTGGCTCAGTGTTTAGCTGTGAGTGTCTACTTCAGCTTCCATCAGCTACTGGATGAAGGCTCTAGGATGGCATATAAGGTAGTCATCAAGATAGCCTCTCCACTATTGCTTAGATTGTTAGTTGTAGGTCCCTGAACATTTCCCTAGTACAAGATTTCTCTTTAAACCTATAATGGCTCCCTCTATTATGGTATGGTTTTGCTTGCTCTCCTCTATTCTCCCCCATTCTTCCTGTTCCTTCATGGTCTCCTCTCCCATCCTCTCCTCCCCTTCTCTTTCTCCTAACTCCTCTCCCCTCTTCCCCAGCTTCCAATTTAGGAGGACATCTTGTCCCTTTCCCCGCGTGTGAGGGACAATGTATGTCTCTCTTAGGACCTCCTTGTTTCCTAGCTTCTCTGGTGGTTTACATTGTAGGGTGGTGTTGTTTTGATCTATGTCTAAAATCCACATATGAGTGAGTGCATACCATGTTTGTCTTTTTGTAACCAGGTTACCTTACTCAGGAAGGTTTCTTCTAGTTGCATCCATTTACCTGCAGATTTCAAGATTCCAGTTTTTGGTTTTTGTTTTTGTTTTTGTTTTTTTTTCCTGATGAGTAGTATTCCATTGTGAAAATTTACCACATTTTCTTTATCCATTCTACAGTGGAGGGACATCTACCTTGCTTCCAGGTCCTAGCTATTACAAATAATGCTGCTATTAACATAGATAAACAGATGTCTTTGTTACATGAATGTGCATCTTTTGGGTATATGCCTGAGTGGAACTGCTAAATCCTGTGGTAGACTGATTCTCATTTTCCTGAGGAACCGCCATACTGATCTCCAAAATGGCTGTACAAGTTTGCACTCCCACCAGCAGTGGAGGAGTGTTCCTCTCCAGCATAAGTTGTCATTGGTGTTTCTAATTTTAGCCATACTGACAGGAGTAAGATGTTCCCTCTGAGTTGTTTTGATTTGCATTTCCCTGATGGCTAAGGATGTTGAGAACTTTCTTAAGTGTCTTTTGGCCATTTTAGATTCCTCTATTGAGAATTCTCTATTTAGTTCTGTACCCCCACTTTTTAATTGGTTTATTTGGTGTTTTGGTGACTAGCTTCTTGAGTTCTTTGTATATTTTGGAGATCAGCCCTCTGTCAGATGTAGGATTGGTGGAGATATTTTCCCAGTGTGTGGGCTGCCATTTGGTCTTGTCAACTGTGTCCTTTGCCTTACAGAAGCTTCTCAGTTTCAGGAGGTTCCATTTATTAACTGTCAATCTCAGTGTCTGTGCTACTGGTGTTATGTTCAGGAAATGGTCTCCTGTACCAATTTGTTCAAGGGTACCTCCTACTTTCTCCTGTTCAGTGTGGCTGGATTGATGTTGAGATCTTTTATCCATTTGGACTTAAGTTTTGTGCATGGCGATAGATATGGATCTAGCTGCAGTCTTTTACACGCCAGCATCCAGTTTGTGACAGCACTATTTGTTGAAGATGCTTTCTTTTCTTCCATTGTATAATTTTAGATGCTTTGTCAAAAATCAGATGTTCATTGGTGTGTGGGTTAATGTCAGAATTTTCAATTCAATTCCATTTGTCTACCTGTCTATTTTTGTGCCAGTACCAAACTGTTTTCAGGACTATAGCTCTATAGTAGAGCTTGAAGTCAGGGATGGTGATGCCTCTGGAAATTCCTTTAGTATACAGGGTTGTTTTGCTATCCTGGGTCTTTTGTTTTTCCATGTAAAGTTGGGTATTGTTTTTTCAAGGTCTATGAATAATTGTGCCAGGATTTTTGTGGGAATTTCATTGAATCTGTTGATTGCTTTTGGCAAGATTGCCAATTTTACTAAGTTTATCCTACCTATCTATAAGCATGAGAGATCTTTCCATTTTCTGGTATCTTTAGTTACTTTCTTGTGAGACTCAAAGTTCTTCTGTATAGGTCTTTCAGTTGTTTGATTAGCATTGCCCCAAGATATTTTATGTGTCTGTGGCTATTGTAAAGGGTGATGTTTCTCTGATTTCTTTCTCAGCCCCTTTATTGTCTGCATATAGTAGGGCGAGTGATTTTTTTTTTTTTTGAGTTAAACTTATATCCTGCCACTTTGAAGGTGTTTATCAGCTGTAGGACTTCCTTGGTAGAGTGTTTTGGGTCACTTATGTAAACTATCGTATCATCTGCAAATAGTGAAACTTTAACATCTTCCTTTCCAATTTGTATCCCACGATCTCCTTTTGTCTTCTTATTGATCTAGCTAAAACTTCAAGTACAATATTGAAGAGATATGGAGAGAGTGTATAATCTTGTCTTGTTTCTGATTTTAGAGGAATTGCATTGAATTTCTCTCCATTTAGTTTGATGTTGGCTGTTGGTTTGCTGTATATTGCTTTTATTGTGTTTAGGCATGTTCCTGTTATCCCTATTCTCTCCAAGACCTTTATCATGAAGAGGTAATAGATTGTCAAAGGCTTTTTCAGCATCTAATGAGAGGGTCATATGATTTTTCTTTTTCAGTTTGTTTATATGGTAGATTACATTGATAGGTTTTCATATATTGAACCATCCCTGTGACCCAGGATGAAGCCTACTTGGTCATGGTGGATGATTTCTCTGATGTGTTCTTGGATTTGATTTGCCAGTATTTTATTGAGTACTTTTGCATCAATGTTCATGAGGGATGTTGGTCTGTATTTCTCTTCTTAGTTGTGTCTTTGTGTGGCTTGGGTACCAGGGTAATTGTAGCTTCATAACAGTACTTTGGCAGTGACCCTTCTGTTTCTATTGTGTGGAACAATTTGAGGAATATTGGTATTAGTTCTTCTTTGAATTTCTGGTAGCATTCTGCACTGAAGCTATCTGGCCCTGGGCTGTTTTTGGTTGAGAGACTTTTGATAACTGCTTCTATTTAATTAGGGGTCTATTTAAAGTGCATATCTGGTTTTGATTTAATTTTGGTAAGTTATATCTATCTAGAAATGTGTCTGTTTCCTTTGAATTTTCAAATTATGTGGAGTGCAGGTGTTCTAAGTATGACCTGAAGAGTCTCTGGATTTCCTCGGTGTCTGTTGTTATGTCCCCTTTTTCAATTCTGATTTTGCTAATTTGCATGTTCTCTCTCTGCTTTTTGGTTAGTTTGGATAAAAGTTTGTCTGTCTTGTTGATTTTCTCGAAGATCCAACTCTTTGTTTTATTGATTCTTTGTATTGTTTCTACTTTATTGATTTCAGCCTTCAATTTGATTATTTCTTGGGGTCTGCTTCTCTAGAGTGAGTTTGATTCTTTTTGTTCTAGAGCTTTCAGTTCTGCTGTTAATTCTCTAATGTGACTATCCTCCATTTTCTTCATGTGAGTACTTAGTGCTATAAACTTTCCTGTCAGAATGGCTTTCAAAGTGTCTCATAAGTTCGGGTATGTTGTGTCTTCATTCTGGCTGAATTCTAGGAAGTCCTTACTTTCTTTATTTATTCCTTGACCCAGGAATGGTGCAATTGTGCATTGTTCAGTTTCCATGAGTTTGTAGGGTTTCTACGATCTGTGTTGTTGTTGAATTCTAACTTAAAAGCATGGTGGTCTGATAAGATACAGGGAACTATCCCAAGTTTTTGTATTGTTGAGGTTTTCTATGTTACACATTATGAAGTCAATTTTAGAAAAGGTTCCATGTGAAGTAGAGAGGAAGGTATATTCTTCTATGTTTGGATGGAATATATTATAGGTGTCTGTTAAACCCAATTGGGTCATAACTTCTGTTAGTTCTTTTGTTTCGTAAGTTTGTGTCTGGTGATCCTGTCTAATGGTGAGAGTAGGGTATTAAAATCTCCCACTATAAGTGTGTGAGGTTTTATGTGTGATTTGAGTTTTAGTGATATTTCTTTTACTAATGTGAGGTGCCTTTGTATTTGGAGCATAGATGTTCAGAATTGAGACTTCATCCTAATGGATTTCTCCTATGATGAAATGAAATAACCTTTATCTCTTTTGATGGATTTTATTTTGAAGTCTAACTTGTTTGATATTAGGACAGCTACAACCACTTGTGTCGGGTTCATTTAATTGGAAAATCTTTTCTCAACCCTTAACTCTGAGGTAATGTCTATCTTTGAAGTTGAGGTGCGTTTCTTTTATGCAGCAGAAGGATGAGTCTGTCTTCATATCCATTCTGTTAACCTGTGTTGTTTTATAGGTGAGTTAAGACAATTAATAGTGGGGCAAATTAAGGACCATTGATTATTAATTATTGTTTGTTTTGGATTTGTTGGGTTTTTTTTAGCTTCTAGTAAAGTGGGATTATCTATTGCTTTTTTTTTTTTTTTTTTTTTTTTTTTTTTTTTTGTGAGTATAGTGAACTTCTTTGGGTTGGAGTTTTTCTTCCAAAACTTTCTGTAGGGCTGAATTTTTGGGTATGTATTATTTAAATCAGGTTTTATCATAGAATATCTTGTTTTCTCCATCTACAGTGATTGAGAGTATAGCTGGGTATAATAGTCTGGGCATCCATGGTCTTTTAATGTTTGTAGAACATCTATTCTGGCTTTCAGTTTTTCCATGGAGAAGTCAGGTATAATTCTGATAGATATGTTACTTGGCATTTTTCTTTCACTGCTCCTAATATTATTTCTTTATTCTATATGTTTGGTGTTTTGATTATTATGTGGCGAGGCACAAGGCAAGGGGACTTTTTTTTTTTTTTTTTGTCCAGTCTATTTGGTGCTAGGTATGCTTCTTGTACTTTCATAAGCATGTCCTTCTTCAGGATGGGAAAGTTTTCAGCTATGATTTTGTTTAATACATCTTCTGCACCTTTGAGCTGGGTTTCTTTGCCTTCTTCTGTATTTATTATTCTCAGGATTGGTCTTTTCAGGGTGTCCCACATTTCTTGGATATCTTGTGTTAAGGATTTGTTGGATTTAAGATTTAAAGGAACAAGATCTCCTGAGCATATTGGGAGTGGGGGAGCAGTGAGTAGAGAGGGAGCTAGGAGAAAGAAAAGGGGAGGAGAGGAAAGCACATGAGACTAGGAAGATTGACTCAGGGGAGAAATAGACGAGAGAGAAAAGACAAAGATACCATAAAAGAAGGAGCCATTATAGGTTTGAAGAGAAAACTAACTCTAGACAAATGTCCAGAGACCTACAAGACTGACCCCAACTAACAATTTGAACAACAGTGGAAAGGCTACCTTAAATGCTCTTCCCTGATAATGAGATTGATGTCTAACTCATCTACCATCATGGAGCCCTCATATAGTAGCTGTTGGAAAACAGAAGCAGACACCCACAGCTAAACACTGAGCCGAACTGCAATCCAAATGCAGAGAGGGAGGACAAGACCAGGCTACACAGAAACCCACAGAGACAGCTGACATGAACAAGGAGGAGCTAACAGGGCCCCCAGACTGATAGCTGGGAATCCAGCATGGGACTGACTCAGGCCTCCCTGAATATGGGACTCAGTTAGAAGGCCTGGGCAGTCTAAGGGACCTCAGACAGTGGAACCAGGATGTATCCCTGGTGCACGAAAGGACTTTGGGAGCACATTCCCCATGGAGGGACACTCCCTTAACCTAGAGGCAGGAGGGAGGCCCTAGTCCCTACTCCAAATGACAGATTTATATGACCCCTCCTGGAAGGATCACCCTCTCTGTGGAGTGGGGGTGCAGTGGGATGGGAGGGTGGAGTAGGGGGAGGGAGGAAGAGGGAACTGGGATCGATATGTAAAATAAGAATAAACAAAGAGAAAAAAAAGATTTTCTTGGGTCGATGAATCTGTTTTCTCTAATTTATCTTCAGTGCCTGCGATTCTCTCTTCAATCTGCTGTATTCTGTTGGTTATGCTTGCATCTGTAGTTCCTGATCATTTACCCAGCTTTATTATTTCCAGCATTCCCTCAGATTTTGTTTTCTTTATTGTCTCTATTTCAGTTTTCAGGTCTTGAACTTTTGAATTATGTCCTTCATCTGTTTGATTGTTTTTTCTTGGCTTTCCTTGCTTTCTTTAGGAGATTTGTTGATTTCTTGCATTTTTTTTTTTGTTTTGTTTTGTCTTTTCCTCTATTCCAATTTTTTGTTTGTTTTTTTCCTCCATTTCTTTAAGGGATTCCTCTATCATTTTCATGAAGTTGTTTTTAAGTCGTTCTCTTCTGCTTCTTCTGTGTTGTTATGTTCAGGTCTTGTTGGTGTAGAGTCCCTAGATTCTGGTGATGTCATATTCGTCTTTCTACTGTTGAATGTGTTCTCATACTGCCGTCTTCCCATCACTTCTCCAGTGGGTGCTGGTGGGGTCTCTCTCTCTTCTCACCTCTCCAGGTGGGTGTAGGTGGATCAGGACTTCGATGTCAATAACTCTGGATGGTCCAAGCTCTCTTGGAGGTCTAAAGCAGAGGGCATAGGAGGTCCAAGATTGAGGCGGGTCCACTATGTGCAGAGCCGTCCCAGGAAGTTCCAAGGAGAGGGTCAGGGGTGTTGGACCTGAGCTGGCCAAACACTCACCTCATGCAGAAGGTGTAGGAGGGTTAAAACTGAGAGGAGGGACCACTCAGGCAGCAGTCGAAGGGGGTCAAGATGCAGGGCAGACCCAGGAGGTTCAAAGGAAAGGTTGGGTGGGGGTTGGACCTGAGCTGACCAAATCCTCACCTCAAGCAGAGGGTGTAGGAGGGCCAAGCCTTTTTTTTTTTTTTTTTTTTTTTCATATGCGCATGCAATGTACAATAGCTGGCTCTGAGAGGTAACTGGTGAACTCTTCTATTGAAGACTTTATTACTTCTCTAACTTTTTTGAAATTCAGCTCTTTATTAAACTGAAGTAATACAATTTTAATTTCAGTAATTTAAAATGCAGAAATTGGAAAGTAAGAATACTAAATACAACCTGTCTTCGTCTATAACAATGATGTAACCTACTTAAAGATTTCCTAGTTTGATTGCTAGGGAGATAAATATTAACGTAATAATTGTGTTGTCTGTCTGAGAGCTAATTACTCATGTTCCTAAAAATTTGAAGTTTATTGTAATGGCTAGTAGAAAGATTATAGAAGCTGTGGCTTGTGTAATGAAATACTTTGTTGCTGCTTCTCAGCACTTTCTAATGACATAATTTTAACTTCATTGGGAATTCTGAGTTTTCCATATGCTTTTGAGCCAGTTTCCTCTAATGACTTGTGTTTTACAAAATTACAATATGATACCAAAAACAGGTTAATGGGAGATGTCATTCTGTAAATATGTTTCTCTTATTAGTTAATGAATAAAGTCCTGTTGGCCAATAGGAAAGCCGGACTAGGAGACTAGGAGGAGAGAGGAAGAAGTAGGGAGGAGATTCAAAATGTAGGACCAAGAGAACAGAGGTCCAGATCTCTCTCCGGTAAGATGAGATCACATGGGAATACTTAAATATTAGCTAGCCAATAAGAAATACTAGTAACAAGCTAACAGCTTTATATCTAATACAGTGTGTCTGTGTGTTATTTGGGGCTGGTGCAGCTGTGGGACCAGGCCACCAGGAAGACTGCCTGTAACAATAAGTAGTAACATTGAGATGGCCAAGACACAACATTGCCATGACTGCAAAGGTCACTCATGTGTCCCCTTCATAGTTACAACCTTTCCCTCCTGACCGCTGATCTCTTGTTCTTCATTTCTAGTTTGCTTTGGTTTGGTTTGGTTTATTTTTACACCTTTAAATAAATAAAATCATGTCCTATTTAGCCTTTGGTGACTGACGTTTGTCCCTCTCGGGACAGTTCTGTGACATTCATCCACGTTGTTTCGCTCCTCAGGAGCTCTTTCATTTACATTGCGGGGTAGTGTTCCCCCACACGTACCAGAGATGTGTTGAGCTCCAGCTGGTGAGAGACTGGTGGGGGTGGTTGGTTGAGTTTTGGGTGGCAGTTGTGTTTGTTTGTTGCCATAGTTCTACCACAGAGCTACAGCCACAGCCCTGCAGCAGAATTTTTTTTAACTGCTTACCCACTGATGGACATCTGAGTCATTTCTGGTTGTAGGGGTGGGGGTATTGTGGGTAGAAGCTGTAAGCATTCATGTCTAGTTTTTGTATGAGCATAAGGCTTTTATTTCTCTGGAATGAATGGCAAGGAGTACATTACTGACTCATATGCATGACCGCTATATGCTTACTCCTTTTAAAAAACATGTAGTGTTTTACAGAGTGACCCACTGCACCCACAACATTATAACATAGCTCACTGCTTGCTGTTGTCACTATCTTTATGTTTGCCATTCTGCTAGGGGTATAGAAAGCTCTCACTGAGGTTTATGTTTGCAGATCCCTGACGGCTAGTGGCATAGAAGATTCTTCATGCACTTGTTTGCCTTCTGTCTTTCCTTTTCTGTAATTTTAATCTGTTTGCATACTGACACTTTTACTGTATGTGTGTGTATGTGGTGTGTGGTGTGTGTGTTTGTGTGTGGTGTGTGTGTGTATGTGTGTGTGGTGTGTATGTGGTGTGTGTGTTGTGTGTGTTGTTTGTGTGTGTATGTGGTGTGTGGTGTGTGTGTGTGTGGTGTGTGGTGTGTGTGTATGGTGTGTGTGTGTGGTGTGTGTGTATGGTGTGTGTGTGTTTGTGTGTGTATGGTGTGTGTGTGTGAGTGTGTGGTGTGTGTTGTTTGTGTGTATGTGGTGTGTGTGTGGTGTGTGTGTGTTTGTGTATGTGGTGTGTGTGGTGTGTGTTGTTTGTGTGTGTATGTGGTGTGTGTGGTGTGTGTTATTTGTGTGTGTGTGGTGTGTGTATTGTTTGTGTGTGTATGTGGTGTATGTGTATGGTATGTGTGAGTGTGTGGTGTGTGTGTGTTTGTGTGTGTGTGTGGTGTGTATGGTGTGTGTGAGTGTGTGGTGTGTGTGTGTTTGTGTATGTGGTGTGTGTGTGTATGGTATGTATGTGTGAGTGTGGTGTGTGTGTATGGTGTGTGTGTGTGAGTGTGTGTGTGTGTGAGTGTGTGGTGTGTGTGTATGGTGTGTGTGTGAGTGTGTGTGAGTGTGTGTGTGAGTGTGTGGTGTGTGTGTGTGTGTGGTGTGTGTATGGTGTGTGAGTGTGTGTGTGGTGTGTGTGTATGGTGTGTGAGTGTGTGTGTGTGTGAGTGTGTGTGAGTGTGTGGTGTGTGTGTGGTGTGTGAGTGTGTGTGTGTATGATGTGTGTGTGTATGATGTGTGTGTGTGTGGTGTGTGTGTATGGTGTGTGTGTGTGAGTGTGTGGTGTGTGTGTATGGTGTGTGAGTGTATGTGTGAGTGTGTGTGTGAGAGTGTGTGTGTGTGTGTATGTGGTGTGTGTGTATGGTGTGTGTGTGAGTGTGTGGTGTGTGTGTATGGTGTGAGTGTGTGTGTGTATGGTGTATGTGTGTGTGTATGGTGTGTGAGTGTGTGTGTGTGTGTGAGTGTGTGTGTGAGTGTGTGAGTGTGTGTGTGTGTGAGTGTGTGGTGTGTGTGTCTTCATACAGACATGCAGCTTTCAACGGTCAGGTCCTTTCTGCTGTCTGTACTGTGTCTCCCAGCACTAGTCACATTCCCCTCCACCCACTGAACTCTGTCTTCTGCCCCACTCACATCCCAGCCCCGGTATCTCCTCTGAAGTTTTAGGTCCCTTGCTTTGTTTTGTTTAAGTTTTCACATACAAAAGAAAGAAAAGCTACTACTTGACTTTCTGCATCTGGATTATTTGTGTAGCATAGTATCCTCTATCTCCATCCATTTTCCTGCAAGTGACAGGGTCTTATTCTTCCTTCTGTGTAGCACAAATTCTAGTTGGTCTTAATAATAAAAACCCAGAGGCAGGTGGTGGTTCCACAGGCCTTTAATCCCAGCACTGGGGAGGGGGGGCAGGTGTATCTCTGTGAGTTTGAGGCCAGCCTGGTCTACAAAGTTGGTTCCAAGACAGCTTCCAAAGTCACAGAAAAACCCTGTCTCATAGCTGTCTCATAGGATATTGCTTCCAGTTATTTGAGAGACATCCACACTTTTTACATGGTGATTTGTGGATTTTATAATTTTGGTGAATGTGGAGAGTTGGAAGACTGCCGGTCCAGAACCAAATTATTCTAGTTCTTAGTTTTCTATTCTTAGTTTTCTAAAGAACAATCTATTGCCCACCTCTGTTTAACCTAATATCCTGTGGCTACTTGGTAAGCCCTTTCAAAAATATATAAACAGATGTCTAGCTTCCACTAAAGATGTCTAGCTTCCACTAACTCTAGAGCTAAGCAGTTTGCAAACACAATCTAAGCATAATAGCAGCAATTTCCCTGATTTGCTAGAAGCCACCCCCCTGATGTTTCTAACAATATATATTTCAAGTATCTTAATTTGTTATGTCCTTTTTACTGAAAACATCATGAAACTACTACCATATTGGAACATGATACTTGGAATAACTCAAATCTACACTGCCAGGCATTGGCCACTTACATTTGACTCCAGCACTAATAATCTCTTATTCCCTTTGAGGTGAGAGTTGTGGGTGTTGTTGTTGTTGTTGTTGTTGTTTGGTTTTATTTTTATCAGTAGACTGTGTTCACTTTCATTCCTGCCAGCAGCATGAAAGAACCTTGTTTCTCCACACCATTACCAGTACTTGTCATAATGTATTATTCCAGTGGGGGTAAGATGCTATTTCATTGTAGCTTTCTGTATTCTCCTGTTGGCTAATAGTAGTGAGTGTTTTCTCATATATTTGTTGGATATTTCTATTCCACGTTTTGTGGTGTATAGGCAGATGATTTTGTGATTTTTTTTTTTCCGAATTGCTTGTCTTTGTTAAGTTTTAGGTTCTTTATTCTAGAACTTATCACCATGTTGTTCTTCAGGTCCAAAAGTCCTAGCCTATCCGTTTTTTGTTCTTCATCTCAGATTCCGCTTGAAAGAAAAAACACAGATCAATCGATGGGTGGATGGGTAGGTAGGAGACAGATAGATGAACTTTTAGCAGTGTGTCTATCCTCAGAAGGGTTTCACTGGACGATTTCACTGCCATGTGAACATCAGTGCTTACCTGAGCCTCATCTGCCCAGAGCAGCGGTCCTCTCTGATGTCCGTGTGCCTCCGTTTGGAAGTGGCATTGCTTTTCTTTTCTACCCCTGATACTTCTGATATGATCTGTAAGATTTGTGTTAGAACTGAGCCTAAGAAGACATGTGACTAGGACTTAAGGATCTTAATCTCGGGATTACAAGTTATAAGCTTTGGTTAATTGATAGTGACATGCTTATTTTTACTGATATTGCAGTCTTTAGAGGAATGCCTTGCTCATTTTCTTTGTTTTATATACAGTATTAATTCTGTCTGGTAATCAGAATGTGGGGGTTCTGTATTTGGATGTTTACTTCACCAGTTTGTTTGTTTGGCTGGCTGGTTTTCTAGTCAAGTGAAAACTTACCCACTGAAAAAATAGGAATTTCAGTATAGATTTGGGGGATTTCAAATATTTTTTTATCTTGACAAGAACAGGGCTAATAATGTGAAGCATGTGCCTCTTTGCCATGTAGAAAATTCAGAATCTTCTTGACTTTGCCTCTTGCAAGGCTGTCAGCACCATCATTTAATATATTTCATCCTTGAAAATGATTTCTTCCAATTGCATTTTCAATTTTAAAAGATATTCTGACCCTAGTTTTTAATTTCTAATGCCTCAATGTGGTAGAGCTTTAAAGTTAAGTGTCATGTTTAAGGTTGTAACTACTACATCTGAGATAGGATTTTGTTAAGGAAAAGGAAAGGTATCACAACGGCAACCTCCAGCTCCATGCGCCATCCCTTGGGGCCTCGAGTGCTCTTAGTGCTACTGCTTATTGTGTTGCTACTGAAAACTGTCACCATGGCACATTATTTGTCCCTAGGAATACTTCCAGCAGGAGCAAATGATATCACACAGTGATAGGCTCTTGGGAAAGCAAAACCAACAGCCTGGCATGTGATTGTCGTTTAATGAGGTCGATTACCTTGAGCCAAGGTGTTGCACGTATTTCATGAAGCAGAACTCCACAGGTTGAACAGACCCTTCAGAAGTCACCACGACAGACTGTGTGTCTTCTGTGGAAACTGCCAAGCCCAGAGGCGATGGAATGACAACATGGCTTCCCTAGTGTCAGCTCTGTAGAGGTGGGGAGCTTTCTTCCTCGCTTCCACACTGCTTCTACATCTCCATTGCTTATCAGAGTGCCTGACACATCAGCAAATAAGAGAAACCCTGCAGATCCTGACTGAGGAAGGCAAGAAGCACAGTGTAAACACCACTGCATTAACTTTTCAGACTCGCTTTTACGGCATGTCGCATTGCTCAAGAGAAGCATTGGCTTGCAGGCCACATTCTAACAGTGCTTTAATTTAACACACCTGAGTTTGACCACTAGAATCCCGTATAGATGGAAGGAGAAAATCCAGTGCCTCAGAGTTGACCTATGACCTCCACAGGATGCTATAGAATATGTATCCCACCCCAATAATAATAATAAATACTTTTAAAAACTGAATATTACAGGGCAGATGTTTGTAACTTTGTCTACTGAAGAGTTCTGGGTTTCATATTTATAACAGAAGCTGAAAACCAACACTTATTTTTATAAAAAGTTGTAATTTTAGTAGTTAAGACTTATATGACAGCCAATTTTAAACTTTTGATGTAAAAGGACGAAGCCATTTCCCTGACTTCCCCATAATTGGCAAGGCTACTTCTTTCACCAGTGAACGCCAGAAACAGCATGACTCTTAGAAAAGGCTTTTTACCACGGGAGGGCATGAGACAGTGGCGTGCCTGCCAGAAATCAGAAAGGGGCCTCACTGCAGAGCCTGAAATTACCATTTTATACATGTAAATTCTTAGCCAATGCCCTGTTAAAAATCACAAATGTGTTGTCTCTAAGTACAATGTAAATACTGTTATTTCATAAGTAGTGATACTTTCAAATGATTTGTTGTTTCATTCAGTTTCTTGTCTGTCTCTCCCATCTCCTTCATATCTTAAATCTAGAGCTTTCGAAGAGAGACGCAGAGAGCAAGAGGAAAGAGAGCATCAAATGAGAGAGCGCATCCTGCAACAGAGGAAGCAGAAGTTTGAGGAAGTCACGGAAAAATTTCAGCGTGCCCATGTCCCTCTCTCTCAGAGGAGGAGGGCAGGTACCTTCATTTCTGGAACAATTCTGAAACAAAACCGAAAGTTGTAATAGGACTGAAATAGAGTAAACAATAAAATTACACATTAAGAACAAGTAGAAAGCAAAACCACGGCAGCCTGGTGTGCTGTCTGGGTAGCAGGCACTTTAACCAAATGAAGATCAGGAATTGGATTTAAATTGAATTTGGAGAATACTGTGTTGGCTACATTAGTAAATTCTCTATTCACCCACAGGTTTTTCTCAACTTCATGCTAGTTCACAATGTTTGTGTTTTTAAAATCAACTTTTTTTAAGTAACTTAACAGAAAATGTAGCAGTTGGGCTCAGGAAATTGCTGTCACATTCATTCTGGTATTTTACTTCTGGTTCACTTCCAATTCTTATTTGAGAGATTGGTAAAGCACAACATACAAAATAATATAATCCAGCAATATAAGGCCCCAAACCAATTAAGAATTGAAGTAATTGGACCAGGGAGATGGCTTTGGTATAAAGCACTTGTGAAGCCTGAGGGCTGAAGTTTGCATCACCAGAACTAAATAAGCCAGGCAGATGTGGCCACGGCCTGTACTTAAGAAGCACAGACAGGATCCCTGGAGCAAGAGGCTAGCTAGGCTTGGCAAGCTCTCTGTTCAGGTGAGAGATCCTGCCTGAGTAAACAGTGGAATGTGATTGCAGCAGACTCACCTTTGCAAATACCCACACATACCTGCCTTCCACATATCAGCACGTATACACACAGGCACACACATTAAAAAGGAATTTAAGTATGACCGTAATTGATGTTTTCATATCACAGCCACAATTTTAGACCTTAGATAGCAAGAGAGAGCTAACAGTATGCCAAAGCTTACTAAAGAAAGAGAGTTGGCAGTACTGTGATGGACCCAGCCATCATGGACTCTACTGTGCTCTATTCTGCCCTCAGCTGTACTGAGCTACAGAAACTGGAATTGTGCTCTAACACTAAAAACCACAACTTATTGTGGATAAGAATTTAAGCAGTATCATTGGTACAATAATTGATGTGATAGCAGAATGTGTAACTACTGTGAAAACACAGGAAAGAACGTTAGCATGTATCAGGACATTAGGTCATTGTTTCTAGAATAATGACATGCATGACTCTTGAATCAGTATCTTGCCAGACAGAAGGGACAGCTCATACACATGCACTGTGTCTTTCAGTGTGTCAGAAGCATAAGTTAGTGGGTAAGAAGAGAAGAATATTAATTTGAAACTAGAAGTGAGTTGGAGCCAACTCCTGAAGAACTTTGTATGCCATGCTAGGAAGTTCATCTTTATACAGAATGCCATTTTTGAACTGGAAAGAAATCCATGTCTGTGTTACTAAGGTATCTTAGTATTAATAGGTGCTGCAAAGAACACTGATAGCGTGAAGACACCAAAACATGGTAGGGTTTTCTTTTCCTCTCATAAGGTCAAGAGCTGGTTCCATGGCTCTATGGATGCCTGCTGTCTTTCAGCTAGCCACTTTCTACAAGTGGTTTCTCTCTTTACTCTTGGATATGGTAGCTACTACATCGCCAACCATAAAATTGGTATACTAGACAGAGGTCAAGAGCTGGTTCCATGGCTCTATGGATGCCTGCTGTCTTTCAGCTAGCCACTTTCTACAAGTGGTTTCTCTCTTTACTCTTGGATATGGTAGCTACTACATCGCCAACCATAAAATTGGTATACTAGACAGAAATATTTTTAAAAAAAAAAAAGGACATAAAGGTTATGCCTCTGAACCTTTCCCTTTAAGTCACTTTCTTAGAGGCCAGCCTCCATTTGTGTAATTTTATCTATTTGGCTGCATTTGTAAGGGAAGCTGAAACATTCTCAATGTTGGCGCTGTTTCTACTCCTAACAGTATAAGCTTCGTTGCTAACAAAAGGAAATGACTATAAGGCAGTCCTCCCATGGTAAGATCTGTTTGTTAGAAGGGTAATTATAGTGACAGCATGGGATGTGGATGGAAGCTAAAGGCTAGGGGGAGAAGACCTCTGGGAAGATGCATTAAGTTCCTCAGCTGAGCAGTAACTGTGTATACACAGAAGGGGTAATCTACTCAGACACCACAATTGGTAGAATTACTTAGTACAGGAGAAGAAAAGCTACAAGAACAATGCCTTAGGAACTTGGCAGACAGCATCCCACATAATCTGCATTAATAAATGGCAGTATTTTACTAGCATGTATTCATTCTGTCTCATAATATCTTTATACGTGTATAAAATATTATCTTATTCACACCTATTACCCTCTCTCATGTTTAGAGTTAAAGTTTGACCTAACACCTGGGTAACGGTATGCTGGCTTTCCTTAAGTGCTTCGGAAAAAATCCCTGCCAATAGAATAGTGAGGAAGTATAGTGACATGGATGTTTCAAAAGTATAGCTGTTCTTTTAAAAAATACTAGGTTTCCACAAAGAGTTTGAGCTAGAAAATCATGTCCTCTACCACAGGCTTTGAATTGTGTATAGAATTTAATGAGTGGAACATGTTTCCATATGCAAAGGCTGTAAGGGAAAGCATTTTTTAAAAACAGCTGTGTTTTACCCAACGGTGGAAGGGACATTAGAAGGAAAGGAACATGTTGAGTACCGCGATGCACATTGGAGGGCTTTGAATGAACGTGGGTGTACACGGGAATCAAGAATGAGCGAGGGTCTAAAGAGCAGTGTGGGCTAGTGTCTGTGCACCATATTGTCATGAAGACATAGCTTGCCTTCCTCATAGATCCTCCTCAGTTGTAAAATTCAAATAACACCTGTGCCATAGCCAGGGCGAACACACTTCCAATAAGCTGTGTAGCAGTAAAGGCCCAAAGTAAGTTCATTTTTTTTAATATATTAATTTATTTTTTGTTTTTATTTTACATATCAATCCCAGTTCCCTCTCCCTCCTTTCCTCCCACCCTCTTTCCCTCTCTCCCACCGTCTCATGCCCCCCACTACCACCCCCCCCACTCCACAGGAGGGGTCATCTAAATCTGTCAAGTCATTTGGAGTAGGGACTAGGCCTTCTCTCCTGCATCTCGGTTAAGGGAGTGTCCCTCCATGGGGAATGTGCTCCCAAAGTCCTCTCGTGCACCAGGAATACATCCTGGTTCCGCTGTCTGAGGCCCCTTAGACTGCCCAGGCCTTCTAACTGAGACCCATGTTCAGGGGGTCTGAGTCAGTCCCATGCTAGATTCCCAGCTATCCATTTGGGGGCCCCTTAGCTCCTCCTTGTTCAGGTCAGCTGTCTCTATGTGTTTCTGCAACCTGGTCTTGTCCTCCCTCTCTGCATCTGGATTCCAGGTCGGCTCAGTGTTTACTTCTGGTGTCTGCTTCTGTTTCCATCAGCTACTAGATGAGGGATCCATGATGGTGGATAAGTTAGTTACCAATCTCATTATCAGAGAAGAGCATTTATGGTAGCCTTTCCACTGTTGCTCAGATTGTTAGTTGGGGTCAGACTTGTACTGGACATTTCTCTAGAGTCAGTTTTCTCTTCAAACCTATGATGGCTCCCCCTCTCTTATGCCCCCCCTCCTCTAGTCTGTTCCTCCCTGACTCAATCTTCCTAGTCCCACATGCTCTCCTCTCCTCCCCCTCTCTTTCTCCCAGTTCCCTCTCCACTCACTGCCCCCACTCGCCATGTGCTCAGGAGATTTTGTCCCTTTCCCCTCTGGTGAGGGACCTTATATGAATCTCTTAGAATCCTCCTTGTATCTTAGTTTCTCTGGCAGTGTGAATTATAGGCTGGTGATCCTTTGTTCTATGTCTAAAATCCATATGTGATCAAGTGCATACCATGTTCCTCTTTTTGTGACTGGTTTCTTCAAGTTCCATCCACTTGCCTGCGAATTTCAAGATTCCATTATTTTTTTCTGCAGAGTAGTATTCCATTGTGTAGATGTACCACATCTTCTTTATCCATTCTTCAGTTAAGGGGCATCTAGGTTGCTTCCAGGTTCTTGCTATTACAAATAGTGCTGCTATGAATATAGTTGAACAGATGTCTTTGTTGCATGGATGTGAATCCTTTGGGTATATGCCTAAGAGGGGGATTGCCGGGTCCTGTGGTAAACTAATTCCCATTTTCCTGAGGAACCGCCATACTGATCTCTAAAATGGCTGAATGAGTTTGCCACTCCCACCAGCAGTGGAGGAGTGTTCCCCTTTCTCCACATCCCCTCCAACATAAGTCATCACTGGTGTTTCTAATTTTAGCCATTCTGGCAGGGGTAAGATGGTATCTCAAAGTTGTTTTGATTTGCATTTCCCTGATAGCTAAGGATATGGAGCATTTTCTTAAGTGTCTTTCAGCCTTTTTGATTTCCTCTATTGAGAATTCTTTCTTCAGTTCTGTGCTCCATTTTTTAATAGGGTTATTTGGTGTTTTGTTGACTAGCTTCTTGAGTTCTTTGTATATTTTGGAGATCAGCCCTCTGTCAGATGTGGATTGATGAAGATCTTTCCCCAGTCTGTGGGCTGCTGTTTTGTCTTATTGACTGTGTCCTTTGCCTTACAGAAGCTTCTCAGTTTGAGAATGTCCCATTTATTAACTGTCCATCTCAGTGTCTGTGCTACTGGAGTTATGTTCAGGAAATGGTCTCCTGTACCAGTTTGTTCAAGGGAACCTCCTACTTTCTCTTCTAGGAGGTTCAGTGTGGCTGGATTTATGCTGAGGTCCTTGATGTATTTGAACTTGAGTTTTGTACATAGTGATAGACATGGGTCTATCTGCAGTCTTCTACACACCTTCATCCAGTTGTGCCAGCACATTTGCTGAAGATGCTTTCCTCCTTCCATTGTATACTCTTAGCTGTTTTGTCAAAAATCAGGTGTTCATAGGCGTGTGGGTTAATGTCAGGATTTTCAATTCGATTCCATTGGTCTACCTGTCTATTTTTGTGCCAATACCAGGCTGTTTTCAGAACTACAGCTGATTTTTTTTTTAAGTTTATCTTGTATCCTGCTAGTTTGCTGAAGGTGTTTATCAGCTGTTCCCTGGTAGAGTTTTTTGGGTCGCTTTTGTAAACTATCATATCATTTGCAAATAGAGAAAGTTTGACTTCTTCCTTTGCAAGATATTTAATGACAAAGGGGGGAGCGAGGTTCGGGGCCAGTCCGGGGAGGTCCCAGGGAAGGGTGTTGGGCGAGATTCAACCAGAACTGTTACCAGACTCACCTCTAGCAGAGGCCTGCCTATAGGACAAAGATCCAGCAGGCAGGGACTCAGGATGTCCCTGCACAGAGAGGCGGATCTAGCCGGGACCTGGCACTCTACAGCTGAGGGTCTAGCAGAGGCACAGCGATGGAGTGTAAGTTTATTTTTTTCATTTTATTCAGAGGAATATGTAAAAATTTTAAGACCATGAGATTAAATATAGAGAAGTTCATACATCAGAAAAACCTACACATTTTTCAAATTTTTTTTCAAATAAAATTGATGATAAAGATCTCAAAGTAACAATACCTTTCTTAGGACTTACATATCAAAGTTTAAATTTGTATTCTATTGTAAATTTTATACAAGAACTTTGAAATATTTTATTGGCCAATTAAATTATATACCAATAAACCATTGGTGATAAAATTATTATTATTTGTTTTTTTTTATTCCCTTAGTTTTTCACAATCCAGTTCCTCCATTAGAAGAGGCCCTTAAACAAATTCAGGAATCCAACTTAAAATCAGAAGTAAACATTCCTCTTTCCCACAGACCAGCAACAAGTTGGCGGTAAGTAATTTATTATTACTGTTTTAATATTATTAGACTGTTATCACTTAACATACAATAACCATATGGCTTTCTGATCACCAAATGTGTAGTCTTTTTCATTGGTTCAAGACATGGTTTCTCTGTATGGTCCTAGCAGTCCTGGAACTCACCTTGTATAATGGGCTGGCCTCAAACTCACAGAGATCCACTTGCCTCTGCCTCCCTAGGGTTGGGATTAAAAGCATGCACCACAACCGCTTGGCTCATTGGTTACTTCTTATCCCTGTTTTAGAATTTGTTCATTTTACAAATTAATTAAGAATTATGTCAATTATAATTTGCGGTCTTACAGTCAGTAATAAAACAAATACTGCCAATAGTGAATAATGTTCTATGAAAAATATCAAAGCTATTTAAATATATTGATGTTTATTGTTCATTGAATAGATAAAATTGTTTAAAATGTATTGATACAAATTTAGTTTAAAAAATAATTTTGTTATTGCAGTGGTTTTCTTCTCAGATTTTTTTGTTGTTATTGTCTCAAAACTACAATGTCTGTAGTTTATCTCCAGAGTTGCATAAATAAGTCATATAAAAGCAATAGCATGGACTAGCCAGTCACTATATATTTCCTCCAATAAATGTCTTTTCCATTTTTTCCAAATATTTTTTGATGTTACTATATGCAGAGAACTAGATGAAGCATTGGAAAGCAATTAGGAGTAGACTGCTAAAAATTCTATCCCTAGGAGCTGGAGGGAGAGATGGCTCAGTGATTAAGAGCACTACATGTAGCTAGATCGACTGATACAGACAGACAATACCTCGTATAGAACCTTAGAGAGAAGTTAAAATTCTTTGGAAATGATCAGCACTGTGGTTGTATGTAGTTCAGTGGAAGAGCACTTGCCCCACATGTGTAAGGGCCTGGGATTGATCCCCAGCACTACAAAAAACAAAAACAAACAAAAAAAAATAAGAGATACTTTTCTCTGTCTAGTCTGGGTCCTACTTGAACTGCTTTCTCTCTGCCCCGCCCATTGGGTCCCTGATAACCGCTCAGAGATTTAATATATGTTTATGGATGTGTGGTCAGTGACTTAGGCTTCTTACTGGCTAGCTCTCTCAAGTATGAACCCATTTCTATTCACCTATGTATCTCTATGTGGCTATGGCTTACCTAGATGATGCCCTGGCATCCTGCCTCCCTGGTGGCTACATGGCATCCCCTCACTCTGTCTCCTCCCTGCCTCTTCGGAATTCCTGCCTAGCCAAATTCTGCCTGTCCATTGGCCAAAACAGCTTTATTCATCAACCAATAAGAAAAGCATATAGTCGCAGATACAGAGAACATCCCCTATCACACATGAGTAGTAATAATCAGAACACTTACCTGAATGGAGTTATTAATAATTCAGGCTATAAATTGTGTTAATATTTTACCTATGTAGTTTATCATTCTGCTCTTAGAATTCCTCTGGTCAATAACTCTCCTGACTAGAGCTAAAAAACAGATATTCAATGTGGTCACTAGTCATTAGAGTCTGTTAGAGTCTCATTAAAAAGGAATGCTTCAGCCAAGCTCTGAAGAAAGTATGAGGTAATGGTGAGTGGTGCTATATAGATGAGCACATGCTAAGACCACAAATGCTAAAGTAGCAGTGATGCTGTCAGGAAAAGGTGAGCTGAGTCAGCTGGTGCTGTAGTTCAGTGGGAGCATGCTTACTGAGCATGCTCCAGACCCTGGGTTTGACCCGCCCTCTACAGAGAGAAGGTGACGGAAGAAGGCAGAGGTAGGCAAGAGACAAAGAGAGACCCTGTATTTTGAGGTAGGAGCAGAGATGCATGCCTGCAATCCCAGAGTTCATGATGTGGAATCAAGAAGATCAAGAGTTGAGAGCCTACTTCAGCTACATGAGACCCTATCCAAAACAACAGCAACAACAATAATAATAACGTAGATGAAGCAGAGAATACAAATACGAAGACCTTAACTAGATCTGAGAGTACAAAGAGAGATGCGTCTGTATGCTAAGAAGTACAAATTTGAGGGCAACCGAGATGGCTTAGGGAGTAAACACACTGGCCACCAAACTTGACACCCTGCATTTGATCCCCAGGACCCCATGGTCAAAGGAGACAAACTAATACAAGCTGACCTCTCATTTTTGTATGCACATAGAAACACATACAAATAAATGGAATCTAGAGAAGAAATGAAATATAAACTTCTGAGATTTTTAAAGATAATTTTAAGCAAATGCACAAAGTCTTCTTTTTAACATATCATTACAATCATTATAGAACATTGTGGATAATGGGGAGAGAAAGTAGATAATGGAGAGAGGAAGAGAGGGGGGAAGAAAACATTGCTTGAAAAGAATAGATTATGAATTTGGTATGATACCATAAGGGCAATGAAAACAATAAAGGTAAAGGGGAGAATTTGGTGAGTAAAAGTTTAGAGATTTCTCAAAATAAAAATAAAAATTTAATTACCATATAATTGAGCTATTTCACTTTTGAGAATATCCCCAGACAACTCTAACCCTACCATAGAGATGTTTGGACCCCTTGTTTATTGTTGCTTTCTTCACCATAACAAAGAATTGGAATCAGCCCTATTGTTCATCAACAGATGAATGGGTAACGAAAATGGGATGTGTGTGTGTGTGTGTGTGCGCGTGTGTGTGCGTGCGTGTGTGCACTAAGTTGTAAAGGAAAATTAAGTTAAAAATGTATAGGAAAGTGAATGAATATGTACAATATTAAGTGATGTCACATAATCTGGGCAAGGAATAAACTACATATTTTCTCTCTAGCCAATAATATATGTATATGTATAAGCAAATGTACATGTGGTTACAGCATTACAAGAAAGTAAAGCTAAATATAATTAAGATGAGAAAGGAATGAATGCAGGAAATGGCCATGAGTTATAAAAAAAGATACAAAACTGTTTTTCTAGTGCTAATTCTGTCATGGGGGGGAGGAATTGGTGGTGGATGCATGCATAAAACACATTCAATACTAAAAATATAAAATTTAATGTGAAGCTTCACAACTTCCATATCAAATGCCAACTCCAACTTTATGTAAGTTCGTTAAGTTGTATAGATTTTGGGTCTGGTTAATTTTGATGTGTAATGCTTTTATTTATTTGCAAGTATTTTAC
This sequence comes from Phodopus roborovskii, assembly GCF_943737965.1. Lineage (NCBI taxonomy): Eukaryota > Metazoa > Chordata > Mammalia > Rodentia > Cricetidae > Phodopus > Phodopus roborovskii. The sequence continues at coordinate 41,227,397 of NW_026125281.1, forward strand.
AACAAATTTATTTTAAAAGAGAATTTGGTGAGACTTTAAATTTTTTATTTAAGCTTTTTTAATCAGAAGATGGGAGTCCAATTATAAATGTAAAAATTTTTTATCCAAGTTGAGATAAGAGGACTAGAAAGAGACATGTAGGTTGTGGTTTTATTGTTACTCATTTCTTTGTTTTGTATTTTTGTTTCCCAAGACAGATGTCATTTTGTTCAGTATAGTGACTAGGTCTTACACATACATTACCTATAGTGTTACACATGTTGGACGAATTCCAGAAATAAGGGGAGAGTATCATAGATATAAGTAAACACTCTGAGGGTAAAAGTTGGCCTGAAGCTATACAAATGAGGAGGATATTCATCAGAGGCAAGATTACTACAGTTTAATTAGTTTAATTTGGCTTACATGTACAATGAAAAGAGAGTTGTCAGTAGGAAATTACAAAGGAAACCGAGTTAAACCAGGAAGAGCCTGTGAAGTAAAGTGTTCTTGAAATAATTGAAAAAAATTGAAACAAGCTCTCAATGTTTTGGAAGTTTTGCCAAATGAGTAGGGTCAGACTAACTGTGGGGAAATCAGATAAACTGGTACTTAAGTTAACAAAACAATGACTTCTTCAGAACTTCCAAGGAGGGAACTAGAAGATGAGGAAGAGTCAGGGATGACTGCAGAGACAGGATTTGGTCAGCAAGTAGATAGTGACCATTTATGAAAACTTAAGGATGCAGATAAAGAGGTGGAGCTCATGATAAGCATTTTGCCACAATAAAAAGAATATGACTATGAAGGAAGAAGCAACAGGTTTAGGGAAAGGGAAGTTGAAAGGAAGATAGGGTAAGTTGTAAGTTTGGAGTACAAGGTATTCAGGAACCAGTTTCTCATGATACGTCTAGGCTGGGGCTAGGGAGATGACTCAGTGGTTAAAATGCTTGCTTCAAAAGCAAGAAGACCAGAGTTCAGGTCCCCAGTATCCATGTAAATAACAAATACTGTAGTGGCTCACTTATAATAAAAGAAAGAAGAGGAGGAGGAAAAGAGAAAAAGGTAGTCTAGGCCATGAATACAAATGTGACAGTCATCACACATAAAAACACAACAGTGGTCTATATCTGTGGTGGTTTTGAGTTCAACAATCAGAATGCCATATCCTCGGATATGAGAATTCTTCAGGGCGGGCCACAAAGCAGTTTAAAGCTAGTTTTTGCTGAGTTCATACCTCCTACAAATGACAGCACCACTGTAAAACAATGTGATCACAAATGATGAACCACTTCCCAAGGAATCGCCTTCGAAAGCTGAATTAGTCCATTGAGAAGGACAAAAGGACATCATTAACCCTGTACAGCCACAGAGATATAGAGAACATCACAGTCAATTTCCACAGGATGCCATGAGGAGCTCTGGTAGAGTAAGAAAAGGGTGGCCACTCTCAGAACTTCCAGAAGGCTGGCCTCAAGAGTAAGCCTCAAAGGAGCAGCCAGAGAAGTTGAAAAAGATAGTGGGAAACCAAAGCCATTAAAGACAGTGCTCAGATTTCTGCTTTTACACTTATTGGGTTAGTAGTTAATCATAAGCAAAGCAACACATTGAAGTGAAACAAGTTTGAAATGTGTGTTAAGAAACCAAAGTTGGAGACATGAAGGCTATATGATTTTAGAATATTCTAGGAAAGCTTATCCTGATAAAAGATGGCACATAATGGCCAAGGCAGGCAAGGCTCAGGGGAGCTTTGGCCTTAAAACTTCTGAACGACTTAGCATTTTTGTACAGAGACCCTTCACTTTTCTGCCTCTTTTTCTGTGTATCAACCGTTATCTTGCTCTGACCAGATATTTTCCATTTCAAAAGCACCTCTTTTGTGCAATAAATGAAAGCATGGTGGGTTTTCTTGATCAGCAATGTGCAGTTGTTTAAAATCTTAGAAGGGTTAAACTGTCAAGATAACTTCAATTCTTCCAAAGCAAACAAGTATGTTATCATTTTAGCAAGTATGTACTAAAATAACAAGTAGTAAGTACTGTCACTGTGAGAAATAACCTGCATTCTATATAAAGTACCTAGTTTTCATAATATATTTTAACTATTATTTTTGTGATATCTATGTGTATGTATATGTATATAATATATATAGTATATTATATATATGTATATATATATATAATCTATGAAAGAAGATATCAGGATTAACTAATAAAAAGTTTGACTTCCCTCCCCAAATAGCTGTGTTAAATACTGTATATTAAGTTTTCTAAAAATTATAAATGCCATATAAATATGAAATTTTAGTCTCTTAATGATCATTTATTGGTTTTATGGAAATAAATTTCTTACAAATATTTATACAAGGATTAATAAGCTATTGTCATGTCACAAATGCATTCCAGTGGAATATAAACCTAGAGTAGGTTAAGAAATAAACTGAGGCCATGAAACAGTTCCAGAGAAGCAGAGGATAGCAGTACTTCTGCTGGGACTGAGCAGCCACAGCGTCAGCCCAAGAGGTGGTTCTGACATAGAGAATGCTAATGGTAAATAAAACTATATTAAGATGCTAATGTTATAATCTAAAATGAAAATCTGTTTGGAAAAGTGGGGGCTAGTTCTTAAGCCTCGATAAAAATCGGCAAATATGTTTTAAGGAATAAAGAAACCACCTCAGGGAGTAATGAGATCTAAAAATGTTAATAAGGCATTAACTTTTAAAATACAGAAATAATCAACCTTCCATCACAATTAAGTTCTTATCACAAAGCTAATCTGTTTGGCATTTCTGGTGGATGTAGAGTAGAGAGGGCATAGTGTAACAAAACAATTTGTTAGACATCTATCTCCAATATCCATGTATTTGTCATGAGATAGTCCCTCCTGAACCACCCACTGCCCGAGATGTCTGCATGTGGCCTTCACACTAGTGGTTTGAACTAGATTTCCTGCCTATATCGGTGCATCAGACTTTTGAAAAGAGAGGAAAGGTGAACTTGAATCATCTGTGTACCTGCTTCAGTCAGTCAGAATGAGAGGAATCTGGCTGACAAATGGAAGATCAAGCATGGACCCAAAGGATAAAATCAAAATCCATCAAAAGCCCACAGGCAGCCCAGTAATAAAGGTTTTTTTCTTTTTTTTTTTTTTTTAAATCTTAATGAGGTTCTTTCTACTTGCCTGTCCAAATACTTTCCCACCTATGCAGATCCATTCCTGCCTGTCCAGCTATCTCCAATCCTGATCCCTACCTACCTGGTCAGCCGTCTGCTTCACGGGCCCCATTGCTACCCCATCACCCTCAAATTCTTCCTAGCTACCCTGATGCTTTTCCTGGCCCGCGGACCTGTGTCCTTCCATCTGTCCCCTCTACTCTTCCAAAGACATTTTTACCAGCCCCATTACTATCTTATCCTATCGGCTATCCCCCTCACCCTGCAACCCCAGTCACTTGTAGCTCTTCCAGCAGCTTCCCTAGTCTCCCGGCCTCTGTTCCTTCGGGGCCACCTGTCCCTCAGCCTCCCCCATCCCGAAGTTCTCCAGTCATTCCCGACCCTGACTCACAGAATAGATTATTTCACAGAACTTTGAGACCCAAACATTTGCTCGCGCCACAGCATGCTCCCCCAGCAACTCTGAAGCCAGCCCTCGTCCGCCGCTCCCTTCCAGCTCACCTGCTTGTCTCCCCGAGCCCCTTGGGATGTCTCCCTGTTCTGAAGCCTTCCAGTTTATGCAGTCACTCAGCCCAGCCAGCCCCACCCCGCTCTTGTGTCACTCCTTGGCCTGAGCACTCCGCTAGGTTTGATGCTTGCCATTCCGCTCAGAAACCTGTGCCACAAACCACAGCGGTGTCAGATGAGCCTCAGGCCTCCGTAGACCGTCTGCCTTCCTTGACTCCCTCCCACCCACCTCCACGTCACTCTCCACCCTCTACTGTGCCTTCATCGCCTTCTGCTTCCACGTCCTCTTCGCCCTTGGCAGTAGTTTCTTCCTCTTCATCTCTACTTTCTTCTCCTTCGCCGCCCTCTTCCTCTACCTCCCCTCCCTTGCCTACTCCATCGGTCCCTCTGTCGCCCTGTCCTTTGCATCCATCTCCCTCTCCGTGTTGGCCTCCGACTTACCTGGCTTTTCCCTCTCCGGTGTCTCCTGCTTCCTCCTCTTTTATCATTTCTTCTTCCTTTCCTCCCATGCTTCACTCTACCTCGATTTCTTCCTCCCCGTCTCCTTTTATTCCTATCCATCCCTTCAATCCTCCTCCCTGGGGGAAGAAAGTAGAGAAGAGGAGAGAAGAAAGTGGAGTAGAGAAGAAAGGAATAGAGAAGAAAAAGTTGAGAGACGACAACTTTAAAGGTAAATAAATTGAGTTTATTAGACATTTTTGTAGATTTACTTCTATTTTGTTTGGGAAGGGTCACTAAAGGGGAAGGATTATGTAAGAGTAGAAAAGTATAAAAACAAAAATAGAAACATGCCCTCAATGTTCAGGAATGTGTACTAAATGCCTTCTCACTAGCCATGATCCCCTGGTGATGATGACAAAGGAATAATTAGGAATGTTGTAATCACTGACCTTGATGTTTCTGGTCTGTCTAAATAAAAACATATATGGGTATTGGAGATAGTTATATGTCACATGTGGCAATAAGCCACCTTCCAAAATGTTTCTTTATCCTGATTTAATTGGAAATAATTTAACTGAGTTGGTAATAAATGCCCCTCAATCAGCTGTATCTTTCATCATCCACTTATCCTTGAAGGAATTGGATTTTTTTTTCACTGTATATATGTACTGAAATGTAACAATTTATCAGTTTCTAGACAGCACAAAAATCTAATAGAAAAGGTGTCCTGAGTTTACAGTGCAGCACTGTAAAAAAATAAAACAAAGCTATTGTCCTGATTGGACACACCAAAGGTAGACTACTGAAGCCACTTTTGTAGCATAAAAAAAATACTCTTATATGGGGCCTGAGAGATGGCTTAGGAGTTAAGAGCACTAGCTGCTCTTCCAAAGGACCCAGGTTCGATTCCCACCAACAATGTGGCACTTCACAGATATCTTTGACTCCAGTTCCAGGGAATCTGACACCCTAAAACCCCAATGTACATTTAAAAAATAAATCTTTAAAAAAATATATGCTTATATTTCTGATTATGTTCCTGAAACAAACTGAAAACAAAGGTTTGTATTCTTGATTGAGTAAGAGCTACACTCCCATAGCTAGTCATGCATGGAGGACATTCATACCTATCCCCAACAAAGCTAGTCCATATTTTCTTTCTGCTAGAATCTCGGCCAGTTCAGTTTGGGATATAGGAATAACCACCGGCTGTGACATCAACTAAAAACAAAAGTTAATAGGCATTCTCCATATAAAATGTGTGTAGAGAGTAAAAACAGACAACAGATGCACAGGATGCCTCCCCCGCCCGAGTGATAGAGTGGAGTACCGTATCCAGGAACGGGTGGGCATCCCTGTGTGAAGCTTCTTCATTGGCACCCTGCTCTCACAGTCGTTTTTACTGTTGTTCATCGCCCTAGAGTCCTGTTCTAGTATGTCTGTAGATTTCTCCAATATCCTTATATGTAATTATCTGGACACATGTGCACATACTATATATACAATTGTGTCATTTATATACTTACAGAAATAAGTTAATTTCAGTTAAATGTACTAAATCTTTTCATATCTGGTTCACAGAGCTATAGATTCTGCCTTGCCTTCAGCGTTGTCAAAAAATGACCACAAACATCAAAAATATCTCGTACGCAGAATTAACTGTGAAAAAGAAATGAAGGAAAACAACATAGCAAACGTAGCTACTAACAAAAATGTGTTCCAGCTTAAACTGGAGGAGACTCAGAAGCTCCTAGAGAATCAACATTTAAGCAGTTTGCAAGTATGACTTACGTTACTAGTGCTTTCGTTTGTAGTAATAATTCTGTCCTACTTCCCAGGGCTCTTCATGCCACTAAAAGGAGCTCATAGAAATACTGCGGATGAGTCAGCTCAACTCATCACAGATGCTAAAACTGGGTTTTGTCCCTGACATCTTCCCATTTTTCTTTCTGCTCTTCCTCGTTATCCATCTATTAAAAAAATTAGGCTGTATGAATGTTATTTTCTGACAAATATAAAAACTGAAAGTATAGTGTAATATAACTATTATTATGAGAAATTATATTTTAAAAAGAAACAAACTTATGATGCATATAGATGCTTCTGAACCATCTCTCCAACCCCTAGAATCAATAGTTCTTAAACCTGAATCCACATGCTTCATTGAAATTGTTAAGTAAGTGTAAGACTACTGTGTGACTCTCGCATGGGAAATGAACCACGTCAGTATTTTGTTTGGACATAAGTTATAATTTATCCCAGGCTGGCCTCAAACTTGTATGTAACCAAGGCTATCCTTGAACCTCTGATCCTCCCTGGCATAGCATTTATTTTTATGAAACTCTCTGTCTCTTACATACAGCCAGAGTTGAAAATCCTATTTCAGATATATATATATATGTGTGTGTGTGTGTGTATATATATATATGATATAATTCCTACCAAGAGAAAGTTCACATTAGGGACACAGAACTTTACTTTCTATTTTTAAATTCTCTTTATTTATTTGTTTTTAGAATTTCATATGTGCATAAATGTGCTTTGATCTCACCCTTCTGTCTCCTCCCGTCCCAGCCACCCACCACTTTTCCATCCCAACTTGATGTGCTTTGTTTTTTAAACCGACTGAGTCCACTTAGTGCTGTCTGAATGGGCATGTATGTAGAATCGCCTGTTGGATTATGGGTAGCCTCCCTGGGACCATGCACAATCTCATCATGGAAGGGCTGGTGTAATTGATGGCTACTGTATCACATAACTTCCAAGAGTCTCTTAAGTCCAATGAAGGGTTCAGCAAGTATTTTTCAGAATTAATCTAGTAGTATGAGACCATAAAGAAACTCCATCCCCTATGTGGAATAGCATACTTCTAAGCTATCATAGTAGCCAGTATAATTAAGCACTTATTTTGGTGAAAGGAAAGGAAAAACTTTTTTATGCCTTTCTTACTTTTTACCATGAGGTCTGCTGCAGGGGTGTAGCTTGTACCTGTACTGTTTATACTCACATTATTTTCCCTGTCAAGGAGAATTGAACTCAGTAACAGTGAGTCTACAGCGTAAAACAGTGTTGTTTTTTTTTTTTTCCCCCTCCAGAAATTTTGTGATGAAGTTAATCAGATAACCAATTCTGAAACTCTCTCGAGTATAGACAGCCTCGAGGCCGGAGAGCGTGAAGAAATATACATAACACTTAGTATGACTCCTTCCACCTCAGCCCAGCAGAACTCTGTTCCCCTCCAGTCAGCAAGTCTGCAGTCAGCACATCTAAACTGCTGTGACGAAGGTAGACTGTCTTTCTCTAAAACCCAGCATATAAACAATTGGCTTACAAACTTAGATGCCCAAAATACTCAGCCTGTCACATCTTTTTCAGACATTTTAAGTAAATCTAGTGTTCTGCCCTCATGGGAATGTTTGAGTAATAAAGAACAAAATCCGCCTCCTCTGAGCAGAACTGTGGACAGAGCCACCAGAACGGCTAATGACTCGGTACTCTTTGTATGTAGTCCTTCCGTGGTTACTCTAGATAAAAGCAGAGAGAAGACGCCTGAAGGGAGTACTGTGAGGACCAGTGATGCCACGTGTGGAACAGCCCAGAGGGAGAGGCTGTTGGGCGCTGAGGAGCCCGTGTTTAAAGTCAGTGGGGCCTGGACTACTCCAGAGTCTCCAACCCAGGAAGCAGCTTCACTGCCCACCCAGGAGACACTGTCGGCGGCGCCAAGTCTAGACAGCGGGAGTGCTCCCAACCCTCCCTCGTCTGTACTTTCGTCGCCTCATCCGCAGCCGGGAGGGCCCCTATCAGAGAGCAACACACACATAAAAGAAGTTGAACCCGTGCAGTGTTCTGATAAGTTAGATGAACTGAAGGATGTGAAATGTGAAAAGATAAACGATTCTAACGGTAATAAAGACAGTGTCCAGGCCACCTGTGCCCCTCCAAATTCAAATTCAAAAGATAGAAAACATAAAGCAAGTGGACCGTCAGCCGCACTGTGTAGCGCAACGCCTGCCTGTGACTTGCCTGAGCAGCACATCCCGAAGCACACCGTCCATGAACAAAGTGGCGCGAGGCTGCTTAAGAGTATATTAAAGAAAGAATCCAGATACGATCATGATTACCTCAAGGCACTAGTTGTAAATCAGAGTTTTAGGTTTAGACATCAAAAGGCAGAAGCTATTCGAGATAGTATTGAATTAACAAAACAGAAAGGGAAAGGGACAGGAACCCCAAAGACTATTAAAAAGCTACGGTGGCTTGATGAAAGTGACATCATAGACAGCTGTGTAGATGATAGCCACCCAGTGAGGAACAGGGCAGGGGTGGCTGCACAGTGGTTACAGCACTGTCACACCAACAGTGTGCAAATGCCAACCTGCAACCTGACCAGCGTCCCTGACTGTACTGCACACTCTGCTGGTGGAAAGAAAGCCAAGGCTGACGGTGTCCCCGAACATGTCACTGACCCGGGAGGGTATGAAATGGACAGTGTGCCTTTGACCTCTTCTCCACCTTCAGGCTGTAGCTTCGCTAAACAAGCCTGGTTGGCCTGCAGAAGAGACGAGAGCAGAGCCCCTGTGTGTGCTGGTGACGCGAAGACTCAGAAGTCTAAGCCTCCAAGGGCAGCAAAGGGGACTAGGAGGACAGGGTCTGCAAAGGTCCAGACAGGCCTTGTACATGGGAACAGAAAAGCCACTGTCAACCAGCCATCGTCTTCAAGCAAAGCCAACGCACAGGCCCAAACTCAGGATAAACTAATTATACCTCATTCTCCGCCTAAACTACCAACAAATAGTAAAACTAGTAAAAATATGCAAATGTCTCCACGTCAGTTAGCTACACCTGAACAGTCTCCAAACGTCATGACACAGAACTGTGTAAGTTCATGTGTGCTCCCAACAGAGTACCGTTTGAACCAGCGGACTCAGGAAAGTCATCTCCCATTCTCAGACGCTTGTTCCAACCTACTCGCTTTGGCCCCAGCCCTATCATCTCCTTACCGTTCTGAGTGCCAAAGCTCAGCAAAGGCAAACTATTCCAGTGGCACTCGCACAGGCTCCCAGCAAGAAGGGACACTGTATTTCACCCAGAGAAGTCCTATTTGTGAAGAGAGCAGCCAGGTGTTGACTCATAGGAACACCGGAGAGGACCCGATTCTCCCATGGAGAAGGAGGAACAATGGGAGCCAAAGTGACAGGGCCACTGGTAAGGAAAACGCTTACACCTTCTTATGGCAAAAAAGTGTACAACCTTTCAGAGCCCTGTGGCATTTCCCACATTGTGCATGGCCGTGTATATACTAGCTAGTGAGTTCCAGTTTAGCCGTATGAGGGTATCTTAGCTCGCGATGCTCTAACTCACTCTAGCAACTGGAGTGCTTCAGAGAATTGCCCAACCTGTACTCAGTTAAAATTGGAAACTTCTGCTAGCTCTACAACAAATAGCATCTGGCCCTTATCCCATGTGGTTCTGTCACGTGAACACCATGGGGGGGGGGAGAACTGTTTATTTGAATAGATAAATATCACCACTTATTTATTTTTGTTTTGTTTTGTTTGACACAGAGTGTATTGTAGCTCTGACTGGCCTAGAACTCACGATGTAAACCAACTGGCCTCAAGCCCACAGAGGTCCTCCTGCATCTGTCCCCTGGGATTAAAGGCATGTGCCACCTGGTTTCAGCCCCTGAAGCCTGCATGATGGATGGAGAGAACTGGCTCCTTCTAAGGACCTCCAAACTCCATGTAGCATCGCCGGCATGGGTGTACACACGCACACACAAGATAATAAGGCACAATGCCTGCAGATTAAAGAAAGAAAAGGTTTTAAATACATACACAGCCCTCTGTCCTTTCCAGAACACTGCAGCTCTGCTACTGTTGGCTTTGTGTTTTCTATTTTCATGTAGGGAAAGAACAGACACCATTGTTTTGAACAGTTCTAAGGTTTACTTCCTTGTTGAATGCCATTGTCCTGTCACAGCTTGTGAAGTCATCACTTCCTTCCTCTAAGGGAACGCCAGTGGGAATTAGTGCCCTACTGAGAAAAAGCAAGGATCGTCCATAGAGGGAGGGGGCAGTACAGTGATAACAAGTAATGATACGCTTGGACTTTACAGATTCATACTTGGTGTCCTCTTTAATTAGGCCGTAAGCTTTCAAAGAGCAGGGGTTTTCTGTGTGTGCTACCTCACACTCCAGATCCCAACAGGGCCTGACACTTTGTCCGCACCCTGATTTTCCATTCTAGGGGGTTTTGTTTTGTGGCTGTTGTTTTGCTGTGTTGTTGTTTTTGTTTCGTTTTGTTTTGTTGAGACTTATTTGGTTTTTGAGACAAGGCTCTCACTCTGTGGCACTGACTGGCCTAGAGCTCAGTCAGTTGGCCATGCTACCCTTGAACTCACACAGAGTTGCCCACTTCTGCCTCCTGGGTGCCAGGATTTAAAGGTGTGTAAAGCCACACCTGACTTAATGTTTTAATTATTTTTATTTGTCACTTGGTCTTTGTATGTCGTCTACGCCACATGTGTAGGGGTGTCTATGGAGGCCTAAAGAGGGTGCCAGATCCCCATGAAACCTGAGAACAATTCAGGTGCTCTGTAATGGTAGCAAGGGCTCTTAACAAGTGAGCTGTCTCTCCAGCCCTGAGACGTTTCATGAATTGGATGGGTACAGACTACATTAGCAGATGGAAAATTAAATGCAAAATGTGTAACCTAAATCTCTTTACTACAAAAACCTAAGTTTTAATTGGAGTTAGAAGCTGGGGTGTTTAAAGAATGAAGAGGAACTAAGAGAAGAAAAATGTTGATAAAAATAAGTAAAGTGATTGAGGAAGTTTTAAAGCTAACAGAAACATACCTTGAAACATTTGTTATATGAGATCATACTCTAAAGCGCAGACAAATTCCTTACAGTGAAATAATTATGCTTACCTTCATCTGAAAATGAACAAAAATGTAGAGGGTTCAAATAAAGGTCAAAGTAACCCTCTGGGGCAAAGCAAACGTGGTGGGAAAGACACTGAGAACATGGTGTTGCCTGCTGCTGATAAACACAGCATGCTGTCCTCCCCAGATGGGGCAGGACCCGAAACTGAATACAGAGCTGAGTGCGACTAGGCAGCTGAAACAAAGCTGAATAATAATAGAAATGTTTTAGGATTGCCGAGGGACAGACCTAGAAATTTTACTAATGGTATCTTTTAAATAACATTAAAATAGAAGCCTATGAGAAAAATTGAATGTAAAGATTTTAAGGACCTGTAGGGGAGTCTAAAAGCCCCGTGAGGATGATGAGCGAAGGCCTGGATGGAGAAGAAGGTGTGTGCCTGTTGAGGCCATGACGTTCCAACAGGCTCTGTGAAAATTGTCAGGCATGGGCCAAGAACAGCTGAGACAGTCTCATTTCTAAAGCCAGGTGGTGGTGGCACACACCTTCAATCCCAGCACTCAAGAAGCAGAGGCAGGCAGATGTCTACTGAGCAAGTTCCAGGACAGCCAGGTGTACAGAGAAACCCTGTCTTGGAATTTTCATTTCTAGATAATCTATCTAAATCTACAACAGCACAGTGTGGCCTCTGCTGAATGATAATAGAACCCAGTCCCACTTAATTAATTGCTCGATTTTTAACAAAGGTGGCAATGCGTAGCAGGGAAAGGGGGTTCATTTTATAATTCGGTGGGATAACTGAATATAATCAGTAAAAGTAAACCATTCTTCACTCATACATACAAATCAATTCCATGTAAATTATAGATGTAAATATGAAAAATAAAAAGTAGTCAGATTTCTTTTGTTGTTGTTGTTGTTTCGAGACAGGGTTTCTCTGTGGCTTTGGAGGCTACTCTTGTAGACTAGGCTGGTCTTGAACTCAGGGAGATTCACCCGCCTCTGCCTCCCGAGTGCTGGGATTAAAGGTGTGTGCCACCACCACCCAGCTGAATAGTCATATTTCTTATGCTGTATGTAAAATATAACCTATTAAGAAGAATAATACTTATACAATAAAATTGGAGTTTTTTCATACAAAAAAATTAAGTTAAAATATGATACACCACTTACTAGGGAAAGGTATTTGTAATGTTTTTTACTTATCAAGACTCGTAGGCAGAATGTATAAAAGACTACAATAAATATAAAAATATGGATCAATTACACCAAGCTAGAGAAGCAGTCCCTAGTAAAGATGTGTAAAGAGGTCTGTTGCAAAGCACTGATTTAAATTAATATGGGGCTTGGCTAGGCAAATCTAACATTCATAGGACAGGTTGTAAAGAACAGACTAAAAAGCTGTAATAAAGGGCTAATACCCGTATCCACGGTGATTGGATCAAATCTCACCTTGATTGTCTCCATCAAAAAAAATAGCAATATTTGATAGTGATTTTTAAATAAGTTTATTTAAATTAAAAACAATCTTATTTTACATGCCAATCCCAGTTCCCTCTCCCAGCCTCCCACACACCAAACCAACTCTTCCCACCTCCCATCCACTCCCCATGGAGGGTGAGGACTCCCATGGGGGGATCATCAAAGTCTGTCATATCATTTGAGGCAGGACCTAGGCCCTCCCCTGTGTTTGATAGTAATTTTTTAATTGAACAACTGCAGACTACAGGTAACACATCAAAAAAATCACCAGTGTGCTAGAAGATAGCACATTCAATAAGGATTGTAGCGCCCACCCTATGGTCTGTTCACGAATCAGGCAAAGGCCTAGAGATTGAAATAGACAGGACAGCGGGTCATTCATTCAATGGCAATGTCGAAATGCCATATGCCAAGTGCCGTTTATTGAGGGGATGGAACGGGCTTAAATACTGATTTACAGCACAATGGAAAATTACAGGATTTTTAGGCTTAGCTCCTCCCCACGAGGTGTGTGTTATCGAAACAGGAAGAGTACCAATAACAGCTTTGGGGCAAGGAGTTCCAGCCAACAGCTTCAGGCTTGTTCAAGGCGCCTCAGGGGTCCATACAGAGCCCTACAGGTCCCCCTTTCTTTTAATATAAACTATCACCTGTCTTAGGTGGCAGAGGAAGTCAGCATATTTCCTTACCCGTCATTGGAGAGGTCACCCAGGCCCGGAACCCTCCAGTCTTAGGTTGGATATTTGCCCCCTTCTGCCTTACCCATCTTTGGTGAATAGTTTGTCTGTCAGCCACACATGGGCAGAGGAGTTCTCTTGAGCCAAAGACAGTAGAATCTGTCTTGTTAGAAAGTTGGCCTGGGCCTGTCGAATGCTGTGGCGAAGTAGCACCACGTGCAAGGGTTACGAACCCCAGTGAGAGAGAGCTTGCCCAATCTCTAAATAATCTGCCCGCAAGCTGAAGTCCTTGTAAAGGGTCTTCTGTACTGGCAGGTGGTACTCAGGTTTTATTGATGTTAATGATCTGCATGGTTAAAGCATGTGTATAATTTAAAAACTGATGCATTAACAGACACGTGTGAAAGAGAGAACAAAAAATCCAAGTGTTCATATAGGAGGCCAGTTTGTAGATTTAGTTTAAAAATGCCAATTTGTACTAAATAATTGAGTGTGTTTTGGGTGGCTAAGGCTTCATCCAAATCACCTGATAGTTGATCCACTGTGCGTGCAGTATTTACAGACTGGGAGAGGGCTATCCTAGAAACTGTTGCTTCAGTGTCGGAGGCGGCACTGGCAACTGTGATCCTGAAATCTCCTTTCCTCTCTGCTGCACAAGTTGGTCATCTGTAGAGGTCTCTGGCATAGGGACCACCTGGGGTATGGGGCCCACGACAGCTGTTACTTGATATGTCCAGCAGCTAACCAGTCGGCAGAGCTGCTGAGAATGATTGAAACAAATGTCCTCCAAAATTAGTAGCATTGGTTACAACAAAAAAGAAGGGAGCATGAACAAATGCCTGAGATGAAAGTGAAATTCTTATCCTTTGGATCAAAGTGTAAATTTATAGCCGCTCGACCCAAATTGTAATTAGTGGTCAGGAAAAAAGGGGCCATACAGGGCCACTCAGACCCACAGGCATCAGAATGGGTAGATCCTTGATGAAGGCCCATTGGATCATCTCACTGGCTGCGACAATCATGGTCCCTCCCCATAGAGTGAGCCAGATGCTCAGGCACCCAAACAGGGTTATCTGCCTCTTGTGGAAAGACACAAACTGACCCTCGGGCCCATACTAGAACTGGGTTGAGGCCGCACCATTGTCCAATAGTGACATCCTTCCACATGACTGAGCCATAGTCAGAGGGCCGAGGGCGCCAATGCCTGTTGGCCGCAGATCGAGCAGGTGCATCAATAGTTGAAAAAATTTTAAATATAAAGGATGAGAGAGGTGATTATGAGGCTCTGTAAGTCCCCCCTTTTTTGTTTTATAAAGATAGGCTTTAATTGTGGGATGTGCAAGCTCCACCGTGGCCTGACCTTGAGAATTATGCCCAACTTATATGAGATTAAAAAAAAAATTGCAAAAGGAGTTGAAACCCTGACTAGTATAAGCAAGGGCATACTAGATCAAACCCAATTTATATCTCCCAATAATTTTTGAAAATCATTAAGGGTGGTCAGTCTATCCAGCCTTAAAGTAATCTATTGAGCACAGATACCAGAATATAACAATTGATGAACCAGGTATTGATAGAGAAATTCTTGTTGCACCTTTTCTGGGGCTACTCTTAAGCCAGCTAGTTGAAGATGATGTTGCAATTCCCCAGAAGCCTCATTCACTTCCTTAGGATCTAGGCCGGCTAAAAGAATATCATCTGTATAATATATAATATACAGGGATTGAAGATTTTTCCCTAATGGGGGCAATGGCCAAAGATACATAAATTTGACAAACAGTGGGACTATTGGCCATTCCCTGAGGCAACACCACCCATTGATATCTCTTATAGGGTTCTTTAAAGTTAATAGATAAAAGGAATGCTAAATGTAAATCGCTCACTATCCTGAGGATGCAAGCCAATGCTAAAAA
Source organism: Phodopus roborovskii (assembly GCF_943737965.1). Lineage (NCBI taxonomy): Eukaryota > Metazoa > Chordata > Mammalia > Rodentia > Cricetidae > Phodopus > Phodopus roborovskii. The sequence goes on from NW_026125281.1 coordinate 41,242,462, forward strand.
AGCAATCTCTTAGGTCTATAACTAATAAATGATAGCCTTGAGGAATACTTACAGGGGAAGGTAAGCCAGGTCGTGTGGCTCCCATAATTTGCATACAATCATTAACAGCCTGGAGATCTTGTAGGAATCTCCATGTTTGTGTATCTTCTTGACATTGCCCATATTCTGCCCATAGCAGGAACTGTGTTTCATTCATCCTTGCTTGTGTGCCACGCATAGAACTTAGAGGAAAACTAATGGAAGACTGCTGGCCAAGTGGAGGGAATACATAGAACTTTCTGCACTGCTTGACAGTAACTTGAAATTTTGAGTGGATACATATTACCTACTCAACTTTCATAATATTTTATATTGACATTTGTTAAGATTCTGTTACAAGAAGAAAGCAAGTTGTTGAAAGTAAGTGGAGAAGCCTGTTAGAGCAGAAAAGAAAAACCTCTGGATCTACAGGAACGAAGTACACCGAGCAAATGATTGTAAGTATAGTCTTAGCATACTTGAAAGACAGATGCTTTTGGTGTAAACTGTTCCTCAACATCAATGTGAATGTTGCCAAAACCATTCGTGATTCAATCTTGGAATCTTATGCTGGCAGCTTACTGTAATTATTTGCTGTATTCGGATGAGTTCATGCAATCAGTTACCAATGAAGGTATTTAACTACCTTTAAGCAATTATTCCTGGGGCTAGAGAAATATTAAAAGCACCGACTGCTCTTCCAAAGGACCCGGGTTCAATTCCCAGTGCCTACATGGTGTTTCACAACCATCTCTAACTCCAGTCTCGGGAGATGCAAAGTCTTCTGGCCCATAAGGGCACACAAGTGGCACACACACATAGAGTTAGGCAAAACATCCATATACATAATTTAGGGGTTTTTCTAAATAAGAAAAGGTATTGTTTAACTTACTACTTATAGATAATTCTGTAGAAAAGCCATTTGGAACAAAATTCCCTGAAGTTATTTAAAATGTAATAAATGGACAGGATGAAAGAGGGTGAGGAAAGAAGGGTAAGTCCTGGTACTATTGTATGTTACACGGTATTTTTTAAAAGACATTTTCCATCTAAGGACCTTTTTTATTTTAAAAAAAAATTATCTTTCATTTTACATACCAACCCCAGTTCCCTCTCCCTCCCCTCCTCCCCGCCCCCAGCCTTCTCCCCTTCCCACCCACCCCCCAACATCCCTCATAGGGGGTTAGGACTCCCTTGGGGAGTCAAAAAAACCTGGCATACCAAGTTGAGGTAGGACAAAGCCCCTTCCTCTGTGTAGCACAAATAATAAAAACCCAGAGACAGATAATGGGACTCCAGCTGAAGAGCAGAAGAGCGAAGTAGCCGGCCACTAAAAAGTTCTCACGTCTCCCAAGGCTAAAACCCAAGGTGAGGGGCAGGATCCTGTCCTCAGCATGACAGCAGACTGCAATGGTCTCCACCAAAATCAGACCGCCCTGAGACTGCGCTGAGCTCCTGCCTTACATTCCCCTCTAGTGCCGGTCATCCCAAATGCCGAGATTAGAGCCGTGAGCTCAGTTTCCCTTTCAGACTGATTCAGTCTCATATAGCCCTGGGTGGCCTTGAACTCACAGAGATCCATCTGCCTGTGTCTCCTGAGTCCTGGAATTAAAGGTGTGGCCACCACTACCTGTCCTCTATGGCTATTAGTGGCTTGGTGTGTGTGTGTGTAGCTAACTAGTGGTGTAGCTCTTCATTCTGATCTCCAGGCAAACTTTATTTGCTAGATTACAAGTAATACATCAGTGCGCTCCTGTATCAAGGCTGAGGAAGGTATCCCACCATAGGGAGTGGGCTCCAAAAGCCAGTTCAAGCCCCTGGATTGGGTCCTGGGATTGGGTGCTGGTACCACTGCCATCCCCCCCCCAAACAGATCAAGTCACGTAACCGGCACCCACATCCGGAGGGTGTAGTTCAGTCCCATGCAGGTTCCCCAGCCATCAGTCCATAGCCCGTGAGCTCCTACCAGCTCCGGACACCCATCTCTGTGTTCCCCATATGGCCTTGACCCCCTCACCCCTTTTTATATGATCGTCCTCCAGGAGCTCAGCCCAGTGCCTGGCAGTGGGCCATTGCATCTGCTGTCATTAGTTACATGGTGGATCCCAGGAAGGGAAAATAGTTAAAATCTGGGTAAAGTGGGAGGGCGGGTAGAAGGGAGAGGGTGAGGGATAGGAGCACGGGTAGTCAAGAAAAGGAGTTCGGGAGGAAAGTTGGGGAGGGGCTGAGGGGGAGAGAGCAATGAAAGAGACATCTATTGATAGAGGGAGCCATTACATGATTGGAGAACAACAGGTGCTAGAGAAATTCTTAGGAACCCTTAAGGATGACACCAGCTAAGACCCCTAGCCCTAATGGAGAAGGCATCTAAGTGGGCCTTCCCCTTTAATCAGATTAGGCTACCCTAATTTTCATCGTCTAGGGACCTTTTATATGAAACTTTGAATTGCATAATGGTTTTGTCTTTAAGAACAGTCCAACAGTCCCTAATATGGCTTTTGGGACAGAGATCTTGAGTAAAACCAAAGGTAATACCAGTTTTAAAAGATGTGAAAATTACACAAGAGCTGAATAACTATAGTCTAATATGATAGAGGTCTGGTTAGGGATTGATTTTAGGATATTTAGAACCATGAGATGAATAAGTAAAGGGCATTTCACTTGGAGCTTCTACCGTATCACTTCTAATTTTTTGCAGAACTGGATTAGAGTGCCCTGAAAAGAAGTTGAGAGTCTTAGCATTTGTATAGGGGTTATTTTACACACTTCTTCCCAGCACTGGGGAGCAAATCTTACATGCAAGAAAAACCCTGAACTATACCCACAGCTCAAGAGGTATTAATTTTTATAAGACTGTTATTATAGATGACAACTATGATCTAATCTTCCTAGCAAAGTGAGTCATTTACTTTATGTTTGTGAAGTTGTGTTATTATCAGTATATTATTATAGCTTAGTAATAAACATGAATGTACCTTCCAGATTACAAATGTAGTAATAACTAGCAAGTTCCTCTTTGAGCTTCCATATTATTCCCACCATTCATATCAAAATCTATAAGGAGAAAACATTATCTTTTACTAAACTTGTATTAAGCTATATCATATTTGCTGGTTGTATCACCCACCTATAATCCCAGCACTTGGGAGGCAGGGGTCAGTAGATCTGTATGAGTTTCAGGCTAGTCAGAGGTACATAATGGAATCCTGACTCAAAAATTTTAAAAAAAGATGTCTCAGTTTTGAAGTAACATGTAGTTGTTACAACCACAAAGCACTGAACAAGTTTCTTATGCCTGTGCTTAGTCTCCTCTCCATTGTCGTTTTTACTGTCCCGGGTGCTGTTGGATTCTTTCTTGCTTTTTTGCATTCTGTCTTTCAAGTTTTCTTTTCCTCCAGTATAATGCTCTGCTTCTTCTTTCCCATGTCTGTTATTGGCTCATCTCCTAAGGCATCTCACAAGGGCCTGCCACTCTTAGACTACGTGAGTGTTCTGGACCAAAATCAAATTTGAAAATCGCAGAGCATTACTATTTTGTTTGGTTTTTTTTTTTTTTTTTTTTTTTTTCTCTAGAGCCTGATGAAACTTCAGTTGCTACAGCGGTGGTCCTTGTCACCATGTCTTAGGGAATGTGCTTTATTGTGCCACCTTTTGCCCAACTCTGTGTGCAAAGAATGTGAAGCAGATCATGAGAGCTATAAAGTCACACTTGCCATTTTACAGCCGGTTTTCAGTCTGAGATGTCTCCAAAAGTGTGAGAGGGGCTCAGGTAGGGCTGGCGCTGGCGGACGGCTGGCGCAGCTGCCTTTTTCAGCTACTCCCCAGATCAGCCTGACAGAGCTAAGTGTAAGCCCCTGCCAGGTAGACAGGGGGTGATGTCGGTCAGAGCCTCTGCAGCAAAGAGGCAGCTGCTTCTGCTTGCAGGCTTGGAGAGAACTCCCGTCATCCATGCCAGCCACACCCAGAACGGGGCTAGTGGTACCTGGCATTTGCAAAGCCATCTAAGTGTAAAGTGTGGTGGGCTTTAATAGTATTGTATTCCAAGCAGTTGATTGCCACCCAGCATACTTTGTTCTTCTTGCTATCCAAGAGAACAGCACAACCTGGACTTTTGTATTAGACTTAAGACATTTTTAAATATTTATTCACCATGAAAGGCTTTAATCTAGTATTCTTGATTTCTGCTCCAAAACAAAAGAGAAAGGCAAGTTATACAAACAGTGACAACTAAAAACGCAGGCAACAATTAAAGGTTCTTTAAAGGCCATGACCATATCATGAATTTTAAATGTGGAATTATATTTGTATTTCACCTATTTTTATAACAGTTTGGACAAAGTGTCCCACTAAGTGCAAGTGAGCCAATACACGCTAAAAGAGGCCTCAAGACTGAAGAAGGTATGTTTGACTGTAAGCGCTTTCTCTTTTTCCTTTTACTGTAAATAGATTTTTATATCACACAGTATACCCTGATTACAGCTCCTCTCCCCCTCCTCCTCCCAGCTCCTCTCTACCTCCTCTCCCACCTGAATCCATCCCCTTTCTGTCTCACATTAGAAAATGAACTCTTGTAGCCGGACAGTGGTGGCACATGCCTTTAATCCCAGCATTTGGGAGGCAGAGGCAGTGGATCTCCATGAGTGATAGCCAGCCTGGTCTACAGAGCAAGTTCTAGGACAGCCAGAGCTACACAGAGACCCTATCTCAAAAAAAAAAAAAAAAAAAAAAAAAAAAAAAAAAAAAAAAAAAAAAAAAAAAGAAAAGAAACTGAACAATTCTAAGGGACAATAATAATAATACAATATAATAAGGTAAAACACAAACTAATACATTAGACAAACAAAGCCCAAGAGAAAAAGACCTGTAGGTTAACACACACACACACACACTAAAAAAAAATAAAAATTCCTGCCACAACATTATAAGACAAGGATGCCACTGAGTTTGTTTTCTGTTAACAATCTGCACCTGGCCTACCCTTAAGAGTACTTTGTTTCCACTGGACAGTGGTGGTACATGGCTTTAATCCCAGCACTCGGGAGGCAGAGGGAAGCAGGTCTCTGAGTTCAAAGCCATCCTGGTATATAGAGTTGAGTCCCAGGACAGTCAGAACTACACAGAGAAACCCTGTCTTGAGAGGAGCAGGGAGTAATTCGCTTACCCAGAGACAGATTCCCTTGAAAGGAACTAAATTTTTATTTGCAATTGGTTATCAATTGGAGATAGCTCCTAGGTTAGGGATGGGGCATGTGTGCTTTTCTTTCTGCTCTAGGACCCCATCTGGTGCAGAGCCATGCAGGTCCTGTGCATGCTGCCTCAGACTCTGTGAGCCCGTCTGTGCGTCAGTCTCGATGTCGATGGCCTTGTTTTCTTGGTGTCCTCCTTCGCCCCTGGCTCACTCTTACTGCTTACTCTTCTCCCTTGAGTACAGGGATTGGATGGGGACATCCAGTTAGAGCTGGGTGTTCCGAGGTCTCACCCTGCATGATGTCTGCCTGTGGGTGTGTCTGTTTGTCCCATCTGATGGTAGCCGAGAAAGGCCGTAGCTATGACCACAGCAAAATGTCATTAGGAGTCATTCCATTGCTACAGTTTGGTTTTGCTTTTTGTGTTAGAACAATAGTATTAGGTTTTACTGTAGGTCCCTGGGGCAATCTAGTTTCTGGTTCTTAGTCACCCAGCCATTGGGTAGTGAGACTTAAGTCAAGTCAGATATTGCTTGCTTACTGCAACAAGCTTTGTGCCACCACCATTGCACTACTATATCTTGCATGTAGGACATTATTTTAGATCAAAGGGTTTGTAACTGAGTTGGTGTTTACATTTCTCCTCTGGTGATCTTCATAGTACCTTCCTGTACGTAAGGGAGAAGCTAGGTCCCAGTTTTAATTCTCCACATTCAGCCAGTCATATAGGTTTTGTCTTCAGTAATGAGGCCTTGCATCAGTTTGTAGAGAGCAACCAATGGTCTTGCCAACAGCCTGGGTCTTCATGTATGTGTATATTTTAGGAAGCTTCTTCTGTACTAGATTTCTATACTATCCCTCAAATGGCCCTAAATTTTAGCTGTCTCTAAGTATTCCTTCCCTCTCTCAACTTGATTCTCTCATCCCAGTCTTCCAGTCATCCATAGCTATTATATTTTCCTTTCTTAGAGAGCTCTATCTGCCCCTACCCCAAGCCAGTCCCTTACTTATGCCTGACTTCTGTGGTTATATCTTAGTTATCATTTACTTAACACCTAATATACACATATAAGCATCATTTTAAACGGAGGAAGAAGCCAAATGTTAACATGTATTTCTTTTATCTTGTCTTCACTCCCACTCTATTACCCTCTGTCTTTTTATTGGGGAATGGAGGCCATTGTTATTGAAAGATATCAATGGCCAATGATTATTGACTCGTGCTATTTTGTTGTTGGTTGTGGTGGTGGTATGCATGTTTTTAAGAGAGAGAGAGAGAGAGAGAGAGAGAGAGAGAGAGAGAGAGAGAGAGAGAGATTGATTATGTGTGTTCTGATCTGGAATTATTTATTCTGTTTTCTTGGATGTAGTTAACCTTGTTAGGTTGGAGTTTACCTTCCAGCACCTTCTTTGAGGTTGGATTTATTTATAGATATTGATTAAAATTGCTTTTGTTTCTCCATCAATAGTGATTGAAAGTTTTGTTAGGTGCAGTAGTCTGGGCTGGCATCTGTGGTCTCTCAGAGTGTGCAGCGCATCCGTCCAGGCCCTTCTGACTTTTAGTCCTCATTGAGAAATCAGGTGTTGTTCTAATAGGTCTGTCTTTATATGTTGGTCTTTCTCTCATGCAGTTTTTAATATTCTTTCGTTCTGTAAATTTAGTGATTTGATTATTGTGTGCTGAGGAGGCTTTCTTTTCGGGTTCATTCTATTCAGTGCTCTGGTTGCTTCTTGTACCTTGATAAAGAAGGCATCTTCTTTGGATTAAGGAAATTTTCTTCTATTGTTTCATTAAAAAAAAATGTTTTCTGCACTGACCTGAGTTTCTTCTCCTTCCTCTAATTCTATTATTCTTAGATTTGGTCTTTCCATAGTGTCCCAGACTTCCTGGATGTTTTGTGTCAGGAATGCTTTAGACTTAACATTTTCTTTGGCTGAGCTATCCATTTCTTCTATTGTCTTCTAGGCCTGAGATCTCTATTCTATCTATTCTGTTGGTCAGCCTTGCCTCCTGAGATTTCCTGTTTGAATTCCTAAATTTTTCATGTCCAGATTTCTCTTTGTTTATTGTTTCTTTATTGTTTCTATTTCCACTTTCAGGTCATGAATGGTTTTCTTCATTTCCTTCCACTGTTTGTGTTTTATAGATTTCTTTGAGGGATTTATTCATTTCCTCTTTAAGGAACTCTCAGATTCATAAAGGCTATTTTAAGTCTTTGTCTTGTATTCCAATTGTGTTGCAATACTCAGGTTCTATTGTGGTAAGGTTTCTGACCACTAGCAAAGATATACTGTCCTTACTTTTATAGACTGTGTTTTTTCTCTGGTGTCTAGGCTTCTGGGTTCAAAGAGATTATAATTCTAGGTGCTGATACTTGGTTGTGTCTTTGTTGGGTGTATGCTTTATTCCTTGGCTTCTCTTGCTCTGTCTGGTCCTTAGGGGATGGTGGTAGCTGTTTGTTGCCTGCTAGGTATGTCCACTGGGAGTTCTGTGTAAAATGTGTGTCTGGGTATTGAGAGCTGACACTTGGGAATGGGGATGGGCTAGGAGATTCAAGTTCTCAAGCTGTGCTGGAGGTAGGAGAGCTAGGTGTTCCTCCAGGATCTGCTTAGTCTCCAGGGGATGGGGCATAAGGAGAGGCATTAGCAGGTAGTCTGCTATAGAGTTGAGAATGTTATGGGGCATTGGCTATGGAGGACAGGAGGGTGAGTGGAGGTCTGAAGCTCCTCTACCCGCTAAGCTGGCCCACTTGCTTCCCTATCAGGCTTGGCTGGAAGGTTCCCAGAGAATGCTGGCTGGAGCTGGGGATGGAATAACAAGACGAGTAGGAAGGAAGGTTGGAGGGATCGGGGAGGCTGCCGCTGGTGCTCTGCCACAGAAATGGGGGATTGGGCTTGGAGGAGCAGAGGGAGAGATCTGTAGTTAACCTACAGGAGTGCTGCTGGAAGCCTCTTATTGGTGTTTTGTTCCCAGTGGTTTATCCTTTTTCTGTTGTTGTTGTTGTTATTCTGGGTGTTGGGGAGGTTGTTCGTTTGTTTTGTTTTTTGAGACATGGTTTCTTTGTGAACCCTTAGCTATCCTAGAACTAGCAGTGTAGACCAGGCTAGCCTCAAACTCACAAGTGCTGTATTTTCTCAAGTACTTGTGTATTGTGCACTTACATAGACCTGAACTCTCTTTATGAGGGAATATTCAGTTCATTCACAGTTAGCTGTTGTTTGGAATGCTAATGTACTTATTAAACATCTTTCTATAGCAAACTATCTCCTGACTTGTCAAATGTTTATGTAGGATAGGTTCTCAGAACTAAATTTGGAGTAGACATAGACAGGGTCTCAATGTGTAGCTCCGGCATCCAGGAACTCACAAAGTAGACCAAGATAGCCTCAGACTCACAGAGATCTGCCTGCCTCTGCCTCCCAAGTACTGGGATTAAAGGTGTGTGCCAATACTTTCTTAACTGGAGGTGAGAAAATGCCAAATATAGAGGATCCTGAAAATTAAAATGTACACTGAGCTGGAGAGCTGGAATACTGGCTTTTCTTTCAGAGGACCTAGGATCAATTACCAGCATTCATATGGAGGCTCGCCGTCAGCTGTAACTGCAGTCCCAGGGGATCCACCACCCTCTCCTGGCCTCCTTGGGTACTGCAAGCACGTGGGATACAGATATACTTAAGAGGCAACACACTCATACAAATAAGTAAATAAATATTATGCCAGCAATATGTCTGCCTAAGACTTGAACAAGGACACCACCAACAGACATACTAACATGGAAGGGTGGGAATATCATAGGTCCCACCCCTAAACAAAGAACAGGCAACTAAGAAATGCTGAGAGGGGAAAAATTAGTCTTCCCCTAATTGGATGGATGGATGGATGGATGGATGGATGGATGGATGGATGGATGGATGGATGGAGATATATAGAAAGATAGATAGATATAGGTAGGTAGGTAGGTAGGTAGGTAGATAGATAGATAGATAGATAGACAGATATAAATTTCATATATATGCAACACTAAGTTGATACACCGTGTGTGTGTGTGTGTGTGTGTGTGTGTGTGTGTGTGTGTGTGTGTGTAATAAAAAGAACTTGAGAATCAGAAGCAGGCAAAGCTCTGAGTTTGAGGCCAGCCTGGTCTACAGAGCAAGTCCCGGGATAGCCAGGGCTACACAGAGAAACCCTGTCTCAAAAAAACAATTAAAAAAAAAAAAAGCCAGATGGTAGTGGTTGCACCTTTAATCCCAGCACTTGGGAGGCAGAGACAGGTTGATCTCTGTGAGTTTGAGGCCAGCCTGGTCTACAGAGCTAGTTCCAGACAGCTAGGGTTGTTATACAGAGAAACTGTCTCGAAAAACCAAACTAAGTGATCAAAGAGTCATGTCAGTTCTGTAGTTTCAGGTAATACTTCTGAGTGTTTGGTGGCAGAAAACCCCGTGATTTCTTCAGTACCTGAGGATGAAATTCTAACTGCTATACACAGCAAGCAGCTACAGAAACCAAACCTGTCCTTGAGTAAGGCCCAGCCATCCAACATGTGTGCAGTGTCAGCTGAAGAGCAGAAGGTCCTTCGGTCCCTCCATCGCCTCAATGAAAGGCTATACTGTAAGTTCAGGGGCACAACTTCTGTAAGACAGGAACATGCTATGCATAAGCTTATGTCAAATCTTTAATTTAAGACTTTGAAGTAAAAATACAAGATATATCTAGTTATCACCTTAATAAATCATCTAAAATTGAGAATATTGTTAATATTTTAGATTATATAACATATCTTTTATAATGATACCAACTTCTGTACTTTATTCTGTTTTAGAAGTATCTGAACATAAGCTGAGCATGGTGGTACAAACCTTTAATTCCAACACTTGGGAGGCAGAAGCAGGCAGATCTCTGAGGTTGAGTCCAGCCTGGTCTACAGAGTGAGTTCCAGGACAGGCAGGGCTACACAGAGAAACCCTGTCTTGAAAGAAAGAAAAGAAAAATATGAGCATACTACTTGTGTTTTAACAATAACAGACTAAGTATCTATACCTACCATCATGGAAATAACCTTATCAAGTGCTTTTTAATCCTCAGCTCCATGTGGGCATGGAGCAATGCCTGTGATACCTGCACATGAGTGCCTAAGGCAGGGGCAGCAGCACAGCTGGAGACCAGCCTGGGTGGCCTACCAAGCCCCAGGCCACTTTGATGAGACCCTGTCCCTAAGGGACAAGATATTTTCACTAGGAAAATAATGGTAGAGCCACAGCGAACTTTCAAGCTGAAGATATTTGGTTAGTGGAATAATCAAGAGGGAACAATAGTTTCCCTGTAGTTTCAGACAAGATGGTCCACCATTAACTTGAGCCATCAAAAGATCTATGCCTTTCAACCACAAAAAGTGGGGAGGTTTTTAAAAAAACAAAGCTTCACCGTTCTTGAACTTCAGTATTGAGCAGCCAAGGGAAGGGAGGAAAGCATCCCTAGGGATGGAGCCTAGAGTGTACCTCAGTAATTACAGCCCATGCCCATAGTACCTGTGTGTCTATAAAGCCTGAAGCAAAGGACATAATTGAAAATGATCCCAAACCGCTGACACCTCCAGAATAATTTATAAAATGCATACTAATATTCCTTTTGATGTTATTTGAGATATGGCCTATATTCCAGTCTTCAAAGAATTATCACAAATGAGATCTAAGGAAAATGAATACTCAATAGTGACCAAAAAAAGCTAATCCATAAAGAAAAAAATCCATTAAAAATCAAAAGATGGATGGAGAGATGTCTCAGAAGTTAAGAGCATTGGCTGCTCTTCCACAGGTCCTAGATTCAATTCCCAGCAACCACGTGGTGGCTCACAACTATCTGTAGTGAGATCTGATGCCCTCTTCTGGAGTGCAGGAGTACATGTAGATAGAACACTTGCATACATAAAATAAATATATACCTTTAAAAGAAATCACAGTACATTCTAAATAGACCCCAAGAACGTTTTACCAGACACAAAAAATATAATAAAATCAGAAATATGTTTCAAAATCCAGTAAGGAAATATGCAATATAAAATGATGTAGCTTGTTTGGAAAATTACAAAGCCTGTGAGCGGAAGAGAAAAAAATACATTTAAAATTCAGCTGATTATTTATAAACAACAGATTATAGACATGTGAAGGGAGAATTAATAACTAGACTATAAATCAGAAAAGCCTGTCGAGAATAAGGTACACACGGTGGGAAATAGCAAAGGAGATCCTAAATGACAAAGCTGTAAGACCCGAGACTGGGTCATGGCTTTCCAATTTAATGAGCACTACCAACATGGAGAGTGAAAAGCCCATTTCAAAACAAGAAAGAAGAAACTCTTAGGGACTGGAGAGATGGCTCAGTGATTAAGAGCACTGGCTGCTTTTCCAGAAGACCTGGGTTCAAGTCCCAGCACCCACATGGCAGCTCACAACTGTGTGAAACCCCATTTCCAGGGGATCCAACACCCTCACACAGACACATGCAGGCGAAACACAAGTGCACATGAAATTCATTTTAAAAAGAATGTGAGAGGGGTTCTGAGTTCAAGTCCCAGCACAGGAAATGGGGGAAGCTGATTGTGTAAGACTGGCTAGCCTGGAACTCACTACGTAGACCAGGATAGCTCAAACTCATAGAGAGCGGCCTGCCTCTGCATTCTGACTATTGTCATTAAAGGTATGAGCTACCAAAACCACCAAAACAAAAGGAAATCTGACATTTGAATGAAGATTGTTTTATAAACTCCTCTTTTCAGCTTTATAAAACTGTTCCTAATCAAATTGCTTGTATTTACATACAAGGACTATTTCTGGGGTCAGTAAGAAAAGAGTACCATTAAATTTTGAATATTTTGACACATCACAATTTTGTCATTAATTCTTTAGTGATTCTCTTTATATACATAACTATTTTTGTGTTATGGTATGATTTTTCAGATGTACAAGAAGCCATTTGCAAAAACCCATCCATCAAAAATACTTTGCAGTTAATACCACTTCTGGTAAGTATTTGCTAAGTCCCTCCTGTGGTTGTTTCATGTAGACATTACTGAGGTAAAGACGTCACAGGGAGCCTGGAGAGAGAGCTCAGCAGTTAAGAGCACTTGTTTTTGCAAAGGACCAGGGTGGTGGTTCACAATCATCAGTAATTTTAGTTCCTGGGGATCCGATGCCCTTTTCTGACCTCATGGGAACCAGGGACACATGGTGTGCACTCACACAGAATAAAATACATAGGTCTTTTCTAATGTGAGAGCCTTGCAAGGTTTGGAGAGATACATGGTGTGCACTCACACAGAATAAAATACATAAGTCTTTTCTAATGTGAGAGCCTTGCGAGGCTTTGAGAGAAGATGAAGGCTGAGCGCCCTGAGTTCTAAAATCTTGACAGGACAGAGGAAGGTTGTTGAAGCTTCCACACCTCTTAGTCCTTTTTTCTGTGGCGCAGTGTTGCACCGCTCACCCTCAGGCACACAGGATTGGAGCATCCTTGTTGGCAAGTACTTGTTTCGTACTAGCTTGGTAGTTCCCTACGTTTTTTGTTACCTAATATTACCTAAATATTACCTAATATGGTAGTATTTCCAGTGATACCTTTTCTTCCCAATAAAAATGTAATGTATTCAAAATTTGCAAATTTTAAATATCTTTGATTTGTGCATTATGACACATTGTTCAATTCAAACTTTAAGTGCCTTTTTCCTCAAAGGGCATCAGAATCTATGGAGAAATGTCAACTAATGACCTAGAATATCACATCTGTGACACAGATACTTAAGTCTTTAGCATTTATGCAAGCATAACTTCAGTGAGTTATGAAAAAGAGTTTTACCATGATGGGTACTAACCCACTAATGATGGATAACCATCTAACTACGTTAGGTCCAAATGCTGGTTTAGTGGATTTTTTTTTCTTTCATTTTTCAAGACAGCTGTCCAAGAACTCATTCTGTACACCAGAACTCAGAGATCTGCCTGCCTTTGCCTCCCTAGAGCTGAGATTAAAGGTATTCACTGATACCACCTGGCTTAAAATAAGATAGATTTAGTGAATTTTTAAGAAGCAATGTTATTTTTGGTCTAAAATATATGTTAAACATCCCTAAGGCCTTACATGACTTCCAAGTGCTTTTGTTTAAAAAAAAAAAAAAAAAAAGGAAGAAGGAACTATTATACCTCAGCAGATGACGTGAGTCCCTCTGCAGAGTCTGTGCGTTTTGAGACAGGGCATCATGCAGTTAGCCTTGAACTCTTGATCTGCCGGCCTCTTGCCTCTCACTTGCTGAGGTTACAGGGTGTAGCACCCCTGGATTTAGAAAGCTGCTCTCAAGGGTCTGGAGACGAGAGTGGCTCAGTGAGCGTAGGGACATGAGTTCAGATCCCAGCCCACGTACAAACAGGATATATAGTCTGTGACCCCATCCTTAGTGTGGACACAGGTGAATCTCAGGGCTCTGCTGTCCAGCCAGGCAGCCAGGCAGTCAAAATGGTGACCCTCGGGTTCAGTGAAGGGAGCCTATCTCGAAAAGGAAATAATAAAATGAGTGGGAGGAGAAAAAGATGCCTGAAGTCAACCTCTGGGCTCCAAGTGCACACAGACAAGTACACCTGCCCACGCACAACCACAACCATGCACACGCTCAGCGGAAACTCCTTTGAAGCACATTACCAAAGGCAACACATTCAGACTGTGAATTATTACAGAGAGCAGGCACAGCGCCTTTGGCATTGATGAATGACCTGCTAACATCTGTGGGTCTGACAATAAGCGAACTCTCTGAACTCTCTTACAGAATGCCCAGCCAAGGGCCAGGCTCTCCCCTGATGCTGGATCCAGAGTGCAGAAAAAATACTGATCAACTGTGACAGTCACTACTTAAGAGAATCATTATTTTTGAGAATCCTGCAAATAAATTCTGTATTTCTGCATTTACTAATGATTAAAAATATTAGACTTTTATGTTTATAAAAGTAAATCATAATATAAGTAATAGAAATGAATTTACTAGCTTATATTTATGCTACAAATTATACTTTATTATGTATTTTCCTGACACATTTTTAATGAATGAAATACTTCATTGTTTTCAATAAGCATGCTAATGAATATCAATTTTCTCTATTTAAAAATAAAAGAGGCTATTTTATTATTCAAATTATGTATTAGGTATGATAGTGAAGCTTTGTGTTCTAAAATTCCTAATTCTAATAAATTTTTGTACAAGTATCCAAGAAGCTTATGATTAAAAACACCCCCCACAAATAATAAACCTATTTGTCTAAGACTTTGTAAGACCTCTGCCTTTTTGTATTACTAGGAGGTTCAGTTACTAGCTTGCACATTCAGTAATTAATACCATTTTATTCATGGGTCAATGGAATCTCAACAAATAAAAAAAAAACTGACAACATTTTAAAACTTCATAGTAAGAACTAGAAAGATGGCTTGGCATTTAAGAGGACCAGAGTGTAGCTCCCAGGAGTCACTCTTGGTGACTCACAACAATCAGTAAGCAACTGGAGCTCCTAGAGATCTGACACCTTCTTCTGGCTTCCACAGGAACATGCGCGCATGCGCGCGCACACACACACACACACACACGTAAACAACACAATTTTATGAAAACTGAAGTGTGCTGGGTAACTTTTCTCTAATAAGTATATTTTATCCCCCATTAGGAATATTCACTTGTACTAGACTGATACTAGAAATTTGTTTTCTAAAATATTGAGTCAAAGACAAAAGTTACATAACCTTTCAAAAGGGTTAATCATGATAGGCCCAAATGTGGTGGTCCAACACTTGGGAGACAGAGAAAAGTCGATCTGTGTGAGTTTGGGGCCAGCCTGGTCGACATCGTGAGTTCCAAGGTAGCCAGGGCTGTCACACAGAAACCCTGTCTCAAAGAGCGAAGCAACCACAACAAAGAATGGTCATCTCTCACTGTTTTACTTTCCCAAGTACTTGTACTTCAAACCCTCATGTGGGTTATTCCAGCTAAAGCTCTTGCTTCTGATAGGCTCTCAAAAGTGAGAATTACATGCTGATACCAAAGACAGACCTCTCTCTGCTGGACACACACCCGCTCCTTGCCCTTAGCAGAGCTTATCAGTGCTCTTTTACTCTCTACCGCCTTGGTTGCCACCTGTTCTACAATGACAGTTAATCAAACTGTTTATAATTCCCCCAAATAAAGCCTGTTGTTTCATACTTCCGTGCCTGTTCATTCAGTGTTGGAAAGGGCTCCCCACACCCCTCATAATCTCCCAGTAATCATTCATTCACTGTATTAAATCCTGTGAGGTAGAACTTCATCCAGATTTTTTTTTTCCTAATGATCATCTCTACTCTTTACTGCAAAAAAATGATGTATTTTACCATAAACTGAATTTACTTGCACACATGTGACTCTTCTTCCCTGGAAAGTCCATATTGTCATTTGTGTTCTCTAAACAAAATAGCACACATTATAGAAGACACTAATAATGAATACAGGAGAAAACACTCAGTCATTCTGTACTAAATATAGAAAAGAAAACAGAATGTAGTTTACATGAGAAATGAAAGTTTTAAATATTTAAACTAAGCTGTGAGGTAGTTATCAATGTGAGTAATGATATTTGGAGCTCCTCCTCAAGCCATCACAATCCCATTAGCTCATCAACAGGTAAGACTTCTGCCTGCAGGCTACTACACTAGCACCACCCATTGGACCCTGTAATCTACAAGTCCCACTCTGCCACCACAAACCCACGCGCCCACCTCAGCATCAGTGGTCCCAGGAGGTACAAACCTGCCTGCACTGACTGAGCAAAGGGGTGAGAGATGGCCTTCCAGCCGCACAGTCCCATCTCTAGACCCTAGGCCTGGGGGCATTTTCAGGGCCCCTCCCTTACCCACTGCAGCCATAGCTGGTCAGCAGGTGGCAATCCCGTGGGGAGGCCACTCCACCACCCCACAAAGGACCCGGTAATCTACAAGTCCCACTCTGCCCCACAAACAAAAACATCCACCATGGCATCAATGGCCTCCTGAGACACAGACAACACCTATGCATCAGGGCCCCTCCCACCCAGGCACAAACACCACCGGCACGAGTAGAGGAAGAAATGGGTAGATGCCCCTGCAAGAGTACATTCAGAGGGCCTTCTGGTGCCCTGCTCAGAGACTCCTGAGGCCTGGGAGCTGTGCATGGGGGAAGGTGTCCCGGAAGACAAGCTGGTCTAGAATCTGCCAGCATCCTAGTCCCGCCTCCATCCACTGGAAGAGAAGAGCCATTGGATTGGACCTACTTGCACACACTGGAAGAAAACTGTGATTCCCATACCCACCAGGAGAGGGAGAGCCCCCACCAGTACACACTGGAAGAAGGGATGGGTAGACAACAGTACAGAACACAGTCAACATCAGAAAGATTGATGTGTCTCCACCAGAATCTAGGGTCTCCACCCCAGCAAGACCTGAACATCCCAACACAGATGAAGCAGAAGAGAATGACCCTAAAAACAACTCCATAAAGATGATAGAGACCCTAAAAGAGGAAATGAGAAAATCCCTTAAGGAAATGGAAGAAAAAACAAACAAGAAATTCAAGAAATGGAAGAAAAACAAACAAACAAAAAAAAAAACCCACAGTCACAGGGAATGCTGGACATAGAAAAAAGCTAGGTAAATGATAAGATATTACAGATGCAAGCATAATAACCAACAGAGTACAAGATATAACCAGGTGTTGAAGATATACTAGGAGAAATAGGTACGTCGACCAAATCCCTAAGACAAAATATCCAGGAAATATGGGAAACCATGAAGAGATCAAACCTAAGAATAATAGATACACAAGAAGGTGAAGAAACCCAACTCAAAGGTGCAGGAAACATATTCAACAAAATCATAGAAGAAAACTCTCCCAACCTAAAGAAAGACATGTCAATGAAAGTCAAGAAGCTTACAGAACACCAAATAGAGTGGAACACAAAAAAGTTCCCTCACCACATACTAATCAAAACACCAAACATACACAATAAAGAAAGAATATTAAGAGCAGCAAAGGAAAAAGGCCAAGTAACATATAAAGGCAAACCTATCAGAATTACACCTGACTTCTCCATGGAAACGCTGAAGGCCAGAAGGTCCTGGATAGATAGATGTTTAACAAATACTAAAAGAGTACACAGATGCCAGCCCAGGATACTATACCCAGCTTGGTATTGGCACAAAATTAAACAGATAGACCAATGGAATCTACTGAAAATCCTGATATTAACCCACACATCTACCAACACCTTAATTTTAATAAAACAGCTAAGAGTATACAATGGGGGGAGGAAAGCATCTTCAACAAATGGTGCTGGCATAACTGGATGATGTTGTAAAGAAAACTGCAGATAGACCCATGTCTATCGCCATGCGCAAAACTCAAGTCCAAATGGATCAAAGACCTCAACATCAATCCAGCCACATTGAACCTCTTAGAAGAGAAAGTAGGAGGTACGCTTGAACAAATTGGTACAGGAGACTGCTTCCTGAACAGTAGCACAGTAGCACAGACACTGAGATTGATAATTAATAAATGGGACCTCCTGAAACTGAGAAGCTCAAATGAATCACCACTAGGTCAAGGAATAAATAAAGAAATTGAAGACTTCCTAAAATTCAATCAAAATGAATGCACAACATAACCCAAACTTATGGGACACAATGAAAACAGTGGTTACAGCAAAGTTCATAGCACTAAATGCCTACATAAAGAAGCTGGAGAAATCCCACACTAGCAAAATAACAGAACAACAAAGCTTAGAACAAAAAGCAAACTCACCAGGATGAGTAGATGGCTGGAAATAATCAAATTGAGGGCTGAAATCAATATAATAGAAATAAAAGAAACAATACAAAGAATCAAACTGATGGGGATGTCCTTCTGTACATATGTTTCTCTTACTGGTTGATGAATACAACACTGTTGTCCAGTAAAAGCAAGAAGGGAGGAGGGGCTAGGAGATGAGGAGAAGGCTGGGGAGAGAGACAGAGAGGCGCCACGAGGAGATACTGCGTACCATTTTAGCAAAAATCATTCTAAAACATAACTTCCAAACACTCAATCAAAATCCCAATCTGAGCATAAAGGCAGGCATGCCAGCAAAGGGTCAAAACCTAAGGCATGGACTCAGGCACCACAGCCAACACTCTTTAAAATGCTGTGAACATTCATTGAGACTGGACAATCTCCTCAACAAAAGTTTTATAGGAGTTACAATCCTCCTCAATATTTGTTCTAACTCATATTTGAAGATAAGTAAAAATTAGCAGATCTCTGAGAATACTACACCTGAACAAAACTTCAGCACAAAACTAACTGATGGTAGGTTAAAATGGGCAGCTAGATAGCTCAGTAGATAAAGGCACTTCACACCAAACCTGGCAACTTGAATTTTACTCCAGGGCCAACATGGTGGAAGAAAAAGAAAACCAAGCCAAAACAGCATAGGTAGCTGTCTTGTTGGCGGCACAGTTGTCACCTTACCAAGTAATAGAACAACCTTCTTTACCCGTGTGAGCTTACACCAACAAGCAATGAGTAAAGTCTCAAGTACCAATACATTGACAGTGACATGGTACCCGCCAAGAACAGTTGTAAAGTCAAGTATGCCGGTGTTAAGCTGTACAGTATTAGTGTACTGCCCTCTAGGGGTGACAGAAAAATAAATGTTCTTGTCAGACAAAACTGGTAGATTTGGGTCAGTTGGGTTTAGTTTGGTTTTAAATTTGGATACACAAGGTTTTTATCTTTTTAACTTTCTTCTGTGTGTACTCATTGTACATGGTTCTCTGTTATGTAGGACATTTACACACCGAGCATATTCACCCCATACTCTCCATACTTCCCTTCCCCACCCTTACTCCATACATTTCCCAATCAAAGTGCACTGAGGAGAGCATCCAGACACCGAGAGCAATTAAAAAACATTCTGGAGCTGGGGACATATTTGCAAAGCATGCATATGGGTTTGAGCCAACAAAAACCAAAACATAAATAAAAATGTATTCTGTGAAAAAAGTAGACATACGCCAGAGCTCCGGACCTCTGCTGGAGACCCGCCTATCCATGTAGGACCACCCTGGGTCCCTGCCTGCCTGATCTTTGACCCCCATCGCTGGGCCTCTGCCTGAGGTGAGTCTGAGACCACTTCAGGTTGAATCCGATCCACGCCCTTCCCTGGGAACTCCCTGGGTTGGCCCGGAACCTCGCTCCCCCATCCTGTGTCCTGTCCCCAGCGAGAGCGCTGCCCCCCCCCCCCCGTGCTCTCATCCATAACCTCACCCCCACCCAGAGTCTGCCCTCCCCCCTCCCTGTGCCCTACCTAGCTCACTGCCCCGCTGCATTGGTTGAGGGTGAGTCCAACAATCCCACCACCTCCTGTGAACTTCCTGGATCTGCTCTGAGCACACTAGACCCACCTATCCAGGCAGGACCACCCTGAGTCTCCACCTGCCTGGTCTTTGACCCCCATCGCCAGGCCCCTGCCTGAGGAGAGACTGCCTAGAGAGCTTGAACAGCCAGAGCTACAGACATGGAACTCCTGACCCAGCTAAGCCCAATGGGGGAGTAACAGAGAGAGAGAGAGAGAGAGAGAGAGAGAGAGAGAGAGAGAGAGAGAGAGAGAGAGAGAGAGAGAGAGAGAGAGAGCCCACCTGCACCCACTGGAAGAAGCTATGGGAAGACAGCAATACAAGAAAACACCCAACAATAGAAAGAAGAGCATGACACCACCAGAATCTAGGGACTCTACACCAACTAGACCTGAACACTCCAAAGCAGATGAAGCCAAAGAAAATGACTTAAAAATCACCTTCATAAAAATGATAGAGACCCTCAAAGATGATATGACAAAGAAAATCCTTTAAAGAAATTGAAGAAAACACAAAGAAAAACTTGGAAGAAATAGAGGAAAAGACCACACCAAAAAAAAAAAAAAATGCAAGAAATGAACAAATCTCTTCAAGAAAGTAAGGAAAGCCAAGGAAAAACAAACAGTTGAAGAAAACAACTCAAACAGTTCAAGACTTCAAAACTGAAATAGAGACAGTAAAGAAAACACAAACTGAGGGAGTGGGGGGAAATAGAAAAACTGGGCAAATGATCAGGAACTACAGATGCAAGCATAACCAACAGAATACAAGAGATTGAAGAGAGAACCTTAGGCGCTGAAGATAAACTAGAGGAAATAGATTCATTGACCAAAGAAAATCATAAATCCAACAAATCCTTAACACAAAACATCCAGGAAATGTGGGACACCATGAAAAGGCCAAACCTAAGAATAATATGCATAGAAGAAGGCAAAGAAGACCAGCTCAAAGGTGCAAAAACATATTCTACAAAATCATTGAGGAAAACTTTCCCAATCTGAAGAAGGACATGCCTATGAAAGTACAAGGAGCATACCAAACACCAAATAGACCGGACCAAAGAAAAAGGAAAGAGTATTAAGAGCAGCGAAGGAAAAAGGACAGGTAACATATAAAGGCAGACCTATCAAAATTACACCTGACTTCTCCATGGAAACTCTCAAGGCCAGAAGGTCCTGGATAGATGTTCTACAAGTAGCCCACGCTACTATATGCAGCAAAACTCTCAGTCACTATAGACAGAGAAAATGTGTTTAATGACAAAGCCAGAATTTCACAATACATATCCACAAATCTATCCCTACAGAAAGATCTGGAAGGAAAGCTCCAACCCAGGTAAGTTAACTTCACTTACAAAGATATAGGCAATAGATAATACCACTTAACCACAACTCAAGGGTAAAGCAGAGCAAATATATTCACAATCCCAACAACAACAAAAAATCTAAAACAAACAAGCATCAACAATCAATGGTCCTTACTCACCCTCAACATTAATAGTCTTAACTCATCTATAAAAAGTCACAAGCTAACAGAATGGATACTAAGACAGAATCCATCCTTCTGCTGCATACAAGAAACACATCTAAGCTTCAAAGACAGGCATTACCTCAGGATAAAAGGTTGGGGAAAGATCTTCCAATCAAATGGACCCAAGAACCAAGCAGGTATAGCTACCCTAATATCTAACAAGTTAGACTTCAAACCAAAATTAATCAAGAGAGATGAAGACAGTCATTTCCTATTCATCACAGGAGAGATCCATCAGCACAAAGTCTCAATTCTGAATATCTATGCCCCAAATACAAAGGCACCCACATTCATGAAGCACTAATAAAACTCAAAGCTCATATAAAACCTCACACACTTATAGTGGGAGACTTGAACACACCACTCTCAAAACTAGAAAGGACCACCAGACAGAAACTTAACAAAGACACAAAAGAACTAACAGAGGTTATGTCTCAATTGGGTTTAACAGACATCTACAGAACATTCCATCCAAACACAAAAGAATATACCTTCTCTAAAATCGACCACATCCTAGGTGACATGACAAATCTCAACAGATACAAAAAAAATTGGAATAGTCCCCTGTATCTTATCAGACCACCATGTTTTAAAATTGGAATTCACCAACAACACAAATCGCAAAAACCCTACAAACTCATAGAAACTGAACAATGTGCAATTGCACCATACCTGGGCTACACCAGACCAGGCTACAGAAACACATAGAGACAGCTGGCCTGAACAAACAAGGAAGAGCTAATGGGCCCCCAGACTGATAGCTGGGAATCCAGCATGGGACTGACTCAGACCCCCTGAACATGGGTCTCAGTTAGAAGGACTGAGCAGTCTAAGAGACCTCAGACAGTGGAGCCAGGATGTATCCCTGGTGCACGAAAGAACTTTGGGAGCACATTCCCCATGGAGGGACACTCCCTTAACCTAGAGGCAGGAGGGAGGGCCTAGTCCCTACTCCAAATGACTTGACAGATGTAGATGACCCCTCCTGGAGGGCATCGCCCTACATGTGGAGGGGGGGATGAGAGGGGAGGGTGGTCTGGGGGCATTGGAGGGTGAGAGAGAGGCAAGGAGGGAGGGAGAGGGAACTGGGATGGATATGTAAAATAAGAAAAACTTTTTAAAAAAGAAAGAAAATAGTCATCCTTGTTTCTCATTTATGTAGTGCTTACAGTTTCAAAAAAACAGAAAGAAAAATTCTAGTTGGAAATGAGAATCACTCAGAGGTTTGTTTGTTTGTAATAAGACTTCAATAAAGCAGGGGGTGGGCTTCCATACCTTTAATCCAAGCACTTGTGAGGCAGAGTTTGAGGCCAGCCTGGTCTGCAGAGCTAGTTCCAGAACAGCCAAGGCTACATAGTGAGCCCCTGTCTTAAAAACAATAAAATGTTTGCTTATGCAAGCATTCTCCAATAAGTGTTAGGGTTTCAAGTCTGTGAGTGCTGTGGAAGCCTTGAGTTAACGTGACTTACATGGACAGGTGTTTCGGTGTTTGGATTACATTTCAGAATGTCTGTTATTAAACAGTTTAGAACCATAAAAGATGTCAATAAAAAGAGGATGATGAAGAAAGCAGCTGCAATAAGATCTGCAGGCCCAAAGGAAAAAGTAAAAGTAGAGAAGAAAGACGAGAATAAAAATGAAATAAGTCAAGAAAAATATCTTCTACTCTTAATAAGTGAATGGGCAGTGTAAGCCGGCTCACACCTGCAGCCCAGCAGTCAGGAGGCGCAGGCAGACGAATCCGGAGCCCCGAGTCCGTTCTGTTTCACATGCCAATTGCTAATAGGCTAGATATTAAACCAGGCATGGTGGCACATACCTGTAATTCCAGTGCTTGGATGCTGGGGCAGGAGGATCGGAAGCTGTCCTGAGCTTCACAGTAAATTAGAGTCAGCCTAGACTGTGGACTGAGAGCCGGTCTCAGAACAACCACACAAGCACCATAAATAACCTTTTCAAGACTATGGGTTCAAATTCAAAGCTATCAAAAAAGGGTATTTAATAAACAGTGAAGTAAGGATATTTCTCCTTGGCTTGAGAAAAAGCAAATAATGAAATGGATTTCTTTTTCTGTCTTTCTTTTTTTTTTTTTTTTTTTTTTTTTTTAGAAACCATTAAAGCCACGGGCTCAGCAAGCAGATATGGTAACCCTGGGGAAATCTAGTTGATCTCCCCTAGTGCAAACTATCTGTTATTTGTTCAGATTACTTTCCAAACATGCATACTACCTGCAGCAAGGTTTTGAAATAGGTTCGCACCAAGTGGAGGGAAGGTATGCCCAGCCAGGAAGCCAAGGCAGGTAGGTATAGGCAGAGAGAGGAGTATAAGCTGGGAAGAGACAGGAACTTGGTCTCTTCAGTCTGAGGATTTTATGGAAGTAAGAGCTCTAGTGTCTGGCTGCTCTGCTACCCTGATCTTTCACCATTCACCCCCAGGATCTGACTCTGGGTTTTTATTATTAAAGCCAGTTAGAACTCGTGCAACATTTGGCGCCCAACCTGAAGGCATGAATTCATGAAAAAGCTGCTTGCCTGTGGCTTTGCAGACATTGACACAGGCTGGGGCTGTGAGTGGGGCTCCAGCTGGAGTCACTGCCCAGCTGGCTAGGTTCTTCTCTCTTTTTCCCTAAGCCTCTAGACAACCTAGGTGCCCCTCAGCCAACCCATAGATAAAGGTGGTACATTTATAAAATAGAGTATTGCTCAGATATAAATGCAATGGCATCATGAAATTTTCAGACAAATGGATGGAACTAGGAAAAAAAACTTACTGAGTGAGCTAACCCAGAGCCAGAAAGACAAATACAGTATGTACTCATCATAAGTACATAATACATGTAAAGCAGTCTCCCGAGGAGCAGCACACCAGAGCACAGCACCATGGGCCATGAGTAATACACAGATTAATAGAAATGGGTTAATTTAAATGTAAGAGCTGTGTAATAATAAGCCTGAGCCATCTGCCAAACACTTATAATTAATAATAAATCTCTGAATGATTATTGAGAAATGGCTGCAGGGCTTGGGGGTGAGGGGCATAAAAGGCCCCAGTTACAGTGAAGAGGGTGGGAAGGAGGGAGGGAGGGAGGAAATAAGATAGTCGCATGCATTTTCCTGACTAGTATTTGCTTGTGCTTGGTAACCTGTACCCGACACTTCATTTACAGTGGAATTCTTTTAATCCGGTAGATTTTAATTTTTTTTATTATGCTCTGTGTGAGAGAGACAGACCGACAGAGGAACGGGGAGGGAATGCGGGGTGCCGCGGGAAAGCGGAAGTGTGCCAGGAGTTGGTCCTCACCTTCTACGGCTTTGAGCCTAGATCTCTCCAGTAGTCTGTGCTCCAGCACAGCAGGCTAGCTGGCCCACAAGCTTCCGGCTGATGGTAACTCTCCACGCCACCGCATCTGCCTCTTCCCTGGGTGCAGGGCCTGGCCTCTCTGGTTGTCAGGATTTCGCTTTACCCACAGATCTGTCTCACTGGCCCTCTCACTGCCGAATTCTGCTAACAGCCTTATCGACACCTCCCGCAAATAGAGGGAGCGCTTCCAGCACTCCATGAGCTTTGAATCCTGGACAAAACTGTTTGACATACGCTATCTTCTGAGTCTTCCCAGGAGATGAAAGAGATGCCCCAAATGAGTCATTTTGAAACAGAGCTGGAGGCCAGGGCCTAAGCCATATATTCTCTACCCAAGTCCGCAAGCCAATCTCTTCATCCTTATTGCTGCAGACTTGTAGGGATTTTGTCACTCTAGGGTTCTTTTGTGCCGCTTTTCCTGGGCAGCGGTTGAGTGATCATCTGAGGTCATCATTTCCTCTTCTGTGCTGTGATCCAACACAAAGTCTCCAGGGTCGGCCTTCAGGGAGCATGACCAGTCGTTAGTCTAGAACAGGCCATTGGAAGATGGTATGTGAGGCAGTTTGAAATGATCTTGCTATTACACATATTCGCTCACTTGTATGTGGGGACAGAGAAGGGGGGTGGGGGACAACGCCCAGCTTAGCACACATGTTGTCAGAAGACAACTTTCAGGAGTCGGTTCTCTCCTTCCAACACGCATGTTCTGGAGATAGAGCTCAGGTCAGTTGCTAGCTAGCCGTCAACCCCATGTAGAGTGGTTCAGAGCTGCCTGTACCTCCAGTTCCAAGGGATCTGTGCTATCTTCTGGCCTTCACAGGCGCACTCACAAACATTACACACACACTGGCACACATGCACACACATAAATAAAAATAAAAAATACTTGATTAAAGAGGAAAGAGGATTTTCATGTTCTCTGAGGGTCTGACGTTGTCTTTTTCCGGTTGGACTCCCCCTTCAACCCCCCCCCCCCCCCCCCCCCCCCCCCCCCCCCCCCCCCCCCCCCCCCCCCCCCCCCCCCCCCCCCCCCCCCGGTCTTCCTAGGGTCTGAGGAGCAAACCATCACTGCAGTGATGGTGGTGGTGGGCCGGAAGTTCATTCCTGAGAAGCAGACTCTGCAGAGAATGGAGGTGAGTTTGTTTGGGAGTTGTGAGGTTCTTTTGTTAATTCTTCTGCGTTAACATGTAAGTCCTGAATGTGCTGACCGCTTCAGGAGTCTGCTTCTACACTCTAGGTCCCACAAAGATGGATTACTGTGGAAAACAATCAGCATTTAAATCGTTTAAATCTGTTTTCTTTTTCTTTCTTGGTTTTCCGAGTCAGGGTTTCTTGTGTAGCATTGGCCGTCCCGGAATTTGCTCTGTAGACTAGCCTGCCTCTACCTCCCAAGCCCTGATTAAAGGCGTGCACCACCACAAGACAACATTTAATTTTTATTATTTCTATGTATATGAATGTTTTGCCTGCATACATGTACAGGCACCACACGGATGCCTATAGGCCAGAAGCATGTGTTAGGTCCCCTGGAACTGGAGCAACAGGTGGTTGTGAGCCACCACGTGGGCGCTGTGGGCTGGGTGAATCTGGGCCCTCTGTAAGCACAGCCAGTGCTCTTAGCCACAGAGCTGTCTCTCCCCTCCACCCAAGCTTCTGACCTAGGGCTTGGTTAGTAAAGTGCTTGCCTAATAAATACAAGACCTTATGCTCCATCCCCAGTGTTGGAAACTGGCAGTCTGCTGACCCCGCCCCCTAACGACAACGATGGGCGGGACTTGCATAGCCATGTCATCCATGTGTCACTCATTACGTGGGGGGGGGCTGCATAGGGATGCAGTTATGCATGTGCAGGTTTCTCTTTTTTAAGCAAGCGCCCCACAGCCGGCTCCTCTCTCCCTCCCTGCCTCCCTCTCTCTCTCTCTCTCTTCCCCTCTCTCTCTCTCCCTCTCTCTCCTGTTCCCCGTGCCTCTCTTCCCTCCCCCCTCACTCCCCTTTCTAAATAAACTCCCCATTTAAGCTCTGTCTGCCTGGTGTGCTGTTCCCTCCCGCCTCGGTCACCCTCACCTGTTATGGAGCCTGCTATGCTCTCCCACGTGGGACCACCACTCACCCCTTTCTCCAGCTCTATTCCTATAACTGTAGCAAAAGAACAACACTCAGTACCAAACAAAAATGGATATGATGGCATAAGCCAGTAACCTCCACACGAGGGAGAGGGAAATAGCAAATGCCTGTAACCCCAGCCCTAGGGAGCAGGGGGCACGAAGATCATAAGTTCGAGGCCATCCTTGGCTACATAATGAGTTTGAGGCCACCTTGTGTTACATGAGAGTCTGTCTATGAATAAATAATTTTTCAGTGTTTATCCATGAACTGCTTGTGGTTCCCTGTTTTCTGGTGTTTGATAACGTTAAGCTGTGTGTGTTAACTGGAAGTTTATCGTGGATCGCAGTTTGGAGGTGCCAGGCCCTGCCTGCAGACATCGTTGCATGGGGACCTCTAGTGGCAGGTGAGCGGCACAGCAGGGCAGGGACTCACACCAGAGCGGTGCGCCTCGTGGCCAGGGACGGAGAGGGGAGCTGGGGTCCCTTTGTGCCCTTCGAGAACATGCTCCCAGTAGTTGGACGTTCTCCTGGTGCGTACGGCTTCTTAGAGGTCCTACCACCTCCTGGGGGGGGGGGGGAATAAGCCTTCAGCATATGGACCCCAGGGGAACATTCCATAGACAGACAACAGCAAAAACTGCTTTTTGTTCTGTCCATAGGCATGCATGCCTTCTTCAGCTTCTTATGAGTTCATTGACGAAAATGTTGAGTGAGATTCTTAAGTAAAAAGTCCCCAGGAGAGCTGGGGAGATGTGGTGATACCGGCATAAGCCTGTCTGGGGGCCAGAGAATGGAGTTGCCACTAGCTAACCACAGAGGTCTGGAGGTGTGTACAGACGGAAGTGAGGCAGCTGGGCAGGAACGAGATATGAGCGGGAGACACAGGAACTCGCTCTCCTGTCTGCTGAGCCGCTAAGGAGCTAAGGTGTGCTGCGGCTTGCTCCTCTCCGATCTCTCAGCGGCTCCCTGAACCTCTCACTCCGGCTTTTTATTATCAGACCAATTAAGAACTCCGCTACAGGGAGGCAGCGCAGTGTCTTACTTACTTGGGTTTCTGTGATGAAACACATGATATGATATAAGCAACTTGGGGGGGGGGGGGTCTTAGGTTTCAAACCAGGTGAGGTGCCTATTTCACATATCAAAGTGGACACCAGCCAGGGTCCTTGTACCCCTCAGTCCCCACCCGTTACAGGACAGGGCCCTCCTGGCTGGCACACCCCACCCCTGCCCCGAACTCTGCTGCCCACAGGCTGGACTGCTGTTCCCCAGCCAGTTCCCTATATAATCCAACCAGTCGGGCTTCCTGTCTTCTCTCTTTGGGCCTCTGGCTGATGCATGTGGTCCATCGCCTCATCTACTCCCCCACCCCCTACCCTGCCTCCTTACATGTCGGCCCTGTACAGTTCCAGATGACTCTGCCTCCGGCTATGCTCTCCCATATATCTCTAATTTCCTCCTCCACCACACCTAGGAACAGTCATGTTCTTTCCTTTTTAATTATTTATATGTTTATTTGATCCAAGGGGAAAGGGGGGTTTATTTGGCTTACAATTCCACATCACTGTTCATCATCAGAAGATGTCAGAACAGGAACCCAGAGTAGGAACCTGGAGGCAGGAGCTGAGGCAGAGGCCATGGAGGTATGCTGCCTACTGGCTTGCTCGGTCTGTTTCGTTCTGTTGTTGTTGTTGTTGTTGTTGTTGTACAGAACTCAGGACCACCAGCTCAGGGATGGCACCACCCCCAATGGGCTGGGACCTTCCCCATGAATCACCAGTTGAGAAAATGCCCCACAGGCTTGCCTACAGCCCTGTCTTCTGGAGGCATTTTCTTAACTGAGGCTCCCTCCTCTCTGATGACTCTAGCTTGTGTGGAGTTGACATAAAACTAATCAGTACACTCAGTTCACAGATGTTTGCCTCACAGATAAAGTTGAATCCCCAGCACCTACATACAAAGCTGTACGTGGTGGTATGTGCCTGTAACTACAACACTGTGAAGGCAGAGACAGGACGTCCCGTGTTTACCTGCTTTACCGGAAGCCATCCTAGCTGAATAAGTGAGCCAGGGGTGGTCAAAGAGTTTCTGTGCAAGCTTGAGAACTGGAGTTCAGAGCCACCCAAATGCCAAGTGGCTGTGATGAGCCACCTCTAAGCTAAGAGCTGAGGGCAGAAATAGGATCTGCAGAGCAAGCAGGACGCTTAGACTCACCTGGGTCGGATGTGAGACCCTGCCTTGACAGATAGATGGCATGTCAGAGCATTTAGGGAAGATGCAACATCAATCTGTAGCCTCCATACTAAAACTCATTACATGAGCACACACACACAAACACAAATACACACATTGATGTTGCTTCCAGTTTGAAGCAGCTAGGAAGGATCATTCATTAGAAGTCATTGGATAGTGTCTTCTGAAGAAACAGTGTTAGGTTTTCATTAAGTGCATCTGAGCAATGCTCTTTATATAGTTCATGGTCTGGGGCCTTTCCTAAGAACTTTCTGCTAACTCAACAAAGATTTTTTTTCTCCCATTTGTTTTTGTTTTGGGGTTTTTTTATAGAAGTTTCACATAAGTTTAGATTTTTGCATGATCTAAGTCTTAGCCATTTTGAGTTTGTTGTGTATATGACACAGTATAACTCAAACTTATCTATTATTTATTCACAATCATTCCATTTGTTTGAAAAGGAACCTTTACATTTAAGTCTACAGTCCAGTAAGACACTCTAGCCAGAGATGTGAAAAGGTCCTTTAAACAATGTCATGTACCTAGGTAAGGAGAATTAATTACAATAAAAACAAAAAAAATAGGAGGGAAATCCCAGCACTCAGGGGAAGTTGAGGCAGAAGGATTGATTGCTGAGAATCCCGAGTGAACCTGGGCTATAGCAGTGGTGGGTGGTGGGAGTATTGCTCATTTGATGAAGGCGCTTTTCACCAAGCCTGACCTGGTTCAATCCCTAGGACCCATTCAGTATGAGGGAAACTAATTCCCATAGTGTAAGGAAAGCACAATTCCTCTATGCCACACATCATG
Organism: Phodopus roborovskii; assembly: GCF_943737965.1. Classification (NCBI taxonomy): domain Eukaryota; kingdom Metazoa; phylum Chordata; class Mammalia; order Rodentia; family Cricetidae; genus Phodopus; species Phodopus roborovskii. The sequence goes on from NW_026125281.1 coordinate 41,272,134, forward strand.
CGTGCGCGCACACACACACACACACACACACACCACACACACCACACACACACACAAACACACACACCACACACACACACATCACACACACATCTCACACACACACACCACACACAACACCACATACACACACACATCTCACACACACACATCACACACACACACCACACACACACATCTCACACACACACACACATCTCACACACACACCACACACACATCTCATACACATCACACACACACATCACAGACACACACCACACACACCACATACACACACACATCTCACACACACACACACACACATCTCACACACACACCACACACACATCTCATACACATCACACACACACATCACAGACACACACCACACACACCACATACACACACACGCGCGCGCTATGTAATAAAATGTTTCCCAGAAGAACAGAGAAAGAGAGAGAATGCAGACTTGTAGTTGGGGTGAGGAGTGAGGGAAGGTTAGACAGAGGGGTGATGCAATTGTGCTCTAATTGGCATCTCCCTAATGACTGAGGTGTTAGTTCTCTCTTGGCCGTTTTCCTCCATTTGCCCCCCCCCCAGGGTGGGTGTCTCCTCACAGCACCATGCCACTCTTCCTGGACTGGGTTTTTGACACTAGGATCCATATGCAGTGGGCACTGTAAAACAAGGCAGTGGCAAGGTCTCGTGTGGTCTGATGATAGTGACCGCTGACGCGGCTCCCAACATTTCACACCCATCCTTCTGATCATGTGTCCTATGCCAGAGAGCTCAGCTCTGGAGCCTGAGGGGGACTTTAAATGGAGTGACAGCATCTCCTAACAGGAGATGGCAATGAAATGAATGCAGAATGAGAGCTCAGTTAGGAGCTCGTCCTCCAAGTGGGACATCCTGGAATATTCTAGAAACTGCACAAGGCAGACATAGGAATCTAAGGTAATTTGTTTTGTTTTATGTACTTAACATTAACTTCTTTACGTTTTTGTTCCGTGTGCCTGAGTGTGGACATGTATGGTTATCGAAGCGTCCGGAGCCCTTGCTAAGCCATGTCGCCAGCCCCGTACATGCGTATATGGACACAGCTTCTTGCGGTGTAGCTCTGGCTGACCTAGCACTCCTTATGTACATCAGGGTGACCTTAAACTGTGGTAACCCTGCTGCCTCTGCCTCCCAAGGCCGTAATTACCAGTTTGGGACACCACACCCAAGTTTTATTGTATGACTGTATTTGAGGCCAGTCTTCTCCTGTAGCTCAGGCTGAGTACACAGCAGTCTCCTTCCTCGGTGTCTTGAACACCAGAGATGTAAGTGTGAGCCACCATGGCAGCTGCTTCGTTTCGGTTGTGAGACACGGTCCCGCCACACAGCCCAGGCTCCCCTAACTCCCACATTTTGAACTCAAGCTGCACTTGTATGGAGAGCTGGGAAAGTGGTGGGTAAACAGGAGAAGGTGGGTAGCGCTGGACATGAGAGAGAAAGTGCTGGCTGGACACTAGCGTCACACATTAGGAAGGCATTGGTAGGTGCGATACAAGTCCACACTGAACAAAGTAGCCTACGGACGGTGTCCTAGTTACTTTCCTATCGCTGGGAAGAAGCACCATGGCCAAGGCAACTTACCAAAAAAAAAAAAGGGGGGGTGGGCTTGGGGAACTCACAGTTCCAGAGGCCATCGTGGTGGGGAGCATGATAGCAGGCACGTGGTGTTGGAGCAGCAGCTGAGAGCGTCCATTCCGACCCCCAGACGCAAGGGAGAGAGGGTGGGCTGGGACCACAGGGAGAGAGGGTGGGCTGGGAATGGTGGGGGCTTTTGGAAAGTCACTCTCTAACCCCCGGTCCTAGTTTACGGTCTTGGCAGTCGAGGGGCATGTAAGGGACAGTTCTTCAGAGGAGGGTATCAGGGGATGATTCTCTACAGAAGTAATGCACTCAGACCAGAGAGAGAAACAGACATCATCACCGCGAACACAGGGCACGTGGTGGCTCAGGTCAGACAACAACTACGAATCCTGAATTCATCCCACAGATCCACGTGCTGCCCCACGTCTCTATGCCAGACATTTTAAGTGCCCACGCTTCATCACTGAGCCAAAACAGAAGGGTAGTCTCTGCTGCAGAGTTCTCAGTCAGGCAATGAAAGGAGCCAGTGTATCAGGGTTTGGAGAGCAAGTGAGACCGTAGGACCCTAGACGGGATAAAGAGGCAGGCAGAGGACAGAATGCTAATGTCCTGGCACAGCTTCAGGGTTCTAATACTATGGCTGGCTGCCTGGGAAAGTTCATTCCTATTATCCCATCACTCAGGATACTGAGACAGGGGAATTGCCATGAGTACAAAGCCAGTCTGGGCTACATAGCAAGATCCTATCTCAAAAAAAAAAAAAAAAAAAAAAAAAAAAAAAAACAGCAAATAAACAGAAACAACAATGCATGATCAGATGTCTTAGGTCGCTGGCGATGTTTGTTTTTGTTAGAGCAGGAGAATGTTCTGGGGGATTAAATCAGGGTCCTGTGCCTGCTAAACACACACTTTACTCAGGGAGCCACACCCAAACCCCCAAATTATTTAAGCGATCACTCCCGATACCGTGTGTGTGCCCTCTCCTTCTGCCTTTTCAGTCAGTAGAAGAGCACTCAGCAGCTAATCACAATCCTGCACCTGAGGTTTCTTTATGCATTCAATAAACAACAATGGCTAGCATCTGAGTGCCCGCTGTGTGCTGAGATTGGCCTAAGTATGCTCTGTGCATCAATTCACGAATCCTCAAAATATGCCATCTCCATTAGCTGGCTGATTTGGGGGCAACAGATTTATTTAGGTCATAGGGGCCCAGATACACCCAAGAATCTTAAGAAATCTGTGTGGACACAAAGAGACAGAGAGGAAGTGACAGACAAGGAAACTAGTAATAAAATCCCAAGTACAACTTCATATGTCTTAGCATCTTTGCCTGACAAGGATTTAAAGTAGCATTGACAGTGAGCTACAGGCTAAGAAATGCATGTACCTGAAAACTCTATTGATTCCATAGCCAAAAAGATGAGCAAACACCTGACCATCTCTAGGACCCTACACGGGCTTGTGTGACAGAACCACTGTATTTCTGGAGAGCTCTTTATTTCAAAGCATAACAATCTCTCATACACATCAGCAAAGGCCCTTCCCCTTCTAAAAATATACATCTATAACTATTTAAAAATCTCAAGAATTTGTTATCTGGTATCTGCAAACAGACGTGTCTGGTTGGCTTCTCCCAACCTGCCCTGCAGAATGTGATGTTGCAACACACAAATGGAAAAGACACCTGTGGCCAGAATGCAGCTGCTCCTCCTTGACTGGGAAGCAAGATAAACATCACACACACACCAGAGGCCCTGGGGAAGAGTTACCACCTGAGCTTTAGAGATAGGGCCGTAGTTCCAAATGGGAAAACAGCTCCTGGAGTCCCAAAGGGTGAGGACAGACATATGGGTATGTGCTGAAGTGCTGTCATCGCCAGTGTGGCAGGGCTCTAACTGCGTTCAGCTTTAACACACAACGGCGTGGTCCAGGGCTGGGGCTGTAGCTTAGTTGGTGGAGTGCTTGCCTAGCCAGCACAGCATATACCAGGCCTGGTGGCATGAGTTTGTAATCCCAGCACTCAGGAGATGGAGGCAGAAGGATCGGGAATTAAGGTCATTGTCAGTTATACAATGAATTCAAGTCCAGCCTGGGCTACCAGAGACCTTGTCAAACAAACAGGAAAGCCTTTACACTAGACACTGCAGACCAGCTGATCTGATGTGATCTGGCTTTGATGAGTGTCCTCTACATGTCTGAAGGCTCGTTCCCCAGGGTTGGCAGACAGTGTTGCAAAGTGGAGAGCCGTTAGGACGCGGGGCTCTATAGGAAGTACACAGCCTGGGACTTCTGACCTCCACGTGGGCGTGGAACCCACGTCTCCTGCTTTGTGTTTCCTGGATGGGGTAGTAAGTAGCTCACTCTACCACAGGCCTCAGCAAGAGTTCAGAGCCATGGAGCCACTGCCCTGAAATCACAGCCAGCAGAACTGTGAGCCCAAATCACCCTTTTCTCTGTCAGTTGACTGAGGTACTTTTTTTCTTTCTTTCTTTCTTTCTTTCTTTTTTTTTTTTCACAAAATATATCCTAATTACAGTTCCTCTCTCTCTACCCCTCCTGGCTCTGCCCTACCTCCCCCTCCCCGATGGGATCCGCCCTCTTTCTGTCTCTCATTGAAAACAAACAGGTTTCTATAGGATAATAACAAAATACAATAAGGTGAAACAAAAACTAATGCACCAAAATTGGACAAAACAAACACACAGGAAAACAAACGCCCAGCAGGAGGCGCAGAAACAGAGACCCATCCTTTGCACACTCAGGAGTCCCATAAGACTCTAAACTGAAAGGCACAATAGTTATGCAAAGGGCCCGGACGGTAAAAAGAGAGAAGATATATATTTTTAAATTTGTAAATATAACAAAATTTTTAAAATTTTTTTAATTTATCACATACATATATGATTTAATTTTTTAATTTTAAAAAGGATGATCCCCAACAGGAAATTATGAGGCAAGGACTCTCCAAAGATCCACCGAGTTCATTTGTTATTGGCATCCACTGCTGGGCCTACGGCCTACCCTTAGTTTGTTTCTCCAGTGAGACCCCACCCCTGGAGGAAAATAAGTTCTCATTTGCTCGTGGTTATCAATTGGAGACAGCTTCTGGGTAGGGATGGGGCATGTGTCCACTTCTCCATTCAGCTCTATGACCCACCTGGTGCAGAGCCATGCAGGCCCTGTGCGCGCCACCTCGGTCACTGCGAGTTCAAATGTGAGTCTATCCCATTGATTTAGAGGGCCTGTTTTCTGGTGTCCTCCATCCCTTTTGGTTCTTACAGAATTTCTGCCTCCTCTTCTGCAGGGTTATCTGAGCCCTGAGGGGAGGGAGTTGATGGAGACATCCCATTTAGAGCCCAGAGTTCCAAGGTCTCTCACTATCTGTAAAATGCCCATCTGGGATGTCTGTATTTGTTCCCCTGCTGACAGAGGAAACAGCTGATGGTGGCTGGGCGAGGCACTGATCTTTCTGTATTAGCTGAGTTCCTGGGTGACTACAGATGCAGATTGATCCATTATGAAAAGCCTAACAACCAAGAGTCACCTTCTCACTGGGCATGGTGACCCACATCTGTAACCCCAGACTTGAGAGGTAGAGCAGGAACATCAGGAGAGTAATGGCTGCCTCAGCTAATTGTGAGTTCAAGACCAACCTGGGAGACATGAGACCCTGTCTCAAAAAAAAAAAAGTCTAAACAAATTATGGCCTGGGATGGGGTGTGGCTTAGCACTTACTTGGTAGCTTGCCTAGCATGTACAAATGATGATCCCCTAGGACCATATAAAACTTTGCAAGCAGGCTTGCTCCTATAAGCTCAGGGTTAGGGTGTAGATGGAGGGTCGGAAAGCCAGATTCCTTAGCTACACAGCTGAGTCCAAGGCCAGCCGGGGAGACAAGAGACCTTGCAGAGTAGAAAAGGGTCGCCTGGGCGCCCAAAGGCACTTGCTGCCAACGCTAAAAGGAGAAAACCTATCCCCTAAAGTTGTCCTCCGACTTTCAGGCACGCATATGCCAGATGTCTCTCCCTTCCCTCTTCCTCCTCCCTCTCTCAAAGCAAATAAAAAAAAATTTAAAGTCACTTTCTCTCCCATCAAAACCTTCATTCTACCCACCAATTTCCCCACGACTAGACCCCTGACTCATGTCTTTAGCCCTCTTCTGCATCTGGGACAATGGCATAGTCCCTTGCCCTGCCTTAGCCGCGCACCCTGGCCCAGCACCCCCCCTCCCCCAGTGCTGAAAATGTATATGAATAGGAAATTGGGTACCTTGGTTTATGTCATTTTTTAAACTATGCTAAATAAATGTAAGCCAAAAGCTGGGATTCTATAATTAAATCTAATTTTATAGAAACCAAACATACTGGCAGGAAGTAGGAGCTGCTTTGCGTGTCTTCCCTACAGAACTTAAAACTAATGTGAAAGCCAGCCAGCATTCCTGTCACGGAAGAGACAGGTTCCAGTCCCTGCGTGTTTACCTCTCCCAGGGGCCCTAACTCCTCCCAGAAAATCTGTCTGCCAGAAACTGAAAGCAGTCAGATTTAACCGCAACCTTTACCCAAAGATACATTCCATGGTGAATCTGCTGCTGCTGCTGCACTAAACAAAATCTAATGGACAAGACAGCCAATGCTGCAGCAGACACCATGCTCTATCAGAAAGTACCCACATACACAGAGACATTCATGTGAATGCGTGCACATTCATGAGCGAGCTCGTGCACACACACAATAACTCTCAGAGGAAACAGAGACTGGGGCCCCATCACAATCAGTCAGGTAAAGAGGCAGGCAGATTTTAGGCTTAACCCCCCAAATCAGTGGTCTGACTATGAGACCTATAAAGTAGTTTATACTCGATGCATTACCTACAGGGTTAATATGAACATGTAAAAGTCTGGGACAGGGGATGGCTCAGGGGAAAGGCCTTTGCTGAACAACCCTGGACACCCGAGTGTAATCCCTGAAACCACGAAACGCCGCGGGAAGGAGAGAAATGACTCTACCTCCTCCATTTGCCTGTGTGGCGCACACATAAACACACAGACATGTGATGAAAAGCTCAACTTTTAACTAGAGCAATACACAATTTAGCTGGGCATGGGGGTGCCCGGGAGGCAGAGGCTGGCAGATCTCTGTGAGTTTGAGGTCAGCCTGGTCACAGAGCAAACTCCAGGCTAGCCAGGGCTATACAGTGAGTCTCAAACAAAACAAAAACAAAAACAAAAAAACCCGAAAGTACAGTTTACTAAAATTAAATGTATTGAGCTGGGGGGTGGTGCATGCCTTTAATCCCAGCACTTGGGAGTCAGAGGCAGATGGATCTCTGAGAGTTGGAAACCAGCATGGTCTACAGAGTGCATGCCAGGACAGGCTCCAAAGCTACAGAGAGACCATGTCTCGAAAAACAAAACAAAAAATTAAATGTATTATGTTAAGTTAAACATAAAGACTGTTGTTCATTTGATTTTATTTTGGGTTTTTAAATCAAGGTGTCGTGTGACCCAGAGCTTGCCCCTAGTACTCTAAGTACCCGAAGATAATCTTGAACTTGTGACCCTCCTGCCTTTCCCTTCTGAGAGCCAGTGTCACAGTCATGTGCCACCACTCCAGCTCTTTGTTGCTGTTTGGAAAGGGGCCTCACTCTGCGTAGCCCTGGCCAGACCTTACTTCCTGGACAGATCAGACTAACCTCCATGTCTCAGAGACCCTCCTGCCTTCACTCACCAAGTGCTGGGATTTCAGGACCTGCCCATCAGAAAGCCATCGGACACCGTGCCACGCCCAAAAGCACATATAAGGACAGAAAAGGAGCCTGGCATTGTGGTCCGTGCCTATAATTCCAGCAATCTGAGAGGTCAAGACAAAGAGGATGGTTCCATGTCTAATGCTAGCCTGAGCTACACTGTGAGTTCAAAGCCAGCCAGGGCTACATAGCAAGACCCTGTTTCAAAACACCATCTCCCTTCCAAAACCAGAAAGCCGGAGAAGAGGAAAATGAAAGCCATTCCTGAAACTGTGACCTTTCTTTCCCCAAGTCATGACTAGCCCTCATGCATTAAAGTCTGCCCTTTAAAGAGGCTAGCCTAAACCAGAGATGCCACCTTCTGCTAAACAGCTCTCGCTTCCTCTGCAGTCTGTGTCCTGGCTAGCTTTATGTCAACTTGACACAAGCTAGACACTGGAGAGGAGGGAGCCTTCACTGAGAAAATGTTGCCAGAAGATTGAACTACAAGTCTGTAGGGCGTTTGCTTAATTAGTGATTAATGGGGGAGGACCCGGCCCATTGTGGGTGGAGCCACCCCTGGGCTGCTTGTCCTAGGTTCTATAAGAAAGCAGGCTGAGCAAGCCTTGGAGAACAAGCCAGTAATCAGCTCCCTCCATGCCCTCTGCCTCAGCTCCTGCCTCCAGGTTCCTGCCCTGTTTCAGTTGCTGTCCTGACTTCCTCTGTAGTGAACAGTAATTTGGAAGCATGAGCCAACGAAACCCTTCCTTTCTTGCCTTTTGGCAAGAAACCCCAACTTGCCTTTTGCTCATGGTGTTTCACTGAAGCAATGGAAACTTTAATTAAGACAGTCTGTACTTACACCGAATAATAGAACTTTCTGTTTCCTTTAAAAGGATATTTATAAGGGGCTAGAGAGACGGTTCAGCAGTTAAGAGCACTTTCTGTTCTTGCAAGGGACAGGGATTCCCAGAACCGTGGCAGCTCACAATTGTCTGTAACTCCAGGCCCAGGGGATCTGATACAATTTTCTGGCCTCTGAGGGTACCAGGATTCACATGGTGCACAGACGTGTTTACAGACCACATTTCAGAAAAGTGAGTAAAACAAACAAAAAAATTATAAACTTGTGAATGGTGGGAAGACTCAAAGAAAAAAGAACCTATATAAGAATTTCACAACTGCATTCCTAACAGCCTCAAATTGTAATAATGACCAAAAGGGGTAAACTGTGGCATAATGGATGGTACCCAAATCAAATGCAACAGTGAAAGCAATGAGTCTCCTGTCTGTCGTCTCTCCTCTCTCTCTCTCCCTCCCTCCCTCTCTCTCTCCCTATCCAGTTCCTAGACAAAACTGTCAGTTGGCTCCCGAAAGCGATTGTCAACATCCCTTGCTTACTTTTTAGCCCTGAAACGTAACTTCAAAAGGGAAAGGTGAATATTCTCCTAAGCAGTCCTTTCGTCTTTCAAATCAAACCAGCCCAACTAGACATTTTCTTCGCGCAAAGCGTCTTTACACTTAGGAAACTGTCAGCTTGAGACTGTAGACTCTGACACTGGGTCGTTGGCCTTGCAAAGTAACTAAGAGTTCCCTTCACACAGAGCGGCCAGCAACTTTTCCCCTCCTCCTAATAGCCAGGCCGGGAGTCCTCCGTGGTAAGTGGCCCAGCCTCCTCTCTCAGGCCCCGCCCCCGAGCGCCCCTCCCCTGGGCGTGGCGAGGCTCCCGCTGCTGCGTCTCTATGGAAACGGCTCCTGCTTTCCTCTTTCCTGAGTCCAGCAGCGGGATGGCGGCTGGGGAGCCAGGCTGTCCTGGCGGCTTCTACTTCAGATTCCTGCCTCAGAGAACCTTCTCGTCCTTGAGCACCCGGGAGAGCACCGGCCGGCTCCGCCAATGGTGAGAGCGAGGGCGAGGCGGGGGCGGCCACGCGGCGGGCTCAGGGTCCTGCTGGGGAAGCGATCTGCGCTGCAGGCTCCGCACTCCGGCCCCAAACTTCCGTCCCCAAACTCCCGCCACTGACTCTCCCTCTCTGCCAGGTCCATGCTGGGCAGAATCCAGGCGCAGGCCTTCAGCTTCGACCAGACGTTCCAGCCCTACCAGAAGGATGATTTCGTCATGGTTGGTATAGGGGTCTCTCCTGATGTTGTTGGGAACACTCCATGACGTGTTCATGGACTAATAAAAAGTGCAAATTGGATTTTCTTTTGTTTTGTTTTGTTTCTTAGGGGCTTTTTGAGAAAATGTCTCACTCTGTAGACCAGGCTGGCCTGGCACTCACTGGGGTCCCCTTGCCTCTGCCTCTCAAGTGCCACCACGACCGCCTTGCAAATAGTATCTTTTACCTATCTACCCTCAGGATTGTGCCTTAGATAACTGTACGGTGTAATGTTTTTAGACAATCTCACTGTGTAATGCATGATGGCCTTGAGCAAGTCAGGCATCCCTCAGCATCCCCTGTGCTGGCACGCAGGCTGTGTTACCGATTCAGACAGAAGAGTGTGTTTGAGTTTTGTTTTGTTTTAGGAAGCACATCTTGTTGAAATACTATTATCCGGTTTTATCCCTGACTTTATTAGGCTTAACTCCAAATGCTTCTGGTTTCTGAAAATCACGTTCATCTTGAGAAATGGGCCCCGAGCTCTAACACAGTGCCCAAACAGGACTTCCTCCGAAAGTTTTGAGCAGTGGCCTGTTTGGGAAAAGGCTTTAGGTAGAGAGGAATCCTTTGGGGAAGGCAAAGCTCCTTGAAAGGTGTGAGTGAGTCTTAAAACTCAGGCCCACTATTCTTGTATCGTTAGCTTTGTGAGATGACGCTCATTCTCGGCCACTGTCCTCTGAGCGATGCCTTTAGCTTAGCTTATAGTTGGCATGTAGTTATTCACTGACACTTTCTGAAGGCCCGCTGTGTGCTAGGAACATCTCAGTTACTAGAGATAGAAATTAATCAAAAGATGATCTTTGAAGAGTTTCTGGATCCTTCCCAAGAATGCCAGCAAATAACATAGGTCACCTTGGCATGGCCAGTAGTGAAGAGAGGCTGTCTCCTAACTCTAAGATCAGAAGTGGTTCGTTCAGCTGACATCTGCAAAAGGGAATCCTGCCCAGCTCCTGGCTCTGGCGGGCAGCTCCCAAGGTCCTTGTCATGACTTGATCACCTCTAAAGACACCAGTCCCACCGAGTTAGGAACCCACCCTGTATCAGAGTAGCATTAGTGTATGCAGTGGCCCCCTTTCTGGTGTTGAAGGAAGGACATGAATTTCTAGCTAAATTGGTCCAGTTCTCTTAACTGTGATAGGGTTATAATGCCATCGTAGTATAATGATACGATTATGACCTGTCTTTGTTTATTCCTGGTTAGATTCTGATAATTAATAGTACTGGCCCTCGACTATTTTTTCCTTATTCTTCCCTCATACAATTAATCTTGAAGACAGAATCCTCTCCCTCCTCCCAACCCCCAACCTCCCCTCTTTCCAAGAACTACTGCTCCTCTCTTTCTTCAGAAAGGAGCAGGCCTCCCAGGGGTATCAACTGAACATGGTGTAGAAGATGCAGTAAGACTAGACACAAACCCTCACAGCAAGGCTGGATGGAGGCCACCCGGTAGGAAGAAAAGGGTCCCAGGCAAAAGAGTCAGAGACACCCTGACTCCCACTGAAGGATCTCACAAGGAGTCAAAGCTACACGACTGTAGCATGTATGAAGAGGGCCTAGGTCAGTTCCATGCAGGACCCTCAGTCATTGGTGCAGTCTCCGTGAGCCGCTATGGGCCCAGGCAGTGTCGGGCACTCAGCTACTCAACAGTTTTTTAAGTTCAGAATTTTGAAGTACTGTAAATTTTTTTCTTTTTACTTATTTTTAAGACAGGCTCTTAACTGTGTGGCCCTGGTTGGCCTCAAACTCAGAGATCTGCCTGCCGTAGTCCTGGAACGAAAGGGATGTGCCCTCCCACCTGGTTTCTTTAATACCTGATTTGTTTTGTTTTGTTTTCATATGTAACATTTTTTCTTTTCTTTTTTAAGTTTTTAGAGACAGAGTTTCGTTGACTGTCCTAGAACTCACTCTGTAGACCAGGCTGGCCTCAGACTCACAGAGATCTGCTTGCCTCTGCCTCCCAAGTGCTGGGATAAAAGGTGTGTTCCTCCACCACCCAACTCATATGTCACTTTTAATATCCCTGTTTAGTCAGTAAAGATTTGTTTAATGTTTTCTTTATCCTCATCCCAGCTTGTAAGGCACACACAATTCAGCAAACCAGTCTCCGTGGGACCTGGAAGTGGGTGTTTTAAATGCTATAGAAAGTGTCCTGGGCACAGAGGGAAGCGCCCCCTGTTGCAAGGTGGAAGGAGGTGCACATTTCTTCCAGTTTTTCTTTTGATTGCTCAGTAGAGTTCAACAGGTTAAATATCCATAGTTCCAAGCATCTCTTCCTTGCTTTACAGTTCTTGTGCCAAGGATGTTACTGAGCTACTGAGTGCTGGTTTTGTATGCATCCCCAGCTCTGCATAAACCCGGCATGGTGACTGACCTGTAACCCAACACCGGCAAGGTGGACACAAGCCGATCGGAATCTGTTCACGGTCATCTTTGGCCCAGGCCATCTCAAAAGCCAAAATAAGACTCATAGTTAAACACTGGGGACCCAGTGTGGTGGCGCATGCCTTTAATTCCAGTCGCATGCCTTTAATTCCAGCACTCAGAAGGCAGAGGCAGATGGATCTCTGTGAGTTGAAAGCCAAGTTGGTCTACAGAGTGAAATCTAGAGCAGCCAGGACTACATAGAGAGACCCTGTCTAAAATAAACAAAACAAACAAACAAATAGTATTGGGGAGCTGAGAAAGTGGCTCAAGGGTAGAGTGCTTGCTTATTATACACAGAATTCTAACTCTGGCACTAGAAAATATAATTATTTGAAGTATTTGTGGGGTTGGAGAGATGGCTTGGCTGTTAAAGACATTTTGGTTGTGATATTTACAGGCGTCTGTGTATCTGTGTCTCTGTGAGTCACACTGCCTGTGCTGGAGAACAGAAGAGGTTACAGAGTCCCTTGAAGTTTGAGTTGCATGCTTTTGTGAGCCATCTTACATGGAGGCTAGCCTTAGTATACCAGTCCTTACAATGGAGCAGCAAGTGTTCTTTTCTTTTCTTTCTTTCTTTCTTTCTTTCTTTCTTTTTTTATGTGCATTAGTGTTTTGCCTGTGTGTATGTTTGGGGGGGGGGGGAGATGTCAGATCCTGGAGTTACAGACAGTTGTGAGCTGCCATGTGGTTGCTTAGAATTGAACCCCTGCCCTTTGGAAGAACAGCAAGATCACCACTGACCCACCATGCTCCAGCCAGTTTTTACAGATGTTTTATTTTAGTTTTAATTGTGTGTATATGTGTGTGGAGGGCATATGTTTAGGTCGCACCTATGGACTCGGCCTCTCTGTAATTGTAGTTGCAGGAGACATTGTGAGCTGCCAGCTTGAGGCAGAAAGACAAACTTAGGTCCTCTGCTAGGGCGATCTGAACTCTTAACCCCTGAGCCAGCTTTCATTTTACTGGGTAGTCCAAGTGGGACTTGACCATCAGGCCTGGCTCAAAGGTATCTTTTTAATAAGGTGATTAAAACCAAGTTTGATATTGTATGTCTATAGTCCCAGCGCCCAGAGACTGAGGCATGAAGAATATAAGTTCAAGACCTGCCTGGACTACATAGTGAAACCATATTTTCTTTCTTTTGGGTGGGAAGGTTTGTTTGATTTTTGTTGTTGTTTGTTTGTTTGTTTGTTTGTTTACAAGGTTTCTCTGTGTATCCCTGGCAGTCCTGGAACTTGCTCTCTAGACCCGGCTGTCCTTGAACTCAGAGATCTGCCTGATGGGATTAAAGGTGCATGCCACCACACCAGCTGTGAAACCCTGTTTTCTAAGAATGATTGCTTAAAACATTGATGTCAGTTTGGCAGCTGTGTGAAAAGCTGATTGCTCTTCTCAGTCTGGAAATAGTGAAACAGAACTGGACAGCACCTCCAGACACTGTCCAGTGTCTGCATTGGTGTATTCTGATGAGCATGGCCACCTTCTGGACAGTGTTTAGTGAAGTTCTCACTTTAGACTAACCCTAAAAATGACTCAGAGAAGTACTATGAGGGAGGCTTAGGGACTAATGAGATGGTAAGATAGGGAGAGAACATGTTGGTCGAGTCCCAGGTTTCTGATGTAGTTGACTGGAGTATCTGATTAGACTGCTGAACACATAGAAGACTGGAGCACACGATGAGAGAAAGTTTAGCATTAGGCACGCTCCAGGTGCATCCAGGAAGCTGTCTTCTAGCTTGTTGGCTGGAAGGTCTCACATTAAGGCCTCAAGAGAGCCCGGTCAGATCAACATACAAGTGCTGAGGGCCTCATCCTAATGGTGTGTGCCGATAATGAGTTTTCCATGCGCACACTAACAAGCTTTTTATTTTGCAGAGTTAGCTGGAGGCCTGTGCATGCTCCCGTGTACATCTCAGGGGCAGAACACAGGCCTATGACTGCATCTCACTGATCCTAGCAGGTGTGAGTGTGTGTGTGTGTGTGTGTGTGTGTGTGTGTGTGTGTGTGTGTGTTCATGTGCATGGGTGAGCTTATGCTACAGTGCATAAGTTGAAAGACAACTTTGGGAGTCAGTTCTTGTCTTCCACATGGAACCCGGATTGAACTTGGGTCATAAGGCTTGTGTCGTTTTATCCTCTGAACCACCTCACTGTCCCTTGATTTCATTTCTTTTCTTTCTTTAAAAGATTTAAAGTTCTTCCAGCCAGGTAGGCAGTGGTAGCGCACGCCTTTAATCCCAACACTCGGGAGGCACAGGCAGGTGGGATCTCTGTGAGTTCGAGGCCAGCCTGGTCTGCAGAGTTAGTGCCAGGACAGGCTCCAAAGCCACACAGAGAAACCCTGGCTCATAAAACAAAAACAAAAGAACACAATGAATAAAGTTATTGTAGCCAGTCTGATGGTGTGTACTCCCAGCATTTTAAAGAGAAGCAGGACCTCAGGAGTTCAAGATTATCCTTGGGCATACAGCGCGTCACGAGTGTGCGCGAGGCTAGCCTGAATGCGTGAGATCCTGTCTCAGAAGGAGAAAACACAAAGTCCTTCAAGCTTTACATGGTGGCTCATACCTATGATCCCAGCACACGGTGCTGAGGCCCGAAACTGAGATTTTCAGGGAAACTTGGGCTACATAGCAAATTCAAAGGCAGCCTGAGCTATATAATGGGACCCTATCCAAAACACCAAGGGTTGGGGAAATAACACAGGGATAGAGCAATGCTCAGTGTCGACAAGCTCCTGGGTTTGATGTCCAGTACCTTAGAGGAAAAAAGCAAAAGCAGTAGTTAAAACCCAGCTTCTCTTCTTACTTTGGATTAAATGATGTTTTATTAATTTTGTTTCAGAAGTTAATTTTATTTATAATAAAGTTTCTAACATGTTCCCCTGCAATTTGTATTTTAGGCTTTTTTCAGAGACCCAAATGTTATTCCAAATTTGCAGTTACTCTCTGATTCTTCCGGACAGTGGACCACATTAGGTAAAGAAAGCTAATTTTTTTATTTTTCTAAGTAAACTATTTTAATAAAATTTTGCCTCAGCAATTATCACTAGTGATTTGTATCACTAAAATACAAATTATAGCCTTCGTGGTAATGACCAGCTGTGTCAGGCCTGCCCTGCCTCTCTGTCCAGGAAATCTCTTGCCCTCACCCTGTCATGGCACATCAGAGCAACTTTCTCTTAGTAGTTTGAAAATGTGCATCCTACCCCTTCCATTTACTCTGCTAAATGCAAGTCACACCAAGACGGGTAGGAAGAAAGGGCCCCCGTGGAACCCATCGGTACGTTAAGGGAGATGGAGCTCGGTGCGTTGATTGGTACACAAAGACCTGGATTGTTCACTTCCAGCATCACTGTGGGGTTTTGAAAGGAAGTGCCACTATAGGAGGTGTGGCTTTGTCTGAGTAGGTGTGGTCTTATTGGAGGAAATGTGTCACAGGCTTTGAGGTCTCACGCATGCCCAAGCCACGCCCAGTGAGATAGTTCACTGCCTACATGTTGCCATACTCCTCAGCTGCCATGGTCCATGCCATAATGACAATGGACTAAACCTCTGAAACTATGAGCCAACACCACAATTAGATGCTTCCCTTTATAAAAGTGGCCATGGCCGTGATGTCTCTTCACAGCCATAGAAACCCTAAGAAAATCACATAAAGCTAGGTATAGCAGCACAACCTGTAATCCCAATACTGGGCGGGGGGTGGGGGTAGGGGTGAGGGGGGATGTAGAGACAGGAGGAACAGAAGTTCAAGGCCATCCTCTGACACACGGCATGGCAAATTGAGGCCACCTCAGGCAATATGAGATCCTGTTTTAAAATAATAATAAAGATGTTAAGAATAGGGCTGGAGAGATGGCTCAGAAGTTAAGAGCACTGGCTTCTCTTCCAGAGGTCCTGAGTTCCATTCCCAGCAACCACATGGTGGCTCACAACCATCTGTAATGAGATCTGGTGCCCTCTGCTGGTGTGCAGGCATATAGGCCAGCAGAATACTGAAATCACACAATAAATAAATAAATAAATCTTTTAAAAAACATTAAGAATAAAGAAGGGAGAGGGATGAGATGGAAGGATAGAAAAAGAGGGGCTGGAGAGATGGCCAGTTGAGCTCTTTAAGAGGCAGTGCCCTTGCGGTCCTGAGTTCACAGCCTGTGACTCCAGCTCCAGGGGGTCCAGGACCTGTAGCCTTTGTGGCAATTGGCACACATGTACACACCCCCACATGGACATATACACAGTCATATAATTAAAAATCTTGAAAGAGTAAGTGAAAGAAAGACTGTAATAGTGTGCTCCGGGTTTTTCCACAGACGTGAGAGCACGGGGAGCGAGATGGCTCGGGATAAGGTCACTGGGCAGAGTACAGCCGCAGCTCACATGGTGTTTTGATGGGAATCGGCTGCCCTGGAATTGTGCGTGCGTGTGTGTGTGTGTGTGTGTGTGTGTGTGTGTGTGTGTGTGTATCAAACCATAGAGAAATGACTTCTTAAAGGGGGACCTTAATAATACACTAAAACATTCCTGGGAAATTTTATTTATTTGTTTGGTATGTATGTGTGTGTGTGTGCGCGCGTGCGTGCGTGCGTGTGTGTGTGTGTGTGTGTGTGTGATCAAATGCAAGCATGCCATATGGAAGCCAGAGGGTAGCTTTTAGGAGTTTTTCTTCCAAACTCAGTCATCAAGCTTGCATGCCCTGCACTTTTACCAAATGAGCCATCATCTCCCTCAAAGACTGTTTTGAAAACCAACATAAATTTTAAGTATATTTTAAATTCAAGTTCTAGGTCTCAACCATGGATCAGGTAACCCATTCCACTTAGAGAAAGATCTGGAGTACCAGTGTGTACACAAGAGAATGCAAACTGCTTAGAAATGAGATGTTTTAAGAGGGGCCTTTTGTTAAAGTATGTCTTCATGGTATTCTAAGAAGCCCTAAGACAAAGTAACTTTTTGAGAGTATTAGGCAAGAACAAAATTACAAAAAGGTTCCTGTTAGACTCAGCAGGTCAGATTTTATTGCTTTTGGCCAAGGACTACTGCCAAATTTGCAGAGCAAAAAGCTGGTAGAGCCTGATTTGCAGACAATGTACAAAATTAAACTCGGTTTCTAAGCTCTTACACTTGCCAACTTGGATTTTTCAAGAAAGAATAACCAGAGTCTTTAATAAAATGTTCACAGTAACTTCAGCCAGTCTGTTAAAAAGAAAACGGGGTTCACAGGAGTGTGTGACATCTCCCCCATATCCATACAGACTTGGCAGAGTAGGTGCTGACTTGGTCCTACGTTTTGCTTGTTTGTTTTTCTGTTGTTTTTCACGATTGTCTTGGCTGGGGTTTCTGTTGCCATGAAGAGACACTATGACCTTGGCATCTCCCATAAGGGAAAGCGTTTAATAGAGGTGGCAGCTTACTGTTCAGAGGTTTAGTCCATTATCACCATGGCAGGGAGCATGGTGGCTGGGGTAACAGGCCTGCACCACCCATTCTATGCAGTGCTGGGGATCGAACCCACGCTTTCTTGAATGCTAGGAGGTAGTCTACCACTTGATCTGTCTGCAGCCTGAGAAGGAGGCATTGTCAAACAAGAAGGGACTGGAAGGGGGCAGACTACTGAAGGTTTGTGGCCTTGCTAGACTGAGAAACAAGAAACCCTGTTCTGAAGAGAACACCGAGGATATGGTTGGAAACCCATCTGATAAAGAGATCTGGGCATGACTCATGGATTTCATCAGGCATTTCAGCAGAAACCAAAAGTAGAATGGATGGTATCAGTAAAGATGCTGCTGGCTGATACTAAAGGGCTCCCGGCTTCTTAGGTCCTAGGGGCTGGGTCATAAAGCTGCTCATCTGCCAACATGAACTGTGTGCTAAGGAAAGACCCAGAAGGTTAATCAGGGCTCTGCAACTAAAATCTTGTACTACTCTTCCAGAAGTCCAGAGTTCAGTTCCCAGCACCCATGTTAGGCCATTCAGATCAGGGGTTCCAACACATCTAGCCTCTGTCGGCACCTACACACACACACACACACACACACCACGCGTGCACACACACGCACGCACACACACACACACACATTTTTAAAAAGTCATCTTTGTAAAGAGTTTTTGTCTGTCCCACCAGCCAGCTCCCAAATAATGACCCCACTGCACCCACACCCACCTGTTTTGAGACAGGGTTTCATTTTGAAGCCCAGGCTGGCCTGGGGCCTACCCTGTAGCTGGCTGAGAATGCTAGTCTACCTCAGCTTCTCAAGTACTGGCCTTCTAGATATGTGGTATCAAACCTAGCTCTAAACTTGTGTAATGTAAATTATAGAGCATTTAGCATTATGGAAATCCAAAATTATGTGAAAGAATCTTATTTTTCATTGGCAATTGTACACTTGCTCTTTGCCAAAAGGCCAAGCGCAAAGTTTTCTAGGCAATTTTGACATAGGCATTTCAGTAGAGTGCATGCCTGGGTTCTGTCCCCAACATCAGTAAAAGCTGGGCATGGCCGTGCATACCTGTAACCCTATTACAGAAGAGGTAGACCAGGAGGACCAGAAGTCAGGCTCATCCCTGCTGCATGGTGATTTCAGGGTTAGCGTGGGCTATGTGAAGCTATTGACGCTTTGTCTTGATAATACTGCACACGCATGCACGTGCTCTTGATAATACTGCACACACATGCACGCGCTCTTGATAATACTGCACACACATGCACGCGCGCGCGCACACACACACACACACACCTATAAACCCCTTACTAAACACACAAAGTATTTCGTGTTAAGGTGTCTCTAGTTCAGTGATTCTCACCTATGGGTCGAGACCGTTGGCGTGGAACAACCATTTCACAGGGTATACATACCAGATATTTACATTACAATTCATAACAGTAGCAAAACTACAGATATGAAGTAGCAATAAAAGTAATTTTATGGTTGGGGTCACCCAGTGTGAGGAACAGTATAAAAGGGTCACAGCATTAGGAAGGTTGGGAACCACTGCTCTAGTTTATGTTCACCTAGCAAGGTTTAATTATAAATTTGGTTTTGTTTTTAAACTCATCCTATAGCCTATACTGGCTTAGAACCTACTGTGCAGCCCAGCCCATTCTCAAACTTGTGAATCCTCCTTCCTTACTCTCCTGGATGCTGACATTATAGCCACTAGCTAACCTGGCTCTAAACTTTTTATAAAATTCATTTTATTAAGACCAACAACCTAAATAAATAAAAAGATTTATTTTTATTTTATATCTGTGTGTTGGGGTGGGGTATCTACTGAGCCTCCTTGGAGCTAGAGTTACAGGTAAGCCACTTGAGGAGGGTACTGGGATCCCAACTCTGGTATTCTAGAAGAACAGAGAGCACTCTTATTTTCTTGGACGTTCAGGGACCTAACTCGGGACTTTGTGTAGCGCTTTTATCCACTAAGACATGTGTCGTTACTTCTTTTTTTTTTTTTTTTTTTTTTTTTTTTAGGTTTATTTACTATATATACAGTGTTCTGCCTATATGTATCCCTGCAGGCCAGAAGAGGGCACCAGATCTCATTACAGATTCTTGAGAGCCACCATGTGGTTGCTGGGAATTGAACTCAGAACCTCTGGAAGAACAGGCAGTATTCTTAACCTCCTCGGAGCCATCTCTCCAGCCCTGTTTGGTTACTTCTTAGAATCCATGCATAATGGTTGATTTTAGAAATAACAGAAAATTGGTCTAGAGCCAGGCATGGTGCCACACAACATTTATCCCAGCACTTGAGGAAAGCAACTGCCTGTGAGTTTGAGGCCAACCCAAGGCCCACAGTGAGTTCCAGGGCAGCCAGAACTATATACCAAGACCTTGACTCAAAAATCAAAAGCAGAGCAGTGGAATTTGAATCCATGTCCCAGGGAGTCTGATGCTGCCTTCTGGCCTGTGTGGGTTCCCGCACACACGTGGCAGACACTACATACACAGAAATAAAAAATGGAAATGTATCCTTTTTGAAAGTTTAGAAATACTAAAGTCGTTACTAAAGTCCCTGGCACTGTCACTCTTTACAGAAGATGTCTTTTTCAGGAGCTGAAGTGAAGAAAATTGAAGCTGTGAATGTCCCATGCACACAGCTTTCCATGTCTTTCTTCCAACGGTTATACGATGAAGACATTGTACGGGAAAGTGGACACATTGTCAAATGCTTCGATTCCTACTGTGATCCCTTTCTTGTTTCAGATGAACTAAGAAAAGTAAGTGCAGAATCTCAGACTCTCACAGCGGGTGTGCATTGAAGGAAATGAAAAAAATGTCAAAACCGAAAGCCTGGTTAAAACTCAAGTTGCCTCTAGCCAGTCCATCTGGCCAGTGTGGAGGACGTAGTGCAGTCAGACACTGAAGCCTCGGCACAGTCCCTCCCAACCCTTACCTGGCCCAGTGTGCCAAACCTTCACAGGTAACAGCGGCCCCTGCCTGTGATCCCAGCAGTCAGGAGGTAGAGGCAGGGCATCAGGGACTCAAGGACAGCCTGGCCTATCTCAAAAGCAAAACAACAAAACTAAACTGAAAATGGAACCTGAGACATAGCACAGTTGCCTCGGGGCGATCCTCAGTGCGTCACGAACATGGCATGGTGGCACATGCCTATTAACCTAGCACTTGGGG
This sequence comes from Phodopus roborovskii, assembly GCF_943737965.1. Lineage (NCBI taxonomy): Eukaryota > Metazoa > Chordata > Mammalia > Rodentia > Cricetidae > Phodopus > Phodopus roborovskii. The sequence goes on from NW_026125281.1 coordinate 41,292,695, forward strand.
GGTGGGAAAAGGAGGATCAGGGGTTGAAGGTCATCCTCATCTATGTAGTTCAAGGTCAGCTTGGGATGCATGAGACCCTACCCAAGAATTAAAAAAAAAAAAATACTAGCAATGTTTTTCAAAGTTTATTTCTTTTATTTTTAAATTTTTTTATTTTTATTTTACATATCAGTCCCAGTTCCCTCTCTCTCCCTCCTTCCGATGCCACTTCCATCCCCCCCCACTCCACATGTAGAGTGATGCCCTTCAGGAGGGGTCATCTACATCTGTCAAGTCATTTGGAGTAGGGACTGGGCCCTCCCTCCTGCCTCTAGGTTAAGGGAGTATCCCTACATGGGGAATGTGCTCCCAAAGTCCTTTTGTGCCCCAGGAATACATCCTGGCTCCACTGTCTGAGGTCCCTTAGACTGCCCAGGCCTTCTGAGACCCATGTTCAGGGGGTCTGAGTTGGTCCAATGCTGGATTCCCAGGTATCGGTCTGGGGGCCCCTTAGCTCTTCCTTGTTCAGGTCAGCTGTCTGTGTGTTTCTGTAGCCTGGTCTTGTCCTCCCTCTCTGCATCTGGATTCCAGTTCAGCTCAGTGTTTAGCTGTGGGTGTTTGCTTCTGTTTCCATCAGCTACTAGATGAGGGCTCTATGATGGTGGATAAGTTAGTCTTCAATCTCATTATCAGGGAAGGGCATTTATGGTAGACTTTCCACTGTTGCTCAAATTGTTATTTGGAGAGGGAGAGAGAGAACATAAAAGATCTGAAGAGAAAACTGAATCTAGAGAAATGTCCAGAGGCCTACAAGACTGACCCCAAATAGCAATTTAAAAAGGTATGTGTTTATGTGCATGAATGTTTTAACTGTTTCTATGTGTACATGCCACATGTGTGCCTAGTACTCATGAAGGACAGACGAGGTCTGGATCCCCTGGTATTGGAGTTATAGATGGTTTTGAACTATGGTGTGGGTGCTTGGAACTGAGCCTGGGTCCATTGCAGATGGGAACTAACCCTTTCTCCAACCCCAATATTGTTTGTTTGTTTGTTTGTTCATTTGAGACAACCTCCTGTATCCCAGGCTGACCTTGAACTCACTGTGTGGTTTAGAATGGCCTTGACCTTCTGGTTCTCATGTTTCTGCCTCCAAGTGATGGTTACAGAGTACACCATTGCACCTGCCATGACTTCCTCTCAAAACAGCCTAAGATTGGGCAGGGAGTGTAATTTAATGGTGTGGGGAGGGGTGGAGGGCTGCCTCTCAGAACACGACTGTGCCTGTGATCCCCAGCATCACAAAAGTACTAATTTAAAGTATATGTTAAAACTTCCAAAGGCTTAAAATCATAACCCTGTATTATACATTCCATTGTCTACAATGCTTTTTCTCATCTTAGGTTTTGCTCATGGAAGACTCTGAAAAGTATGAAATCTTCAGCCCACAGGAAAGAGAAGAGTTCCTGTTCTGTGTTTTTAAGCATCTCTGCCTTGGAGGGTCCCTTTGTCAGTATGAAGACATGCTTAAGCCCTATCTGGAGACAGCGAAGCTGATCTACAAGGATCTGGTGAGGTAATGGTCTCAGTGTGTACATCCCTAGCCAGGAGAGAACAGTCGTTTTTGTTTAATCCAGTGATTAAACAATCCAGTGAGTCTTCACCCGGTTAACTCTGGCAACTCCTCAGGCCCTTTTGTAGCCTGCCTCGCTCTTCTCCAAGCCAGAAGGATGTTTTTATTTTCAATTTTGTTTGTTGTTTTTTCATGGGATATTTTTTTTCTTCCCAGTGCTGGTATTGAACTCAAGACTTTGACTGATAGCAAGCATTCTAGCGCTAAGGCAGTAGTCCTGTCTTTAGCGTTATCATCACTTTTTGTGTGGTTTGGTGTGAGACACCCTTACACTGCAAAGTAAGCTGCCTTAGAACTCACTGCGACCCGGCTGTCCTGCAGGATGAGACGGCCGGTACTGCAGCGCCCAGAAGTTCTCTCCTTGTTTAGATATGTCCTCAGTCTGTCCTTCAGTCTGTCCTTCAGTCTGTCCTTCAGTCTGTCCTTCAGTCTGTCCTTCAGTCTGTCCTTCAGTCTGTCCTTCAGTCTGTCCTTCAGTCTGTCCTTCAGTCTGTCCTTCAGTCTGTCCTCAGTCTGTCCTTCAGTCTGCCCTTCACTCTGTCCTTCAGTCTGTCCTTCAGTCTGGCCTTCACTCTGTCCTTCAGTCTGGCCTTCACTCTGTCCTTCAGTCTGTCCTTCACTCTGTCCTTCGCTCTGTCCTTCGCTCTGTCCTTCAGTCTGGCCTTCACTCTGTCCTTCAGTCTGGCCTTCAGTCTGTCCTTCAGTCTGTCCTTCAGTCTGTCCTTCAGTCTGTCCTTCACTCTGTCCTTCGCTCTGTCCTTCGCTCTGTCCTTCGCTCTGTCCTTCGCTCTGTCCTTCAGTCTGTCCTTCAGTCTGGCCTTCAGTCTGTCCTTCACTCTGTCCTTCAGTCTGGCCTTCAGTCTGGCCTTCAGTCTGTCCTTCAGTCTGTCCTTCGCTCTGTCCTTCAGTCTGTCCCACCCAGCCCTGTGTTAGCAACTGGCATCTCCTTCCCTCCCCCTCCACTCTCCTTTTAAACTCCAAAGGAACACAAGAGCCCCAAGGATGTATGAGTTTGCTCAGGTAAGTAACTGTGTGTGTGTGTGTGTGAGAGAGAGAGAGAGAGTGTGTGGTATGTGCGTGTGTATGTGTGAGTGTGTGTGTGGTGTGCATGTATATGTGTGAGTGTGTGTTTGAGTGTGTATGTTGTGAGTGTGTGTGTGAGTGTGTGCATGTGTCTGTGTATATGGTGTGTGCACGTGTGAGTTTGTGTGTGTGTGTGAGTATGTGTGGTCTGTGCATGTGTGTGAGTGTATGTGTGTGTGAGAGAGAGAGAGCGTGTGTGTGATGTGTGTAAAACCTTTATTGTAAAGAAGAATAATTTTCATTTAGATGTAATCTTTACCCTTCCAAGTTAATCCCAAGGACATGTTGTTAATTTTAAGTATTCTACTAGGCTCACGTTCTCTCCTTCCGTCCCTCCTTCCCTCCCTTCCTTCCATTTCCAAGCTGGAGAGAAGCTGGGCACTTGAGAACCTCCCCTTCCTTATGAGGACCCCAGTCAGCTCCCAGAACCCAATGGCAGCTGACTGCCGCCTGTGACCCCACTTCCAGGGGGTCCTGATACCCTTTTCTGGCTTCTTTGGGCACGGCATACATGTGCTGTACATACATGCGGACAGGAAAGCATTCAGACACATAAAATATAAATAAATCTTTTCAAAAGAAATAATTCCGAGGCTAGGAATTGGGAGCCGTGCCTATAATTCCAGCCCTGACGAGGGAGACGCATGAGGGTCACTGGCTAGCCTGGTCTACATACTGATTCCAGAGCAGCCTAGGCTCCATAGTGAGATTGTCTTTTAAAAAAAGGGAGGGAGGGAGGGAGGGAGGGAGGGAGGGAGGAAGGGAGGGAGGGAGGGAGGGAGACCATAGAAACATGGAAGTAACAAGATGGCTCGGCAGGTAAAGATTCTTGCTCTACTAGCGCATCACGAACTCAGTCCCTGGAAGCCACGTAACGTGAGGAGAGAACAGACTACAAGGCTGACGACTGATGCTGTGCGAAAGAAATCAAATAAAAAGAAAACATTTACAGGAAAAGCATGCATGCCCAGCCAACGTCAGACTGCAGTGTGTTCTGCGCATTTGCAGCTCCTGTGAACCCAGGAGACTGCGTGCCAGCCACCCGTGTACATGCGAGCGCCCTGCCCTGCCCTGCCCCAGGCATGTGGAAAGTCTCACTGCTCTATGCGGTGGGAAGGGCTCTCTAGGGTGTTTGAAACCAATAGCTCTAGGTCTTACACACCGCAGAAAAGCTCTTTCCCACCAGACCCTCCTCATAATCGAACCGGCAGCTTCCCCTACACTTACAAAGCGCAATTGATGTCTATCCGTTATACGTAATAATGGGTTTCACCATATTTAATGTAAATGTGTGTAGTGTGTGTTGGTTGAATTCCCCCTGTGGCCCTCTTCTACATTTTCTGTGTGTTAAAATTTTTAAAAGACGTAAAGAGTAACAACTGTTCATAAAAAACATCAGCTAACTGATGATATATTATTTTGTTCTGATTTATCTGTATGTGGATGTGTGCACAAGTCCAAGGATGCTGGAAAAGGGTGGTGGATCCCTGCAGCCAGGGTTACAAGCCACCTGATGTGGGTTCTAGGAACCAAACCCAGCTCCTCTGCCAAAACAGCAATCACTCTCTCTTTTTCAAACTATTCTGTGGGCATTTTGTCTGCATGCATGTCTGTATACCACATGTATGCCCGGTGCCCAGGGAGCCAGAAGAGCATGTCAGATCCCCAGGAACTGGTAAGAAGGGCGTTTGTGAGCTGCCACGTGCATCCTGGAAACTGGCCCCAGATCCCCTGTCAGGGCAGTGGGTGCTCAACCGCTGAGCCATCTCTCCAGCCTTCAGGCTTCTTATATTTTAAATATGCCCTTTTTTCCTCCTCTCAGTGTTCGGAAACATCCTCGAACCAAGGAAATACAAATTACGTCCTCTGTGTTTAAAGTGAAGGCCTACGTGAGTACCGGTATTCTTGATTACTTCTTGCGGATGCTGTTGCTATGCTCGTGGCTTAGGAAGCCGGACACTGTTAGCCTGGGAGAAAAGATGGTGATGCTAAGTACGTTATAAAATTCAAGCGTGATAGGTATAGCTCCTCCGCGGGAGTCGAGCGGGAACCTGGGGCCCGGAGCAGAGGCAGCCAGTGTGGAAGAAGAGTGATTGCTCTCAGTATCTCTCCCCAGTCGGCACAGAACAGCCCACTACACCTTGAACACTAACGGCTTTCCCAACCCTTCCAAAACTGCAAACTCCTTCCACGGTCCTCCCCAAAGCATCAGTCAGGTCTGTCGCAGCAGAACTGCACTCTCTGGTACCCAGTTCTGTGCTCTCTTTCGTGTTGGCCAGCGTAGGGGAGGAGCCGGTTTATTTGCCTCACATGCCCCAGCCTTATTCAAGGCAGTAGCTCAAGCAGGGCCAAGGAAAAGTGCTGCTTACCAGCTTGCCTCACGGCTTGTTGAGCCTGCTTTCTCGCGTGATCCAGACCACCGTCCAGTGTTGGCACCACCATCCATCATCAGTCAAGAAAACGCCCCGCAGACCAAACTGATGGAGGTGACTCCTTAAGAGAGACCCCTCTCCCCAGATATGTCTAGGCTTGGGCCACACTGACAAAACCAAACTGCACACATGGCAGGCATTTTACCCACTGAGCGCCTCACTAGTTCATGAAGCTCTTCTGTAAAACTGATAGTCAGGAAAGGCACAAACTTGGAGCCCCAGCACCCAAGGGACTAAGGCAGAGAGCTACTGAGCTCTAGTATAACCTGCTCTACATAGGGAAAACCCCATCTCAGCACACACACGCGCACGCGCACACGCACACGCACACACACACACACACACGTGCGCACACACGTGCACACACAGAGAAAAGCCAGTGGGCATAGATAGTGGTAGATAGTGGCTCACATCTGGGATCCCAGAGCAAAGCAGGGTCACCATCAGTTTGAGACTAGCCTGGGTATACAATTAAACAAAGCACAACAAAATAGCAAAAATAGCATGGAAAGAACATGATTGGACTGTCCATTCCTTGAGGACAAGAGTTACAGTTGTGGTACATGTGTTAATAGATTTGTACTGTTAATACTATTGGCAGTTTATTGCCGAGTTATTATCAAAAAATGTTGTATATGTTTCATGATTTTCGTTTACTGAGACAGACATGTTGCTCTGCATTCCAGACTGGCCTCAATCTCAATCCTCTGCCTCAGCCCCCAAAGGACGGGGTTAAGATGTGTGCTACAATCCTGCCTATGTTTCATGATGCTTGGGCAGAAAAATGTGTGCTAGTCAGACTTCTTTGCATGGGGTTGAACCCTGAATAATCCAGGTTTGTCTTTTCAGGACTCTGCTGGCCTGTGCTACCCTTCAGCTAAAGAGCATGAACAGACATTCTCTTACTTTGTCGTGGACCCCATCAAGCGCCATGTGAATGTCTTATACCATTGCTATGGTGTCGGGGAGATGGCCTAGCGTTGTTTAAGCCATCGCTAGTGCTGCTCCTTAATTGTGGTGTCTCTGTGTCAGCGATAACGAATGGATGGACAGACTTCAAGCTGAAGAAGGCCAACCTGAAGTGCCTGTCTCTCCATTTGCCCAGCACACTCATGCAGGGACCCTGATGGACCCTGCACAGAGCAGAAAGGCACAGATTACGTTCATTCTGTCAAGATGCGCCCAGTCTGTGTCCTATATTTTGAAATTGTTTAGGAGGCAGAAGCAGGGCGATCTGTGTGAGTTAGAGGCCAGCCTGGTCTACAGAGCTAGTTCCAGGACAGCCAGAGCCACATAGAGAAATGGAAGTTTATGTCTCTACAGTTAGGAAAAACATTGAATTCTTTTGCTTTATTTTTTTCCACTTAAAATCCTCAATTAAAAATTATTGTAAATTCTCATTATATAACACATTAAAACTCTTGCTGCCATACAGTTTCCAGTTAATACACAGTAGTGACACATATGGTATGGAGTACATCAGAGGTGGTGTTTCAGAGAGTGGAACACAGCGCTCTATGCACGCTAGGCACTGTGATATGTCAGTACAAGGCCTCACTAGCTTAGTGTGGCCTCAAACCTGACATGTAGCCACGGACAGTTCCTGTCCCTCTTGATGCTGCACCCTGGGTGCTAGAGGGACCGTTAAAGGCACCAAGGACTGTCTACCTCATGGGTTCTTTTTTCTTCTTTTTCTTTTTTTGTTGTTTTGTTTTGTTTTTCAAGACAGGGTTTCTCTGTGTAGCTTTGGAGCCTGTCCTAGTACTCACTTTGTTGACCAGGCTGGCCTTGAACTCACAGAGATCCGCTTGCCTCTGCCTTCCAGGTGCTGAGACTAAAGGTACGCACCACCACTGCTAGCTGTTGGATTTTTCATTCCACCATTATTTACTGTGGCCCTGAGGGCGTTGCTTAACCTTTCCTTCAAAAATAGTTTTGAAAATTCTAAAAATTAAAACATATCTTGGGTTCCAAGGGTGCCAAGAATATAGTTTAAGGCTACTAGCTGTGCAGGGATGGTGCACACCTTTAATCCCCACACTTGGGAGGCAGAGGCAGGTGGATCTCTGTACATTTGAGTCTGGCCTGGTTTCCAGAGTGAGTCCCAGAACAGCCAGGGCTGTTACACAAAGAAAAACCCTGTCTCAAAAAAACAAAACAAAAAAAACCAAAAACAACAACAAAAAACAACAAAACACACACACACAAAAAAAAAAAAAAAAAGAAAGAAAGAAAGAAAGAAAGAAAGAAAGAAAGAAAACCAGGGCCTGTGTCTAGTTGTGTTTTTATATTAATCAGTTAGTTTGCTTTATATGCGAAGGCTTGTTGCTTGAGGAAGGGTCTTGGAATTCACTGCATAGACGGAGCTGGTCTCCAAGCTTATAGTCTTCCCCTCCCTGCCCCCAGCGACGCTGAAGCAGGGGCTCCTTCATTCCCCGTGGTACCCTTCATACATCCCTTCATCCCAGCATCTGACACAGCACCTGGCCTTGGAGAGACCCTCAGCAAATGCCCGCGTCCTGACTGACGAAGGGAAGGAAGCTGATCCGTAGAGTGAACTTGTGGAGTGTGTGGGGTGAGGTAGAGTGTCCCTCCTGCAGGGGGTACAGACACAGAGCGCCTCTGTAAGGCTTCAGCGCACCAGCGCACGCAGCCTGCATGCCCATCTTAAGCTCTGCCCCAGCTCAGTCCCTCCAGTTATCTCTGAAGCATTTATTGAAGTTTTTGAACTGTCAGGACCTGGATTTAGCTGTGCAGTGTGGGGTGAGATACAGAGCCTGGGAACATGCCTCGGGCCACACAATCCCTGGAAAATAACCGAAGCCTGTAGAAGCCATTTTCAAAAAAAAAAAAAGCAAGCTGAGTCAACTGAGAGTAGAAAGGTCTGGGTTTGGACAGCTGAGCATGTGACAGCATGGTCATATGAATGGGGACTTCAAAACATTGTTCAGAAATCCCAGCTGCTACTTAAGGGATTGTAATAAGGCATTAGATAGAGCCATGTGAAGGCTGGGACATACGGGGCATTGTAGCCCCCGTGAGCAAACAAAGCTCCAGAAGCATGGGAGGCGTGGGAAGCATGGGTGCATCTGAGAGGGTGGCTGAGACGGGGGCGCCCTGGCCAGGACTCTGCGTGCGGCAGGAAGGCAGAACCACAGGGAGACAGCTCCTTCTGACATAGGCAACACAGGCATCATCAGCTGACTCTGCTGGGTGGGAGCGTCACAATGCAGAACCCTGGAAAGATTACTCATGCACTGAGGAGAGGAAGGAAGTTCTGGTGGCTGAGGCATGCTGGGAGCTGTCAGAGCATCGTGCCTCCAGCTCAGAGTCCACACCCACTGAAGGCTGTTTGGACATCATGAAGAAAAGACAGGGAATGCTGGGGAGGTGGGCCAAGTCAGGGCCGGGGATGCAGCCCCGTGACTGAATGTTCCCTCACAGGCACAGACCTCTGGGTTGGATCCCCAGCACCTCAGGAAACAGAGAACTGGAGGCAGGAATGTCGTGACTTCAAGGCCACCTTCAGCTATATATTAACCCTGAGGCCAGCCTGGGAGACGGGAATCCCTCTAAGTTCAAGGCCAGTCTGGTCTATAGTGCGAGTTCCTGGACAGCCAGGGTTACACAGAGACACCCTGTTCTCAGAAAACCAAAGCAAGCCAAAACATCAACAAAACGACAAAGATGGCTCTGTGCTGAGAGGCGCTTGGTGACAAGACTAACAGACCTGATTTCAACCCCAGGACCCAAACAGTGGAAGAAGATGCTTGCAAGTCGTCCTGTGACCTCTGTGACCTCTATACTCACACAATAAATAAATATAATTTTAAATGCATTTAAATCAGGACTGGGAGCATAGCCCCACACTAGAGCCCAGGCGTATAGTGTGTGAGCTCCTGTGTTCAACCCCAAAGTCACACAAGAGAAAAAAGGAGAATAAGATAAAATCAAACGTGGCCCAAAATAGAAAGAGTTAGCCAACTGAGTGAGTTCTGAGGTGACAGGGCTCTGAGGACCCGGAAGTGGCATCTGTGGGGGGAAGTTGTGGTTAGATGGGGAAATCCCTCAGCTGAGCCCTCCGTTTTTCTTCTTATTCTCTGAGCCTTTGTTCTGATTCATGAGCAGAGAGCGGTAGGGATTGCTCTCGACCATGCTCAACCAGCTTTGGTCCCCACACTCAAAAACAGCTTTGCAGCCCCTAATGGCTGGTTGGAGGCTTCTTAAGGAACACGCTCTCCTAAATTCTCTCAACCAATTACTCAGCACTCAATGGTACAAACTCATACAGCTGGGTGTGGCAGCATACACCTATAATCCTAATGCTTGGGAGGCTGATACAAGAGGATCCCGGGAGTTTCAGGCCAGCCTGGAAAAATAGACTGAGCCCTTATTTCAAAACAAACAAAAACCTAGCATCCATTCTGTAAGTGTTGGCATTCATTTCGTGTTTGTTATCATTTCCTAGCATGTTCCAGCCAGGATCCACATAGTATGTGCAAATAATGGTTTGGAATGGAGAGTTGTGCTGGTAGTCTTAGTACTAGAGAAGCCAAGGTGGGGATTCCTGCAAGTTTGAGGCCAGCCTGACCTACAAAATGATAGCCTGACTGGAGACAAAGCAAACAAAGGCTGGAAAAGTGACTCAGAAGTTAAGAGGCATCAGTGCTCATAAAAAGCCTGAATGTGTTTCCCAGCAGCACACGTGACTGCTCACAAGCCTCTGTACCCAGCTCCAGGGATCTGACCTCCCCAGTCATGCATGCATGTGCACACAGACACAGGTACACATACTTTATACTTTATGCATAATTTATACATAAAATTCTTTTCAGAGTTTGCATTCTCTTTTTTTGGTTTTGTTTTGTTTTGTTGGGTTTTTGTTTGTTTGTTTGTTTTTTGAGACAGGGTTTCTCTGTATTGCTTTGGATCCTGTCCTGGAACTAGCACTGTAGATCAGGCTGGCCTTGAACTCATAGAGATACGCCAGCCTCTGCCTCTCCTGGGATTAAAGGCATGCACCACCAACTCCCCGCTGAGGGTAGAAGTTAAAGTTCAGTGTGTTTTTGAAAGGTGTATTTTTATTTTTGTGTGTGAGTATGTCCCGTGTCCAAGTGCTCAAGGAGGCCAGAAGAGGGTGTCTAACCCTGAGACCGAAGTTGCAGGCAGATTTAAGTCACACAATGTAATTGCTGGGAACTGAATTTTATGCCCCGGAAGAGCGGTGAGCACCCTTAACCCCTGAGCTGTCTCTGCAGCTCTCATGTCAGTCTTGCGCATGGGAGTATTGCACATTTTGAAAGACCCCTGTGACCATTACGTAATAAATGGGTCCAAGAAGCCATGTAGAAGTGGGAAGACATTATCTGAACTAATGACTATGGAAAGCGGTTGAGCTACATGGCTTCTATGAAGATGAAGTATTTTGGGAAGAGCTGGGCCCTCTTCCTGAATTTGTCTTGCAAATATATATTCATTTTTGTTTTGTCTAGCAAAAATATATTTATTGCTAGTGCCCTAGAAGGTAACTATATTCGGAAATAGTGCCTTTAAAGAGATAATTTAAATGAGGTTATATAGGGAGACTCATATGGGTAAACCAATCTTATTATTGTTCTTAGCAGGAAAACAGGTTAGAACACAGACAGGAGCTGGCCAAGATGGCTCAGGGATCAAGGTGGTAGCTGCATAAACCTTCCACCTGAGTTTGGCTCCTACAACCATGGACAGAAGAGAGAAACAACTCCTAAAAGTTCTCCTCTGATTCCTACAATGTGTGGCACACACACATGAATAAACATTTTTTTTTTTTGAAAAATAACAGAGGTAGGCTAACAGGGAAGAATGTGCAGAAACCAGGGATACAAACAAGAATTAAACCTCGGGAGAAACCAACCTCAGAAAGGCCTTAACCTTGGGTCTCTGCCTGAGGGAACTGTGGGGAAGCTTTCTGCTGTTTAGACCCGCCAACTCTGCAGAGTGTGTTGCGACAGCCGTCTAAAATAACGCCCGGAGGGAAGCGGATGCTCCAGATGCTGCCCCGAACCTGGAACTAGTGCACGTGTTGGTAGATTTCAAGCAGACTTGTGTGCTGCCTGCCGGTTTAGAGCTTGTAGGATGATTGGGAGTTAGCGTGGTGAGGGCAGGGGACGAAGGCTTTTCGACCAAGAGGGACGGGAATGAGAGATGGGCGACTGTGTCTGGAAGCCTTGGACACGTGTCCTGAAGATGGAGTCACCCTTAACTGCTTCCTGGGTAATGCTGGTGAGATACACAATAGGGACCAGCCGAAGTTTTAAATGGGTGAACAGGGGTGAAAGTGTCCCTCGAGAGAACCGGTGTGGATGGTAAAAAATCCGTGGGAACAGGAGAGACTGGATGGAGGACTGGGAGAGCAGCCAGGAACTGACTGGGAAAACTGAGGTGTTAGTTGAGAAGGGGCTGACGTCCCTGAGAAGGTCAGATGGACCAGAGACATCTGTCACACACACACACACACACACACACACACACACACACCAGGCACACCCTGCACCGTTTTCTGTATAGACAACAGCCCTTCCTAGAACTCATTTATTTATTTATTTATTTATTTATTTATTTATTTATTTATTTATTTTGAGGCAGGGTTTGCTCTGTGTAACAGTCCTAAATGTCCTGGAACAAGATTTGTAGACCAGGCTGACCTCAAACTCATAGGGCTCCACCTGCCTCTGCCCCCCAAGCGCTGGAATTAAAGAAATGTGCCATCACTACCCAGCACCAACTCACCTCTTACAGTAGCCTGTGGGGAGTCAGCATAGAGGCCCACAACACATGCTCTGTAGGGAAACTGAATACATGTTTGTAAAATAGAAAAGTAATCTGCGTGAGTGTCAGCATTGAATGAAAACCAAGGAAAAGTGATAAATAGGTGGAGGAAATGTTTCAAGATTTGAAAATTGAAATAAAGGCAATAAAGACAACATAAACCCAGGGAACTCAAGAAATGGAAAATTTGGGTAAACAAACAGGAATCCAGATGCAAGCATAACCAACAGAATACAAGAGATGGAAGAGAGAATCTCAGGCATTGAAGATAAACTAGAGGAAATAGATTCATCGGTCAAAGAAAATGTTAAATCCAACAAATCCTTCACACAAAATATTCAGGAAATCTTGGACACCATGAAAAGAACGAACCTAAGAATAGGGATAGAAGGAGGAGAAGAATTATGCCTGACTTCTCAATGGAAACGCTGAAGGCCAGAAGGTCTTGAACAGGCGTTATGCAGACATTAAGAAGCCATGGATGCCATCCCAAACTACTATACCCAGCAAAACTCTCAATCACCATAGATGGAGAAAACAAGATATTCCATGACAAAACCAGATATAAAAAATACCTATCCACAAATAAGAAGGCCATTTCATATTCGTCACAAGAAAAATCTATAGCATGAATAATGAAGACACAGAGACTGATACTGGGGTTTAAGCTGTAGATTACAAAAGCAAAGCAGACAAGCCAGTAGATCTTACCTGTACCTCAGGTCAGACAAAAAGGGTGATCCTGAAACTGCTCCCGACTTCACTGCTCCTCAGATTCACCCAGACTGCTATGTTCTCCTCAATGTGGCTACAGACCAACTCTCAGACTGAATGCCTCTCAGACTGAATACCTCTCAAATCCTGGGATCAAAGGCAGGAACTCTGATTCACTCTCCTATAGTCCACTGTGGTCTCGGACTCATAGCTGCTTCTACCTCTTTAATCCTGAGTCCTGGGATTAAAGGTGGGTACCACCACTGCCTGATCTCTATAGCTTGAGGCTGGGTTTGCTTTCTGAATATGTCTCCACGAAGATCCAAAAAGATAACACTAAATGCCTACATAAAGAAGCTGGAAAAGGGCTGGAGAGATGGCTCAGTGGTTAAGAACACTAGCTGCCCTTCCAGAGGTCCTGAGTTCAATTCCTAGCAACCACATAGTGGCTCACAACCATCTGAAATGAGATCTGGTACCCACTTCTGATCTGCGGGGATACATGTATACATAATAAATAAAAACAAATCTTAAAAAAAAAAAAAGCTGGAAAAATCCCACACTAGTGAATTAAGAGATAACTGAAAGTACTAGAACAAAAAAAGAAGCAAACTCACCCAGAAGGAGTAGATGGCAAGAAAGTCAAATTGAGGGCTGAAATTAATAAAATAGAAACACAGAAAACTGTAACGTGAGGTTTTTCTGGCCCGGCTGGTCCTGCCACACCAGGACTGGGCCCCAAGGAAACACAAAACTCAAGTCCATATGGATCGAAGACCTCAACATAAATCCATCCACACTGAACCTCTTAGAAGAGAAAGTGGGAAATACATTTGAACTCATAGGCACGGAAAACTACTTCCTAAATCCCAGTAGCACAGACACCGAGCATAACAATAAATGGGACCTCCTGAAACTGAGAAGCTTCTGTAAAGCAAAGGACATGATCAACAAGACAAAACAGCAGCCTACAGAATGGGAAAAGATCTTCAGCAGTCCCACATATGACAGAGGGCTGGCCTTCAAAATATACAGAGAACTCAAGAAACTAGACACCAAACTACCAAATAATCCAATTTAAAATGGGGTACAGATCTAAACAGAGAATTCTCAACAGAATAATCTCAAATGGCAGAAACACACGTAAGGAAATGCTCAACACCCTTAGTCATCAGGAAATGCAAATCAAAATCACTCTGAGATTCCATCTTACACTAATCAGAATGGCAAAGATCAAAAACACCAATGACAGCTTATGCTGGAGACGATATGGAGAAAGGAGAACACTCCTCCATTGCTGGTGGGAGAGCAAACTTGTACAGCTGCTGTGAAAATCAGTATGGTGATTTCTCCAAAAATTAGGGATCAACCTACCTCAAGCCCCTGTAATACCACTATTGGGCATATACCCAAAGAAAGAACATTCACACCACAAGGTGTGAATCAACATTACTTGTAATAGCCAGATCTTGGAAACAACACAGATGCCCCTCGACTGAAGAATGGATAAAGAAAATGTGGTATATTTATTCAATGGAGTACTACTCGGTTTTAAGAAATGATGACAACTAAAATTCACAGGCAACTGGACAGAAATATATATATACACACATACATACATATATATATCCATCCTGAGTGAGGTAATCCAGATCCAGAAAGATAAATATAGTATTACTCACTCATAAGTGGATACCAGACATAAAACAAAAGATATCCAGCCTACAATCCACTATCCCAGAGAAGCTAGAACCATCTTCCAGAAACAGATGGAAGCAGATGCAGAAATCCACAATTAACCAATGGGCCAAGCTCCTGGAACACTCGAAGTGAGGGAGGAGTGATAATATGAACAAAGGAGTCAAGATCGTGATGAGGAAACCCACAGAATCAGCTGACCTGAGCTAGTGAGAGACACTGACTCAGGTCTAACAAATGGGGAGCTTGCGTAAGACTCTCTTAATATGGGTGACAATGGTGTGACTGGGACAATATATGAGGCCACTGGCAGTGTGTCTAAGATCTAACTATAATGCACAAACTGACTTAGTGGAGCCCATTGTATAGAGAGAGCTACCTTGCTCAGCCTAGACACAGGGGTGTGGGGTGGAGAGATGCCTTTGTCCTTACCTTGCTGAGGAGCAGATGTGCGTGGGGGGAGTGGGAGGAGCTGGAAGAGAGGAGGGAGGGGGAACTGGGATTAGAAGGCAAAAAATACATTAATAAAAAAATCCATCAAGAGGGAGTCTCAATTCTGAACATCTATATCCTCAATTCAAGGACACCCTCATTTGTAAAAGAAACACTACTAAATCTTAAATCACACATCAAGCCCCACACACTAATAGTGGGAGACTTCAACACTCCTCTCTCACCAATGGACAGATCTTTCAGACAGAAACTTAACAGAGAAATAAAGGAACTAACAGATGTGACTCAAATGGGCCTTACAAACATCTATAGAACATTTCATTCAAATACAAAAGAATTTAACTTTTTCTCAAAACAAAGAATCAACGAGACAAAGAATTGGTTCTTCAAGAAAATAAACATGATAGATAAAAATTTATCCAAAATAACCAAAAGACAGAGAATATCCAAATTAACTAAATCACATATGAAAAGGGGGGCATAACAACAGACACTAAAGAAATCCAAAGAATCATCAGGTCATACTTCAAAAACCTGTAATCCACATAAATGGAAAATTTAAAGGAGATGAGCAATTTTCTGGATAAATACGACATACCAAAATTAAATCAAGACCAGACAAATAAATTAAATAGACCTATAATCCCTTTGGAAATAGAAACAGTCATCAAAATCTCCCAACCATAAAAGCCCAGGGCCAGTGGTTTTAGTGAAGAATTCTACCAGAATGTCAAAAGGGAGCTAATACCAATACTCTTCAAATTGTTCCATACAATAGAAACAGAAGGAACATTGCCAAAATCTTTTTATGAGGCTACAATTACCCTGATACCCAAACCACACAAAAACACAACTAAGAGAATTACAGACTAATCTCCCTCATGAACATTGATGCAAAAATATTCAATACTGGCAAACTGAATCCAAGAACACATCAGAAATATCACCCACCATGACCAAGTAGGCTTCATCCCATGGATGCGGGGATGGTTCAACATAAGAAAATCTATCAGTGTGATCCACCATATAAACAAACTGAAAGAAAAAAAAAAACCACATGGTCATCTCACTAGATGCTGAAAAAGCCTTTGACAAAATTCAACACTTATGTGATAAAGGTCTTGGAGAGAGCAGGGATACAAGGAACATACCTGAACATAATAAAAACAATACACAGCAAGCCAACAGCCAACATCAAACTGAATGAGGAGAAACTCAAGGCGATTCCTCTAAAACCAGGAGCAAGACAAGGCCGCCCTCTCTCTATATATCTCTTCAATATTGTACTTGAAGTTCTAGCTAGAGCAATAAGACCACAAAAGGAGATCAAAGGGATACAGATTGGAAAGAAGTCAAACTGTCACTATTTGCAGATGATATGATAGTGCACATAAGTGACCCCAAAAACTCTACTAGGGAACTACAACAACTGATAATCACCTTCAGTAATGTAACAAGATACAAGTTTAAAAGCAAAAACAGTAGCCCTCCTATACAAATGATAAATGGGCTACGAAAGAAATCAGAGAAACATCACCCTTTACAATAGCCGCAAATAACATAAAAATCTGGGAGTAAGTCTAACAAAACAAGTGAAAGACCTATATGACAGGGATGCTAAGTCTTTGAAGAAAGAAACCGAAGGGAGTGGGGTCAGGGTAAACCGTGGAAGGGGAAGAGTATAATTCAATAAAAATGGCCAAAAATTAATATGAGAGGACACAGTTCAAAGACTTTTTACATCAAAAAGAAAGACAGAAGGAAGGAAGGAAGAGAGGGAGGGAGGGAGGAGGGAGGGAGAGCAGGAGGGAGGGAGGGAAGGAAGGCAGGAGGGAGGGGGAGGGAGGAGGGAGAAAGGGAGGGAGGGAGGAGGGAGGGAGGGAAGGAAGGCAGGAGGGAGGGGGAGGGAGGAGGGAGAAAGGGAGGGAGGGAGGAGGGAGGGAAGGAAGGCAGGAGGTAGGTAGGGAGGGAGAGAGGGAAGGAGGGAGGGAGGGAGTAAAGGAAAGAAAGGAGGGAGGGAGGAAGGGAGGGAGGGAGGGCAGGAGGGAGGGGGAGGGAGGAGAGTAATCTGGCCTGGGATCCATTACAATTCTCCTATCCCTGCTTCCTCGATGGTGCTATTGTCCAGCATGTCCAGCAGAAGCCTGGCAGTGGTGGCCCATGCCTTTAATCCCAGCACTCGGGAGGCAGAGGCAGGAGGATCTCTGTGAGTTCAAGGCCAGCCTGGTCTACAGAGCAAGTTCCAGGACAGGCTCCAAAGCAATACAGAAAAACCCTGTCTCAAGAAAACAAGCAAACAAAAAGTCCAGTAGAGAAGTAACTATATTTTGTCTATTGTTGTACCTCAGAACCAGAATTCTTCTCTGTCACTGATGAGCTTTATGTCTCTGAGAAAATCACTCACATCAGTGCATCCCAGAGACCTCTGTGGTAAAGGGACTGTTTCACATCAGCCCCCCACAATACCACAGCCACAGCCACACGTGTGAAGTTCTCTGTGCCTTTGGTGGCTGTCCTATCAAACAGTGCAGAACAAACCCCAGAAACCTCAGGCTCCTCCTCAAAGGAGGGGACTGTGACCCAGGTTCTGTCAGATCCAGCACTTTGCCATTCCAGCTCCCACAGATGAAAGAGCTTCCCAGAAGAGAGCAAGTCCCGCCCCGCCCCAAACAAGATGCATCACCAACGAATGTGACACGATACTTTGCACATATAGAGAAGTGAACAGATATTAATCAGTTGTATATAAATGATGTTTTTGACTGCCCATGGTCTGCATACTGTACCAGAAACTGGAGAAATTCAGGGTGTATTTGAAGAGAAGTCAGAGCTATGGGAAGATGACAGAGGAGTTGAGGGGGCTGAGTCAAGGTTAAACAATTGATACTGTTTAGAGAGACAGACAGGCAAGGTTTATGATGGAATTTAGCATAGAAGAAGTTATTAAATCATATCAGCCATTCTTCATTCATCAGACAGAACCCTAGGGAAGTACATAGGTATTAAGACTTGTTTCCAAGCCAGGCAGTGGTGGTGCAGCCTTTATTCCCAGCAGTTGGGAGGCAGAGGCAGGTGGATCCCTGTGATTTCAAGGTCAGCCTGGTCTACAGAGTGAGTTCCAGGACAGCCAGAGCTGTAACACAAAGAATTCTGCCTTTAAAAACAAACAAACAAAACAACAACAACAACAGCAAAAAACCCATTATCTCAAACTTTCAAACTTCTGAATATTGTCTGTCAGCTTTTAGCTAACATTCAGAATGCCACTTTTAGTGATTTTTACAACACAAAATGTTATCAACTATTTTCAGCAATTAAATATACATAATGTACTAGGTATAAATATTTCTGGAATAAGTGGTGAGGTAATGAATGTGTTTATTTAGATACACAAATTTACATAAATGACCTTATTTTAAGAACAAAACTATGTAGACTATAACAAACTGCCAATACAGGTGGACAGTTTAACATTTCCTGCTTCACTGAGAAGTCTTTCAGACACACTACGGCCTATGGGCTGAAGATGGATGCGCCAACATCACAGAAGGAGTTTGGATGACTGTCCAGACAGCTAAATGTATCTGTCAATTCTAGAGTTTATATATTATCCTTCTGTGGCCTTTGATGTAGTTGAAGACAGATAGTTATAGTTATGGTTTTCCTTAGTTATGATGTAAGTTAAATTGCATATAAAACTTTAGACTCACAAAGATAGGATAGATGATAAGATTTTTCTATAAATTTTTCCAAATGTAAATGGACTAAATATTAATAACTATAGTTCTTATTCAATAACTGTTTTGTTATATGTTAAACTTTAACATATAAACTTTAACTATGTTAAAGTTGAAACCTTTCTTTTTATTTGGACAGAAAAGAGGATATGATGGGGATGTCCTTTTGTATATATGTTTCTCTTATTGGTTAATGAATAAAACACTGTTTGGCCAATGAGGTAGGGAGATAGGCGGGACTAGGAGATGAGGAGAATTCTGGGAAAGGAAGGCAGAGAGAGCCTGCTAAGGAGTTGCCATGTAAAGACCAGGAAGAAAGGACACATCAGGCATTCTCCAGTAAGATAAGACCATGTGGAAATACATAGATTAATAGAAATGGGTTAATAATTAAGACAGAACTAGCCAATAAGAAGCCCTAGCCATTGGCCAAAACTTTAATAATTACTATAGCGTCTGTGTGTTTATTTGGGGCTAACAGCTATGGGACAAGAAACCTTCTGTAACAATATAATGTCTTGGTTCTCAAATGTTATAATGTCACAGAATTACCATGATGATTCAATAAGCCCCAGATTGCACCTGCACATGTTGGTGTATGCCTGCCAGGAGTTGAGGCCAGCCTGGGCTAAAGACCCTGTCTCAAAGCAAGGCAAACAAAAACTCTAACTGAACGTTACACTACAGTATATGTAACTTTTTGCTCTTATTTTCTGATAAACCCAAGCTAACTTTGAGCTTGCTCAAGCTCTCTGCTTCAGCCTCCCATATATAGTAGTACTTTACAGGAGCAGCCTACATCCATCCATCGTTGTTACCATACCATACAGGAGCAGCCTACATCCATCCATCGTTGTTACAATACCATACAGGAGCAGCCTACATCCATCCATCGTTGTTACAATACCATACAGGAGCAGCCTACATCCATCCATCGTTGTTACAATACCATACAGGAGCAGCCTACATCCATCCATCGTTGTTACCATACCATACAGGAGCAGCCTACATCCATCCATCGTTGTTACAATACCATACAGGAGCAGCCTACATCCATCCATCGTTGTTACCATACCATACAGGAGCAGCCTACATCCATCCATCGTTGTTACAATACCATACAGGAGCAGCCTACATCCATCCATCGTTGTTACAATACCATACAGGAGCAGCCTACATCCATCCATCGTTGTTACAATACCATACAGGAGCAGCCTACATCCATCCATCGTTGTTACAATACCATACAGGAGCAGCCTACATCCATCCATCGTTGTTACAATACCATACAGGAGCAGCCTACATCCATCCATCGTTGTTACCATACCATACAGGAGCAGCCTACATCCATCCATCGTTGTTACCATACCATACAGGAGCAGCCTACATCCATCCATCGTTGTTACCATACCATACAGGAGCAGCCTACATCCATCCATCGTTGTTACAATACCATACAGGAGCAGCCTACATCCATCCATCGTTGTTACCATACCATACAGGAGCAGCCTACATCCATCCATCGTTGTTACAATACCATACAGGAGCAGCCTACATCCATCATCCATCGTTGTTACAATACCATACAGGAGCAGCCTACATCCATCCATCGTTGTTACAATACCATACAGGAGCAGCCTACATCCATCCATCGTTGTTACAATACCATACAGGAGCAGCCTACATCCATCCATCGTTGTTACAATACCATACAGGAGCAGCCTACATCCATCCATCGTTGTTACAATACCATACAGGAGCAGCCTACATCCATCCATCGTTGTTACAATACCATACAGGAGCAGCCTACATCCATCCATCGTTGTTACAATACCATACAGGAGCAGCCTACATCCATCTATCATTGTTACAATACTAAACAATACACGCACCTGAACGGAGTAGGGCTTTGTACAATGGGCCCAACCTCAAAATACAAAAGAGCCAGACTGTATAGGTTAGCCAACCACAGAAATCAATCTGTGTCAACACCGCCGAGTCAACAGAGCAGAACCCTGGCACTCTCAACTGGGTGATGGTGGTACAAACCTTAATACCAGCACTCAGGAGACAGAGACAGGTAGAGCTCTGAGTTCAAGGCCAGCCTGGTCTACATAAAGAGTTCCAGCACAGCCAGGGCTACACAGAGCAGCCCTGTCTCAGAAAACCAAATTTACATTTTAAAAATGTTTCATTTATCTCTATGTGTACGAGTCTTGCCTGTATGTATGTCTATGTGTGTCTGTGTCATACATGTGTCTGGGGCCCACAGTGGACAAAAGAAGGTGTCAGACTCCCTGGAGCTGGAGTTATAAACAGTTGTGAGCTGTCATGTGGGTGCAAGCGACCACATTCTGTAAGGAGTACGGTTTTTCCGCCTGCTGCCGCCGAGTCAGCCCCAAAGAATACACAGAGACTCTGTATTAGATACTATACTGTTGGCCAGTTACTACTTTTTTATCAGCTAGCTCTGTCTTAAGTATTAACCCATTTCTGCTGATCTATGTATTTTCACATGGCCTTCTCTTACCGGGGAGGCGGCTGGCATCCAGCTCTCTCCAGACTCTCCATCTTGACTCCTCCTAACTATTTCCTGTTCCTCCTTGTCTCCTAGTCCCTCCTATCTTCCTTTCCTATTGGCCAATGGTGCTTTATTATTAACCAGTATGAAAAACATATACAGAATGACATCTCCCATCAACATTCGGGTCTGGAAGAGCAGCAAATGCTGAGTCGCCTCTCCAGTCCAATCATTTCTTTTTTCTTTCTTTGTTTGCTTGTTTAGTTGCATCGGGGTCTCACTATATAGCTTTGACTGCTCTGGAACTGAGTATGTAGGCCAGGATTGTCTCAAACTTACAGGCCGCCTCTGCCTCCCAAGGAGAGGGATTAAAGGCATGCTTTTCTTGACTTTTACATTTAAACTGTGTATTATTTGCTTTTTGTGCAGTTATTCATTTTACGGTGACATGTTTGTCAATACTTCTTTTCTGTTGATTTCCTCTCATTCCTCCTGTATCCTGCACCCCAACTTATACCCACCCACCCCCAGCATCTCCTGTACAGTTTCATGTCACATGAATCCATCCCCCTCCTCTGCCCCCTCCTTGAAACCTCTTTTCAGTTCTGCTGACCTGTGCTGACATATGAAAGTTAATAACTCAGATGTCCGTATGAAAGAAATACAGGATTTGTTTAATTTGAGAATTTCCAGGTCTTCAACTTTTCTACATGATTTCATTTTTCTTTGTGACTAAATAAAATCTCATTGTATGTATGTATGTATATATGTATGTATGTATGTATGTGTGTGTATTACATTTTATCATCTGCCCAGGTCCAGCAAGGGTGGTTCTATCTCCTTGCTATTGTGAACACAGTAGCAATAAGCACAGATGTACAAGCATCTCTGTGCAAGCATGTGGCTAGGAGGCATAGAGCTGAGTCACATGGTAGCTCTATTTTCTGGGTTTTGAGAAACCTTCAGTCCATCAAGGCCGCCCTAGTCTCTCCATGTCAGCATTGTCTATCACACAATTAACTGTTAACTTTTCTTCCATCAAAAAAAAAAAAAAAATTGAAGACTAGGATTAGAGCTCAACATTAGAGTGCTAAGCCTACTCTGTCTGAGAAGCTGTGTTCGAAATCCTGCACTGAAAAAAAGAAAAAGAAAACTCGGGCAGAATTCCCTAACCTAGTAAATACTGTGAAACCTTGCAGGTGCATGGCCTAGAAACTTCAAACTATACAGGAGTACAGTAGGTAGCAAAGCATTTGAAATTCAAGCCTGAAACTTTACAATGGGCTCTCGGGTCCTCATTTCTCTCTCTCCCTCTCTGACTTTTCACGTTTATTGAGCATCTATTATTTGCTAAGCATCCCTGGCATTGCTATAGAAACACTACTGCAGAAACGTTAAGTGGTCCTGGCAGCTATAAACAGTTACAGCAAGTGGCAGCACTGTTTGGGTCCAGAGAGGAGGCTTCTGCCTTCTGTGAGAAGGGAAGAGACAAAGTTACTACCCTGGAGATTCAGGAACTGGGGGGGTGGGGGGATGCTGTTCCAGGCAGCAGTGATTACATCTGTGGGAGACAAGGGTCAGAGTCAAAACTGGTCAAGGAACCACAGTGGCTTAGTATGCCTGGAGACAGAACACAACCGTCAGCCACGTTGGCGCATGCCTGTAATCCTTGCACTTGAGTACCAGGAGTTTGAGGACAGCCTGGGCTGTATAGTAAGGGAAGAAAAAAGGGGAGGACAGAGAGATGAGAGACTAGAGCATGGACAGGTGAGAGGCAAGAGCCAAGGGGAAGCAAGGGCTGGAACATGGCACCCTTGGGTGCTGAGTCTGAAGGGTTCCACACCCGGAACCAGCTCACACCGAGGAAAGGTCATGCTGATGTCAGAGCACATGTCCCTCGGAGTCGGGTACAACTAGAAGCAGGACCTTGACTTGCCGGGTACTCTGACGAGGAGAATCGGAAACAGGTTTTTGGAGTTGAGTGGCAGATATTCAGAGCTCCAACAGAAAATTAACCCACATTAGGAAGTGATAGAGAAAGGGACGTGATTAAGGGCACACCCAGTTCTCTGGCCTGAACAAATGGATGGATTGTGCTAGCATTAACCTGGTGAATCAGAAGGATGCGGCTGGATGGGTGGTGTGCTGCTGGGGTTTGAGGGGGAGGGAGTAAAGGGCTCAGTGTGTTAGGACAAACAAAAGGTGCCCAGCACAGGCCTAGGCCAGCTTCCCCGCACCAGCGGAGCAGGGGAGAATGCCTAGCTGCTGGAGTGGTTCCTGTTCAGCAGGTTCGGGGGAGACTTGAGCATGGTGGCCTTATGTCTCAGAGCAGTCACAAATGAAGTCATTTTTGGAGGGGGAGGAAGGTAAAGAATAAATGTGATAAGGGTGTGAGTAGTGGCTACTAACAGACACCAGGAAATATAATTGACATCATAAATGTGGGTGCACCAATCCACCCAATTGTGGATTCTATGAGTCTGGTGGGATTCTAAGCAGGGATTCTATGAGTCTGGTGGAAGATCTAGTCACCTTTATTTCTTTTCTGGTGTACTTAGATATGCCAAACACCAAGAAAGGGTTACCAAGCCAGGGACATTCCAAATGGTTACTTTTGATTTTTTTTTTCCCCCTGAGGTAGGGTTTCTCTGTATAACAGTCCTGGCTGTCCTGGAATTTACTCTGTAAACCAGGCTGGACATGAACTCAGAGATCTATCTGCCTGCCTCTGGAATGCTGGGATATAAAGGCATGTGCCACCACTACCTGTCTTTTCATTTTTCTGCAAGATATCCCCATGTAGCCCCAGATGACCTGGAATTCACTATTGCCAAGCTGGCTTCAAACTTGTGGCCATCATGAATCAACCTCCATGCTGGTATGGTAGATAGGCACCACCGCTCTTGGCTGTTTATATATTTTATTCCTGCTTATTTGTTTGAGATGTGGGTCTCGTGCTGTAGCCAGGTTAGCTTGGAACTAACTAGGCAGTCCAGGCTGACCTTGAACTTGCTGAACCTGCTTCATTCAGCCTCCCAAGTTCTGGGATCACCCTCATGATTCCTACATATTAAGTTTAATACCTTTAAGGCATGATACATTCTTACAAGAAATAATGTGCTAGTCACCAGGCAGTTACAGAATGTTTTGCAGGACTCGTTTAAGGCACCGCAGACGGTGCCATCTGATGGCACCGGATTCACAGCTCTACAGTGAATGAGCGCGCAGTTGCACAGCACCACCCTATCACTGGAGCGGAGTATCAAGCCCCCCCCCCCAAATGCTTGGTTGAAGCTTTTCATCGATGGGAATCCAGGTCCCATGTGCCAGGCCAGGTGGTGCACGAAAGAGAAAAGGTTGAACTGAATCATCCTAGCACTTGGAAGGCTGAGTCGGAAAGATTCTCACAACTTCCGGGTGGGGTCAAGTTCTGATGCACTAGAGATGCAGGGCATCTGGAATTAACTCTGCCAGTGGGCTGGGTTGTTCAGGAGAGAGGTGCATAACTAATGAGACAGGAACCCTGAAACCACGATGCCTATTGGTGGTCACATCCCAAACGCGATGTCCAGGACAACAGTGGGTTTGGGGCTAAAAAGAAGCAAAGGTGAGAGACTACTGTTGCAGAGTCCAGCTGTTCTGCTCTGTATATTTGTTTGCTATTCCAATGCAGGGCTTCTCTGTGTAGCCCTGGCTGCTCTGGAGCTCACTTTGTAAACCAGGCCGGCCTTGAACTCAGAGATCGGCCCACCTCTGTCTCCGGAGCGATCCTCCACCACCAGGTCAGTCCAACTAATTGTAAAGTCAGAGACCTACAGACACTGATAATGGTCCAGGACAAAGGTTCATTTTTTAAAATGTCTTATTTGTATGACTGTTTTGCCCGAGTGTATTTACATGTGTCGAGTGCCTGCCTGGTGACTGCAGAGGCCAAGAGAGTGTCAGTTCCTTTGGAACTGGAGTTACAGGGGTTATGAGGTGCCACGTGGGCGCAGGGAATCAAACTGGAGTCCATTGGAAGAGCTGCCAGTGCTCATGTGGATCCCTCCAGGCCTTTGTAGGGAGATGCCTCCCAAATGTGTGTGGGGGGGTGGTATATGCCTGTAATTCAGTAATCGGGAGGCTAAGGCAGGAAGGCTGTGTGTTCAAGGCTATCCTAGCCTAGAGCCTGAGCTCCTGTCTGAGGACACCACATACAAAGAAAAGCTGCCTTGAAATAATAAGTGCTGAAGGTGGGTGTCAGGCCAGGAGACGAAAGACTGAATTCCCACGGTCCTCACCTCTTGCTGACTTGTGACTGAAATGCCGGAAAGAACGGCAAGGGGCATTCTTTGTATGAAGCTACAGAGGTCCTACGTGACACAGATCTCTCCAGAAAGCCTTGTAATCCACATTAACTTTGTTTTCCATTTAAAGGCTGGTGGAACTATTGACCAGAGTACCCAAGCCCTTTAATGACAGTATCCACCGTAGTAAAGCTGTAGTTAGGAGCAGCTTCCATTGCATCCTGTGGTCACAGTTATGTCTGCTCTACACATTTCCTTTCAGTCCAAAGTTTTGCTCTTTTGAGACAGGGCCCCGTGTAACCCAGTTCCTTTACACTTAGCTGTGTCACTGAGATTGTCCTTAAACTTTTACCCGATGCTTCCCACCCATGCCCAGTAGAGACGGGGTCTCTCTGTGTAGTTCAGTCAGACCTAGAAGTCATGGCAATCCTCCTGTCTCAGCCTTCCAATTTTCTAGATAATTTCAACTTTTTTTTTTTTTGACAGCCTTCCTATGTAGACCAGGCTAGCCTGAAATTCAGTGTAGAGACCACACTGCCCTGGCCCTCACAGAGCTCCACCCGCCTGTGTCTCTGTCCTGCTGGGTGTACAACAGGCATATTCCACCATGCCTCTCTTCTGCAGACTGTCTCGCCCAAAGGTTTTGTTTGTGGCTCAGCTGTTGGCCCTGAGAAGGAGGGGGTGCTATCAGGGCTTTAAAGGGCTGTGGCACAACAGGCTGGGTTGCTTCCAGTGAAGCAACCTGAAAACACGGGGCAATGGTAATGGCTGGCAATGACTAAGAGCGCACCTTGTGCCACAACCTGGGCCACGTGCGTTACGTCCATCGACTCCTCTAATGTCTCAACATTAGGTGGATGTCATTACCCTGATGCCAAAATTAGAGGGCAGGAAGCAGTTTGCTCACTATCTCACAGCTGCTGCGTGGGGAACCAGGACCTGAACTCTAAACTCTGAAGTTTAACACAAGAGTGTGGTTAAACGCTGTTGGCACTTGGTGGGGGTGGGGACCAATCCTGGAATCAGTGCTGGGGAGGATATTTACCCTACTTCCTCTCTTGGACAGGAAACTGAGGCTCCCGAGCAGCTGATTAAAATCTTGCCTGTCTGAAGCTGGCTCACCGGCTCCACATGAAGCAGTAGATTGCTGCTCAGAATTCTCCGGGCATGTCCTGGCTGGAGGGAGAGATTATCTTTTTGCTCAAGGGTCCTTTCTTTGCATAATCCTATTTATACCCGTTTCACTTGTACTACAGACAAAATCATTAAAACAAGAAACCAGATTTCTGGAGAAGAAATTTATGTGTTTAAAAATCAGTGTTGCACAACCGAGAACTCAAAAAG
This sequence comes from Phodopus roborovskii, assembly GCF_943737965.1. Taxonomy (NCBI): domain Eukaryota; kingdom Metazoa; phylum Chordata; class Mammalia; order Rodentia; family Cricetidae; genus Phodopus; species Phodopus roborovskii. The sequence goes on from NW_026125281.1 coordinate 41,319,385, forward strand.
TACCACATTGCTTAAGTGGAAAACTGTAGTATGTGAGTTGTAGCTCAATAAAACTTGTTGTTCACTGTTTTAACAAGGGGTTGAAGAGATTGCCAGTCTCTAAGAGCACCGCCTGCTCTGCCAGAGGACCCAGGTTTGAATCCCAGGACCCACATGGCAGTTCACATCCGGTTCCATGGAATCGAACATCTTCTGGCCTGTGGGGCCCAGGCAATCATGTGATGTAAAGACACAGACAAATCACCCAACAAACAATTAACTAAAAAAACACCACAGACTTTCGATTTTGAGTGACTCCAGATAGGTTTCTCGTAGAATGACACACGGAAAAACCCGGGCTAAGCTGACCTCCATCGCTTTTTCTCTTAAAAAGTCTTTCTCAGTCTGCCCTTGTACCAAGTACAGGAGGAAAGGGACATGCTCCCTCGAGCTTATGTTCTGAATTGAAGTTCTCAGAGACCAAACGGCAAGTTTTGGTGCTAAAAAAAAAAATAGGATTTGACTCTGGGCGTGGTGGAACATGTCTTTAATACCAGCAGAGGGTCTACCGAGCAAGTTCCAGGGCAGCAGCCAGAGGTACAACAGGAAAGCCTTGTCTCAAAAAACCAAACCGAAACAAAAATCTGACTTGATATTCAATTTTTAAAAAAGTAATGGTTTGCTGGGCAAGGTGGCCCTCATTTGCAACCTAGCCCTGTAGAGGCTGAGGGGGGAGGGACAAGATCTTAAAGCCAGCCTCAGCTACAAAGTGTGTTGGAGGTCAGCCTGTGCTACATGCGAAGGGAAACAGGGCAGGTGAGATGCTCGGGGTACCCGAGTTCGATTTCGGAGACCCCACAGACTGCCCTCGGACCTGCACTTGTGGAGCTCACTGCTACATAATGAACGTAATAAAAAAATAATTAAAAAAAAACAAAAACAAAAAACGACAAAACTAACCCAGTTCCCCAAACCGGGGAAACAGAGGCCCCAGCAGCCAGGAAGCTGAGACGCACACAGTCTGTCGACAGCTGGAGGAGATCCTGGGCCGCAGCCGGCCAGTTGCAAACAAAACTTAATCACGTTTCCTTTTGTCCGCAAGCTTCGATGGGAATCTGGGCGTTTCGTTCGTGTTTGCTTCACCGGTGTGTGCGAACAGGGCGGCTGTCGGCCGTGCAGCCTGCCCGGGCGGCCGCGGGGGTCGGGTCCGCGGCCGCGCAGGCAGCTCCAGGCCGGCCGGTGCGCACGCAGCGCCGCAGCCTCCGGGTCACGTGCGCCGCGGAGTCCGCAGGAATGTAGCGCGGCGCAGAGAAAGTTTCCCCGGGGGCCGCGGGCCGCAGATTCGGTGCGGGCGGGCGCGCAGAGGAAGGAAGAGCGACGAGGAGGCGGAGCCCGCGAGGCGCGCGGGCGGGCGCTCCGCGCAACTTTTCAGTCTGGGCGTCCCGAGCCCAAGTCTCCGTCTCAGTCGGGACGCGGCCGGCGGCCGGGGCCCAGGGAGCTCGCGCGGGGCACGGAAGGCTCGGCGGCCTCGGGCACGGCGTGCAGGGCGATGCGGGCGCGCGACGCGGCGCCCCGAGCCTGAGCGCAGCGTCCCCGGGCGAGCGTCGAGCGAGGCCGCAGCCATGGAGCCCGCGCAGCAGCCGCCGCCCCAGCCGGCCCCGCCGGGGCCCGCGCCGCCCTCCGCGCCCGCGCCTCCGCCAGGGACCCCCGCGGCCCCGCCCGCGCCCCCGGCCGGCCACCAGGTCGTGCACGTCCGCGGGGACTCGGAGACCGACCTGGAGGCGCTCTTCAACGCCGTCATGAACCCCAAGACGGCCAACGTGCCGCAGACCGTGCCCATGCGGCTGCGCAAGCTGCCCGACTCCTTCTTCAAGCCGCCCGAGCCCAAGTCCCACTCGCGACAGGTAGCGGGGGCGCGTGGGGCCGCGCGGGGCCGGGCTCGCCCGGGGGCGGCGGCCGGCGGGGGCGGGGGGCTGGCTGCACAATGAGCGCGCCTCCGCCCCGCTCCGCCCCGCTCCGCACCTTCGCTTCGCCGGGGAGGGGGAGGGGAGGGGAGGGCGGGCGGGGGGGGGCGGCATCCCGTGCGGGGACCCCGGCCAGGCGACACCCCGCCTCCGCTGCCCGCGCCGCCCAGCCTCCCGCGGCGCCGCGTTTACTGTCCCCCTTGTTTGCGCGGCTTGGTGAGGGGTGGGGGTTGAACCGGTCCATTGAGTTTCTGGTTCCTTCGCTCGGTCCCCTCCCCCTCCCCCTCCGAAGCTTGCGCTCTCGGCCCCGGCGCGGTCCGATCGAGTGCAGGGTTCGGCCCCCCCCCCCCCGGTCGCCGCTCGCCCCCGCCGTGCCCTGGGACCCGGGCTGCCGGGCGGGCGGGATCTTGTCCCACTCGCTGGGCTCACGTGTCGCCCGCCCCCCGATCGCGACCTATTATTTACCGTTGGGCCCCAGAGCTTTTAAATTGGCCACATCTGGGCATTGCGCAGCAACTGGGCTGCGCTCTGGGCGCGGAGAGAGCTCGGCGCCGGCCTTTGAGAGCGCGTTGCAGGTTGACTCATAGGCCGAGTCCTGCCGGGCTCAACTGTGATTAAAGGTAATGTTTGGGAAGCAATGACTAATTCCAGGCTCGCCATTGCTCTTTAACTGACTGCGGATGTGAACATGGCCGCTTAGCCACATCCAGGACGCCTGCTTGTTTTCCCAACTGGATCCCACACAGAAGTGAAACCGTTTCAAAGTATGAACATTCCGATAGGGCCTGGTAGATTTCTTTAGTGTCGCTCCCCCCTCCCCTCCATTTAATTACTTAATTTTTAAAGACCTTGCTTTAGGCTAAAGCAGCATAGGAACTTTGCCCAAAACTTAATTGGTTTTCCAAACACCGCCGTCGTTAGCCCACTCGGGCTGTAACTTGAGTGGAAAGAAGAATTGCCGCCCCCGTCCCAGCCCCCCTCCTAGGCAGGCCTGCGGCAGAACAGGGTTTTTTTGGAGCTCCGAAAAGCTCGATTAACCTCGGCTACAAAAAGCCGAGTGAAGGAGGAAGGAAAGGTTATTTAGCCGCTAGCCTAAACACTTAATTTGCAACAACAGAAGACTTAGTTCATTACTCCCTCCCCCACAAGTGGGTTTCTGGACTCACTGAGCTAAATGTATGTTGGCGAGCAATCTTGAACGGCCGCGAAAACTTCGAAGGAACACGCAGATTGAATGCTCCATTTTGTAGGAACGACCACGGGAAAGTGTACTTGTAATACCCGACTTCCACCCGGCCGTTTGTGGGGCACATTTGCCTTCTGACTAGCATTTTAAGAGAGCTGTGTATCGAGAAATGTACCCTTTCTGGGTGCTAATGATTTCCTAGCCCTAAATTTAATCTGATCTGAAACCCAGAAATGCCCCTGCCTTTGTGGAGCTTTAAGTCTCCTTATGCTCATGAATCTAGGAAGTCAAAACGTTTTTGATAAATCCTAATTATAATAAAAGGATTAGGTATTGTAAACAATTGTCAACAGGTTCCTGCCTGAGAATCCTTATACCCCTATGCGCTTCTGGCATGGAAAAACTATATTTTACAGAAATGAAGACCAGTTCATTTCTGATACCTCGTTTAACACTAGTCTGGCCTCATTAGTTTTTTGCATTGTTGCAGTTCTGAGCCTTTGAGTTCATTAATTTATAATGGTTGATTTATTGATTCACACACAGCCGAAATAGCTCAGTGGGGAGAACGTTAGACTGAAGAGCACTGACTTGTGCTTCCAAAGGACCCAGGTTCAATTCCCAGCACCCACGTGGCAGCTCACAACTGTCTGTAGCTCCAAGTCTAAAGGATCTGGCACCTTCACACACACACGTGCAAGCAAAACACCAGTGCACATAAAATAAAAAGGAAAGATAGAAACCCCTAATTTATGGATTCACCGTCAAAAAGTATCGGATGAGGGCATTAGTTATTTAAAATGAAGAATGGGAAAAGTGCACAGTAATTCCCTGAGTTTTGCTCTAGGACTTTTAAAAAACCATACTGCTTGGGAAATGAACTGATTTATTTATTTTGGTGTGTATAGAACACACATGTTCTTTGCCACCAAATAACAGCTCTTGCCTCAGTTTTTTTGAAAATGGGTTTTTAAAATGCCCAGTTTTTAACTTATTTTCAGATGGACTGCTCCTCAGTAAAATAACATTTATGGTGTAGGTTAAATTTGCATAATTTAAAAGTGGTCCGTTCCTTAGCGTCAAAAGTTGAACACTGAAGTTTGCTTTTTGATATTTAGATATTTGCTTGCCTTGAATTTGGGGGTAGGTGCTGCTGCCTCAGTTGTGTAAATCCTCATTTTACTATTCCTAACAGGCCAGTACCGATGCGGGCACTGCAGGAGGTCTGACTCCACAGCACGTCCGTGCTCACTCCTCCCCAGCTTCCCTGCAGCTGGGGGCCGTTTCTCCTGGGACTCTAACCCCCACTGTGGTCTCTGGTCCAGCCGCTACCCCTGCAGCACAGCATCTCCGGCAGTCTTCCTTTGAGATCCCTGACGATGTACCGCTGCCCGCAGGCTGGGAGATGGCCAAGACATCGTCTGGTCAGAGATACTTCTTAAAGTAAGTGAAGATAACCCTGGGAGGCAGCAGTGTAGGAATGACGTTTATTTTGCTGGTGCTAAAGATGGACCTCTGTCTTAGGATGGCAAACAAGCATACTTTGCCAATGCTCTGCATCTCTCCTCCATTTGTGTATATGTGGGCACCCTCTTTGGTGTTGGCCATCTTGGAAAGTCTGCTCTTGGTTCAGAGCTTTTTGCACACTTGTTTTGTGGCAATATGGGGTAATCTCATTTTGAGTTTGTGCCAGATTTGTTAATTAGCCTGGCACAAAACAGAATACCATGAAAAATTTAAATAGCAAGACTGTCATGCGTTATATTTTCTGTGAGAGTGTGCGCTCCTTTTTGTGTCTTGAATATTGAACCCAGGACCTCATGTATTCTTTCCAATAAATAATTGCTAGAAAAGGAAGTAAGTAGGACTTGGGGAAGAGGTGGCTTTACTCCCCTTGGGAAACAAGTCAGTTAAGCTGCCTTTTGCTGTCATTAAACAGCTATTTCCCTCACAATGTGAAGAAAACACCTATGTTAGGTTTGGCCTCCAGGCATGCACACTTTTTACAGGCTTGCAGGTCCTGAGGAGCTGCACCTTCTCTGGGAATCAGAAGCAAGGCCACGGGGTGTCTTTTACAGTCATCTGAAAAGGACAAAATAGAATTTTATTCACTCTAATTTTGAAGTTGGAGGTAGAGCTAATTTTCTAGGGCTTGTTTGAATTTAGAATATGCTAGCTGTCTCAGACTGGTTGTTACAGACTGGGGGTGGGGGGTTGTTCTGTTGTTCTTTGAGTTGGTTAATTGGGCTGAGATGCTGAACAATGCTCATTTTGATGCAGATTTGTTTTGACATCTGAAGTAAATGCAGCCAGAGAACACCAGTAACAAACTTGTTTTGTTTGTGAGCTACCCCCAAGTCTGTATTTTCAGTTGCTTGTCTTGGGTGGGTTGCTACTTTGTGTGTGTTTGTTTTTTGAGACAGGGTTTCTCTGTATCCCTTGGCTGTCCTGGAACTTGCTCTGTAGACCAGGATGGCATCCAACTCAGATCTGCCTGCCTCTGCCTCCCAAGTACTAGGATTAAAGGTTTGGGTTACTGCTTTGGTGTAAGGATACAGAGTTTTGTATTTCAGGGGGACAAGGGAAGAAGAGATTTTGATCTTGATCTTGGAAACCTCTCTGCATCCCCCCCATCCCACCCCTCCCCCCACACACATTTGTTTTGTTGCCATTTTTCCCCTATAAGTTTTTCTTAAAAAACAAAACAAAAACCATTTTCTGGTGTCCTGGTCCTCGTTTCAAGGGGTCAGGTTGAAACAATAAAGGGCCTGAGAGGAAAGTACTCACAAGCCTGGCAGATTCATCCACGTGAGGGAGATCATTTGTTCTCTCTGCAGACTTCCAAGTCTGCTTGGAAGAGGGGCCTGGGTGTCCTGAAGGGAAGAAAAGGCTTAGAGCCCCGACCGCCTCCCCGCTGTGTCTGGTGGTGACCTGGGGTGATGTTAAACAGCTTAATAGCCTCCAGGCCTTCAGTTGTGGCTGTGGCTCTGAGCCGAAGGTTAAAGAGCAGCATTTGTGATGCTTTTTCTCTTTTGTGTTTTCTTAAAATTGCTTGTAGGTGACATCTGTTTGCATCTTCGTTATTTGTGGGAGTGATCTTTTCTAAGCAGAAATAAACCTTATTATTTCCGTAATTCTTCCTGTGGCAAGTAACTGCTGGGTTTGAGGGGTGTTCCACACTTAGCTCCACCCCTACTTAGCATCCTGACCTCTTTTCATGGGGGCTGGGAAGAAGGTAAACCACACCAAACTTAGACTTGCTTGCCAAGGGGGGTGGGCTGGGCAAAGCTTTGCCTAGGAAGCCAACATTGGCAGGATCCAAAAGCACGGTTATTACTTTTGCCCCTGCCCATGGAAGTCATTGTGCTCTTAGGAGTAGAAGGTCACTCACCGCTGAGGGGTGGCTTGAACAGTCACAGCAGGTGAGCTGAGTCACTGGGTGTGGTAAAGATCCTGTGGAGGCCTATGAGAACGGGGTGCTGTAGTCTTACGAAGCTGCTTTTTCTGAAGAGGAAATGCCTTATGAACAATACGCGGTTTGGAGAAGTGATGTGAAACAGAACTTTCTCTCCATTGTTGGCTTCCCCCTGCTGTTGTGTACCGTGTAGTTGCCAGAAAGAGAAAGAGCCGTTGAGCACCAAACAGATGAATGAAATTAATATCTGCCCTGACTGAGTCAGAGATGATGGTAAACTAAGCTTTGATGCCAAGTAGCTATTGTGTCAAAATTTATTTTTATCTTAGGTTTTGGAATCCATCTCTCTTCGCATATCAATACTTTGCTTTTGTCTGCAACTTTGTGTGAGATCCTGAGGATAACTTCCAGGGTTAGTGTGAGCCCTAGGACCCACACTATGACAGGGGAGAGCTGACTCCTCAGATTGCCCTGGCACATTACAGACTCAGCTGTGGTGTGTCCACATTCGATGTACACCCACAGGTGCATAAATACATAACTAATAAAAACCTCTCAAAAGGATACCAGCCAGCCGTGGAAGGAAGGTCTGACCGGCTTCTGAATTCCAGCTGATACACCTTTCATTCATCTTTTTAGGTATTTACTCAGACAAAGTATGTCATTTTTTGAGATGTACGCATGACAGGAAGAATTCTGAGCACAAATGGTCCAAGCTGGCAAGGTGTTGTAACTTGAGAGGTCTGAGAGAGTTGGTGACTTGGGGGATAGCTAATTGTTGCCTTATGACTGGAGAGGAGTGAAGTCAGTGTTGAAGTCTGTTGGCCCATCCTCCAGTTTCAAGGCCACCTAATTACCATGGTGGCTGTTAAAGCCAGTCCTGGGCCAGTGAGTTCTAGAGCCTTGGACTTTATATTGGCAAATGGCAGGTGTGTGTGTGTGTGTTAGTTACAAGCACCTCTGTCCTGGACAGGGACCCAGGCTCTAGAGATTATGCTGTACCTAAAAAAGCTGTAGTCGCTGGAGATGCCTTATCTTTGTCACCACACTTAATGTTTGGAACCAATTTCACCACAGTACTTTGAGTATTTTAAAAGACTCAATTCTCTTTCTACCTCAGCGCTTCTGCAGGTTTCCCTGCAGGAAATAGTTCTTCAAGTAGTTGGTCAACAACTTCCTATTTCTTTTATGCGCTGCTGAATAACTTCCTGAATTAGCATTCTATAATGTCTTTGGTTACAAGGAGTGCGTGTACTTCTCAAGTTCATTTTATTGAATCTGGTACCTTGTGACCGTTGCCAAGTACAAAGAACTTACTGGAAACTATGTAGGTGTTATAATTTGATGTACCAAATGTGATCTAGTGGCTTAATAAATAACGTTTGTGGGTATACATTGTCTTAATAATATTCTGACAGTTTTTTTAAAAAGAGTTTTCTATGGGGATGTTTTCATTTGTCATTTTCTGAATAGAGACAGCTGCAATGTTTTTAGTCTTTGAGTCTCAAGTTCGTAGGGCTGTGGTTTATTTAAAAGTGTAGAGTATTTTAGTGGGTGGGGGATGTCGTTCTGGTATATAGCAAGTACCAGGTTTGCTCTATTAACTTTCTAGCCTACTTAGGATGGGCTGGGTAGGAGGCTCAGATAAGCCAGTGGGTAAAGGCCTGCTCAGCAAACTGATGACCTGGCTTTGCTCTCCAGATCCTATGGTAGGAAGAGAACCATCTCCCCAAAGTTGTCTGACCCCCACACGAGCCCCATTTGTAGTGTGTGTCTGAGTCTGTCCCATCTCTCATGAACACAGAGTAATGGTCAGTTCAGAAAAGAGAGGAACCAGCTGTGGTTGTGCACACTTTTAACCCCCGCAGAAGCAGGTGGATGTGTGAATTTGGGACCCGCCAGTCTACATAGCAAGCTCTAGACCAACCAGGCTACATAGAGACCCTGCCTCAAAAAATAGTCCCTGCTCTAAAAAAAAAAAGAAAGAAAAGAAAAGATAGGAAAAAGGGCAGATAGCTTGTGGCTTTGGGTGACCTTTTAAAAAGTTTGTGACAATTGCTAGAGTATCTCTTTCCAACATTTCAAAAAGTTAAATTCTCAGATTTTTTTGGAGTTACTCAGCATTTAGTTTAGCCGTATACCAGTTGAGAATGTACCTGCCTCCTGAGTGTACTTCATGAATGTCAAGTGTAAGTACAGTAGCTTTATTCTATCAGTTATATGGCCCCACACCCTGACCCCCGTTTTTTTTTTTTTCTTTGTGGGTGTTTTGTTTTTGAGACAGGGCTTCTCTGGAACTGACCTTATAGAGCAGGCTGGCCTTGAACGTTGAGATCCGCCTGCCTCTGCCTCCCGAGTGCTGGGATTAAAGGCGTGTGTCTCCTCTGCTTTATGCGGCACACAAAGGAATTGAGTTAAACTGTTCGTTGTAATTGGCCCTTCTGTTCTCTCTTGCGATTGCTCAATGGAGGGCTGCACACACTGCACACCTCTGTGCAGAGGACTTGTTTTCCTAGGGAGCTGCAGAGTGAAGCCTGAATAAGTAGCTTGAGTACTGGGTAAGCTGCAAACTCCTGTAGAAAACACAGGGCATTCCCTGTCCTTCAGCTATTGTTCTTGCTATTGGGATGAGCCTTCTGGGTAGACTGGCCGGTGTCCCCACCCCACCCCCACCAAGTGACTCAGGGAGGATGGGAGGAGGACGCAGGTGACAAGGAGAAGAAATAAGTAATTTACTTTTTAGGGGGAAAATACACTATTCCTGATGTTACCTGCTTAAATAAAAAACTACATGTTTAAAATGCCTCGAAATATCAGTACAGGAAGCTAATGTTCTTTAAACAGTAACATTCAAAAATACTTATCCCCACAAAAGCCTAAGTAGTGTCTCAGTAATTGACAATTTATGGATGGGGTGGGGGAGGGGATGTTTTCACGGTATGGTCTCACTGTGTAGCTCTGACTGTCCTGGAAGTTACTCTAGAGACCAGGCTGACTTGGAACTCCCTGATCCATCCCTCTGCCTCTGCCTCCCAAGTGCTGATGAGATTTAAAGGTATGGATCGGATCACCACACCACCAGTAGTTGACACTTCCAAACAACGGAAAGCAAATAAAACCCTCCTGAGACCGTGAAATCATTCCTTTTAGTAATGTAGAGAAATAACATTATTTTGTAGTTAGAATGAAAATCAGACCCAAACTGTTCTGTTCTGCCCACCCCTCATCTTCAGGCTATGGGGTAGAGGTTAGCTCTTAACCCAGCCGGCTAGTCACCAGTATGTTGGAATTTTAAGGCATAGGGCAAATCAAAATGAAGTAATTCATAAAGTCAATTATGACTTAGGAAGATTCAGACTTAATTTGCTGCTGCCTGTGATAGCATGGAGGTGTGGTAATGGCTGAGTAGCCTTACAGAAGAGCCTCTACTGCCTGTAACTGAGTGATGCAGCCCTTCCCTCTGAGTCCAGGCACGAAAGGACTTTGGTGGATTTATGGACCAGTACCTCAGCGCAGGGTTCCTGGGAACAGCTGTGGCTGCCTCAGAAGGACAACTCTTTTATGTGGGCACTTACCTCCTCCAAAAGCAAGCCCAGAAGGGTCTTCCTCTCCCTCCCTCGATGTTCTGGACTAGGCTAGGTAGGTAGTTCTACCTGACTGGCTGTTAGCAGGAGCCGTAATTGCTAACTTACCAAATGATAAGCTGTTCTCTTGAGCAGTGTTTCAGATTAGCAGGACAATGTAGAGGGACAGAGCCTTGTAATGAATGCTAGGTCCACCCACCAGGTGCTGCTGCCTCCCCTGTCATGTGCTTCTTGTGAGGCGACACACCGTCAGTTCTGCTGCGGCCTGACTTGGTAAATGAAGGGAGTATTTGGTTAGACCTTCCCTCTTGTTTTACTTTGAGGAGGTTTTCTTTTCTTTGTTTAAGTTTGTGTGATGAAATATATTTAAAAAGAGGGGCTGTTGGTTTGAGGCAAGGCCGAGTGATTACCCCAGGCTAGTCTGGTACTCTGCCTCCTTCTTATAGCCCAGTGTGACCTTGAATTCCTGCCAATTCTCTGTCACTTTGATTACCAGTGCGTGTCACCATGCCCAGTTGAGAGGTACGTTTTTTGAGACACATAAGAAAGCTTAACTAAGGTCTGGACTTGGAACTCTACTCTAGTAGGTCAGATTTTTAGAGTGTTGCCTTCACACCAAGATAACTCCCTGGGTTCCCTGCAGTGATTGTCGCCTGGAGCTACCTTTGAAGAGGACCGCCCACCCAGCCATCTGAGAGGTGGGGCAATAGTAGACCAGCTTTTTGTAAAGAAAGATGGAATTGTTTTGCATTTATGACACTGCCCCCACTTTCTCTCTATTGTGTGGAACTGCCCTGATTCGTGTATATCTTAAATGTGCACGTCTGTCTGTGTGTACACATGTATTTTAGTCGTTGTGTGTAGGTGGAGGTCACAGCATGTGGGAGTTGGTTCTTTTCCTCCCTCCACCTAGGTGGGCAGGCTTCATGGCAAATCCGAAGTGTGTTTTTAGTTACAGAGGTAAGGCTCACTAGTTTCTTGGACAGTCACTGAAGAGAATGAATGCATGAGGGCACACCTGGCTCTGCCGGAGGAGTATTTCACGATACTCCTTTCCCATAGTTTTATTTAGGAACCAATAGTGTAAAATTTAATTTGAACATGTCAATTTAGAAAAGTCCGCAGTCCTTTTGTAAAGGCAACAGTAAAAGCAGTGAGTGGCCTTGCTGTGGCTTGCATTCTCTCTAGCAAGACACTTCTGATCCTTTCCAGTGGTTTCTCCCTTTATCAGTCTAGGGCAGGTTTGGTGGGCCGTGCGTGTGCGGGTTGGAGATCCACATCCAGTCAATTTTCCGAGGTAAGCTCTGTGTCTTTCTGGAGCCCGGGACCCCTCTAGCCCCTTGGCCAGTACTAGAATTTCAGGTGCTACCCCCACATCTGGCTGTGTGTGTGAGCTTTGGGTGGTAGCCATTTTAGTGCACCCTTCCTCACCTCCTAAAGTCGTATTCATAAAATAATGCTGTATTGTTTCCTTTGCCCGTCCTTCCATGGTCCTCCCAGAGGAATTACTGAATCTTTATTTCTTTTGGTTTTTACATTGTTAGGACCATTTGGGTTTTTCCGATAGCTGACTTTTCTAAACAGATTTTATATTTCCTTTAGGATTATTAATCCCCTCCCCTTACATTTGTGTCTCTGTTACTTCTTTTGCCTTCCTTGAACACTTACCAAGAGTTCTTTGTGTCCCCCTCTGGACTACTTAGACTTGTATTTGAGAGTCATTCTGTGAGGCACAGCCATGGTTGTCATTGCAGGCGGCTTGTGTACTTCACTGGACTCTATTTGCCCACCGCTGGTTTGCTCATACTTTTTTGCTCACTTCTCAGAAATTTGCTGCGAAAACTACTGCAGATTCACAGAGAGTGACTGAGACTCTTAACTCTTAGCAGAGTTGCAAGAATTCAAAGTTTTGTTTCCATGGAATTTTAAGGGCTGTACTTTACTCTAGTTTCCAGTTCTACCCTTGGAAACTCTAGTATTTTGTTGTCTTTGTGTTCTGAAATTTCATAAAGAGTCTAGGTGTTTACTCCTTAACACTTCCTATATAGAATTAGTGGTTAAAGATGTGTGTGTGTGAGAGAGAGAGAGAGAGGGAGAGGCAGACAGACAGACAGACAGACCCAGGCCCCTCAGGGTTTTGCAGTACAGCCTCTTGCCTTTGTCTAGGAAATGGCTTCCTAGTTCCTGGTGGATTCTTTACATATCCTTGCTAGTTCAAGGTCTTTGATTTTCTTTCTTTTTTAATGATTTTTTTTTTTTTAATGTGTGTCTATGTGAGGTTGTTAGATCCCATGAACTGAAGTTCCTAATTGTTGCGAGCAGCCATGTGGGTGCTGGGATTGAACCAGGGCTCTGGCTATTCTGGAAGAGCAGCCCATGCTCTTAACCATTGAGCCATCTCTTCAGCCAGATTTTGGATTCTTATCAACCCTCAAACCTCTTCAACTTTGACTTTTAATGTTTAAAGTTGGTTTTTGTCCCTCTAAAAGATACTTTTTGCAGGCATGGTAACATGTGCTTGTAATTCCAGCACTTGGGAGACTGAGGCATGAGTAGTACTGTGAGTTTGAGACCAGCCTGAACTGCATACTGAGTTCCAAGCTAGCCTGGAGTATAAGCGAACCCTCAAACTCCCAGAGAGAAGATGGACCATTCTTCAGGCCCCTTTACTGCGTTCACTGTGAATCCCTTGGCCCGCTCACCTCCTGAAACTTTCCTTTGCTTGCTTACCTTCACACACCAGCACCCTGAAGCTGGCCAAACTTGGGATGTTGGTGTCTTGTTATTTCTGCTCATAGCTTGTTTCTCTAGCTGATGGTCTTTCTGTCTTCTCTCCAGTGGACTTGAGTAGTATGGTCTGACACTGGTGCCCAGTTACTTCATCCATGGTCTTGGCTGTTCTCAGTGACTGAACACGGCCTCTAGATCCGTTTGTGTGGAACGTATGTGTACACCTCAACTTTTGCTCTGAGCAGGAAAGATTTTTGTTTTTTTTTTCCAAGACGGGGGTTTCTCTGTAGCTTTGGAGCCTCTCCTGGCACTCACTCTGTAGACCAGGCTGGCCTTGAACCCACGGAAATCTGCCTGCCTCTCTTTGCCTTCCAAATGCTGGGACTGAAGGTGTGTCCACCACTGCCCAACTCGGGAAGGTTCTTATTATCTTTATTAAGTTATATTTATGTCATTCTTGTCTGTTCAGGTCAAGTGACAACCTGCTGGACGAGGTTCCCTCCACCTATTATCTTGGTTCAGGGGTGGAGCTTAGGTTGTCAGGCAGCCTCTGCCTTCCAAGTGCTGGGATCAAAGGCAAGCGTCCTGCTTATTAAGAATAAGACAGGGTCCCACCTAAGCTCAGTGTGCAGCCCAGTCTAGCTTTGAACTCCTAGAAGTCCTCCTGCCTCGGCCTTCCAAGTGCTGGGGTTACAAGCCCGTCAGTCACACCAAGCTTATTTAACCTCTTCGTATAAGCTGTGAGACACAGGTGTCCTCCCTGCCCTAAGACAGTGCTTGCATACAGTTGGTGCTCATTAACCAGGAAGGAATGGAATTCTAGCTGACTTCTCCTTTGTGAACGACCACAAATAGTCGTCCTTGTGTGTGAGCACAGGTGCTGGGCGAGCAGAGGACCCCTCGGTTTTCCTGTCCTGTGTTCACACGTGTCCTCAGACACGAGAGGGGAGGCGTTGCTGCCTGTTTAACTGTCTGTGCTTCTAGTCTCAGGTGCTTGTGTTGCTTTCTCTGGGCATGCTCTTTTGGGGTGCACATACGTGTGTGGGGAACAGACATGTCATCTTCAGGTGTTCTGAGAAGGCTACGCTGATTGCCAGTGAACTTGAGGGACTGGACCTGTCCAGACCTCCCCTCTTGGGTATCTGGCTTTTTTTTGTTTGGGTTCTAGGGATCAAACTCAGGTCCTCATGCTTGAAAAAGCACTTACCAGCTGAGTGTGCCCCCCGCTCCACCCCACCCTTGCCCCAAAGCTTTTTACGGCTAACTCAACCAAGTAGCTTATACTTGGTCTTAGTGGACTATTGTTAATTTCTCAACTAGTACCTCTGTTTTAACCACTGGTCATGGAGACCTTTTCAGAGGCCATCTTAGAAGCTCTCAGGACTCTGGAGTTAAATTTGTCTTGGTCAGCTATGTCCCATCTGCATTTTGTTCTGGGGGAGTCTGGGAAATTTGTTGGGAAAAGAGAAGATCCTGGCTCGGTAGGCACGCGGGAGGCAGAGGCATTCGGATCTCTTCACGTGGAGGCTGGCGGCCTAAGACTGCTTTAAAGAGAAGCATAGCACCTTAGTCACTGGGGCGCTGGGCGGCAGCCGGAAGAGGCTGGATGCCACTCAGGGCCGTGGCTGTTGACAGAAAACACTCTGGGAAGAAATATTGACTAGTGTGACTATGAGCCTGTGGAATTAATGAAGCATGCAGGACAGGGAGTATGGGCTTCTAAGTAGACATTCGCGGGCACTTCGTGGAACCCATCGCCATCTCGGTAACAGCGCCACCTCTCGTGTTTGCTTTTTAAATGAAAAAATCTCCCACAAAAGTGGTGAAGAGTTGCCCAAATGCAGATGTTTGTTTTCCTCTACACATGTTCAGACTGTTTCTGAATCTTGCAGCTTGGGTGTGCTTCAGGTGACCACCTCATCCAGCTGGAGTGGGCCAAGGGCTTTCCTGTTGGAGTAGTTACCCAAGCTCTCAGGGCTGGAAGGAGTAGCCATGGTGGCTGAGGACGAAGCCTGCCCCCGTTACCTGTGCGCTCCACTTCTGAGTTAGCACTGTGTGTTCCTGTTGAGAATCCGTGGGCCAGCAAAGCCAACTTGGCTGGGAAAGGCACTTGTCTGCCTCGCTCACAGCTGTCCTCTGACTTCCACAGGTGCTTGTCACACAGACGTGCTGCACAGGATTAATGAAAACGTTGTAAAACAAACATTGCCTGGGCGTGGGGTGGCGTATGTGTATCTGCATACAGTTGCACAAGCGTGTAGCTGTCTGCCAGCAAGGAAGCCCCTTTACCTCAGACCACACAGTGGGCTTCCACCGAGGAAACCCATTGGGATGACACTCTGAGTTTGTTCGTTGGATGCAGTTACTGTTTTTTTCTCCTGCTCCTTTTGTGTCTTCAGGACTGGGTGTTTGTCTCAGGCTGATCTCTAGCACTGTGTAGCCCAGTCTGGCACAGCAATCCTCACCTCAAGTTGTGGGGATTTCAGGCTCTTCCTGGATCTTTAAGTACTTTCCTTTGCACTCACATGTGTTCCGTGGTTTCATAAGCTAAGGCCTTTATGCAAGGCTGTTTTAAATGTTAGTGGGGGGGGGCCTCTCATAGGTTGACTCCTGCCGTTTCTCCCGTGGGCTTCCTTAGGTGATGGCTGTCTAAAGAGGCATCTTTTTGCTTCTGTAGCAGAGGTCACCTCTAGATTTGCAGGTCAGTTTGAAGTTTCTTGGTCAGTGGTCATCCTGGTTGATATCAGTAATTAGTCCTGGTGTAATTATTGTCCTTAGTCTCCAGAGTTGTCAGTTTGATGGTGGCACCTTTTTGTGGAAGCACTGTGGAGCATGCAGTATTAATTTCCCATCATTACGGTACCTGCAGGGGAAGGGGGGTTTGATCAGGTCGCAGTTTCATCGTGGGGAAGGTGTGGCTGCTCCCTGGCAGTCTCAGCTAATTAGTAAGCAGAGAGCCTGGGCCAAAGCCCGCCAACCATAACTCTCTCCCCATAGGTCCCATGCCCAAAGTCCCAGTCTCCCCAAACGTTAGCTGGTAGCTGGGCAGCTGTAGGGACAGTTCACATTCAAACAGTAGCATCAGAATACTTACTTTGTGTATTTTTTCCTCAGACTGGTCTTGAACTCACCATGTAGCTGAGGTTAGCTTTGAACTCCTGATTGTCTTTATGCTACCATCTCCCAGGTAGCATAAAGGATTGCAGGCAAGGGTCACCAAGGCTGGCTTCTATAATTTTCTTGTCATTTCTTCTGTCTCACCCTCCCATCTCCATTCTGTATCCTTGGCTGGCTGTGAGCCTGAGGATGACCACCTTCTGCGTCCTACGGCTGGGATCCAGGGTTGCGGGTGTGTGAGGCCAACCCCTTTCTCTGAGCTTCGAGGCAGAGCTTCATTGTGTAGCCCAGGCTGTTCTGGAACTCGAGACTCCTATCCTGTCAGTAAGGCCTGGGCGCCCTGGGAGCACTGGGGGGGGGGGGGGCAGTCTCCGCCTCTCCCTCCTCCTCAGTGTTAGGATGACAGGTGGTGACAGTACAGGCTGGCCTTGAGCTAGCAGCCCCTCCCCCCAAGTCTCTGAAGACCTGTCTGGAACTATTAGTAATTACAGACCTGCATCGCATGCCGGGTGTCACCGCACTGGGGTCTAATTTGCGCCTTTGATCAGTTTTATGAGACTTGTGAATATCAGCATCTCCCCTTCTCTTGCTGTGAGAGTTCAGTGACTCCCTCTTCCTTCCCTACCCCCCAAGATTGCATGTGGGAATTCCTGCAGTCTGGGCAGCCACTGTAGAGCATAACTGTATCTTTAGCCCAATTTCCACTTTTTATTTTGAGACATACTTTTAAGTTCCCCGTGGTGGCCTTGTACATGGTATGAGTCTCCCAAGTGACTGGATTATAAGCCTGGACCACCAGGCCTGGCTAAGTGCAGGTATTTCCACCATGGTATGGTTCTGTTGTATGACTAAACTGCTGGCTTGAGAAGCATGAGGTTAAGCAGTGATGCTGCAGGGTTCATGTGCCAATGCAGGACTTAATGTGTGTGGGTAAGAGTCTAGTGTCTGTGCTCACAGTGGAATGGCTGTGGGCATCCGATGTATGCATCTTTCTTGTGCTTGTTTACTTTACTAATCTTATCTCTGGGATGTGGAGCTTTTGCCCTGAATTCAGAAAGTTTCATTAGAAGATCTCCTTTCTAGGAATGAATGTGTATGTGTCCATGTGAGTGTATGTACAGGGTGTGCAGGCAGGGGGAGGTGGTGAGTTCCCTGAACTGGGGAGGGGGGGTTAGGCCACCCAGTGTGGGTGCTGGGACTGAACCCAGTGTTGCGAGAGCAGAAGGGCCTTTCGCTGCTGAACCTTCTCTCCAGCCTCCTCATGAGACCATTAATCTCCGTCTCTTTTGCCCTTCGCACTTTGCCTGTGTGGGTCAGAGAAGAGCCTTGGCGTTGATCCTTGGGTGACTTCTACCCTTTGCTTGACGTGCCTGGAACTTTGCAAGTAAGCTAGCTTGCCTGCAAGCTCCCTGGGACCCTCCTGTCTCCCTCCGTATCATCACCACTTGGGTTTACAGGTGTGCACCACCACACCCGGCTTTTATGAGTTCTGAGGGTCCAGAGGGATTTTATCCCCTGCAAGACAAGCACTTCACTGGTGTAGCCATCTTCTGAGCTTGGATTTCATTTTATGAGCGCTGTGACTTTAAGATCCCAATTCTTATTGCCCTCAATTAAAGATAAGATTTTTCCTGAAACTGGGCCAGGCAGTGGTGGCGCACGCCTTTAAATCCCAGCACTGAGGACAGAGGCGGACAGAGGCAGGCAGATAGATCTTAGTTCAAGGACAGCCAGGGCTGCACAGAGAAAGCCTGTCTCGAACAACAGTCAGGTTTCCCTGAGTCTCAGCTCTCTGGAGGGGTCATGATTCTTCCTCCATCGGCAGACTCCAGCACTCCATCCAGACTGTTCTCTTCCCCTTTGTGTGTCAGAAGCACTGTGCAGTTACTGAGTCATGGAACTTCCTGGTGGTGGTGAGTCTACTCACTCCCCTTGCACACTCCTGACTTTAATTTGTGGCCTTTGAGTTTGAGAATTGACCCTTCAGATTCTGCAAAGGGCAGGCAACCTGTTGAAGTACCCCTTTTGGAAAGTTGGTATCTCTGAGCCTTACAGCATGTGAAGAACACTTCTGGTCCTGATGCTACAAGTGCATTATCTCAAACTTTGGAGTCCACCAGCTCTACAGAAATGTAGTTCTGGTGCTGTGTGTTTCAGGGCCTCAGGCAAGCAGGCACTTGTTCACCAGGAGTGTGTGAGGCCAAGCCCATGCTGGAGGCGAAACACATTAGCATTCTCAGCCCAGATGCAGCTTGAATCCAAGTTGCTCTATTAATAGAACTTGTCCCACCCCCTGAAGCTGAGGAGTGTTCACTTTTTAATCCATGTCCACATGGTGTTACTTCTTGGGAGCAAGAGTTAAGTTTATTAGGTTAGCAGGTTCATCAAAATGTATATGGGTAGAATTTATCGATGTGTGAGCTACTTACTTTGAAATTCTTCCAGTCTTAATTATGTGCTTGAAATATCACAATAAAATTTTGAGGCAAAGGTATTTATGAAGAATAGTGTGTGAAGGGATTTTTTACTACTGTTGTTTCTATCCCCATAGGAGTCCACAGTAAAGACAGGCCCCAGCTGACAGTTAGATTGTAGAGTTCCTAGCTCCTGTGCATTCTTTCTCCTATGTAGTCAAACTTTATTTAAATTAAAGGCTTGAAATTTTTCTGAATAATCAAAATGTTATGGCAATTTCTTATAATATATAACCAGTACAGTTTTGAAATCTGGACAGTTATGTAACCCTAAACAAATGTAACTGGGTTCCATCCTTTATCATACACACACACACACACACACACACACACGCGCGCGCACTTTTAAAATTACCTTCAGTGTACATTCTTATTAGTTTTTTTGAGACAGGGTTTATCTGTGTAGCCCTGACTGTTGCAGGACTCGATCTGTAGATCAGGCTGCCTCTGTCTTCTAAGTGCCAGGATTAAAGGTGTGTGCCACCATGCCTGGCAACTTTTTAACTTTAGTGCCTGCCAGCTCATGAGACAGTGCCGCCTGAGCAGCATGTGAAGTGACGATGACAGTGTCTGATCAGCACGAAGCAGTCTGTACTCTCTAACTACCCACAATTTTAACTTTCTCCTGATTGATATAAATGTCGATCACATTGTGAACCCCACAATTTCGTTTAGTGGAAAAACCTGCTTCTGGCTGTGGTGTGGTTGGGCCCTAGCATACACCTTCCATCTGAGAGCTTTCTGCTTGAGTATTGTAAACAGGATTAAATCAAATCAAACAGAAGTCAAGAGGCAGGGCAAGCAGCCACTGACTATTAAGAGTAAACCACAGAGTAAGAAAGAGTCACGGGGAGAGAGAGAGGGAGGTACTGTCCTAACCCACTGTTTCACATCTTAGGATCAAGATGTCTAACACTGAACTTGGCCAACTCTGAAATACTCTGAAAGCCAATTGTTTCCCAGATTTCTATACACATATCAAACTGAGGGTTTCATTTTCTGATGATGTTGAGTTTACACCGCTTTCCTTTAAATTATATGTAACTTTTCTGAGGTAGATTCTCACTTACAGACCCGGATGGCTTATAACCCCATGTAAAGCAGCCTGTTCTTAGACTCACAGAGGGGTCCAACTGTCGCAGCCTCTGCTGGAACATTAGTTTAAGGTGTGTTATATTCATTTAGGCTGTGGAATATTTGTTTAATGATGTAAAGGTGTGTTGTATTATTTTATGTTTCATTTGTTTAACTCTGTAAAGCTGTGCTACTTTGCCTAAAACACCTGGCGGGTCTAATAGAGCTGAACGGCTCATAGAAGGCAAGAGAGAGAAATGGGCAGGGCTGGGGGGCGGTGCAGAGAGGGTAACTAGGGGGGATCTGGGGAAGAGGGGGGGGGGGAGGAGAAGAGGGTGCTCGGCAGCCACAGAGTAAGAAGGAAAGACAGAGTAAGGAAAAGGAAAAAGCCTAGGGGCGACACATGGTTAAAGAAAAGCTAAGGCCGGGCATTCATAAGTCAGAGGTGTACTTGCATAAGTCAGAGGTGCATAAGCATATCTATCCTAAAGCAGGGAACTCAGTAATGGCCACGGCGGGGGGGGGGGGGGGTAATTGGGAGCTTACTGCGATAGAACTGTCGTCAGTGGAGGAAAAGCCGTGAACTGACCAGACAGCCAGCCTCTTTCTGGAGTATAGTCCTGGTGAGAACGCAAGTATTCCGAGAAAGAAAAGCTCGTCTCACATAGAGGCATGAAAATGTTGCTGAGTGGCCAGGGGGTAGAAGGGGGCCGTGCCCATTGTTTAAGCAAGGAAATGCGAGTGTGCTAATCTAAAAACATTAATTAGGAAATTTGTCCCATTTAGGAAAATAATTTCATATCAACTACGTGTTCATCACACTATAAAAAAAAAAAATAAGACTTGGGAGTTAAACTTTTGACGGTTTCCTTCTCCGGGTCTGGGTAAACAGTCTGTGGATTGTCACATGACAAGCTCCTCAGAGTAGGGCAGATAGAACTCTGTATCTCCTGTGGGCCTCATTCTCAATCTGTCTCACTTAAGTGAGCACAGATACTTGCTAAATTAAGTAAACCAAGGCATCCACACGTCCCTTAGCTGCCGTTCAGAGCTCCCTAGTCACTCTGCCTTCTCAGGCAGTGGTGGAGTGAATGGGCAAGTCCTCCTTACCCTCTCCTGTCACCCCCAGCTCAGCGTAGGTAGAGCCTCATTCGACAGTTTTAGAAGCCTCGACTGGGTAGACAGCTCTTCCTTCCCCTCATCTCCTTTTCCTGGCCTGTGCTCAGCTGTTCCGTTAGATAAATATTTCCTTCATTTTATACAGCATGAGAGTGCTGTGTAATGTCTAAGGGACTGTATAAATGTCCTTCACTGCTTAGCTTTTAAGGGCTGACTGAGTGACTAAAGGAGAAGTCACATTCGGTTGAGCACAGCCTGGTGCCCTCTGGGCCACCTGTACCAGTCCTAGACGTGGTTAGAAAGTGCTGAGGGTTCCTTTAGGCTTACGTTGCTGCACGTTCATATCATTGCTGGAAGAAGTGAATTCACAGTCTGGACGTTTATTCTTGCTTCTTTCTGAGAAAAGGGGTCTCTCTGGACCAGGCTGGACTTGAACTCCTAAAGAGCTGACTGCATCTGCCTCCTGAATGCTGGGTTAAACACTTGTGCCATCTTGTCTAACAACAGCATTTGTTATAACTTCCCAGATGCCGGGAGAGGGGGGTTGTACCCAGAATTGAGCTGTCCTGTGAAGCTGGAGCAGCCTGATGTGGGTCGTCTGAAAAAGCAGTACAGCCCAATCCTTCAGCCGTCCATCAGTCCGTCTACTTTAGTTTTTACAGATCGTGTCTCATTGAACCTGGAACTTGGTGAAACCTTAGCTGGCCAGGGAGCTCTCGGGATTTGCATCTATGCAAACCCGGCACTGGAGTTACAGATGTGCCCGCCACATCTGGCTTTTTTCGTGGGTGCTGGAGATCTGAACTCTGGGAGCACCTCTTGCTTTTGATGCTGCAGGCACTTAACTGATGAGTGCCACGTTAACTCCCTCAGTGGAACTGTCCGGTTGGAATGTCCTGCCTGCCTCTGGGGCTGATACCACAAGGAATGGCTTTTTTCACCTGTCCTGACTCAGATGAGGTAAACACGTGGGGGGGGGGGGTTTGAGGTGTTTGTAGAGAGGCATCTGCCATTGGTGAGTGTCGTAACCAGGTCACTTCTAAGCAAGAGGCAAGCAACACTGTTTAACCCATTGTAAATAATGCTTTGAACATAACCTTTTTAGCTGCACATAATAGAAATCCTACAAGTCTTCTCAATTTGTGTATAGGATTAGCTCAAGTTTCATCATGGCCTAGATGTGGAATGTTGTCCGTGTTATTAGTAATAGTAGGTAGAGAAACAAGTTCTGCTTAAGGAAACTTGCTGGCTGACTTTTGTGTCTATGGAATTAGAGTCTCCCAGTGTGTGGTTGTTAAAAGTGCCTCTTCAAGCACAGAATAGACTTGCCCTTTCAGGAATACAGCCTAGCCTTCTGGATGACAGCTTGTGCATTGCAGCTTTATTTATCTATTTTTGTAAAGGGTTGCTAATCGCCTGGTGCCTCCCTGTCTGAGTCGTGTGCTTGTGGACTGTCTACATGAAATCACTTGATAGGCTCTCTCATTTCTGCAAAAATGTTGCCTGTATTTTTAGTTCACCACCCTGGCTTAAAGTAAAATTGTTTAATAGAAATATTTAGAGACCAGAAGCTTATTTTGAATAGGGCTGGTATTAACCGGACCTTTTTAGAATAGATTTGTGTTTAAAAACATGTGTCAGTATAGTTAAGAAATATAATTCATTTATCATACCTTTGGCCAAGACACATACACAGCCTCTCTCTTTAACTGTTCCTAAGCATGGGCTTTTGTTTAAAAGGAAGATTAGTGTGTCCATTCTCTCTCTCTCTTTCTCTCTCTCTCTCCCTCTCCCTCTCTCCCTCCCTCCCTCCGTCTCTCCCTCCTTCCCTCCCCCCCCCTCTCTGTTGGCAAGATTTCACTTTGTAGCCCAGGCTGCTTTCAAACACACGATTCTCCTGCCTCAAGTGTCCTGAAAGCTGAGCACCATGTTTTAGATGTGAAGACCTACAGGCTATGTGGTAGTGACGGCAGTGTTAAACCCTCGTGGACTTCAGAAGACTGGGAGCTGGAGCTCAGGCTGAAATGTGAGACTGTGACCTCTGGTCCAGAGGCCAGAACCAACCCTGCTGCTTCCTAAGAATAGTCGTTCTCTGCAGTGGTTAGAGCCCAGTGCATTCCCCACCGCGGGTCAGCACCTGAGACACAGCATGTTGCCCTTGCTGTGTTCTGAATGGATGACTGGTGGGGGTGGGGGAGGAAAGAGGCTTCTCCAACAGTAGCGATGCCACCAATGCCAGTGTCCCTCATCCGCATGGGCTCGGAAAGTGTCTGGGGAAAGTGTCTGATGGGAGGTGGGACAGTACATAATCAACATACATCTCAGCCTCTGGTACTCAGAAACGTGAGCCTTAAAAACCACAAACTAAGCAGGAAGTTGAAGCTTACACAACTGATGATTAAGGCACATAACTTTAGGTTACTTACAAGGCATTTAATATATAGTACTTTGATTCTTTGAGAGCTTCATGCAATGTGTTTTGACCGTGTTCATCCCCATCTTCAAGACTGAGGAATTTGTAAGTTCTGCTGGTGGGGTGGGCCGGG
The DNA here is from genome assembly GCF_943737965.1 of Phodopus roborovskii. NCBI lineage: Eukaryota > Metazoa > Chordata > Mammalia > Rodentia > Cricetidae > Phodopus > Phodopus roborovskii. The sequence continues at coordinate 41,342,573 of NW_026125281.1, forward strand.
GGAGGGGAGGCAGTCCGGGCTAGCCTAGCCTGGAAGTTACTGTATGGGCAGAGTGGTCTTAAACTTACCGGCATGCCCTGTAATGCCAGCACCTGAGAGGTGTGAAGGCTGGAGGTGTGCACGGTCTTACCTGGCACGTCCCTGGTGCTTATTCCTGTTAGCATGCCTTCAGCTCTGATTGTGTAACTTTGATAATTACCTCTGAAATTAGGATGTTTCTTAGCTGTGGTTTGCTTAAGTAACCTTGCTGGGCATGAAGGGCATCCCTCAAATACCAAGAAGACACAAACCAGATAAAAAGGCTGGTAGATATATATACCTAGTCAGTCAGGTGAGGCTTCCCTCTCCTCGCTCTCTGGGTGATGGAGCCACAGGAAGCTGGGGCTCTGTGATTGGCTATTGTAATAGTGAACCTTGATGGATACAGGGTTTGGAGTCAGTACTCTGGAACCCAGATGCCTGGCTAGAGCCATAGTATATATGACTACAATGCAGTTTATACTTAGCAGAAGCTCTTCATTTGCTGGATTTCTTCTTAGTCTCATCACAATGATTCCATGGTGAGGTAGAACACCCTGCCGGGCACAGCCATGTTTGCACACACAGATCCCAGGGGCTGTTTTGGCTGTAAAGAGAACACAAAGGAACTTCCTGTGTAAGGTTTGACAAGTGGTCTTGCAAGGGTCTCTTCTAGTTTTGAAATATTAAACTTCTCTTGCTGTAGTCAGTATAGATTTCAACAGAAAGTGAGCAGAAAGCTCAGATTCTCCTCCAGGCCCACACCTTAGCTTCTGAAGAACAGCTTCCACACAAGGAGGTCCTCCCTGGTGTTTTTATTTTTCTATTCTTTTATGATGTCATTGAGTTGTCCTTAGCGTGACCGTGTGTCCATCTGTTGGTTCTTTATGAAACCTGGTAATACTGAAGAGCTCTTACCCCTGATTTCAGTCTTGCCAAGTTGGTGGTTCCTGACTGTAACTGTGGCACTTGCGAGTTAAGGGAGGAGGGTCGCCATGAGATTGAGAATGAAAAATGTCTTTTAAAAGGGGACCCGCCTCACCATCATCTTACGCATATATTTATCAATATTTACTTAAAACCATTTGTCTCATTAACTTCGTGGCTATCCTTGATTATTTTAGAGTAGTTAGCATGGTTTGCTCTGACTTGAAACTTCAGACTTTTGGATGGCTTTCTCTCCGTTTTTGCTTAGCTGTCACCTGTCTGTCTGTCTCTGTCGGTCCATCCATCCATCCTGAGGTAGTGTTTCTTTATATGGTCCTGGCTGTTCTGGGACTCACTCTGTAGACCAGGCTGGCTTCCAGTTCAAGGACTGACCCGAGACTAAAGGCAGGTACCACCACTGCCCAGCCAATTTTGAATACTTTTTTAGTCTTTTAAACAGAGCAGTATACTGGCCTTGGGGAAGTCTGGGCCCCAGGGTTGACTGGAAGTGGTTAAACTTTGCTCCTGCCTGCAAGCCTTTGCAGGGAGGCTTTTGAAGAGCCAGGAGTGTTGGTTTGAAAGCTGGTTTGAGTGCATCTGTTACAGCCCTTTATGCAGGAGATGAAAATCTGCATTGTTAGGTCCTATCTCAGAAATCCAAAATCAAGGAAACAAAACACCCAATGGCAGATTAAAGGTTCTGTGAGTGTGAGGGTTGATGATGCCTAGTATTTGCTTCAAGTTTGGGGCAGCCATACAGCATTAGTCATGCTTGGCCTATGTGCTTTGGGTTTGTTTGATCTGCTTCTTTCTTTAAAAGGGACTCATTTATCTGGAGTTGTTGGGATGCTTCTGGGATGTGGGGGACATGCTCTGTGGGTGTGTGAGACATACATCTTTTCAGGGATGGCTATATGAACTCCTGATGCTCTACCTGCCAAGTGTTGGGATTGCTAAGTGTGTGTTACCTACCACACTGGGCCTGGGATTCTTTTGTTTGTTTGCTTTTACTTTTAAACTGGGGGGGGGGGGCAGGGGAAGGGATGTGTGTGTACATGTATGTTCAAGGAAGTCAGAAGACAGTTTTGGGAATTTTCTCTGCTTCATCTTGTCATCAAACTTTCTGAAAATCAGGCCTGCCCTCTTAAATTTTCTTTCTTTTTCTTTTTCGAGAATTAAATTAACTTACAATTAAACCATGCTAGCCTTTAGCTGGAAGCCGTCATTCTGCAGCAGCCTCCCAAGTACTGGGGTTTTGCATCACAGTCCTCTCCTGAGAGTGTTTTTTGAATATAGTATTTTATGTTCTCTGGGCATCACACGGGTATCTGAAGTATCTTTAATTATTTTCTGTCATAGTTTCTTGTTGTTCAAGTAACTCAGTTTTAATGTGGGGGGTGGGGCCTGGAAAACACAGGGAGGTGAAAAGAACAAATAAATAATTCCTTATCTTGTGGCTCATGGATAACACTTGGCTGTGTATTTCAGGGCTCTTTTAATTACAGACTTTGGATATTACCCAACAGCTCTTTAGTAAAAGGTCACATTTGTCGCCACTAGCAGCTCCTAAGTAGAGCAGATCCGAATGGGATACACACGCACGCACGCACGCGCACGCACGCGCACACACACACACACACACACACACACACACGGGGGGGGGTTGAGAGAGGGTTTCTCTGTGTAGCCCTGGCTATCCTGGAGCTCGCTCTGTAAATGTAAACGCATCGATCCACCTGCCTCTGCCTCCCAAGTGCTGGGTTAAAGGCGTGTGCCACTGCAGCCTGGCTACCAAGTGTGACCTTTACTTAGTCTCATCCTGATAGTCTATAATTGTTTACCTTCATGTATGTGTTACATTGTCATTCTTACTTAGTTTTGAAACTTGATTTATTTAGGGGTGTGTGTGTGTGTGTGTGTGCGTGCGTGCGTGCGTGTGCGCACGCCCACTGGCACTGAGGCAGAAGGATTGCTTCACGTTCAAGGCTAGCCTGGTTTAAGTGAGAGCACTTGCTGGTCTAGACAAGCTTATGTGCTTTACACACACTTTTGTGCTTGTGTCCCCTGCATGGAGCTAAGAGGAAAAATTTTATAGCTGTCTCCTTCCACCAAGAGGGCCCCAGCTCCAACCTGGGTCCTTAAAACGGGACAGCAGTGCCTCTGCCCTAAGACCGTCTCACTGGCCAGCTTTCCCTTTCCCTGGCTGCCTTCCATTGTGTATGCCGCTTTCTGCTGTCCCTTTGCTAAGGGACATTTGGGCTGGCTCCCCCGGCGTGAGTCCCTGCTGTCACTTCTTCATGACAGCCAGGAGCCAACCCCACTTGTAGGTATGCCGAATCGTGCTGGTTCCGTGTTGAGTTTTGTTTTGAGGAACGGTGAATCCTTCTACTTAGCAGGGTTTGACCCCACTAGCACAAAGCTAGCACTTGATTCAGTGCCTTGAAGACAGGAAGTTCCTGTGTTCTTTCATGGCAGACATTGTAAGGGGTGTGGGTACTCTTTCCTGTGCTGGGGATGAAACTCGAGTGTCATGTGTTGTAGGTAGGCTGTTGTTGGTCTGCTACTGCCAGGCCCATTGTGAATGGGTTTGAGCTGCTATCTTCTGTGTGATAGATGAGGTGTTGAGAAAGATTCTGTGTCTTCAGGAAGTACTGAACATGGAACCTGTTTTTAAATTTTGTATTACGGTGGGCTAGATTAAATGGGAGATAGCTTCTTTGGGTGTGTTCCACAGTCTAGATGCCTTGCTCTCTTCTCCGTTTTAACACGTCAGCACACAGAGCTGATGGGCAGAGGTTGGGGGTCTTCATTTTGTATGTCCTGCTCACTGGTGTCATCCACAGAGAGGGGTGATAAGTCTGCGAGATTCAGGACAGCCAGCCAGCAAGGCGTGCACCATGATCCACTTTCCTGAGGCCAGATGAGTCACTGAACACAACTCCACTTCCAAGAGTAAAGGGAAAGAGACCTTGGTGTGATTGCTGGGTACTTCCTCCATAATGCCAGAAAGCAGATGGGAAACAAGATGGACTAGTCAGTACCAAGCACTGAGAAGTCGTCTTCAACTGGGGAGGCTTCTTCGTGGACCTGTGAGGGATGTCCCACCATACTGTCAACTTCAGCTGGCATCCTCTGTCACATGACTGACACCCGGATGAAGTGTCTGTCTTTATGTGAGTTGTAATGTCGCAGCTTTAGGCAGGGGTAAGACAGCAGATTTCACTTTGGCTCTGTACATCAGATTCTTGAAGAGGCCGGGCTAGGTAATTAGCTGTGGGACAGGCCCTGTGTGTTATAGGCCTTTGTAGGCATGGAGCTAAGATGGAGGAGTCAGATGATTGGATTCTAACTGCCCGGTACTGTATGATCTGGCCTTATATCAGTAATTCTTAATTTGGCTTAGTTACGGAATTAAGGACTCTAAGGTTTGGATTTTACCCGTATAAGGAAAGGGGGGGAAAATACAGCTTTCTTAGTATATGGAATGTTATCTTACTATGAAATAGTAAGGAAAGAGAAAGGAAATTCATGTTAGTATCTCAGTCCTCTTCAAACAGCAAAAACTAAACCACCATGTAGAGTTAAATGCAGAAGGCATGGAATCACATGGTTTGGTGGTGGTGGGAATTACTACGTTGGCCTGGTTGAGAGGGAGATCACTGGGTCAGGCTCACACTGGTGGCTTCAGGCAACTGTGGAAAAGCTAGCAAATTAAGTAGTATATGTGTATTCTGTTTTCCCTACCTAGCCAGTGACTTCAGTTTATTTTTACACTTTTGTAGTGTGTGTATGTATCTCTGTTTGAGTGTATGCTGTGTGTGTGTGGTGATCTTAGAGACCAGCAGAGGGCGTCAGATCCCCTGGAGCTGGAGTTACAGGTGATTGGGAGTAGGTGCTAGGGTGTAGGGACTCCTCTGCCAGAGCAGCAAGGACTGAACCACTGAGCCATCTCTCCAACCATGATTGAAGATTAAAAAAGAGAATTAATGGTTTATAGAGATTGAAAATCTATTGGTTAAGTCCTAGCAACCAGCTACATCATAGATTGTCTTTGTGCTCTGCAGAGAAGTGTTGATATATTTCAGAATGTAATGGAATTTCAGCCAAGCCCAGAGAAGGAAGGTCTAATGTCACTGTGTCAGGATTTGTTTCAGTGCACTTAAAACTGAGTAGAGTCCTGGTATTTGACCTGAACGAATATTCTGGTTCTGGTCAACTACAAAGTGATTTTTTTTTTCTAATTTAGTGAATGTGTAAAACTTATTAAGACAAAAGGGAGATGTTTAATCTGTCTTTAAATTTTAGTGTTGAACATTTACTAAAATTCTTGGTTTGCTTAGCTTGGATGACATTCATTTTATTAAAAAGAAATAATGTAATAGACATGATTTCAGGCTTGTTACTCAATATGAGCCCAAACAGCACTGTTGACATCAGACACCACTTTATTTACTTCTTAAAATGGAGACGTGGGGACTATTACTCAGTTAGAGAAGCACTTGCCGGGCAAACAAGAAAACCGAGTGTGTAGTCCAGCCAGCAGTGATAGGCCGAGACAGGAGGCTCTCTGGCTACTGCCTAGAGACAGCCTACGTAGCAAAGTGAGCAAACTCAGGTCCAGTGAGAGTTTGTCCCGAAACTAAAGTGGCGCGTGACTGAGGGAGATGCTGGGTGTCAGTCTATGCCCACGTGCATACATACGTGTGCACGCATATTCGTGACTGTTGGCTTCGGCCAGGAAGCTGCCTATGTCAGTTCACTGCCGTTCCCGTTAGATACGTTCTGTTTTTGTCACAGCTGCTGGAGCTGCCTGGGATGAGGCAACTTCTCTCCTAAGTCAAGTCATCCATTACCTATCCTGTTGGATTAGAATACTTTACCAAAGCTTAAAGTTATCAAAATAGCAAAGCTATGGATAGTAATGAAGTAGGGAAATAAAACAGTTCACGTACTACTTACTTAGGACTAAGTATGTCTTTGTTAGTGTCTGTATAGTCATGTCTCTTCATTTGAGATGCAATGGATCTTCTGTTTTCCGGTATTATGTTGTAGTCCAGGCTGGTGTAGAATTCACTATATAGGCCAAGCTTGTGACAGTTTGCCTTAATTTCCCAGGTGCCTGGATCACAGGTATGAACAACCATTCGAGGCCCACATCGTATCTTTTCTCCCCCAAAATGTAGCACAAATAAAACTAATTTATTTAAGTTTGGGGTCACCCTGCAGGTTGCCTTATTGACATTGATGGGAATCTTTTTAAAAGATTGATGACATTTTATGTTATAAGAAAATATTATATGTGGGGTCTGACAAGATAGGCTCGGCAGTTACGAGTACCTGTTGTTCTTGCAGAGGGACTGGGTTTGGTTCCTAGCACCCACATGGTGGCTCACAACTGTCTGTAACCTAGTTTCAGGGACCTGATTCTCTTTTCAGGTCTACGCGCGCGCACGTGCGCGCGCACACACACACTCACACACACACACACACACAACACACACAATCTCTCTCCACATACATGCAGGCAGGCAGACACTCATACAGACAGACAGACTCAGTGGTTAGGGACCCTGGCAGCCTGATGGGATTTCTGGAACCCACATGATTAGAAAAGAAAACCAGGTCCTGAAAGTCATTTCACACACAAAGAAAATAATATATTTAAAGATTCCTTTATTATATTTGGGGGGGGGGCTGGTGTTGTCGGCCATAGTTCATGTGAGTTTCCTTTTTCCCATTAGTTTAGTGTGTAGGCTGCCATTTGGGGAATGTTCAAAGACTAATAGACTTGGTCTGTCTTAGCAGTTTGGGTGGCTACAGCCATGTTGTGTGTTAGCAACTGAAATGTCAGCTTAGATGTAAATATTATGTGTTGGATTCAGCTTCAGGCCTTTAGTAAGATGATTTGCCTTGAACTAGATTTGAGAGCCAGAACACCCAAAGGCCCTGTATTTGCAGTGCACTGAGCAGGTCTGGGGTGGTCACGGAGAACTGATCAGAGTGGATGGGCTGCTGGGTCCTGAGTCTAGGATGAAGTCTGTGTCAACAGAGTTATTGTTCCTGACTTGATGCTGTGCATTTAAACGCCATTCGCTCAGGACTATCAGTGTAACCACTACAGGGAAGCTGTGAGCATTGAGATCCTACTCTGGCATTTTCAGGTAAAACGGCCTGTCTAACAGATGGTTTAGGAGACTATGTACAATAGCCAGAGGTCAGCCAACCTTCTCTTCAGCTTTTGAAACAGGACCTCACAGTTGAGCCCAGGTTGACTTTGAATTCATCACAATCGCCCTTCCTCAACATCCTGAGTGCTGGGCTTTCAGGAAATACTACTTATAACTGATTCTTCCTCTTTTTTGGTGCTGGGGGTGAGCCTGGCGTCTCCAGGAGTGCTAAGCTGGCTACTCTGCTAACCAAGCCATACTCTCCACAGGGAGACTCCAGTTTGAGTGTTACAATGGTAGACTTCCTGGGGTTTTACATCCCTTGGGGCTGCTGTTGTATTGTATCATTCTTTTTTCCTGGCAGTGACAGCTACAAGACCTTGGGTATTCATGTACCTCAAATTCAGCTTTTGTTCTTAGCCCATATATTCTGACTTATGTCATTTTCTTTATCATAAAAGAAAAATACAAGCTGTGAACTTGGGAGAAGTATCACAGCATTGTGACACACATGGTGTTGGATGTAACTTTGGAGGGAAAGCGTTTGGCCAAAGATGACCTTGTTTTGTTTTGTTTTGTTTTTTTCTGTTTCGGCAATTTATTTTAAAAACAGCACTCCAGCCATCACATATTCTTCTGTTCGTCATCCCCTTGTAGAAGAAGTTACAAAAACATCAGGGGGGTTTGCCACCTTTACAACTCAACCCACACAAGAGTCAGGAATAACTCCTGACCCAGGCAGAGAATGAAAGACAACATAAGCTCAGCTTTGGGTAACAGCAACACTGATTGCTTACAGTCCTGATTTACAGAGCAGTGGTTATAAGGAAGTTCACCACAGCGGATTCTGAGCCAAAGACCAAGTAAACCCACTGCCTGCAGACAAGCTGGGAGGCGCAGGGCAAGCACCCACAGCAACAGGACAGGAAGCTGGAAGGCTTTCCTGGCAGCGAATGTGGTGGAGAGGGCTCTTGGTTCTTCTCATCTATTGGGGCAGAACAGATCCCCAGCTTTTTCGGTCTCCACCAGGTCCCCATTCTGGTGCATCTGCAGAAGGATGTCACAGCCCGCCACAAACTTGCCATTGAGGTACACTTGCAGGATGGTAGGCCAGTTGGAATAGTCCTTAATTCCTTGCCACAGCTCTGGCTCATTCAGCGTGCCATGCAGTCACAGGATGCTTGGGCGTCCCCTTGAGGAAAACCACCACCTTGTCCTTCTTCACCAGCGCATCCAGCTGCTCCGCCTGGCCGCCTGAGCTTGCCACCTGCATACCTACCCCGGTAGGGTGCGGCTGCCCGGCTCAGGGACGTGCTCATCGCGATGGATTTATAAGAAGGGATGGCTGTGGTCTTAGAACAGTGTGTCATTGTCCTGCAGTCAAGCACATAGGTTTCCTGGCTTGAGAATAGCCCCCGGCATGTGACTATAAATAACACTTTCACAATAAGCATGGATTTGATGAGGGGCAGCTGCCTCCCTAGCACCGCCACCAGAGTCTTCTGAGCTGCCAACAGCAGCAGCCAGCACTCAACAGTCAGTCTTCATACCCAACATAAAACACCCACGCTGTTTGCCTGAAGTCAGAGTCTCCCTGTGTATCCCTGACTGGCCTAGCGCTTGCTTCCTTTTGTTCCTGGGATTAGTGGAATATACTAATACACCAGCCTCTAAATAACTTGTGTTTTGAGACAGGATTTCTCTTTGTAGTCCTGGCTGGCCTCGAACTCAGAGAACCACCTGTCTCTGCCTCCTGAGTGATAGGATTAAAATCGTACTCAGCTAAATCAGCTTTTCTTATTATTAGAGTCCAGTCACTTCACTGACCTTATTTAAGTGCAAATTTTCTCACTTTCCTACTTAGAAGTGTGTGTGTGTGCGTGTGTGGGGGTGGGTTTGGTTGCTCATGCACGCTGTGTGTGTATGTGTATGTGTGTGGGTGGGTGGGTGTGGGTTTGGTTGCTCATGCACGCTGTGTGTGTATGTGTGTGTGGGTGGGTGGGTGGGTGTGGGTTTGGTTGCTCATGCCACGCTCTGTGTGTGTGTGTGTGTGTGGGTGTGGGTTTGGTTGCTCATGCACGCTGTGTGTGTGTGTGCGTGTGTGGGTGTGGGTGGGTGGGTGGGTGGGTGGGTGTGGGTTTGGTTGCTCATGCACGCTGTGTGTGTATGTATGTCTGAAGGCATTTATGAAAGCAGTCCTCTTTCCCACTTGGTAGGTAAGTGGGTTCCAGGGATCACACGAGAATATTACCTGTTTGAGCCATCCTGCTAGTACAAAACAATGTGATCTTGGTTGCAGTCTAGGATCTACTTTTGAAAATGTTTGTCTTCTCAAACTAAAAAACTTGTAAAAACCTACTTTTTCAGATACTCGGTCTTCCATTTTACCCTGCACAGCCACCAGACAGGCAGCTGTCGCCGCTTAGGTTCTACATCCTAGGTGCACGTAATAGAACAGTGTGATAGTGCAGTCTATAAACTTTCTGAATAGAAACATTACACATAGAAACACAGTGTTTAAATTGGAAGCTACTTCCACAACTTGCTACAGGAGGAGGGGGTAGAATCTCACACTTTGTGGGCGGTGGTCTGTTCTGACAGCCTGTGCCTCAGTTAGGTGATGTGGTTAGATTAGGGGACTTGAAACAATTAAAATTACTTTCCCCCCCCCAATAAAGATAAAATGATATGTATACTGTTCTGGCATCCAAACTAGAGATCTGCCTGCCTCTGCCTTCCAAGTGCTAGAATTAAAGGTGTGTGGGTCTCTATGCCCAAACCTTGATTCACTTGAAAAATTAGGTGCATAACCAAGAACTTTTTATTTTTATTTTCTTTAGTGTGTGAGAGAGAGAGACAGACAGACTGACTCAGTTCTCCCCTTCTATCTTTACATGGCTTGTAGGGATTTCTGAGTTGACCATTGTCTTTTTTATTATTACTTACTAATTTATTTTTTTTTTTTACAATCCAATACCAGTCCCTCCCCCCCCCAAACTGCTCTTTGGAGAGGGTAAGTCCTCCCCTTGGAAGTCTACTAAGTCTGTCCCATCATCTAGTTGAGCAGGACTGAGGCATCTCTCCACCCCACACCCTTGTGTCCAGCCTGGGCAAGGTATCTCTCTATACAATGGGCTCCACTAAGTCAGTTTGTGCATTAGTGTCAGATCTTGGACCCACTACCAGTGGCCTCACATATTGTCTCAGTCACACCATTGTCACTTACATTACGGGAGTCTAGTTCGGTCTTATGCAGGTTCCCCATTTGCCAGACCTGAGTCAGTGACCTCTCACTAGCTTGGGGTTGGCCATTGTCTTAGGTAGGGTTTTTATTGCTGTGAAGAGACAGTGTTTAATGGGGGTGGTGGCTCACTTACAGTTTCAGAGGTCCAGTTCATTGTCATCATGACAGGGAGCATGGAGGCCTGCAGGCAGATTGGGTGCTGGACCTGAGAATCCTCACACACACTTCTTCCAACAAAGCCACATCTTCCAATAGTGCCACTCTGTACGAGCGTATGGGGCCAGTTACATTCTAATTACCACAGCCATCTTATGCTTTAAGCAAAAAGTCTTCAGTGCTTTTCCACAGAGTTAGTGCTTTGGACTCTTGTTCTCGGATTATTTTGGTGCTCTTTGAGGAACCAGCGTGTTTGTATTTGTTTGCTTTGTTTTCTAGTTCGTTAATTGTAAGCGTGGCATAGGTAAATTAGTGGTCTAGAGCATGTTTCTGTTTGTCTGTCTCCACTCGTCACCTACCAGGTGCTGAGACGACCACTCTGAAGCCCTTAGACCCTCTCCCTCTGCAGCCACTTTATTCTCTTCTGTGACAAAAGGTTTGTATTTAAATGTGTGGATGTGTGCACGTGCCCGAAAAAGGCCAGGTGTCACCGACCCACCAACCTTTTTCCCTTTATTGCCTTAAATTTTTTGTTGTCTTAGGTATTGGATCAGCAAAATAATGGAGTTGGGGGAAATATTGGAGCCATTTATTTATTTTTCATGGAGAGTTGGATTGACTGGAAATTGGTTGTTTTTTGTTTTGTTCTTTTCAGAGGCAGGATCTCAGTGTGTAGTTCTGGCTGACCTGGTACTAAGTAGACTGGGCTAGGCTTGAACTCACAGAGATCACCGTCTGGGATTAAAGGTGTGTGCTGACACACTGGATTCTAGAGCCTCTCCTAGTTCTGGTTGTTAAAGTGTGAATTTATTCCCCAAATCCTGGGAAGTAGACAAAGCAGTCCCTACTCCGCCTCTCTGAAGGTAAAGCAGGTTACTAAGACACCCACTGTAGTCAGAGTTTCTTTCCCACCTTTTCCCAAACCATTCAGCTCCAAATAAACACACAGAGACTCACATTGTTTATAAACTGTTTGGCGGATGGCTCAGGCTTCTTACTGGCTAGCTCTCTCTTAATTACTAACCCATAACCCATAGTCTATGTATTCTACTTGGCCTTATCTTACTGCAGAAGGCTCCAGCATGTTACTCCTTCAGCGGCTACATGTTGTCTCTCGTGACCTCTCTCTGCGTCCTCTCCCAGAATTCTCTTCTCCTGGCCCCATCTGTGCTTCCTGCCTGGCTACTGGCCAGTCAGTGTTTTATTCATCAACCAGTAAGAGAAACAGGTATACAGAAGGACATCCCCATCACCCTGTATTACAGAATCCAGGTTGTCTTTGGCAGGGCTGTTAGGGTGTGTGTGTGTGTGTGTGTGTGTATCTGTGAGTGTGTGCTCATGTGTATTCTTACATGTATGGAGCCAGAGTTGACGTTGGGTGTCTTCTCCGTTGCTTCTCTCTGAGCCCTGGTCTTCTATTGGCTGGACTGGCGAAGCGGTCCATCCCCTCCCCCAAGTGCAGAGGTCAGACCCTCACGCTAGTGTGTCATCTCCCTGTCCCCACAGCTGCTAGTGTGTCATCTCCCTGCCCCCACAGCTGGGGTTTGTACACACACAGACCTGGCTTTTCTGTGAAGGAGACATCTTGATCTTTAAATTTAGTAGAAACTAGGCACTTTGTAGAGCAGCAGTTGGAGAACGGTGACCTCAGTAAGTACAGTTTAAATTAAATAAATAATGTACAGCTCAACATGCTCCTAGGAGAGAGACCGTGTGAAGTGCAAGCCTTTGCGGGCAGAGGAAGAAGGCAGCCCTTGTCACTGTCAGGTTGCTGGGGAAAAAAGATTGTTGGTGCCGCCTCAAGCCAGAGCACTAGAGTGAGCAGTAAGGAGGCTGTGCGCTATCAGTTTGTGAGGAGGCTGTGCCCTGTCTGTCAGGTTGTGAGGAGGCTGTGCCCTGTCAGGTTGTGAGGAGGCTGTGCCCTGTCAGGTTGTGAGGAGGCTGTGCCCTGTCTGTCAGGTTGTGAGGAGGCTGTGCCCTGTCAGGTTGTGAGGAGGCTGTGCGCTATCAGGTTGTGAGGAGGCTGTGCCCTGTCAGGTTGTGAGGAGGCTGTGCCCTGTCAGGTTGTGAGGAGGCTGTGCCCTATCAGTTTCTCCTAAGATTTGGAGAAAAAACTCACCGAGTGCATTAGTGTTGGGAAGTGTACAGGAACAGCTCAGAGGTAGAGAGCTGGTAACACATACCAAAAAGGGCAGACGTTTATGCACAGGGCTGGGAAGGTGGAGCAAGCCCGAGTCTGAGAACTCAGTCATCCTCTATATGAGGCTTAGGGAATACAATTTGAGCCAGGTTTAGGCTGCATGGCCTTGACCTCGCACTGCCAAGGAGAAGAGGAACTGGCCTAAGAGAACTTGTGTGTCTGTACCTGCATTAACGGCTGTGCTAGTGACAGGTGCCGTGCCTTTCCTGAGCTGGAACTCTTCCTGACTCCCAGAGGTTGAAGCACTTTCTAGCTACAGTCTCGAGCCTTTTATAGTTTTCCTTGTTTACCAGACTCAGAAAAGAAAGTCACTAAAGAAATGTAAATTATATGAAGCTTGAAAGACATTAAAAGGTGATTTGATAATGCAAATTAGAATAGAAAATAAATTAGGTACAAGACTTTGGACTCACCAAGACAGAATACGTAATGAATTATTTACTGTGAAATTATCAATTGCAAATGGACTAGACATTGTTGATGAACTTGTTGGCCTGTATATATTGTATGAACTTACTGTACTTACTGTATATAGTTTTTCTTATGTTAGTTGTAGGCTTCTTTTTGTATTAGACAAAAAGGGGGAATTGTGATATTATTTATGATGGAAAGAGTTTCTCTGTGTAGCTTTGTAGACCAGGTTGGCCTCGAACTCACAGAGATCTGCCTGCCTCTCAAAGTGCTGGGATTAAAGGTGTGTGCCTTTATTTCAGCTGCTTATGAGTGGCCTTCTCCTTTCATTTTGTAACAATTGTGTGCTTTTTACTGCTTTCATTGTTGTGATAAAACGCATGCCAAAAGCCATTTGAGGGAGGACAGTATGTTTAAGGCTACACTGCTGCATTTTGGCAGGGTGGTTGCTGTCCAGGAGCTTGAGGCAGCCCATCACATTTCTCAGGAAGCAGAGACTTAGTGATGCTCAGTTCCTTTTCTCCTTCAGCTTTGGCTTTAGCGTATATGTTTTAAATAGGACACTTGGCTTTTTGTGCTTTACTCTTGAAAAAGAATTTGAGTCCTAAAAGCCTGTTGTAAATTGTTATTTTTAGCTAATCACGAGTTTTAGTTGCAATTCCCACCTAGGTGATTTAGTCACTGCTTTTTTTTATTTTTTAACTAGAAGTGACACTAGGAGACAGTGGTTTCTTGTCTCTTAAGAATCCAGCTGTAACCGTGTTCACATTGCATACTCACACATTTCAGCGATGGCCGCGCCAGGGGATGAGGACTGCCCCTGGGGTTGGCAGTGTGGTGGGGTGCCTCCTTTGCTGACAAGGGGAGCCATGCTGACAGTCTCACCTTCACTTTCTCAGTCACATCGACCAGACAACAACATGGCAGGATCCCAGGAAGGCCATGCTCTCCCAGCTGAACGTGCCTACGCCTGCCGGCACAGCGGTGCCCCAGACCCTGATGAACTCCGCCTCAGGTGAGTACCACCCCCTTGTAGAGTCACAGCCACGCTATTTGGATACTGTTTTCTTTTAGGGGACACTAGAAAGTTTCTTACCTAGTGCCATTTTGAGACATTGTATTTCAAAGTAGCAGGTGGCATGTGACAAAAAGGAGTTTTTGTAAATCTCAGGTTTCCTTTAGGTTCTAAGTTGTCTGGGGTTTCTACTTCTAGTTTTTAACATCATGTTTGTGTCTTTAGAGTATGTGGGTGCTGTGTGTGCTTGGGTACACAATGACATATGAGAATAACTTTAGGGAGTCTGTTTTCTCATGCAGATGTAAGGATGAAACTCAGGTCATTAGGTATGGCATCAAGCACCTTTACCCACAGAACCATCTCACCATCGAACCCCACCCCACCCCCCGACATTGCTGAGATGGTTTTAGTAGTGATGGCTGCCCTGGAACCCCTGATCTTCCGCCTCTGTCCCCCAAGGGTGGGGTTTCTGGTTGCACCACCATGTATGTTTGGGTTCGATCGCCATCTTGCATCTGGGGTCTGAGTTGCTACTCCACTTATCTTTTGTAACGTGGTGAAAACGCATTGTTTTATTTTTAATTGACCTAAGGGAAAAAAGACACTGCTGTGTTGCATGACTACCTCGGGGATTCTGAACTCCATGCCATGGTGTTCATGACCCCCTTTTGTTTGTTTTTGAGACAAGATCTTCCCAAACTGGCCTCAGACTTGTAATCTCCTTGCCTCTGCCACTTGTTTTGAAGCAGATATTTATGTTACCTTGACAAGACCCAGAGCCACCCCTCTTACTCTTAGATCTAGCTTCTTTAATCCCAGCACCTGGGAGACAGAGGCAGATGGGAGCTCTGAGTTTGAGGCCAGCCTGGCCTAGGATAGCTACAGCTACATTGTGAAACACTTGTCTCAAAAAACAAACCAAAACCAAAAAATAAAACTGCCTTCTTCATGAAGGCTGAGCTTGCAGATTGAATTAATTTGGCAATTTATGTGTCTGTAGTTTTTCTTGAATAATAAGGAGCAGGAGTAGCAAACACTGCTTGATAAAAGACAAGATTTTTAAAGGAAATTGAGCCATACATTTAAAGCCCTTATTTGTTTTAAATTTCTTTTATGTGTATGAGATTTTTCAATTTTGCTTTTAATTTTTTTAATTTGAATTAAGCTTTGCCTGCTCGTATGTGTGGTGCACCATGTATGTACCTGGTGCCCATGGAGGGCAGGGCAGAACTCAGATGCCGCGGAACTGGCGTTACAGGTAGTTATGAACCATGAGTGACTTCTGGGGACCCAACCTGGGTCCTTGCTGAGCAGCCAGGGCTCTTAACCTGTGAACGCCCTGGCTTTTGGCTTCCAGGACAAGGGTAGCAAAGGCTGTTTCTTCACCTCCTTCGTCATACACCCTCACACCTTTGCCTTCATTAGGTGGGCCCAAGGCCTCATGAGCACTTTCCTCTGGGCTAGGTCTCTGATGACCCCCTGCCCCTTTGCAGTCTTGTTAGATGCCTAGTGGCACACCTTGGTGATGGCAAACACCAGCGGCAAATCTTGCTGTGCTACTGGCTTTCTTCAATCCAGAAGGTTCTCTACCTTTCCTGTTGAGAAAATTGGCAGTGGCCTAACTAAAGCTTCTGACACTGGGTGGCCAAGAGCCTTGGTGGCAGACTTGACTGGGAAGTTTACAGACATGAGACTCCTGCCCTCCACGCCAAGGTGTGAGGCAGCTTCTCCACGTGACTCTTGCTTTGGGTGAGTTGAAAATGAAGTGAGGGCAGAATCTAGGGGTGAGGCATTCTAATTATAGAATTACATCCCTTGGTATTCATTGAGGGACCATATCAAGAATATACTTGGGTGTTCTCTATCGAGGTAAATAAGGATCAGGATAAACAAATAGGCCGAATAGATGTTTATTCAGGGAGAAATAACTTACAACCTAGACAGATGAACACCAGGAAATTCAACCCGATCCTCTCCTGTCTGAGTCACGCAAGAAAGAGAGAGCCTTTCCTGGCCCCCTCCGACCTCTTTCCACAGGTCACTTCCGCCCATGGCTCCACCCCCCAATGGTCGTGGTCAGTGCTACAGAAGGACTATCTCACTACAGTTCTCAGAATATGAATTTTATATGTGATATTTGAGCTAAATTATAAAATTTGAACGGTGAAAATGATACAGATATGCTTTACTGGTAGTATTACTTTGGCGCCTATTTTTTTAATCATGAGATTCCAAATGGAAGTTGTAAAGCTAAGTAAGTAGTCACACTCTAGCTATAGGTCTGCTTTAGTAGTCAGTAACAAAGGCCAGGTGATGGTGGCGCCCACCTTTAATCCCAGCACTCTGGAGGCAGAGGCTCCAGATCCAGGTGAATCTCTATGTGTTCGAGGCCAGCCTGGTCTACAAAGCGAGTTCCAGGACAAGCTCCAAAACTACAAACCCTGTCTCAAAAAAAGAAGTCAGTAACAGAGACACTCTTCCTTTGGAATATAGGCACCCTAATCATAACTGGGTTAACTAGGTTTCTTTTACTAGAACATTGTTTAATCATATTAGATTTTTCTTTGTTTGTTTCTTTTCTTTTGGTTTGTTTTTTGAAGACAGGGTTTCTCTGTGTAGTTCTGGCTGTCCTGGTACTCACTCTGTAGACCAAACTGACCTGGAACTCAAACAATTACCCTGCTCTGCATCCCGAGTACTGGATTTAAAGATGTGTGTCAGTGTACCCGGTGATTTTTCTCTTAAATATTTTTAAGGTTACACTTTATTAGTTTTTGTGTGTGGGAGTAAGGACTTGAACATGTCAGAAGACAGCATTTGGGGTTTGATTCTCTTCTATATGGGCCCCGGGAATGGAACTCCATGTCAGACTAGAAGGGCTTTACCTGCTGAGCCATCTGTATCTTCTCTATCTAACCTTGTGTTTATAGTTTGAGTATTAAAAAGAGAGTATTTGGCCTGCTGGTGATGGCATGTGCCTGTAATCTCAGCACTCAAGACAGTTCGAGGCCAGACTGGTCTACAAAGCGGGTTCCAGCACAGTCTCCAAAGCTACAGAGAAATTTGAACTCAATTACCTTTAAATTTGGAGGTATTTTATTAGTTTTTAAAGTGATAGAAGCCAGATTCAGAATTTGCTAGTGAGCTTTAAGACACCCTCCCCCACCCCCGCTAATCCCTAAACTGTGTGGTAAGTGGGGAGGAAACAGAGGACAGGGTGGTGGCTTTTTTAGTGAATACATGGTCCTTTAGGGGGACTTTGAGGTCAGACAGTCCAAAGACCTTAAAAAGTCACCAAATATTGCAGAATGAATCTGTGATGACCCAGCAAAGCAGAGCTGAACAAGCTGCCACGCCTTCCGTCCAGGCTAGGCTACTTTGAGACCTGGTGTTCCCATACACAGGGTACCCAGTCCAAGATGCTCAGGTCCTTTACAAATGTAGTGTTTGCGAGTAACGTGGGCACATCTTCCTGGGTGCTTTAAATGGTCTTTATCATGTGTGTGTGTGACTTAACCATGTAGACAGTTGTTATGCTGGCTGATTTCTGACATAATAAGAAAAAGTCTACATTTTAATAAACAGTTTTAACTTTTCACCCATGTGGAGTGATGCATATAAAACTCAGGGATTGTGGGCTACTGTGCATCTCCTGACTGACACAGATTCCAGCCAGGGACCAGGCTCCTTCATCTACTAAAGGCTGAGGATATTGGTGATGTGTGTGGTCTGGCTTTTACTCTAGGAATCTTCTTACCTCCCAAAAGAGAATTGAACTCAGGGCCCTACTTAGGTGAGGCGAAGGACCTTCCACTGAATTCTCTCTCTCTCTCTCTCTCTCTCTCTCTCTCTCTCTCTCTCTCTCTCTCTCTCTCTCCCTCCCTCCTCTCTCTCCCTCTCTCTCTCCCTCTCTCTCTCTCCCTCTCCCTACCTCCCTCTCTCTCTCCCTCTCCCTCTCCCTCTCCCTCTCCCTACCTCTCTCTCTCTCTCTCCCTCCCTCCCTCTCTTTCCCTCTCTCTCTCCCTCTCTCCCTCTCTCTCTCTCCCTCTCCCTACCTCCCTCTCTCTCTCTCTCTCCTTCTCTCTCCCTCCCTCCAGTCTTGGGGACCTGGATATCAAACCCAGGTGCCTACGCTAAGCCCTCCTTATGCCAGAGCTGCACCTCCAGCCCCAGGGAAACCCTAATCAGCAGACCTTGTACCCACATAAAATGCTAAGCATAATGTGGTGTTGATACGTCTATCTCTGGGAAGCAGCTCTGTGCCTGGGGTGTATGGGAGTTTGGAGGGAGGGGGTAGGGATATAATTATATTATCTCAAAAAGAAGAGATGTGAAAAACGGTTAATTTAAACATAAAGTAAATGTAATCCGATATTTTGTAATTAAACTATTTATAATTATTGGTAGCTGGTGTTACTTCATTTAAAGTAATTTAAAACATCTGTCTACCATCCCATCTTCAGGCTGTGTTTATCTTTGAAGCTCTGATCAAATATAGACCTTTCTAACTAACTTTCAGACTCAGGAAATGTGTCTGATGTGGGCAGTAGAGTGTTACATATACAGATTTCTGGTTTTTTCCCCTTGATTATTTTAAGAGGAGATTTGTCAATAATACTGTACTAATGCACACAGTCCTGTACTACTAAGATGTTATTAACAAAAACTCAGACAGGAGTAATATTGTAATGAGGCCCTCAGTCAGGGCAAGCGAGAACCAGTTTGTCTTGTTAGTGATCTTGACTTCTGTGTTTTCAAACAAAATGGCTGTTTTCTTCCCTACAAGGCAATTCAGGTAATCTGAGAAATGACAGACAGGCTGAGATGGAAAATGGCTGTGAGGGTAGCGTGTTTGCAAGAGAAGGAGGGGGAGGGAGAAGCATGACCCCAAGGAATTAAATAAGCATGAACATGGAAATCTACAACCCTTAGAAGTATGGAAATCTACAACCCTTAGAAGTAGGCTTCAGCTTTTGGTGGCAGGAATATCAGGAGTTAGTGACGAGCTCAGCTACATAGTTCAAATGCCACTCTGGGCTACAGGAGACCCTGCCTTCAAAGAAAAAGAAACACAAGGAATTTGGATTGCTTATAGCTTTATTTACCACCCTATTTCTTCGTGCTGTGGATTAGACCCAGGGTCTCACTTAAGCCAGCTAAACACCACCCTGAACTGTAAACCTGACCATACATCTTGGTCAGTAACATGGAACTAGCCACCATCCTTACATCAAAATGTAGGCGTGGATTAGGCATGTCTCCGTGGCACATATCTCCAGATGTTACTCACTGGCCCCAGCCCCTCCCCCCCAAGCAGTCTAAATGCAAACAAGCAACATGAAAGAACACCGGGATTGAAAGTTTCCTGCTGAAATAGCACCGGTCAGTCACCCAGAGACAAAATGGCTTGTTAACCGTGAGGCCAGCCAGCACAGGCCTTAGTCAGGCTGCATGTGACGGGCCGGTCCAGAGAGCAGCTTTCTAGCTGACGACTTCGCTCTACTCGTACCGATGACTTTTGACATCGCCCAGTGCCACTCAAGTATTCTTTTTTTTTCATTTATACTTAAACTCCGGGGCAGTTGTGTTGAAAATTGAATTTATATAATTAACCTTTTGTTTCTGTTTTTTGAGGTGGGTCCCACTGCAGCCCAGGCTGGCCTCAGGTTTATGACCTTCTTGACATGCCTTCCTGGGCATCAAGTGGGTGATGGGTACTGGCTGTTTTCTGTAGCTTTACGGTGCTGCTTTGCCCTCTTCTGCCCTTCTCTGTTTTCCTCTGGAATAGGAGGCGGGCATGACTTGTGCCATATGGACCGAGGGTGCAAACTCAGGGGTAGGTTTGGCTGAGCCATCCTACTTACTAGCTATCCTGACAACCTTTGCATTTTCTAAGCAGGGTTTTAAATGTTTGATTATGTAATATTTATGTCTGAGTGTATTTATGTCATATGCAGGAACCTACAGAAGTCCAAAGAGGGCATTGGATTCCCTAGAACTGGAGTGGGTGCTGGGAACTGAACTCAGCCAGTGCTCTTAACCATTGAGCATCTTGGCCTTGATAGGATTTTGTAACCAACCCTGACTAGTCTTGAACTTTGGACCCTTCTCCCTGGGTCCCAAGTGTCATGGTTACAGGCTGCTGTGGGTTTTTTGTTTGGTTTTATTTTGTTTTTGTTTTTCTTTTCTTTTCTTTCTTTTTTTTTTTTTTTTTTTAAGATCTTGACTGTCAGGCAAGCCTTGCATTTATCAGTCAGCCCCTAAATTAAAAGGGACAGGTAGAAACTCAAGTTCTCTTGATCTGATCTGAGAGCACACACTAAATTCTTTGTGCATATTTAAGCATCTTTTGAATTCTGAGTTACTGTTGGGTGTAAATTCTGAGCCCATGGGAGAAATTCCCGGCTCATCAGCCACTGTCTTGAGAGCAGGAGCGCACTGTTGGAGAATACAAGGGGAAGTTTTTGCTGCATGTAATTGCCAATACCCAGCTTCTAAGGCAAATGAGTTATTAAATATCAGGACTCAAAGATAGAAGTGTCTGTGGTAAACTTTTTCTTCAGTATTATTCGTAGGTGTTTTGGAAACCTTGTGAAAAGAGATTAAATTATTTACATTCAAGGACCAAATGAAATGGCTGTTTCGTTTCTCCTCTTGGTGAGTGCTAGGATTTTGTTGTTGTCTTTTCCGCTGATTTCTAAGTCCTTCTGGTCATTATTGCTCCAGCAGTTTTGTGACTCATGGTAAGAGTATTTGTGTAAAAGATTAAGATGCTAATTCTTCAAAAATGACATCTAGGCTACCATATATAGGCAGGAGTGTAAGTGAAATGGACTAAGTCCTGTAGCAGTAGCCAGTGTTCCTAAGTAATACTTAAAAACTTATAAACAATTATATAAGTTACCTTGGGTTTTAATGAAAGGCAGGTGTTTTACTTCAGCAGTTTGAAGTCTAAATGAGCATTCTACCAAACCGCTGTGCCGTTGCATTAAGTTCCCTAAATGGGACATGCACAATAGACCCACGTCCTGAGTCCATCATGGAATATTGGGCAGAAAAGACTATGCACGATGTCAAGCCAGTCCACATTCCAGCATGTCTGGGAGGAGCCGTTGGCAGTGGCTGTGGTCCCGGAGAGGGTCTGTGCTTATGGCTGGCTCTAAGACGGTGCCCATGCCATTAGAGCAGCACTAACTGCACTCAGTGACTTTGTCTCTATTTTTTTTTTTTTTTTTTTTTTTTGATGGGTGTTTTACTTACACGTCTGTGTACCTTGTACATGCCTAGTGCCTTTGGGAGCCAGAAGAAGGTGTCACATCTCCCAGAACTGGTGTTCAAAATAGTTGTGAGCTACCATATGGATTCTGGAAACCCATCTGGATCCTCTGTAAGAGCAACCAGTGCTATAAACACTCCAGCCATCTCTCCAGCCCTTTTGAGTTAGTTATGAAGGGGGGTTTGCTTGAGTGTCTAGAGGTAGTGGGGGTAGGCCACCTGTTGTGTGTATATATGTATGAATTCTCCAAAAACGAACGAACGAACGAATGAATGAATGAATGAATGAATGAATGAATGAATGAATGAAATAAACTGAAAACTTGACTGGATTTACATGGGTGAAATCTGGAGAGGCCTGTCTCAGCCTCTCTTCTAGGAAGTTTGTCCACCATAACATGGTAAGTACTGGTAAATTTTGACAGTGGTCGCTGTTTTACTTTGAGACAAGATGTTTGTTGCCAAAATCATTTGTTCAACAGATATTGAATGTGTTTTCTGTAACAAAACATCAACAGGAAGTGCCACATGGATGTCTGGCCCTTGCTGAGCCTGCAAGCAGGCATAGGAAGTTGGTAGGAGGGGAGGGAAGAAGACCTTCAGCACTCCTACCCCCCAGCCAACCACTGTCTGAATCATGAGAATGTTATAAGCACACGTCGTGCTTCTAGTTGAAATGGGAAGGGGAAGATAGATAAGTTGTAAGTTGAAGTGATCGGGGCTGGAGGGAAATGGCCTCGAGCGTGGCTTTTCTACTGTGGCTCCTAAAACTGCTGTCTGTGGAGCTCAGGCCCAGGGGGACTCAAGGAGGGGCCGAGCATGTGTGTAGGAAAGGGAAAGAATCCATGCAGAGCACATGGCCCATCCGGTGGTCTTGAGCCATGTTTTGGGAAATCAAAGCTAGTTAGCAAGTGAGCCACTTGGATTCTTGTAGGGTTCTGCAGAGAGAGGGTATTCATAAATCAGAGGGAGCATCTGGAGCATCAATTCATTCTGTGAAGGGAAAGAAAGATGAAAGTGTGCCGGTACCTGCTGAGACCTGAATGAAACTTAACATTAACAAAGGTAGACTCTGGGAGCCATGTCTGAAGATTTTTAGTATTCCATGAAAAACATAAGTCCTGGGCTGCAGGCATGCATGGCTCGGTGGTTAAGAGCACAGAGGCAGAACTATTTTATTCAAGGACACCTACTGTAAGCATTCTGTTTGGAATGTTCTTTAATTATGAGTGTTCGCGTCCATTCTGTAGCCCCTAAGAGGAAATATCTCTAGTTACAGAGCTTTCCCAGGACTAGAAAACTAATAAATGTTGAGCCAAGATGGGCCCAGGGCTTGGGATGCACCATGAGCAGGACACTGGGAAGCATGGGGATTCCACCCCCCAAGTCTTCAGGTGTGTATTATCTCCACAGTGCCCATGGTAGTCTAGGAGCGTGGGGACAACATGTTCTAGTGGCTTATTGCAAGGGTTTTCTTGAGACTTTGGTGGAGTAGGGTCTTGACGATTCACTGGGCATTTGTTTGCCAGAGCAGGTTCCGTCATCGTATTTGATTGCTTTAGAGTCAAGCATCTAAGCTTTTACACAAAACGACACTTTTCAGAAGCTGAGGTAGAAGTGTATTGTACACACGCGTACACACAAACCTGTTCTGAACACCGCTCGCCTTATGAAATGTTAGTCAGTACATAGCTGCTGGAGAGGGGGAAATGATCTACATAACCAAGAACATCCAGAGACTTCTACAAGTTCCAGGAAGAGGAAACTTGTGGTTGGCCAAGCGTGATTTCTGAGCAGCTTTACGGGGTTTGAATCCCAGATCTGCCACGTCCTAACTTAGTTTCTTCATGTTAAGTGGTGGGTGATTGTGTCCACATTGTGAGGGTTTTAAACCAGTCTGCTTGTTTGCAGAGAATGCGGAGCTGTTCCTGCTGTGTAGTGACAGCAGCTTTTGCTCATTTGTTTGAAATTGACCCAGATTCTTCATTACTTCCTTTAGGAGGTCATTGGGTCAACTTTCTAAAGAAACTACTTGGAGCCCTGTGCTGTAGCCACTGTAACCACCCATTGGGGTGTATGCTGGCCGCATACACCAGGAAGGGTTGGCTTTACGTGGCGGCAGTGAAGATTTTCTTGTTTGAGTACAAATTGTAAATGATTTTCCTTAATTATTACCCAGGCAAGAACACACAGGCAATTGTGTGTAGTTGAATCATCTTCAGTGTTGCAATATTGTAACCAAATCTTATTTGATTAAAATACTGCATGAAGTTGTATTTGTTCTAGCGGATAAATTATCAATTAGATGGTATTGGCAAATCCTACATAAAATTGCATTTTTCCTAAGGATATATTTTTAAATTAACCTTCATTTTTCTTGCTTATTCTAATTCTAGTTTTTCAACCACTTTTTAAGTCTCATTTAAAATACTGGCCTCTTCCCCTACTGGGGTTGTTTTTTGTTTGTTTGTTTGTTTTTTGTTCCCTCCATCTTTATCATCTTGCCCAAAAGGTTTTGGCATGTGGATCTGGCATGGCAGTCTAGTTTTGAAAAACACCCCTGAAGGCCTACACCTGAAGGCCTAGCTTGAGAATGTGAATTGAGATGATGGAGACTTTGTCAGAGTTGGAGAGAGTTACCAAATTCCTCCTCAGGGACCATTTCTGAAGCCTAGATTTACATTGCTCTATTCAGTCTTGACTACAGTTAAAGATCTTTCTTTTCACCTTTATACAGATTGATTGATTGATGAGTGACTGACTGACAAACAGACACTCTTGGACATCAGATTACCTAAAACCACTTAGCATCATGCATGCTAGATGAGTGAGGAGCTATAGCCCAGACCTCCTTATCCATCGTCTCTCCTTTATTCTGCTATTAAAGGTTAAGTTGTGGCGCAGAGCTGTTGGAAGCACCTACCTGGTCTCGTGTCTTCCTTACACTCTCAGAAGGAAAGCCCACTGTTGCCTGTGCCCACGTCTGACCCCTCCCCCTTCGGTTTATGGAGACAGGATTTGTTTTTGTAACATTCTGTTTATACAGGAAATGTTAAGGACATAGATGGATCGGTAAAGGAGTCGGTCTTTGAAGTCCCTGTCCCATCCCCAGTCCCCACCCCACCCCCACTCCCTGCCCACCTAGGGCATCTCTGTAGTTTTGGCTGTCCTCGAACTGGCTTTTTAGACCAGGCTGGTCTGGAACTCAGAGGTCCGCTTGCTTCTCTTCCTCTCGAGTGCTGGGGGTGAAGCGTGCACCACCACTGTCCAGATTCCCAATTACAGTTGGTACTGAGTTCTTCTACGATTGTTAGCATAACCTGAGGTCAGTACCTAATTTTAATCAACATAGAAAAGATACAGTGAGTGCCCTGCTGCTTCTCACCAAGTCTCTGTCCTCCTTAGTGATGTCTGTGACCAGTTATTTAATGGACGTCAAGACCGGTATTAGTGGGAAACTTTCTGAACTAATGCCCTATTCCAGAGCTAGAAATCAAACCCAGGATCTAACACATACCAGGCAAGCCCTCACCCATTGGCTATATTGCTAACCCTTTAAAAATATTTTAAAGATAAGGTTGGGTGTGTGTGTGAGAGAGAGAGACAGAGACACTATGCCTGGCTCATTTGGATTTAGTTCTTGTGAAATTCATAATGATTAAAGCTTGATAGATCTCTTTTAACCTAGGGATGTTGATAAAATTTAGGACAATAGATTTATAGCTCCGGGAAGCAGAAGTGTTTGAGTTCCAGACCTACCTTGGGCATTCTTGGTTGTTCATCTGTGTGTGGGGACAAAGAACAGGACCAGCAGATGGAGCCACAGTCTGCCTTTAAATTTGACGGTGCCATCATTACATAGAGGTGACCAGTCATTCCTGTTGCTTTCCCTGGACCCCTGAGTTCTCAGCCGGGCTAGAAGACTACCACTGAAGTCTCTGAGTAGGTAGGGATGGCCACCATGTCACTGCTGCTCTGACTGGTGGCTAGTGTTCAGAACAGTGCTGCTGAACAGCACACAGAAAGTAAGTATCTAAGCCTCTCGTGATTGTCCAGTTGTGGCCATTGTCAGTCACACAGTATCTTAGGACTTTGACCTTTTTTTCATTTTCCGAGACAGGGTTTCTCTGTGTGGCCCTGGCTGTCCTGGAACTCATTCTGTGTATCAGGCTGGCCTCAATTCACAAAGATCTGCCTATCTCTGCCTCCCAAGTGTGGGATTAAAGGCTGCACCACCACACCTGGCTTTGAACTTAGGGGTGTACCTTCTTCTCGGTTAAAAGTGTGAGAGTTCTGTCTGTCTGGTGGATGGTTGGGTGGTTCCATGGTTTTACTGTGGGCCTCTTCTCGTCACTTATTTTATGGGAGCTTCCTTACTCTTACGAGAATAGGAAAATCTTGTTGCCTCCCAATAGGTGTTGCGTGTTTCCCAGCCCCCTCCCACCCTTCCAGCAAACTTAGAATTCCAGCAGTTCTCTCATGCTAGAGGCTTCTGTTCTGCCTTACAACAAACTTAATATTTTTTCTTGGTGTAAGTTAGCTCAAATAATATAGATCTAAATGGAGTACGGTTGTGTGAGCTAAAGTGTGCTTTTAATCTGACCACTTAAAGTTTTCATCTGTGTCTTTGGGGTATTGGTTTCATCATTTAATAGTTTAGTTGCCATGGAGGAGAATTGGTTATGTGGCCTGCCTTATTTTCTCTGGACATATGTTGCAGTCTGTTTTATTGCATTGCTTTGTATATAATTGCGTTTGTTCTTTTTTACATGAGCGCTGCTCGCCTTCTTAAGGTACACCAGATCAAAA
Source organism: Phodopus roborovskii (assembly GCF_943737965.1). Taxonomy (NCBI): domain Eukaryota; kingdom Metazoa; phylum Chordata; class Mammalia; order Rodentia; family Cricetidae; genus Phodopus; species Phodopus roborovskii. The sequence goes on from NW_026125281.1 coordinate 41,368,798, forward strand.
CCGACCATAGTCTGTTTTCTGTGTTGTAGGACCTCTTCCTGATGGATGGGAGCAAGCCATGACTCAGGATGGAGATGTTTACTACATAAACCATAAGAACAAGACCACGTCCTGGCTGGACCCACGGCTCAATCCTCGTTTTGGTACAGGGTTACCTCATAACCTTTGTGGTCATTTCTATGATAGTATGGGGCTGGAGGGTTTAAGAACACACGCCTCAGGGAAAGTGCACTGCCTTGTGGAAACCATGGCTGCACGCCAGCTCTTTCCTTTGCTATGTTTTTTGTGTAAAGTTGAGAGCTCTGGGTCCAAAACCGCCTTCTTCCCTGGTTTGGGTTGTGGGTGCTGTAGAAGCTCCTGGCTGTAGTCTCTGCCTGTTTCCTTCATGTGGTGATCTTGGAAACAGGCCAGTGCTCAGGCCTGTCTATGACCTGGATCTGCTTTCCACAGAGATGTGTCTGCTGGTGCTTGACCGAAGGTGGGACACTCCCTGAACACCAGGCTAAGTCTAAGGAAAGCATTTTACAGCTGTGTGGGAATTTGTCGACCTTGTTTTAATGTTAAGTTCCTTTCCTTCACTGACGGGCAGGGCAGAGCCCTCCTCTCAAATGCGCTCATTTTGGTAAGGGTCTCTGTGCCTTGTCTGAATACCTTTTAGTCCATATTGTCCGCATTTATTTTCTGGTAGTGGTTTTGTCTGTTGGCTTTCTGAATCTCTTTCCAAAGCATGGAAAATGAGTCTAAAAAGGAACAGATAATGTGGTTTGAGCACTCATCTTGGCCAAGATGCTGCTTAATGGAAACAACGTGTGGATCAGCGGGTCAGAGGCACACGGGCAGGCGCAGCCTTTGAAGCTTCCCAGGGGCCCGACCTGGCCACACCATAGGCTTTACTGGAAAGGAGAATTAACCCTGTGCATGCCATCAAAACACAGCCCTGGGCTGGGTGAAAATAAAGAGTCTCCAATACAGCGCCCCCCCCCATCTGTTTACTTGGAAACAAACGACAATAAAAAGCAGTGTTTGCACTAGTTACCCCCACCCCCAAGAAAGGACAGAAGTGGGTGGGTCACAGCCTAGGCCGTCATTTTGACAGCTGGTTTGGCTCAAATATGAGCTGTTAGAGCATCCAGACCTGTTGTGGTGTTAAGAAAGTAATGGACATGTTAGCACTATACAACTTTTAGATCCTTTTTAATACTTGAATGCTGCATTAGTATCCTGGGCGATAGCAGTCAGCCATGTTTCCTTAGTCATATTTGGTGATTCAGTTCATTTGCCCTTGGGAAGCTTGGAAGAATCGTGTGTGTGTGTGTGTGTGTGTGTGTGTGTGTGTGAGAGAGAGAGAGAGAGAGAGAGAGAGAGAGAGAGAGAGAGAGAGAGAGAGAGAGAAGAAGAAGAAGAAGAAGAAATTGGTGAAAACATTAGCAGTGAAGGAGAGAGACTTGGCCGTTAGCCTAGTTTATCTGGCGATAGCACCTACCGCTGGGTCCTTTAAGGGAGGTTGGGTATCTGCGGTGGGGACCATACGCCACACACAGGCACGGGCTTGTATGATGGAGGCGCCAACAAAAGGCCCCTGCAGTCCCCGTCCTTCACCCCTGCTTTTGGGCCACTGCGTATGTGTATTCCAGACAGGCTTGACTACACGCCAGAACTTTTTATTTTGTGACCCGACTTTTAATCTGTTCCAGACCTTTCAGTCAGAGCTAGAGCGTAGCTCAGGGGGGCTGGGGAGAAGAACCAAGTGTACTTCTGGCCTAGAGTAAGAGCAGAGAGCGGCAAGCCGCCAGCTGCCAGAGTTGCCTTCAAACCCTGAGTTCACTACAGTGGGTCATGTTTTATCGCTGCTCCCTCGTTTCTGACTGCAGCCATGCGATGCAAGCACATGGGGTCAGGTGTTGCCTCCATTCCTGTGGAGTTTGCCTGTGTTTCTGTGTTCTCAAATACAGTTGAGTCTTAGCGAAGCCGAGTAGAACTGTGTCTGAGTCTTTTAGAGTGGAGGACAAACGGTAACCTATTACCTGTCCATCTTCTCACGTTTGTATTCTTCTTTCGATTCTTCTTATAAAGTAACCCTCTTGGTGGTGCTTATTGTTCTTGGTGTTTCGAGACAGGATTTCTCTGTGCAGCCCTGGCTGTCATGACACTTCTCTGTAGACCAGGCTGGCCTCGAACTCAGAGGTCCACCTGCCTCTGCTCCCGAGATCAAGGGTGTGCACCCCTGCTGCCTGGACACACCCCCACCCCGCTTCCTTTCTTACGTCTTTATGCTTTGTGTGGTTAGCGTGCATGTATGGAAGGTGCTGGTGGTTAAACTCGGCCGTCTGCTGTTAGCTGCATTAAAGAATATGCAGTGTTATGTAGTACATATACTGACTCCAAATTGTTTCATATTTTGGGCTACAGAGGTAGACAGTTCGTGAGTAAAGTACTTTTAATGTAAATATGAGGAGCCCGAGTTTGTTTGGTTTGTTTGGTTTTCGTTTTTCTGTATTGTTCCCAGGCAGGTCTTGCTGTGTAACCTTGGCTGGCCTGGAAATAAGGGATCTCTAATTTTGCTTCCTGAATTCTGGGATTAAAGGTATGCACTTTCACACCCAGCTTTTTATTTAACCCTTTCTTTAATTTTTATGTCCTTTTTTTAAAAAGTGAATTGATTTTTTTTTCAAATTTTTAAAAATTATTTCACATGTATGAGTGTTTTGCCCGTATGTATAACTGTGCACTGTGTGAGATATCAAGCGTACAGAGAAAGAAAAGGAAAACAAATTTGTAAGCTGAGACCTTGTATGTGGTTACTTCTCAGCAACTTTATTCTGAAGGTCCGCTGGTCGCAGCTGGGATTTCGTCCCAGGAGGAGGCAGGGTCTGTTGACCTTTCATCCAGAGATAAGCTCTATCTGCAGAGGCCTTTCTGGCAAATGCCACTGGCAGAGTTGCCCCCGCTGCCTGAAGGTGGTCTGATACTTGTCAGCTTACTTTCTATATTTAGAGCCTACGTGAGACCACCATGACAGACAGACAGCTGCTGTGAGCCCTGCCGGTCTCCCACCAGAAGCTCTTCTACTTAAGCCTTTTTTTTTTTTTTTTTTTTTCCTCTCTCTCTTTGGTTTTTCCAGAAGGGTCTGTGTCCTGGAACTCACTTTATAAACCAGGCTGACCTAGAGATCCGATTACATCTGTCTCCTTAGTGCTGGGATTAAAGGCTGCACCACCACCGCCTGGCTGACTTATACATCTCTTGACATGAGTTTTTTGACATATAAGATTATTGAATAAATATCCAAAATGGTTCAGGGACCAGTGAGACAGCTCAGTGGTAAAGGAGCTGCCTGCCTGGTGATCCGAGTTCAATCCCCAGGACCCATGGAGTAGAAGAAGAAACTGCCTCCTTTAAGTTGACGGGCGCACTTTGGTACAGCCAATAAATAAACTAAAAACAGTTTAGGTTTTAGGCTTGATGTTTTTATTCACCAGGGTGAGTAGGCGTGTTATTAAGTGAATATAATATGTATAATTTCTACATGACACATACTGAGTGCTAGCTTTCTACTTCAGCCCACAGTAACCCAGAACTCACTACGTAGTAATAAGTGTGTGACCTTTATGCTAGCAGTCTTCCTCTTCTCTCAAGTGCCAGCAGTTGCAAGCTTGAGCTACTCCTATACACTGGCATGTTTTTAAATCCAAAAGCTTTCTCAGTGAGTTCGAGGACAGCCAGGGCTGTGACTCAAAGACACCGAAACAAATCCCAAAGCGACCCAAAGCATGGTAACTAAGTTTACTTGTGATTTGAGGCTAGAACTGTGGAATGTGTCCACATATACACAACTTTTTAAGTTTCGGGTTCTGGTAGTATTAACTTTACAATATGCTAAAGCTGGAGTAGTAGTTGCTTAACAGACTGGACAAAAAGGGAAGAAGTCTCAAACCAGGGGCTAGACTGGGGTGGCTCCCTGCATTTGTTTCAACAGTTGTCACTTTCTCCTGTGGCCCAGCTTACCCCAGAACCTCTGAGCAGCTTCAGTCTATCCCTGCATGCCACCAGCAGCATGAGACTAATTCAGGACAGGCCAGAAAGGGGATGTGAGGAAACAGGCCAAGGAAAAATGAAGGAAAGGAAAGCAAGGTACCATGGCGAACCATCCTGTGAAAAGACAATGCATTGAGTCAGGAGTCCACAGTGTGAATGTGAAGTGTGGTGCCCTTCTCTCTGAGAGTGCCATCGTTTCCCTGTTCTGGAGAAACAAGCAGGTGGGGACGAAGAAAGCTGAACCCAGTTAGGATGCATATCCCCTCCATCCCTCACTTAGCAGCCCATGCCCTTACCCAGAGTGCAGAGTGAGCTCTATCTTTTCTGTGTCTCTTGACAGGTTTCTCTGTGTAATCGCCCTGGCTGTCCTGGAACTCTCTTTGTATCCAGGCTGCCCTCAAACCCATAGAGATCCGCCTGTGTCCCAAGTCCTGGGACTAAAGACATGCACCACTCCCACCGGCTTATTTCATTTTTTAATAGAAGGCCTTATTCTCTGCCTCAGTCCCCAGTACAAGGATTATAGGATACACTGTGTACCTGACTCTGCTGACTTTATTCTCTTTTTTTGTTGCGTCCAAGTTGTGTTGTTGGGACAGTGTGTGTGTGTGTGTGGGGGGGAGGCAGATGATGAACCACATGCCGACCATAGTCTTTTGAAGGTTAAAAGGGAAAAATAGATTGATAGAATTTCTTGTGATATTTTAATCAGTTAAAGATGGGAATCGTTGTCTGGCTGTGATCGGTCTTAAATCCTAGCACTTGGGGTTAGGGGCAGGTAGATCTGAGTTTGAGGCCAGCTTAGTCTACAGGGTGTGTTCCAGGACAGCCAGCCCTACAAACTGAGGACCTGTCTCAAAGGGTGTGTGTGCATCCCTTCATGATAATGGTCTTGGAGAGAGCGTGGATACCAGGAACATACCTAAACATAATAAAGGCAACATACAGGAAGCCAACAGCCAACACCAGACTAACGGAGAGAAACTCAAAACAATCCCACTGCAATCAGGAACACGACCAGGCTGTCCACTCTGCATGTCTGTTTGATATAGTGGGTCTGTCTAAGTCAGTGTAAGTGTGTGTAGACTGCTTCTTCCTGGTCCTTTGATGGCCTGTCTCTTCCTCTTCTGTATCTTTGAACACATCTGGACTCACCAGTCCAGTTTTAGCTTGCCTGCGGCATCAGCTGTGAAGGTTGCTATTGCAGTGTAGACTCTGCCTCCAATGTTGTTCTAGAAGCTATTTTCCATGCAGGTTTGTTATTGATCAATTTGTTGTTTTCCTGGCCTTGGTAGTATTGTTTTATTTGAGGCAGGGTACATTCTGTAACGCAGGATGGCCTGTCACTCACTGTGCAACTCCGGCTTACCTTCAGGCGGTGGTGACCCTCCTGCCTTCGTGCACGACACACTGTCCTCAGCACAGTTTTTCACCAGTTATATTTTAGAAGTAATTTACTTAATGTCGAAAACAGTAGTTCCCTGGTTTTTAATGGATGAAATGCTTACCAGGGCCAGGCAGTGGTGGCACATGCCAGGACGTCTCAAATTAAAGGTCATTTTCTTAACACTGTTCGCTTAAATTTTAAAGTCCATTGTGTTGATATGTGTTTTGTGTGTGTCTGGTATCTGTGGAGGCTGGAATAGGGCACTGATGTTGGAACTGGAATTTCAGATGTTTGTAAGGCATTGTCTGACTGGTCTTCTGGTCTTCTGGAAGAGCATCCCGTGCTCTCATCCTGTGTGCTTTCTCTCCGGCCACGTGTACTCTTTTAATTAATTACAGTTAAACACATTTCTTTCCTTCCCAGTGGGTATTTGCTCTTGGCCTCAGCTCTTCAGAATAATTTTTTAGATTATAATTTTCCATGTATGCATGCATGTCTCATGGCACACGTAGTAGAAATTAGGAGAACTTGCATGAGTTGCTTCTCTCTACCTTGGGTTTCAGAGATCAAACTCGGGTCATCAGGCTTAGTGGCAAAGCACTTTCACCTCCAGTTGCCTCCCTGTGCAAGGCCTGGCTTTTTGACGTGGTCACTGCATGTGGAGCTTGTCGGACCAGTCCTTAGCTTGTGTTTAGCTCCTGCCACAGTTGTGTTCATGAGATATGCACATGTGCTGCCTGTTCTCTGAGCGCTGGTACCATGCTCACAGCCAGGAAGGGCCCTCCAGCGTACCTCCACCTCCCACTCTTGTGCCTTCCAGTGCTGTAGGAAACATAAACATGGGCATCTCTGGAATCAGAAAAATCTGGAGACAGCGAACAGCATGATCGAGTGGGAAGACAGGAGGGGGCCTATGTGTGAAGGAGCCAGTGTTCGAGACCACTCTGAAGAAAGGGGTGTGGGTTTTACGAAGCACTCATGGAACTGAACCATTGATTCGGTGTACCCATCTGTAGTCGGGGTTCCCTAAGTTCTAAAGGTTGAGGGTAGATGTGGGAGGTGTGATATACACCTGTCTATGTGTCTGTGTTAGTGACTGATAATTTTCTTAAGTAAGGTTATTGGTGCTCGGCAGATCTTTACTCTCAGACACTGTTAGCTTCTTATCCATTCCCCAGGAAAACACTTACTCTGTAATCATTGAGAATTCTTTTTAAATGTCTGTTATGAGTATGTTTTTCCTGCTGCCCTGGTCCCAGCCCCAAATAACACAGAGACACTATATTAGATATAATGCTGTTGGCCAGTTATTAGTTTCTTATTGGCTAGCTCTGTCTTAAATATTAGCCCATTTCTGTTAATCTAAGAATTTCCACGCGGTCTCATCTTACCAGAGAGAGGGCCCGGACCTCTGTTCTCTCCAGTCTCTACATCTTGACTCCTCCCTACTACTTCCTCTCCCCTCGTAGTCCCGCCTCTCTTGCTTTCCTATTGGCCAACAGTGCTTTATTCATTAACCAATAAGAGAAACATTACAGAATGATATTTCCCAACAAATGTCCATTTAAAAAGTGCCTGTTTTATGTTTATATGTATATGCCTGGCTGTAGATGTGTGTGCAGGAGGAAAGAAGTGCTAGGAAAGCCCCTGGAACTTTAGTTACAAGTGGCTGTAAGTCACCATAGTGGGTGCTGAAATAGAAATCACATGCTCTTGCTCTTAACTGCTGAGGTCATCTCTCCAGGCTTCCTGTTTATTCTTAAAACAATTTTATGTCTAATGTGGCTTTGTTGTGTGAGATCAACAAGGCTCTAAGGAAGTAGCTGGTTGTGCTTGGAGCTGTTTGCTCAGGAGATAACTAGTAAGCACAGTATAGCCAAGAGGACATCTGGGAGGTGCTGAGAACTCATCCCACAGGACGGGGGCAGTGTCCTGGGATGCCACAGACGGAAAGTGGTCAGAACAGGGAAGAAAGTGCTGTGGTGAAAGCGGATAGCTGGCCCACACTTAGGGTTGGCTACTGCAGGTTAAAACGCCAAGAAATCAGAAGCATGCCATGGGGCCTACAGAGATGATTCACGGCTCAGAGCGCTTGTTGCTCTTGCAGAGGACCTAGGTTTGGTTTCCAGCATCCATAAGGTGACTCGCAGTCTGTAATTCCAGTTCAGGGGAGTCCAACAACCTCGTCTGAGGGCACCGGCACACATGGTGCACAGACCATGCATGCCGGCAAAACATGGGTTCACACACACAAGGTAAAACTAACGCTTTTAAAAAGTGGCACAGCCTGTTTTTTTTTTTTTTTTTTTTTTTTTTTTTTTTTTAAACAGTTCAGTTTAAATTAAAACCCAGAAATTGGAAGGTATCTTTTAAAATACAACCTGCTCTGTAATATTATTATTATTTAATGCTAGCTCTTTACGCATGAAGGTTGTCCTTTGTGTGACAGTGGTAAACACTGCAGAGTAGGAAATCCGGAAAGGGGAGTAACAAAGACCCAGTGTAGGTGGTAAAAATTATTAAGTGAAACCTATGAACCCATGGAGAGAAAATAAGCTGGAAGAAGTCATCTACCTTAAATCACAAGCAGGCCCAGCACTTGGACATTAGACACAAGAGGGTTGGGAGTTTGAGGCCAGCCTGGGCTACATGGTGATGAGGTCAGATAAGCAACGGTAACTGTAGAATATCATGTAGAAAAACACATGAGCATGGTTTGCATACAAGTGATGGGACCAGAGCTGTAGTTTGTGCTGGGTGGTAAGGGTGCTTGCACAGCATCCATGAGGCCCTAGGATTGCCCTCCACAACAATGGGGGGATGGGGGGTGGACACAGGAAAGTAAAGACATATTACCTGTCACCCTCAGGTGAATGAAATTGGAGGATTTTGCAAGACTGTGGGAGAAGGTTCTCCTTGCCTTTTAGCACTGAGGATGTGGCTGAAATATGTGTGGTAAAGGCTGCTCAGGTCCCCTGTCACAGCACAAGGACACAATTCAGAGGCTTCCACCAGCCAAAATGGTACTGTGAGCATTGTCAGGACACCCACTGGGTGTAATACGCGGGCTCATTGTCTGCCTTGAGGCGCTCTGGAGCCAGCTCATCAGGGTGTGGATCAGACATTGCTCTTAACCTGCACAAACAAAATTACAGATGATCACAATACATGGCAAAATTAAGAACTTCAGATTAATACCCATGAAGGGAGGATGTGGTTGTATGAAAGGATGTAGAGCATTTTCTTATTTAGTGATTGACAAGGGAGAGCTCAGCCTGTTGAGGGTGGTGCCATCCATAGGCTGGTGGGCCTGGGCTTATCAGCAAGCAGGCTAGGTAAGCAGCATCCCTGAATGGCCTCTAGCTTCTGCCTCCTGGTTCCTGTCCTGTTGGATTTCCTATCCTGACTTCCCTTTGATGATGAACACTGCCGTGAAAGAGTAACCCTTTCCTCCCCAAAGCTGCTTTTGGTCATGATGTTTCTCACAGCACTAGCAACCTTGGCTAAAACAGACCTTGCCTAAAAAATAAGGCAGAAGGAGAGAACTGACTGAGGAGCCCTGTGTATACAGCGTTTGTCTGAAAATAGGGAACACGGAGGTACAAGATTTTCTGTCAGTTGATAACTTTGGGGGGGGGGCTCACTGTATTATTTTTGTTTCCCTGCATGATTATGGAAATTATTTTAAAGATCTAAAGTGTGTACTTGGGGACCTAGAAATATGCTCCTAGATAGTTGATGGCTTATAGAAATCCCGATAGAAGGTATCTATGGCAAACAGCGGTGAAGGGTTTCGTTCCAAAATACAGGTATGCAGCAAGCAGGGTGTGCAGGTAAGTTTACTAACTTACTCCTCTGCAGAAGTAAATCTATCTAAACCAAGTCAGTGTGACTGAAAAACTAAAGAAGGGGTGGGGTGGCAGTGTAGGGACAAGGAAAGGAAACAGAGATAAATTGATAAGCCATGAGCGACATCTCCCATCACATTGTGCAGTCTGACATGGCTCAGGTCATCCTGAAAGTTGGCCCTGTGAGACAGTGATCTGGTTTTCCTATTTCCAGTGTTCTCGGTTCTGTATCGACATTCTGCTGACGTCTTAGAAGACGTAGGTAGTTGAGGGAGAGAAGGTTGGGCTCATGTTTCATGCTTTATCCTAATAGCTAGAGTGTCTCCCTTGGTGGATGATTTATTCAGCTGTTCTTCGGGCTTGTCTGTTGATTTTGTTGTGTTCTGTGATGTTAGATTACTTTTCTTGCGGCTTTGACTAGTACCTGAAGGAAGGGTTCCCTGGCTCCGTTCATCATGGTCGGGATGCTGCTGGAGAGGGTGGCTACAGGGGTGTGAGGCTGCTTCTCTCCTACAAGCCTTCCCCCCCCCTTCAGTCTGAGTGCCCAGCTTCTGAGTTGAAGCCACCCATGTTTTAGTTCCTCCCTTGTTTAGCTGAGCCTGTGTGGAAGCGGCCTCACAGATAGCCCCAAGGGCATGTCTTCTAGGTTATTCCAAGACCCATGGACTTGACAGGTGACACTTAACTACCACAGGGATTGAACCCTGGGCCTTTCAGTTAATGCCCTTTCAGCTAGCCCCACAACCCAGGAAGGTTTCTAACTGGACAGTGGGAAGGTGTGGTTTGCTCAAGGAGGAGAGTGAGACACGCAAGGAGCTTGCCTTGAGGCTAGTAGCTCGAGTGATTTACGTTTTGCTGTCTTTTTAATGTGCTTGCAAAGCATCAGGCATCCTGGCCCTGTTGTTGAGAAGGGTTTCTTGTTATACTCTTGAAGAGATGCTATAAGATTGGTAAAAGATGGCTAAGGCAAGAGGCTTGGCTGGTAAAGGCATTGCCGTTGAGCCTGGTGAGCTGAGTTTGATCCCTGGGAGCCACATCGTGGAAGAGAGAACAGACTTTTGCAAGTTGTCTTCCAATCTCCACAGGTCCACAGTGGCACACACAGAGATAAGTATGTAAACAAATAAAAAGACTTCTACTGGTCCATAAACCAGTCCAAATGGATTATATGGGTTCAATAACCAAAAAAAAAAAAAAGGCTTTTCTGGCGGTATGCCCAAGTTACGGTCATGAGACCCACTTGCTCCCAGGCTCCTTGGAAGGGACACGCTGGGTCCCTGCACGTTTGCTTTGTGCAGACGCGTTAGTCGTCAAGGGTTGTTGGTTGAGTTCTCTTCACAACGTGGTCTTTGGGCTGTTGATTAAGTTTCTGTCCTTTGTTTTCTAATGTTTGTGGTGCATGCCCACACGTGCTGTTCTGTATGAAGCCAGGGGTCAGCTTCTTGTCATCGATTCTCTTTCCATCTCATTTTTGAGACAGTCTCTCCCTGTGTTCTCCCAACCCACTGGGAGATTCCTAGAGATCCTCCTGCCTCTGCCTCCTGTCTCACAACAGGAGTGATGGGATTACAGCTGTGTGCCTTTCCATCCTGCTCTCCGTGTGGCAGATACCTTTGTCTGCCACTTTGGCATGTGCTTTGTATGCAGGTTCCGTTTGCCTTAGGGCTTCCATAAGTTGTGAAGGCAGCGTGAGTCAAGGCCGTCCCACGCGTGCTGTGGCATCTGAGGATGTCAGCAGACCGTGTGTGCTCTTGCATACCTAAGTATCCTTTGTTAGTTTCTCAGAACACATCTCTGCTTCATTTCAGCCATGAACCAGAGAATCACACAGAGTGCTCCAGTGAAGCAGCCGCCACCCTTGGCTCCCCAGAGCCCACAGGGAGGCGTCCTGGGTGGCGGCAACTCCAGCCAGCAGCAGCAGATGCAACTGCAGCAGCTGCAGATGGAGAAGGAGAGACTGCGGTTGAAACAGCAAGAGTTGCTGCGGCAGGTGAGGCCACAGGTTAGAGTTGGCTTGCTCTTTGTCTTTGCATGCTCACACAGAGCTTTGGTCACGGGAGTGCTGGGGAGGCCAGCTCCGCCTGGCCTTTTCCACTTCCTTGTAACTCTTGGTCATACATCATGAACAGCTGTGTTAGCCAGAGTGGTGGCGCAAGCCTCTCACCTAGCACTTGGAAGGACCATGCAAAAAGATCAGGAGTTCAAGACCAGCCTCAGCTACATAGTAATTTGAAAGCCAGCCTGAGCTTCATGAGACCCTGTCTCAAAGCAAACAAAAAAGTATGTGTTTGGGCCATAGTCACTGCAGTTGAACAGAAATCAAAGGAAGTCGAGATGCTTCTCACAGGCTGACCTGTGGTTCCGAGAGCTTCACAAGTAGATGAACTCCGCACCGTCTCCGGAGAAAACATCTACCTTAAATGAATTCTCTGTAGAGAGTATACCAGTGTGTTGAGTGTTTCAGTATTGGTAAAGCAAAGAATTTCAGACAGAATACAACTACCCCAAGTTTAGATGCCACGTGTCTTTGGTGTGTGTCTTCATGCTGAGGGGCAGGAGGATCTGGCAGCGGGGATCTTGAGACCCTTCCCTTTCACGACACACTGTTGGTCTTCAGGCTGAGTGAGAAGAAATTTTATTAAAACACATTGGGACTGAGGTGTAGTCCAGTGAAAGAGCATTTGCCTAGCATGTCTGAGTCTCTGGGTTCCCCAAGTCCTGAGCCCCACCCAACCATTTTGTTTTATTTTGTTTTATCTTTTTTCAAGTATTTAAGATAGCGTTGATAGTGGGGAATTGGTCTTTGGTTAAGCAGTACATCATTTTAAAGTTTGTATACGAAACCCTTGAATAGACAGTAACAGCACAGCAGTCAAGAGTGTACAAAAGGAGAGCACTTGGAAATAAAATCTCCTTTGCCCAGATTCTCTAGTTTTCTTCTGCTTATAAAATAACCAAGTTTCTTGTTTATCCTCGGCCCCTGTCCCCAGGATATTTACAAACATAAAATAGTTTCTGTTCTTTCCAGTTGCCTTTCCCAAATCATAGCTACTGTGCATATTTAAAATCAGTTTTATATTACATTTCTGTACATTAAGTTGAGCAGTGGAATCCCAGGCAGAGTCATCCTAAAACTGTTGGTGCTCACTTATAGTGTGTCCCCATGATCCAGGTATGGTTTGCACAGCTTGTGCCATTGGATGATGGGGGGAATGTACTTGAAAACCCATCTATAAAAGATGCGTCCTAATGAGGGGCTCCCCTCTCCCCGCCTGTGAGAGAAAGGTGTTTTCTAGTTCTATAAAAGACTGAGAACAAGAGAGCATAGCAAGGATTTCGGTGTGTGGCTATTAGAAGAAACAAAAAATGAAGCCTAGTTTGCTGTCTTTATTCTTTTGTGACCAGATACTAATGGGTCAAAGTAAATGCAAGTCTCAATTTCACATGCATGTGGGCTACCAAAAGTCAAGAAACTTTCATAATGAGATTTATAATGCCAATGTCTTCTCACTTTTTTCCTTCATTTTTAAAGTCAAGAAATGTACCGTTGTCACTTTTTGTGTGTTAATCGATTAGCCTGGTTTTCTTGGTGGACCAATTCTGCTACTCGTATTATTATTCTAAAGAATTTTTCGAACTGTTCTCGGGTGGTGGGTCCTGGACAGAATGGCTCCCTTCTTTAGAGGTGACCTGCTTCTTTTCTCTGCTACCTACTATTGCCTCTTGTGAAGGGATGGTCTCCTCTGTTCTGACGCTAATGGACTGTTTTGTGAGGGCATCCTAAGACCTCTGGCTTCTTGTGAGCTTCTTCCATCCACAGCTGTGTTTCATCACTGGAACACTGAAAGTCATTTCTTCCCGCTTCATCTAACACAGAAGCAAAGAGCCTACCTGACTGTTACTAAATTTGCCTTTGTCTTGACATCAAGTCTTGCTGTCTGTCCTCAGTGCTGCTAGACTGTGAGGGGCAGTCTTTTCCGTGGTGATTCACTGGCTCCTGTTCTTAGCCCGCTGTTTCTTGGGTAGCTTGGGAATTTTGTGCTATGGTGAGATTTCTCAATACAGTTTATAAGTCAGCCTACACAGCCAACCCATGTGGCTTAAAGTAATTTTTATCCGTCTTATTTTTCACTCTTAGGCAATACGGAATATCAATCCCAGCACAGCAAATGCTCCAAAATGTCAGGTAGGCTCTTATATGATGTTTTAGCATTGGGGAAAAGATAACTAAACTAGGAAAGAGAGACACCTTGTTCCTGGCCCTGTCCTCACTGGAGATAAGCCAGAGTGGATATGTGTGAGTCATCTTTCTCCCAGAACACTTAGCATTGCTTTTCCAAGGGACTGAGGACAGAGGACTGTCTACCCATGCTGGTCTTTCTCGTGTGTGTGTGTGTGTGTGTGTGTGTGTGTGTGTGTGTGTGTGTGTGTGTGTCAGGGTGTGTGTGTGTGTCAGGGTGCATGTGAGTGAGTGTGTCAGGGTACGTGTGTGTGGTTTTGAGAGTGTCAGGACTTCCTAGTTCACACACAGTGTGTCTCAGTAATCATTCTGCCAGCCTCTAAAAGTGTATTTTTGTTTGAGCAGCTTAAAGTAATTTTTTGTCTTTTTTTTTTTTTTCATTTTCCTAGAAGCATCAGTAAATTGAGCTATAGCAGGGACAGCAGTTAGTTCATATATTTGCAGGCCGATTTGGGGAATCACAATGAATAAAAGTTGTTCTCAGTGGCCCTTCTAAGGGGAGGGCATTGTAAATGTCAAGGCTTGGGAAATCAAACTCTGCCCAGTTGGTGTTCCAGGCCTCTCTCTTTCTCCGTGATGAGCTCCTGGGCACACTGGTCACAGAAACATGGCTGCTCTATACCTGACAGGTGCTGCATTCCAGAAACCGAAGTGGATCCTATGTGTTTCTGCTCTATAATACTCAAAGTAATTAGGAGCTAGAGGGTGCGTGTGCCTCTTGAGCAGAAGCAGCCATGGAGCATGCTCCCTTCCTCTGTTCCCTGCCCCGCCCCTCCTCACCTCTTCCTTTCAGGGAATCATTGGATTCTAACTTGGGCTGACTTCAGGGTTTTCAGGCTGTCCTGCCTCAGCCTCTGCAGTGCTAGGATTGCTGTCTGACCCACAGCCAAACCTTAGGATCTTTGGAGCTCCTCTGGGCCCCAAGCACAGGGAATTGGCTGTAGAGGCAGGGACTACCAGAATGATACTCTGCTGGGGGAGTCTTTTTTATGTCAGATCAGATACCATCCTTAGAGACCAAGTGACTTTGTAAGAAAATAAACTTTCTTTTTTTTCAAATTTTGAGTCAGACTGGCCTTGAACTCAGAGAAAAGATGTTCACCACCACACCCGACCTGGACTCTGTTCTCTTTATCTCATAAATGCCTTCATTTAACCAGAACCCAAGTAAGGGAGTGAAAAAACCAGCAGAGTAGAGCAGCCGCATCTGGCTTGACACAGCATAGTGCTAGATCTTACAAACTGAAGACAGCTTTGTCTCCTGTGATTCTCTGAAGCAGTGGCCTCTGTCAGCGACTCCCAAGGGCCAGGGTTAACTCCTAAGATTGGCATCCAGATCATACGAAGTCCTGTAAGTCAGAAATAGATGCTGAAACTCTGGGAAATCAGTGCTAGGGGCAGAGCTCAGTGTCCACATACACTCAGAAGGTGGGGTATGCCCGACAAAACCTTAAGGTGTTAACACTGGAGCTGGTGCTTCAAATTTGTCTGACTGAGATTTAAAATACTGGAGAGATGATTTTTGAAAATGCCACTCCACATGCTAAAGATTTAAAATAAAGTTTTCTGTGGGCATGATTGTATAGATCTATGGTCCCTGTACTTAGGAGGTGAAGACAGGGCCTACCTTGGCTACATATCGAGTTTGAGACCAGCCTGGACTTACTAAGACCCTTTCTGAAAACAAGCAGTTGTTTGCTTACATATGTTTTATTAGTTGCCAGCATACTGATGGTTGTGAAGCTGTCAGTTGGTGTATTTGACCACAGTGGTAGAGTGTGTGGGATTGGGGGGTTTCTCTTTTTTCCTACATATTTTCTCCATGACCTTAAGACAACATAGAGGAAAGAGATTATCATAAGGGATGTAGCTGTTACTTGTCTAATGAGGGAAGCACAGCCTGTTTATTTAGCCGGTGTTCTGTGTGACCAGAGGGCCTTCAGAAACGATAGCCCAAAGATCCAGGGAAAGGAGTTTGATACTGCAGTTCAGTGAGCAGTAAAAAGAATGTAAGACCCAGTGCTGGGAAACCTCTAGAGGAAAGGCAGCAGACCCGACGGTTCCGGTCCAGCTGGCCTCGGGTCACGACGCTTCTGGAGTGGGGTCTCATACCCTTCAGTGGGGCTTAGAAACCCCTTTCCGTGAAGAGTAAGGGCTGGGGTAACGTTTCTGGACTTTGGTCTGCTTTGTAGGAGGAGTTTCTGTTTGCCCTGACTCTTGTTGGAGAAAAGAAATTCTCAGTGTAGCCTGCCTTTGGGATGAGACTGGTGGGAAGCGGTATGGCTTCTGAGGGCTTGGGGCCCTTCCTCTGTCCTCTGTTTCAGAGTCCCCGGCTTGCCAAACAATGCAATGGCACCAAGCAAGATTTTGCTTTGGATTTGAGGGTGCTTGTTTTGTTTTTCCAGGGTTTCCCTATCGCCCTGGCTGTCCTAGAACTCTGTAGACAGGGCCTCCAGAGATCTCTCTGCCTCTGCCTCCCACGAGCTGAGGTTAAGGTGTGCCACACCTGGCAGGGAAGATCTTAATGGAGGTGGCTTCCCAGGAGAGGTACAAGAGAGCCAGTCTATGAGGACATGGCAAAGGAAAGCTCCAGACTTCACACTTGGCCCTCACTACTTTGCTTGACTTTATACAGAAGTCATCTATCTCTGTGAACAAAGAAAAGTAGATGTGGCTCCTTCCTTCATAGTTGATCTCACACACGCATGCGCGCGTGTACACACACACACACACACACACACACACCACACACAGAGCAGGCACTACACTCCAGAAAGAGGGTATTTACTATGTAGGTCTGGCTGTCTTAGAACTTCCTGTTTTGACCAGGCTGGCCTTGAACTCCTAGAAAATCTTCAGGATTCTGTCTTCTGTGTATGGAATTACAAGTGTGTACCACCACTGTGAGCATTTTTAATAAATGACTGAAATCAAAACTTTGTAGTACTTTTGACGAGGTTAATCATGTCTGTATTGATTCTGTGGCGTTTGTACTTCTGACCCTGTGGGTTAATGAAAACCCTCAAGGCATGTAGTGTGAATCATATTGAAAGAAGACTTTCAAGGCATTTTTAGATCTTCAGTGATTAAATATGGGACTTGTCATTATAATTTATTACAGTGTGTGTACAGGATTCAGGGAAATTGTCCTTAAATAGAGGCTAAGTTTTCGTTTCCCCGATCCAAAAGAAACGGTGCTCAGTAGCCTCTGTCTCTGCTTTGCGTGTGAGATGCACAGCCACATGCTCTTGCAGGTCTCACACGGCGGCGCTGCTTCATAATTGCAGAGCCCTCCCCCGTGACACTCTGGCTGTGTCACAAGGTCTTGAGGGAGACACACTGTGAGGAATGCCATCTTCTGGGTACACTCTGCCCTCCCTCCCTGCTGAAAATGTGGCTCTGGTCGTCTGGAGTCCTCCCCCTGCCGGGCTCCCGGGCTCATGGTGTATGGTCAGCAGTCTCTGCATTTGCTCAGTGTTTCTTCATCAGGAAGACCCTTGCTCTGTTCCCCTTCTCTCCTACCAGTTAAAGCTGTTTCCTCTAAGGCCAAGTCTCACTCATCGGAATAGTTGAAATCACCAGAAATAAGACAATCATATAAAATTGTCTTACCTCAGCAATCAGTGGTCAAAAGTTAATCTCAGTATTCATAGAAATGACCTTGTCAGTTTTTGTGACTGAATTACAGTTCCTCTTGTTGCCTTGGAAGCTCTTACTGTGAGTACTGGTGCTGGAGACACTGGCTAGCTACACTAACACTTGAACACTTGGTAGAAAAAGGCTCAGCTGCCCCAAGTTCTTATACGCAGCAGAGTCTCCCCACTGTCGGAAACATGTGAAAACAATTGCCAAAGACATTTCTTCCCTGTGAGTTTAGTAATAGCAAAGAATTTGGCTTTTCCCCAACCCGAAACTGTCTTTCAAGTTAGCAGACAAATCCTTTTAACACTTTTTCCAACATTATCTCTCTTCTCTTAAACATCCTACTTTTTCATAAATCCTAGATTTATTTGACTGGTTTCTCAATGTTTTTTTTTTTTTTTTTTTTTTTTGGTGGGAATGTTAAATTTCATGTAAAAATGGAAGGGGAAACTGAGCTTAGAGGTATATGCTCATGCTTGTAGAAAGTAGAGACAAGCAGATTATTGCAAATTCAAGGCCAGCCTGGTCTACATAATGAGTCCCAAGCCTTCCAGGGCTACATGGTGAGACAAGGGTGTTGAAGATTAGCCAGAATCACCTCCCACACACCATTAATAGTTTACTTTGTTCGTTTTTATTAACTAAAATCTCCTAAGGGAGTGAAGCCATAGAGTGCTTTCTGTTTTTCCTTTTTTGCTTTGAGCCCCAAGTTACAAAAGACCGATGGTCAGACACAGTTTTGAATCTGAGTGTGGTCCCAAGCACTGCACTGCAGTTGACTGTCATTTGCCTGCCAGAGCTGAGGCGTGTACTGGCCTCACGATGGTCCCAAGCATGCGTCATACGTATGTCAGTCAGAGTGTTTTGGGTTTAAAAAATAATTTGGTAGATGGCACAGACTTTAAGAAAGGGGGCTGGAAGGTCGTCCCCTGGCAGGGCACTTGCCTATCATATCTTGACCTAAATTCAGTCCCTAACCCTAATGAATAAACGTGATGTAAGCTAAATCTGCTGGAGACCACGCAGCCTTGGCTACTGAGGTGCTAGGAGAATCTCAGGTTCAAAACAGACCCCATCAGGGTTAAGGAGTTGGGGCCACAGTTCATTGGTAGAGTGAATTGCCTGTCGTGCATGACTCCCAGGGTTCAGTCTTCGGTACTAGGAGGCAAAACCCCTCTTCTCTTGCTTCGTGGGCCTGGGGATTGGACCCAAGACCTTGTACGTGATAGCCAAAAGCTGTACCACGAGGCTGCATTCCCTGGCCCAACTTACTGTTTTATTTTAGAAGTAATAGAGAATTCTGTGACTTAAGGATGAGTTGGAAAATGAGGCTGACAAGACCCCTGTCTGTTTTTTGTTTTTTTGAGATGGGGTTGGCCTGGAACTTAACGTGTAGACCAGGCTGGCCTTGAACATGAGTCACAAACATGCGCCACCACACCTGGCTAAGACTTCTATCATGAGCAATGAAAATAAATGGCTGCTTCTGCCGTTTTAGAATTGATCCAGACTCCTATCTCCAAGGCATACTATTAATTAGAAGATGTATTGGGGGAATTATTCTTTAGACTTCCAGTTCACAGACTTGTCCCTTCATAAGCAGATGACTGTCAGTTTGCCCAAGTGGAATCCAAAAGCAGCATAGCTCAGTACTGCCAAAGAACAGTTGTTTTAAGACAGTAAAGTTGACTTGGCTGCTCCCACCACAGATGGCTATCTTAGTATTTTCATGTGCAGTATATATGATTCATCATTGGGTTCAATAAGTTGACATTGTTGATGGCTTCAAGAAATTGTCAAAAGCTAGAGAAGTGATCAGTCGGTGTAAATATTTCCCACAGAAATGATGGGGTAGGGTGCAGGAGTCACTTTGCCCATGATCTGTCTTCTTTTGTGTATTCTGGACAAAATAGCCGCACAGCTCCAGAATTCATTGAGCCTAAAAACAGCAACTTCCCTGCCTCCTAGAGTCACCTGTGCAGGCTTCTGCATGGTCACGTGCCTTTCCTAATTACTGAGGCAAATGACACACGTGTTAACAGAAAGCGTTCTGCATGCCGTCAAAGCGTTTTGGAGAAGACTTGAGGCCGCGCTCAGCACATGAGCGGAAGTTGGGGCATGTACCCTACTCGCTGCTCTACCTAGTCAGATGTTGAAGGAGAGGAAAGAGCCCTTGTAAGCTGTCCAATGAAACGCATGTTGGCTGGGGATGCAATGCAGCTTTAGTGGTGGAGTGTGTTTGCCTTTCCCCAGTTAGTCCTCAGCACAGAAACAAACACTTGTTAGTGAAAACACCCATTATTCTTCAGCTGGGTCAGTGTGGTGGAGCTGTTTTAGCTTAAGCCTGGATAATTGGATCGTCTACAAGAGTGATTTCACTGAAGCGTTGGATGTTGCAAGTTGCTCCTATCTCTGAGGAGCTCGGGGATTAGTTCATCTTGAACACAGTGCCTAAAATTAGACTGCTGAGCTAAAAATATGAGTTTGTTAAACTTCTCTTTTCCCAAAGGTAGTTGGAAAAGTTTGTGGAAGTCTTTCAGAAATGGGGAACTAAGCAAGTCAGAAATTTGGCCAGAGCCTAGTCAGGCTTTTGCTCTGTATCAAAGGTCACATAGTTCTTCTAGAGTATTTGACTTCTTCTAAGTCAAGTAAGTATTTTTAGTGCATTTTCTTCTGTAATAATTCAAACATGCAGTAGCTTTTCCCAGCGAGCCTGTAAATCTCAACTAATCTGGGACAGTGTTTAGAGTTAGTTGGCACTGCACTGTTAGTAAAGTCAGTGGTCCTAGCCTAGTCTGAGGGTGTTTTCCATGGTGGTTCATAAGGAACAGTTTGTTGTTTCCCAAGATGGACTTGTATTTCCCATCCTGGTTTCTGTAGTATGTGGCTCCATATTAAAAACAGTACCATCTTTTAAAAATTGAAGATGAGCACAGTAGTAATAGTCCAAAATGGAGGTGGGGGTTTATACTAGTTTTTATTTTGAGACAGGATTCTTGTAGCCCAGGCTGGATTTAGAACTTAAAATCCTTCTGCCTCAGCCTTCTAGGAACTGAAATTATAAGTGTGCACCACCACCTCGCTTGGCTTATGTCTGGGTTGGTGTGTGCGTGTGTGTGTCCACCAAATGAAAAAGTACATACCATATGGGTCCATTCATACAAAGTGTGATTTAAGTACTAACTGGGCATGGCAGAAATGCAGTCCTGTGTTTGCTGAGTATGGGAGAGGAGAGCAGCAGCAGGAGGAGGAAACAGCTGATTGGTGTTGGTAGCAGCACTTAACAGAACTGCGTGCACAGTTAGAAGGCATGGGCCCGCAGTGTGTGGGTCAGTGTCAGAACTACTTAGGGGCTAATCAGTTCTGGTCTGGAAGTGTACGGTGACAGTAATCCGTGTATGAGTGCTGCCGATGTCTTCGGTTCTGGTTTCTTGCCAAACTAATGCCAACCCCATCACCCACAGTACCTGTTTTCATCGATCCTCTTAAGCTCACTTTAGCTAAGTTTTGGATTATGGCTCAGGTACTCTTCTGAAGGTTGAGTTCCTTGGGTCTACAGCATCGGCTGATGGAGAGACTAAGTTGTTAAATGAAGGGGAAGTAATCGTGTCCCACAAACCAGAAAAGCAACAGAATTCAAAGCAATAAAATCATAAGGGTGATTAGCTTTGATTTGGTTTTTAACGTTTTCTGAGACAGGGTTTCTCTGTGTAGCCCTGGCTGTCCACTCTTGTGGACTCGGCTGGCCTGGATCTTCAGAGATCTACTTAGCTCTGCCTCCTGAATGCTGGGATTCA
This sequence comes from Phodopus roborovskii, assembly GCF_943737965.1. Lineage (NCBI taxonomy): Eukaryota > Metazoa > Chordata > Mammalia > Rodentia > Cricetidae > Phodopus > Phodopus roborovskii. Next base: position 41,389,747 of record NW_026125281.1, read on the forward strand.
AGGTGTATGCCACCACAAACATAGTACAGTTATTTCTGTCAACCGTTTGTCAGCTATGGAATGCTGCTGTTTATTGAAAGAAATTCAAAGCCTAAGGCAGACAGAAATACGTCTCTGTAACAAGCTGAAGGTCAAAGAAGCAAAGCAACTGGTCACTAGCTCTCCTCTACCTCTGCTGAAAGGGTTGTCCCTCCTCACCCTGTCCCCTCCTCAGTGTGGCTGGAGAATGCGTCTCCTCACCAACCCTCAGACTGCTACCTCTTCCTTGTACACATCTCAAACCCTGAGATTAAAGCTTGTGATCCCAAGTACTCACACCGCCTTTGTGAGAGCTGTTTCTTTAGGACAGGATCAGTTTCGCGTAGCTCAGTGTGGCCTGGAACTCACAGAGATGCATCTGCTTGTCTCTTGAGTCCTGGGATTAAAGGTGTGTGCCACCACTGCCTGGCTCTATGGCTTGTGGCTAGCTTTGTTTTCTGTACCCTCAGGCAAGCCTTAATAAATCATAAATAATATATCACTGCATGTCTCCGATAAATTTGTTTTCTGTACCCTCAGGCAAGCCTTAATAAATCATAAATAATATATCACTGCATGTCTCCGATAAAATGAATCTGGGGTGCTGCCTAGCTTGCCCGCTCAGCTCATCAGAGAGCCCTGGGCGTCTTCATTTCACAGAAATACAGATTATTCAGTGTTACTATTGTTATTCAATAAAACAACCTATTCACTCTGTCCTTGCAGAACATGGGATAAATACAGAATGATCTTGAGCTTGCTGTGTGTTCAGGGTTTTAACAACGTGGCCTATAAAATCCAATCTGAAAATGTAGATGGGATCATCATTGGAATTGTATGGAAGAAGTGTTGCCTTCCATGAGCCCTGAACAACAGGAAGAAAGACATGTCTTATCTAGAGCCACACCTGGGAAACATTTTGAGAAACTGCAGAACGTACCACCATTAGAGGTGCCACGCCTCACTTTTCAGGGTAGTCTGTTGGACAGAACTAGGGGTGGGGGGTCATTACTGGAACTGCCAAGGAAGCAGGCTGGCCTTCGGGAAGGGCAGAAAGAAGCACCTAAGACGGGGCTGGTGGCCTTGGTCCTTGTTGAAATGGGAAAAGAGTGGACACATGCTTGACCCACTGGAGAATATGCAGATACTGCATAAGGAAGACAGACAGACACACACACACAGAGAGAGAGAGAAGTCTTTTTCTCCATTGGTCACCTCTGCCAAATAACCTGTCTTTCATTTCCATGCCTTTTTGTATACAGGTGTGCATTTTTTTTAACTGAGATTTTTCAATGGGAGAAACCGTATGATACCTCCCTCCCTCCTTTCCTCCCTCCCTCCCTCTCTCTCTCTCATCTGGCTTGTTTTACTATATATTGACCTTCACTTCCGTGTGTTTCCTTCGTGGCTGAATAAAGTCATTGTGCATGTGTATGGCGTTTTCTTTATCTACACATCTGGGTTACTTCTGCCTCTGCTGTTGTAAGTAATGCGGCATAAACATAGCCGTGCAAGTGTCTCTGGGAATCACATTCCCTCTGTTTGTCCAGGGGGACACAGCTGTTCCGGTCTCCTTGTGTTTTTAGTGCCTATGCTGATTTCCATTGTGCTGCACTAATATACACCCCCTCCAGCTGCATTTAAGGGTTCCTTTCTTACCTCAGCGTTTGTTTTTTTTCTTGGTAGTCATTTGAACAGATTGTGGGTTCTGTTTTTTTCTTTTTAGTTTTTCAAGACAGGGCTTCTGTGCAGCTTTTGGAGACTGTCCTAGAAGTAGCTCTGTAGACCAGGCTGGCCTTGAACTCACAGAGATCTGACTGCCTCTGCCTCCCGAGTGCTGGGATTAAAGGCGTGTGCCACCACTGCCCAGCCTTGAACTAGTTTTGATCTGCGTTTCCCTGGTGGCTAAGGAATGAAAGTTTTATTAATAATGCTTATCAGCAATCGGAATTTATTACACAGCTTTTCATAATATATAAAAAGACCTAGAGCTCTATAATAATGAATATAGATGGTACATTAAGATTTGAATCAATAATGTGTAATCAGTAATGTGGAAATAATCTGAGTTACGGAAATACTGACAAAAATCAGAACTACAAGGGATACTGTCCTTCATAATTAAGAAAATGTAAAATTTACATTCAAATTTACCAAAAATTTAAGGTGATCTTTCCCTCCCACATCTCCATACAAGTTCCAAAACCTGAATCCTCAGGTGCCTCTAGTTATGGCGCTCTAGTTTAAACAAGGAAATGGCCAGAGGGCGTAAATAAATCTGGATTTTTTTTAAAGGTGGGTTTACAGAGAGGACAAATTCTGGAAGTGGCTGTGGAGAGAAAGGGTTCTCTGGGCCTGGGTGGACAGTGATGGGGTGGGTGGGAGGAGCTGAAGGGAAGGGTGTGTCTTAACAGCAACTGCAGAGTCCTGGCAGTATGCTTTGTGATTTTCAGAGAAGGCCATTATTGCAAGTCAGTTAAGAGGTGGGCAGAGGGGAGCCCGTGTTGGGCGGGGTTGGTGGTTGCATAGGATACACAGCCACCGTTAACAGGGCAGAGTAGTGAAGGCATCGGAGAGAGGCCCTGGCCCGGACACTCTGAAGCATCTCCCGGTCAGGTAGGGTTCTACTGAGTACTGTTGGAGCCCTGAAAACATGTCTCCCACAGGAGAGGACACAGCTCTGCCCAGCTCTGTGGGGGAAGTCCAAGTCAGGGAGGCTTGATGGCAGGGTGTAAACCGTGCTGGGCAGCGGGGAGGGTTGGTGTCTGGCAACAAATCACCAAATGCTCTTTCTGTTCTGTTCTTACTGCTGGCCCAAACCATTGAGAACTGGTAAGTAATGGCAAACTCTAAGAATAATTGTCTCAGGCCAGGAAGGGTTTGGGGGTCTTTTTGAATAAAGAAGAGTGAAACATTAATGTTAATTATGCATGTTTGGGAGTTGGTACAACTAGGCAAACTGACATGTCTGCAGCTTAGTTTCTTTCCAATCGTTTGGAGTGTGTAGAAGAATCTGGTTATTCTAATTAGGAAACGTCAGCTGTAGGGGAAATGTTAGCATGTTAGACCCCTTCACTGTTTATATCTCCCCTCTTATGTAGCGCTTCATCTCCGTTAATCAGCAGACTGATTCTCGATGCATTGTTGTTTAAGGAATTAGCTCTCCGAAGCCAGCTGCCCACACTGGAGCAGGACGGAGGAACTCAGAATGCCGTGTCTTCTCCCGGGATGTCTCAGGAACTGAGAACAATGACAACCAATAGTTCAGACCCCTTTCTCAACAGGTTAGTGGGAACGGTAGCTGGCACCTGGGGGTTCTCACTGGTGGCTTTGTTCTGCCCTGTGTGTCTGTGTCTGTGTCTGTCTGTCTGTTTTGAACGTCTGTGTGAGCCACAACCCATAGCTGTCACCTTCTCCACCAATGCCAAGTGCAGGCAAAGCTGGGGGTTAACGGGGCCGCACCTGGGACGAGAAGGCGCACTGTTCAGGCTTGTGGAAGGGATCTGGGTCAAAGCCCAGCATGCTTGCTTCTGCCTACATTCTATGCTAACATTGCTTAAAATGGCAGGCTTGCAGAAGCATGTGAATGCCTTCCTGTGAAAGGAGTGGTCATCCCAGCTGGAACTTTCCACGTGGCTCTCATATTAGGAGATAAAATAGAAACTTTGGCATTATTTTAAACTGCACAGCTTACAGGAGCCCCATAACGAATCCACGGTACTTAGGGTCTGGACTTGGAGTGGGTTTGTACAAACTGTTTTGTTGAGAACTGTATTTTTTTTATTTGAAAACCATGTATAGTTAATATTTAAAACCTACCCTGCTGTTTTAATTTTGCTTTTTAAAAGAAATTAGATTACTTTGTGGGCTAGACCATAATGCTTTTAAGCAACAAATTTTTCCCTTTTTGTTTTTCTGCTCCTTTCTTTTTTCTTCCGCATCAGTGATAGTCTACCTCACCCTCCAACATGATAAGATTACAAGATGAGCCATCATGCCCAGCTTGCAATACACTTGTAAAATTGGTTAGGGAGCCTGGCAGTGGTGGTGCATGCTTTTAATCCCAGCAGAGGCAGGAGGATCTCTGAGTTTGAGGTCAACCTGATCTACAGAGCTAGTTCCAGGACAGCCAGGCCCACACAGAGAAACCCTGTCTCAAAGAAGCAAACAAACAAAAAGAACAAAACGAAAAGACTTAGGGAAACTTTTAAATTCGGACAAGTTAAATTGGAAAAAAGTTTTCATTTTAATGAAAAGTACTTTTGTCGTATTAAAATATTTTGAGCAATTGAATTTTTCATCATCCTGGAGGTCTTGGAGTAGATTTTTGTCTGGCACACCCTCACTTCAGCAGAAGCATGGGGATGATTCCTGTGAGTTTGAGAACACACAGGGCTGCATAGTGAGATCTTGTCAAAAGAAAATAAATTCAGCCAGATTGTGGTGGCACGTGCCTTTGAATTTGAGGCCAGCTTGGTCTACAAAGGGAGTTCTTTTTTGGTTTTTTGAGACAGGGTTTCTCTGTATAGCTTTAGAGACTGTCCTGGAACTAACTCTGTATACCAGGCTAGACTTGAACTCACAAAGCTCCCCCTGCCCACCAACACGCAGGTACAAAGTGAAGTCTAAGACAGCCTCTAAAGCTGCAGAGAAACCCTGTCTGGCTGGGTGGGTGGGGACAAATTGTGGAGTTGGCCTGGCAGGTGGGTTTGTTTTCAAAGGCAATGGAGTGATGTATCCCAGCACTTGGGAGGCTGACATAGGAGTTGAGTTCAGTTGCTGAGTACACGTTCCAGGACAACCTGTCTGAAAACATGCACAGAGAGATTCAGAATTTAAATTCTGATATGAAGTCGCGTGCACTGACGCAAGCCTGTGCTGCTAAACTGAAGCAGGAGAAAAGTCCTGTTTTTTTGGTGAAGGTTTCCCTGAGGATAAGATCAAGCAGGGGAAGGGCTGGGCTACGCACCTTCCTGACAGATAGTCTTCAGACCTTTGGCAAGGTCTGTGGACGCCCAGACATGCCTGTGAGGTCAGTGCAGATCTTCCCGTGTTTCCTCAGGCTGCTCAGTCCCTGTGCTGTCAATCTTTTGTGTGTCAGCAAAGCTGCGCCTACAACCCAGACTGTCTCCAGCCTTACGTCCTCATTTCGGGCTCCTAAAGGCTGAGGTCCCAGAATAGGTACCCAGATTCCAAAATGCACGTGGATGACAGTTTTCTTTCTTTAAAAGACTCTTGATGTCTTGTGTGTTGCTTGCTAATAAATCATACCTACAGCTGGCGTCCCGCACTGGCCTGTGGTGAACCCACCTGTCTCTCAGAGGCACCCTCCTCTTTGCCTGCCAGGTCCTTCAGTCACAGCCGCTGCTACAGATGAGGTGCATGGTTCCATGGAGAGTGTTCCACCATCGTAACTGCTGTCTGTCAGGTGTCCTAGGTGCTCAGCATTAGCACGGGTCTGGTAGAGATCATCTGTAGCCAAGAAAACCGAATGAGCTCTCACAGTCACAGTGGGCTTCCCCTGTGGCTTCTGAGCGACTGTAAAGCCATCTCCTCTGTAATGGACTCACTTGTCTGATGTGTGTCCTGTGTGGGGACACATATTTTACATAAAGTAAAGCTAACAGGCATCCTCAGTGACCCACATGGCCGTGTGTGAATTTTGCCATAACGTTTGTATAAACGTCGGCATGAACCAGTGTTTGTCATCTACAGAATGATGAGAGAACGGGCAAATGCATTCAACAGTTAGGGGAAAGCTTGGAATAAAGCTTATTTTCCTTTTTTTGAAGCTGAGGTGGGATTGGTTGGTTGGTTTTTGTTTGGTTTTTTTAACAAGCGAGCACTTTGGATGCCCACCTTATGAGGAGATGGGCTCAGTCTACGTTTGTGGTCACAGACCAGGAGGACTAGCAGCCACCCTCTTTGGGCTTGTTAGTTTAGTAGAATTTAGGTTCCCGGTTGACACCAGCCTCTGTTCTCAGCCATCGCTTGCTTAGCAGAGTGTTCAAGGCTATTTTCTGCTGTTCCTGAGTGCAGTCTTGACACTTTCCATTCAGCCTTAAGTAAAAATGCGGGTTGGCGCCCGCCCGCCCACCTAGTTCCCCCCCGAAGGCTCTTTGCTGTGTTGATCTTTCGCTTCTGAAGCCAGGCCTCTTATCTGGTGCTGAAGTGTTTGGGTGTTCCCCTCCCCCAACAGAAGCAAGAAGATCGCTGTGGGAACCCTTATCTTCAGTGACTCATCTGTTTTGGCACAAAGACATTCTGGTTCTTTCTTTGGGCTTGGCTTTTCATTGGCTTAAGTTTTCTGCCTCGGGAGCTGGGAATTCAAGTCTAATGCAGACTTGCCCACCTGAGTGTAGGTTTTGACCGCTCTGCCTGGGGGCTCGAGACCTTGAAGGCCCCAAGCTTCAAATAGTTGATGGAACTTGTCACCAAGCTCAGAACCTCTTGTGCCCCTGACAGCTGTCCTAGTTAGGATCAGTGTGTCTGTCCTAGTGTAGGACAGAGGTTGTCCATCCGGAAGAGGTGCTACAGCGAAAAGTCGTGCCTGGTACATGTTTAGTTTTGCCCTGAATCGAATAAAAGCTTTCTGTGCTCTTTGTCAATGTTTTCACAGTGGCACCTATCACTCTAGAGATGAGAGCACAGACAGTGGCCTCAGCATGAGTAGCTACAGTGTCCCTCGGACCCCGGATGACTTCCTGAACAGTGTTGATGAAATGGATACAGGCAAGTATTTCTTTCACTCACAGGCCGTCAGACTCAGCCTGTTTTGTCTCTCCTTCCTTCCTAGATAGATTGCACTGTGTGGTCTGGAGCTCACAGAGGCCCTGCCTGCAGTGCTGGGATTATGGCAAACACTGGGTTTTCCTTTTCTTTCTTGAGGTGAGGTCTTGCTGCATTGCCCATGCAAGCCTTGTTACCCTCCTACAGGGCCTCCAGAGTGCAGAGATTTCAGACAGGCACGTCTTCTGATGCCTGTTGTGTTAACATGTTAGTTGGGGGGCTATTAGAAGTCTCTCGTTTTACTTTTATGTGGCCCATTGTGTCTCTTTTCTCTTAATATTTGTAGTTCATCTAAGGTATTTAAAGTTTACAGGGCTAGGCTGGGAAGCCAGATATGGGGAGGTTTAGGGTAAAGCCCACTGGTTTTATTGTTGAAATAGTTGTAGAGGTGTTGATGAGCTAAGACACACACACACACACACACACACACACACACACACACACACACACACACACACACACACACACACACGGGCCTTGGAAGGGTGAGGAAATAACAGGATGGGCACTTCTCTCCAAAGTGTAGAGGATCTTCACACCTCTCTCTCTTTTAATTATGTATACAGTGTTCTTCCGACACACCAGAAGAGGGCGCCAGATCCCATTACAGATGGTTGTGAGCCATCATGTGGTTGCTGGGAATTGAACTCGGGACCTTTGGAAGAGCAGCCAGTGCTCTTAACCTCTGAGCCCCACCTCTCCAGCCATTCATGGCCTCTCTTATCTGATGCATGGAGACAGGCTTTTGAGAACTTGTTTTGTCCCTGGTGCTCTTGTCCCAGAGTGCATCTGAGAGGAGAGACCCTCCATCTTAATCTTTCTGCGTGCTGCGTGCAGCTTTCCAAGGGCATTTCCGTCCTGCTTGTTACACTTTGTAATGAGCAGCCAGGCTGAACGTTACGTGTCTGAAATGGTGAGGCACATGCAAACTTGGTATTACCGGGACTGTGTGGTTTTTAAGGTAGATTCGGGGTGCTTCCTTGAGTCTCTGTTCATACAGTGCAGCTCTGTACTTTTCACAAACACTCTTGTTTCCCCCTCCCCAAAACTAGGTGACACTATCAACCAAAGCACCCTGCCGTCACAGCAGAGTCGTTTCCCAGACTACCTTGAAGCCATCCCTGGGACGAATGTGGACCTTGGGACACTGGAAGGAGATGGGATGAACATAGAAGGGGAGGAGCTCATGCCCAGCCTACAGGAAGCACTGAGTTCCGACATCCTCAATGACATGGAGTCTGTGCTGGCTGCCACCAAGCTAGATAAAGAAAGCTTTCTCACATGGTTATAGAGCTGCCAGGAAGCCACTCCGAGTCTGGGAAGGATCCACGGAGCCTAAGATGTGCATCCCTGAAATTGAGATAAGCCGGTGCTCGAGTCTCTGGCTAACACAGGAAACAAATGAACAAATGTCCAGCAGGGATCTTCCATCCACTGTTCTGCTCTCTGCCCATTGCTGCTGTTAATGTTGCTGACCTGTTCACAGCCCGCCCTGAAGAATCAGAACCACACAAAACAAAACCCCTTTGGTTTCTTTTGCTCTAATAACTACTGTTCTCTAGGGTTGCTGGGGGATATCCTGTTTAGGTGATGGATGTTCTTCCTTTTGCCCAGTGGTGTCTTCACACATCACTTTAACTGAACACTCAGACTGGGAACTGAAATGCTTCGTGTGAGAGCATTTGTCAAGAGGTGATTTCTTCTGCTGCCTTTGGCCCTCTGGTCCAGCAAGCCAAAAACATGGACGGCATCTGATGTCAAGTACTCAGTGCCGATGGGGAGATCTCGGAAGATTGGTGGACTTTTTATTTCTTCGTTAGTGACACCATTAGTCACATGATGACCTGGATTTTATTTTAGAGGCTTATAAGGCATGAGACAGTTTCCATAGAAATATTTTAATTATTGCCACGTACTCTAGGCTAGGTTTGAGTGGGTATTTTTGTGGGTGCCGTTGGTCTTCCTTCTTTCCTTTTTTTCATCCTTTCTTTCTTAGGTGATTGGTTTTGTTGGAATGTAGGCAAATTAGTAAAGTTGTTTATGGCTATAGCTTGGGTGGGTAATACTATTCTTTGGGGGGGGCAGGAAATCTGTATTTCCTGGTTTTTTTCCATCTTATTTAAATCTTGGTTCTCTCATTTCTACGTATGTACACACACTTATAATGTCTATGGTAGTCTGATAGCAGAATGTATCTTTTTAAAGGTTTCCCTCCTTTCCATTTTATTTTTAAATGGCAGCCTTGAGCATACGCATTTAGAATACATGACTAGTAGTTTGTTTCACAAATAGTTTAAATTCTTGTCGGCAACCTGTAGGTGTTCAAGGTAGGGCAGTGTTCTAGAAAGGGCTCTTGTGGTGAAGCCTAGAGGAGCTCTCTTGCCCTCTGTAGACTTTGGTGACTGGGATCGAGGCAAACAAGCGGCCTCACTCCCCTGGGCCAGTTCGCATTGGGCAGTCCCTGAGCAGGAGTGAGCTTTCGGGGCAGGGCCTGCCTTTGCCTTCGCCTCGGTTTTGGATGTGAACTCAGGTACTTCAGTTGTCATTTGTCATGATCACAGTGAAGGGCAGATTGGGTGTCACCTACAAGGTCATTCTTACAAGGCCTGCTCACACCTTTCTGCTGAATGGACTCTGGGGGGTGGGGGGAGTGTGTAGAAGGCTGTGAGGTCATGGGTTGGCTGGTAAAGTGATCAGACTAGTAAATGTGTGGGGGTAGTTGAACTTAGCAAAGAGCTAGAGATGAGTATGCCTTTATCTTTACAAGAGAGATTCCTAGAGTATGTGTCTTCAGGAGTAATGATGGCTTCCAAAGAGTATTTTTTAAAGGAACAAAGTAAGCATGAATTAACTTTTTCAGTATAAGCTATGACGTGTAATAGTTGGTTATGAATTGTAGTGGCACCAGCTAGCACCTCTGTCATTTAAGGGTCTTTGAATGCTTTTAGAAGAATCCCTTATTTTCAAGGGTTTTTAATGAGCAAACAAACAAACAAGAAAAAAAAAAAAAAAAAGACCATTCTTTCCCAGGCTAAAGCTGCTGTGGAAAGCCTCAGCTTAGGAAGGTGGGAATCTGTTGGCGCTTTGATTTAGTGTAGCACAGGGGTGGAAGTAGTGAAGTTTTATTCATATTCAGTACTTTGAGTGCTCAGAAAATGCAATCAGTGTGTCCTACATGATGTTTCGTAGTCAGAACCAGTGTGTTATGCATGATTCATAGTCACTCTTAGCCATCGACCCTAAGGCTTTTACTAAGAAACTGGCTGAAGATTCACCCTTGAATTAGGTCTGGGGAAATGGCCACCAGGAGGATTTACTTTAGAACAAACATGAAATTCTGTTCTAATTCAGTAGTGTGTGCTGAGTGTGCACCGGTGAAGGCCTACAATTTGCCAGGGAGCCGCAGAGTAAGACTGCATCCTCAGTATGTCCAGACTGGCGCTGGTGTGCTGGAGGGTGGGAAGGTGGGCCGCTGAGGCTGGCTTTTATGAACTTCTTTCTCAGCAGTAAAGACTTAGCTCACGTCTTGCTATCAGTAAAGAAGTTGTTCTTAAACTTTGAGTTGCTTAAGCTCGCCCACGAAGTGGGGTGTGCCATCTTCTTTCCCTGGAGATCATCTGCCTGGTAATACCTCAGTGTCCAGCAGCCCTCGGTGCCTGACAGCTCTCTGGCCATACCACACCCATTGTGCTGACTGCGGGGACCTGAGCACCCTTCCCCTACCGGAATCACGGCCTCGATGTCGCCTTTCTTGTTGTGTCCTTGCTGATGTAAAAGTGTTTAATGCTTCCTGGCTGTAGTGGGTAGCACGCGGATAAGAATTTAACTGGTTATTCTTGAATTTCTTTTACAATAAACCAATTTTTATAATCTTGAAATGTATCCGCTTTTTACATTTGTGTTCTTCTCAACTGAGGACTTCTTTAAAAGGAGTTCCTTGGGATCAAAAACACAGAGCACTGACTGGGGTTTCAGAGGAGCCAGTGCTGTGTGTCATACCAACTTTGCTAAAATACATAGATAGCTGTGCAGTGTGTGGTGTGACTGTTTCTAAGTGCTCATATTAAGTGAACATGTGCCTTTGAGTAGAGAGATCGTGCCTTAGGTTAGAGAGATTGAAAAAGAACAGAAATGAATTAAGTAATTTAGAATTCATACCAGCTGTCAGTATTTGTGGTAGCTTCAGTGCTTACATTTGGGGGCCAAGATGAATTTTATCTTGCTAAGTATCATTTTTGGGGGACGGTTTGGTTTGGGGGGGTTGTTTGTTTGTTTTTGCTGTTTTGGGTATTTTTTGTGTTGGCCAGTAGTTCAAGACAGGATTTCTCTGTGTAGCAGATGTGGCTGTCCTTGAACTCATCGGTACACCTGCTTCTGCCTCCCAATGCTGGAATTAGAGGTGAGCACCACCACTGCCCAGCAGCAAGCATGTTTTTATGAGGACTGTGGATGTTCTTTCTTCATTGTTTCTATGCTTTGAGAAAGTTTTCCCTTTTTGTTCTGGTCTTTGGAGACAGGTTTCTCTGTGGCTTTGGAGGCTGTCCTGGAACTAGCTCTTGTAGACCAGACTGGTCTCAAACTCATAGGGACCCACCTGCCTCTGCCTCCCGAGTGCTGGGGTTAAAGGCATGCACCGCCAATGCCCGGCCTCCATGGATTTTTTTTTGTTTTGTTTTTTGAGACAGTTTCTCTGTATAACCCTGATAACTTGCTTTGTAAACCAGCTGTCTTCAAACTTACAGAGCTCTACCTGCCTCTCTCTAGAGTGGTGAGATTAGGAGCATATGCTACCACCGCCCAGCTTCTTCATGTTTTATCTCCTATAGATATATCATACACACACACATGTCATGTGTGTGTGCGTGTATATATATATATATGTGTGTGTGTGTGTGTATATATATATATATTTGTATAGATGTGTGTAAAGCCTATGTTAAATTTTTATTAGACATAGGTGCGTGCTTATGTTAGGTATGTCCATAAACTGTTACCATGGTATTATTATTTATTATTTACTGCCTTTTTGTTTCCTTGTGTGGTTTAAATATATACTTAAACTCTATTCTTAAACTTTTAAAACTTTTTTTTTTTTTGCTTAATGATTTTGCAGTAGTCTCTGGTAGGCAGGGTTACAGAAATCAGTTTTGCCTCTAAGAGGTGGTATTTGGAGTTCTTGCAGTATACAGAAGCTGGTCATGACTGCTGTGCCCTGTACACTCCATATGCATCATGTCAAAGTACCCCCTTAAGTAGAAACATGTCTGCTTTGTTCTTGTCTAAAATCAGAGGACAGTCTGGCACTGTCTTTTATGATGGCCTTGACTGAGCTTGGGCTTTTGCTTGCCAAGCAAATGCTCTGCCGGCTGGCTACCTCCCTTCCCCTGGCCTTTGTTATTTCTCCAAAGCTTCTCTCATGATCTTCAAAACAAGTTACATTTGTGAGAACTTGATTTTGTAAACACAGAGAAAATTGTATGACCTGGACTTTGAACAAGTAGTAGATTTGATTTATTCTTGTTTGCGGCAGGGCAAACCTGAAAGCTTTTTAAACATTGAAATGTTTTTTTCACATACCTAGAACAGCTTGGAGACTTGACATTGCCCCCTTTTGACACAAAATACAGGCACTCTGCACCTCAGGAGGAGTGCTGTGCTTAGCCTGTGTGAAGCAGTACCAAAAGAAGAGACATAGTGGCGCCTTTAATCCCAGCACTCGGGAGGCAGAGGCAGGCGGAGCTCTGTGAGTTCGAGACCAGCCTGGTCTTCAGAGCTAGTTCCAGGACAGGCTCCAAAGCCACAGAGAAACCCTGTCTCCAAAACCGAAAAAAAAAAAAAAACCAGCAGCAGAGACATGCCTCGAGCTCATAACACTGTCCCTGGCTAGGGAGGTCCCTGGCTAGTGGCGCCTAGTAAAGAAAGGGCAGCCCCCAGTGGTGATTGGTGCTTCACTGAGGTGGTGCAGGAAGAGAGAGCAGCAACCTCTTTCCCTGCCCCTCCCAACCATCATGCACCCTAAATGAACCTCTGAAGGCAAACGCGGGTTAACGCGGAAGCTGCCCTCCTTTGCCTCAAAGCTGCCTCAGCAGTGTTCTCCAGGCCATCCTAACTCTATTTTAACTGTTGTATTTCTGTGTGCAGTTGCTTACAGAGGCCAGAAGAGGGTGTCAGGTCCCCTGGAGCTGTAGTTAGAGGTACGAGAAACTTGTGCTGAGCAGTGTTCCATTCAAGAGCTTAGCTGCTCCCAAACTTGGCTGTGGCCCACAAGACCATACGGTAAGATTCCAGATGACATATTCACCAGGCTAACCCACAGGAATCGCCACCAGTCGCAACCCACTGCAGGGAAACCGAGTTTGCAAAGCCTTGAGGATACCTGCCTTTAGAACAGCCACTGTCATTCCTGTGAAACAATAGCGCTCCCCCTTTTCCATAGTGGGATTTGTCCCCAAAAACCACAGCAGTGTAACCCTGACTCGAAAAGTCCACAATATAGCAATAATAATAAACCCCAGCGGTGTATCAGTCAGTTATTAGATACCGGTGAACTGGATGACCAAGGGGCCCTGGGTGGAAATATTCCCAGTCTGTTGTCCTCATCGTCGAATCTACAGAATTTAGAAGCTAGCTCCCTACAATGATCACTTACAGCAGGGTACTCCCCACCCCCTGCAAGGAGAGGAGCTTTGCAAATAGACCACATGCAGAGCCTCAAAAGACAGGACACAGCAAATATCTGCCCCACCCACAAGCAGGACTGGGTAGAGCTGATTCCAGGCAGCTCAGCTTAGCACAGCCTACTAGCCTGCTGGCTCAGCTGGAAGCTGCAGCCTTCCGATCTTGTAAGTTCACCCTTTGATCCAGGGTTCACTAGTAATCGGCGAAAATGCTCATATGGATTAAGGGCCCATTTTCCTTCCACAGCTTGTGCTGGTTGCCATGGCCATTGCAAATGCTGTTTTCAGAAAAGCAAGAACAAAATCCAACCTATACATACACAGCATTTCTTCCTTTCTTACAGTTATTAATTATAGACTTCTAGGTTTACTAACTGCATAAATGGAACTTTCTGCACCAACACTTTTTCTCCCTTCTTAGCCATAATAAGCCCCTTATTCCATTTAACCCGTCCCCCACCTCTTGAGTTTTGCAGAGAAGCTTCTTGAATCATGTCCCTGCTGAGACATGAGCCGCCTGGCCTATCTAGAGTTTTGTCTGCCTTCCTGGTTCTAGGGGATATGCATGCCCATATCCTTGCCACTGTCAGAACTCTTCATTTATCTGTATCGGGTATAAAAACAAGGCCTCCTTTCTTGGAGAATAAAGAGCTGCGAGAGGAACACAGGTTTATTTTCCTCTCAGCCGCTGTCCAAGCCGCTAGCCCGGGCCCTGGGAGAGCGTCCAGGCTGGAAGTTAAATGCTCCCATTACAGAACTGGGTGGCATGCACTGGTGGAACCCTGCAGTCCCAGTTTTCTGGAGGCAGAGGCAGGGCGATTGCCAGAGCTCACAACTGTGACACCATTCTACACAACATGGAGCCTCTCTACAAAAAAATACTGGTGCTGGGGACAGCCCAGGGCCTTGTGCAGTAAGCAAGCTGAGCCTTCAGCCCCTTACCTCCTCCGTGGAAATACTGGTGCTGGGGACAGAGCCCAGGGCCTTGTGCAGTAAGCAAGCTGAGCCTTCAGCCCCTTACCTCCTCCGTGGAAATACTGGTGCTGGGGACAGCCCAGGGCCGTGTGCAGTAAGCAAGCTCAGCCTTCAGCCCCTTACCTCCTCCGTGGAAATACTGGTGCTGGGGACAGAGCCCAGGGCCGTGTGCAGTAAGCAAGCTGAGCCTCCAGCCTCTTACCTCCTCCTCGGATACCTGCTCAGCTTCAAGTCTGCGTGTGCCGAGGGGCTGTGCAAGCAGGCACATTCCCAGTGAGCCATCTCCCCAAATCTTGCAGACCCAGGTCCCCCGTTTCTACAGTGGTGGGATCTACTCAGAATTACGATGATGGAAAAATTGTAATTCAGGAGAAACGCCTTTCTGAAGCCTGTGGATGAAGTGACAGGGAAAGCACTCTGGTATCCCAGTCCATCTTCATGAACTACTGAAGCCAGCTGCTCGGAGCCAGTGGTGCAGCCCCTAGGAATCCTGCGTTTAAGTGTTCTGGCTACTGGTGAAGGTGTAAGCTTGGGCCAGGAAAGTGGCTCAGCAGTAAGAGCACTTGCTGTGGGCCTGAGTTCAAATCCACAGCATCTATAGACACAACTCCAGTGCCTTTGGGGAGAAGGGATTGTTAGGGTTTGATGAGTACTAGCTTAGCCCCAAGTTCAATAAGAGATAAGGCTGGCCTTGAACACAGACATCCACCTGCCTCTGCCTCCTGAGTGCTGGGATTAGAGGTATGAGCCACAAATGGCTGGCGAATACACATTAAGATGAGCTGGGGCAGTTTCAATAGACATCAAAGTGGGCTGCTTCTCAAAAAGGGCCAGAGTGACACGTAGGAGACAATTCTGTGTGTGTGCTTGTGGCCCTCAAGAGGACAACTTTAAGGAGTCATTTCCCTCTACTGTGTGGATCCTGGAGCTTTAATCAGGCTTGGCAACAAGTGCCTTCACTCACAGAGCCATTGCACTGGGCCTGTGTGGTCACAGCTGATCACTGACTGAGTCAATACCTTCTGTTTTAATAAAAATATTTACTATAGTTACTTATTTTGTGGGTGGGGGGGCATACATGTGTAGGTCAGAGGGCAACTTGGTTGGAGTCTGCTCTCTCACCATGTGAAATCCAGAGCTCTGCCTGCCTCCGCCTCCCTAGCGCTGGGATTAGAGGTGTGCACCACCACCACCCAGCTGGCCTTAGGGATGTAAAGATTTAGTTGTGTGCATATATGTAACACATGAATGCAGATGTCTGTGGTGGCCAGAAGAGGACACGGTGTCCCCAAAGCTAGAGTCACAGGGATTGCGTGCTGCCTCACATGGATGCTGGGGTACCAATCCCATGTCACATGTGCCTAATCTACTCCAATAAATTGCTCACACCCCATGCAATTCCCTTTGGAGTGCACAAAGGATGCAAACTAAAGGTTTCAGTCTTCCTTATTCAGGCCAAAGATGGTTTATTGGGTGAGTGTTATCAACCAGCTCAGAGCTTCTGGGAGAGTTCTCATCCTGGCCGGGAGTAGAGAGGCCAGTACTGGCCAAATCAGGTGTTGTTCAGGGAATTTAACACTGGTAGGAACTAAAAAGTATTGACCAGAGTCTCTGGGACAAAGAATCCCCAAGACCTGAATGTTTCCAGGGTTTTCATTGTTCCGAATCTTGAGCTACTGAAATGGCAAGTTAGACCAGTCCGGTTGGTGGCCCCTGCACTATCCACTTTGGGAACCGAAGTCTCAGAATGTTTCCTACGAGGGTAAAGGGAAACCTAACAGTGTATGGCACACAGATGCCGACTCTGACCAAAGCAAGAGGTTTCTAGAAAAGCCAGGAGACATGACTCTGAGATTGACAGTACCTGCTGTCCCGTAGGATCCGAGTTCAGTTCCCAGCACCCACATCAGGAGCCTCACAGCCACCCATACTGTAGCTCCAAGGGGTCCAACACCCACTTCAGGAGCGCCAGCACAAATGCCCACACACAAACATATACATGCGATTTTATAAGACCAACTAGTAAGCTGTCCGTATTTTTTTTCAAAACAAAATTTATTTTGAAACAGTCTTACATAGCCCTGGCTGGCACTTAGCTCTCCGTGTAACCAAGGGTGACCAGAGCTTTGTCCCTCCAAGTGGCTCCAGTGCACCCAGGTTTGTACAGTGCCGGCGGACCTATCTTATAACCCTATTCAAAATCCAGTAAGGAGGATAGTAGAAAACGTGTACCCAGCACTCGGGAGGCAGAGGCAGGTGGATCTCTGAGTTCGAGGCCAGCGTCGTCTACAGAGCTAGTTCCAGGACAGACTCCAAAGCTACAGAGAAACCCTGTCTCAAAACAAAATGTGTAATATGAAAGAAAAGGTAGGGGGTACTGGGGATTAAAGGTCTAAGCAAGGATGTTAAGGGGGGGGGAGACCGAGAAAAAGTGGTCTAGCCAAAACTAAGGATGTATGAAAACTTACAGAGACTGGGTAATGTGTAAGCTAATTACAGCATATGATTTCTGAAGGGTTTTGAATGGAGGTACCCTGTTAAGAGTGGGTTTTCCCCGCCGGCCTGGTCCCACTGCCTCACCAGCCCCAAATAACACACAGAGACGCTGTATTAGATATAATTCTGTTGGCCAGGTACTAGTTTCTTATCGGCTAGCTCTGTCTTAAATATTAGCCCATTTCTGTTAATCTAAGTATTTCCACGTGGTCTCGTCTTACTGGAGAGAGGAGCCGGTGTTCTGCTCTCTCCAGTCTCTATATGCTGACTCCTCCCTTCTACTTCCTTGAATCCTCCTTGTCTCCTAGTCCCGCCTATCTTGCTTTCCTATTGGCCAACAGTGCTTTGTTCATTAACCAATAAGAGAAACATGTTTACAGAGTGACATCTCCCATCAGTACCCTGCAGTGAGAGACGATGACAATACTGCTCCCAAACGACATGGGTCATTAAAAGCTCAGGGCTATGTGGGATACTTCTATGAGTTGTTGGTTAGGGAGTCCTGGGAGTTTCTAGAACAACACAGGTATAGCCTTAGTTTCCTACCACAGCTGGGTGATAAAACCCCAATGCTGAAGACAACATACGTTTTGTTGTAGGACATAAGACAAGTCAACTTCAATCTGACCAGGAAACTTCCTCCCTGTTGGTTAGTTTTCATGGAACTAGAAGGTGCTATGCAGGCCAATGAGAGAGAAAAGATATCAGTGGCCTTAGTCCTGGACCACGTGTGCTACAATAACAAACTGCCAGGTAATATGTACCCACTAGTGCAATAATGGCATGACTGTTGGAGAAAGCAAGAAGCTGACTGATGCAATGAAGTCTCTAAAAGGTTATATGATTCAAGAAGTTCAGACACTCAAAGGAGCAATGGTGAATAGATTTCAGGCCTTAGAAGACCTTCAATCTGATACATCACAAGAAGAACTACAGGCAACAGGGCTCGAAAGAGACTTAAAATTTTCCACACCGTTTATGGCCAGGGAGCTTTCCCTGTATCTATTAATGAAAAACCAGCAATGAAAAAACACCCAAAAGGTGTCGTTGCATATCAGTGGGAACCGATACGTATGAAAGATTTAAAAGGTATAAAGGAAGCAGCCTCTTATGGCATGCACTCACGGTTGTTCTTTTGATACAGCTATACAGCTAATGCCTATGAACCACAAACACGAGACTCAGCGCCCACGTGGAGTTTATCGAGAGAGGGGAGAGAAAGGGGGGTAGCTGGTGGCCAACCGAAAGCAGGAGAGAGAGAGGGAGAGAGAGAGAGAGAGAGAGAGCAAGAGAGAGCTGCGCTTGGCAGGCTTGCCTTAAAAGGGGGGCTTGGGCACGTGTGACTGAGTCCTCTGTGCAGCCAGGTAAAGCCTGATGTAGCAATGACATGGCCATGAGCGTCCCGCCTATCGTCGGGGGTGGGGTCAGCAGACTGCTGGTTCCCAACACTCACCATAGGTAAAGCAATTAGAATCATGAACAAGGAATAACAAGGTAACCCCTACAGATTGGGAGCAATTAATATCAGCTTTCCTTGAAAACTCCTCTCAATTAGAATGGAGGGCTTTATGGAGAAAGGAAGCAAAAGCTCTTGAACTTCAGGGCTTAAAGAAAGGTTATAAAGCTCCCCAAGATAAATTCTTGGTGAGGGTCTTTATGCTGACCCAGAAACCCAAGCTGCCTATGATGAACATATCTTGTCTCTATGCAGTACAACAGCTTTGAAATGCTTGGGATAAGGTTCATGAACTAGGGGAGAGGATAGAATCCTATACTAAGAAAAGTCAAGAACCAGGAGAATGCTTTAGTGTATTCCTAGAAAGGTTGTGTAGGGCAGTACAATTAGAGGTAGCAGACACAGATTCTAGGCAAATACTCATAGAATCTTTAGCTTATGAGAACGCAAATCCACAATGAAAACAAGTGCTTTGGCCTTTAAAAATCAGATCAGTACCCTTGGATGTACAAAAAAGGAATACAAGTGCCAAACAAACAGAATAACCTTAAAATGGCTAACAGATGAACCTGTCTGGGTAGGGTAATGGCCTATGACCTCTGAGAAGTTAGAGGCTTTAGAAAACCTGGTTCAGGAACAGTTAAATGTTGGGCATTTCAAGGAATCTACTAGCCCTTGGAACTCTCCTGTATTTGTTATAAAAAAAGAAATCTGGTAAATGGAGAATGCTTACAGACCTGACAGCCATCAACAAAGTTATCCAGCCAATGGGCTCTCTACAGTCTGGAATGCCCTTGCCTTCTTTGATACCTAAATAATGGCTTATTATAGTTATTGATTTAAAGGATTGCTTCTTCATTATACTTTTACAAGAACAAGATAAAGAGAAATTTGCCTTCAGGTACCTAATTACAATAATTCTCAACCAGTGAAGAGATATCAATGGAAGGTTTTGCCACAGGGAATGCTAAATAGCCCCACCCTGTGCCAATATTTTGTGAAAAAACCATTGGAAATAATTCGTAAACAGTTTTCACAATCCATAATCTACCATCACATGGATGATACTTTGTTAGCTGATTTTAAAATGGAAATATTAGAACAAATGTTTGAGAAAGTAAAGGAAGTTTTACCTTGCTGGGGATTACAAATTGCACCTGAAAAAAATACAAAAAGGAGATTCTATCAACTACTTAGAATATAAAATAGGTCTACAGAAAATTAGACCACAAAAAGTACAGATCAGGAGAGATCGCTACCAGACTCTTAATGATCTTCAAAAATTACTAGGAGAGATTTCTCAACTGCAAACCATAATTGGAGTAGAAGGGCATGATTTGAAAAACTTGAAAATGGCCCTAAAAGGAGATAAGGACTTGAATAGTCCACGAATACTATCAGCTGAAGCTGAGAAGGAATTAGAATGGGTAGAAAAGAGGATACTAGAAGCACATGTGGACCGTGTGGATCCAAACCTAGACTGTATTCTGGTTATATTACCATCTAGAGAATATCCTTCAGGGATTTTGATGCAGAGGGAAGATATCATATTAGAATGGATACTTCTACCACATAAATAGAATTAAAAACTAAAAACATATATAGAAAAAATCTCTGACTTGATTTAAAAAGGTAAATTAAGACTTCGTCAACTAACAGGAAGGAACCCAGCAGAAATTATAGTACCTTTAACTAATGAGGAAATTTCCTCCTTATGGAAAGATAACAAATATTGGCAAAGAGCTTGCCAACTTTTTGGGAATGATTAGCAACAATTATCCCAAAAGTGAGAGAATGAAATTCATAAAGAAATTTATTTGGATCCTTCCACACAGTGTAAGAAAAACACCTATCTCTGGAGTTCCTACATTCTACACTGATGCAAACAAAATCAGGTAAGGCAGGATATAAATCAGGAAAAATAAAGTGGTTCAAAGCCCTTACAATTCTGTACAAAAGGCAGAATTGTATGCCATTCTCATGGTACTTATGGATTTTATAGAACCTTTCAATATATTTACTGACTCTCAATACGCAGAGAGAGTCGTCTTACACATTGAGACTGCAAAATTTATTCCTGACAATACAGAATTAACTTAATTGTTTATACAGTTACAAGATACTATCAGAAAGAGGACTCATCCTATATATATAACACACATCAGATCCCAGATGGGTCTGCCAGGTCCTCTAGCACAAGGCAATGATGAAACTCATTGTTTCTTGATAGGAAGTGTGTTGGAAGCCTCGGAGTTTCATATGAAACATCATGTGAACACCAAGGTTTAAAAAAGGATTTTTCTATCACTTGGCAACAAGCTAAGGAAATAATAAGGAAATGTCCTACTTGCTCATTCTAAAACCAAACTCCTTTACCACCAGGCAGTAACCCTAAAGGTATAAATAGGAATGAAATATGGCAAATGGATGTGTTTTCATTTTGCAGAATTTGGAAAATTAAAACACCAGCATCACACTATAGATACATTTTCAGGGTTTCAATGGGCCACTGCTCTGAGCTCTGAAAAGGCTGATTCTGTTATCACACACCTATTAGAGGTAATGACCATTATGGGCATACCTGTATAAATAAAAACTGACAATGCTCCGGCATATGTCTCCAGCAAATTGAAACAGCACATAACTGGTATACCAAACAATCCTACAGGACAAACAGTAGTTGAGAGATCCAATCGTACTTTAAAAGAAATGCTCCATAAAAAGGCAGGACGAACCAAGACACTCAAACACAGATTACATAATGCTTTATTAACATTAAACTTTCTTAATGCTAATAAAAAAGAAATAACAACTGCAAAAAGACATTGGACAATAGAAAAAACTTCTGAACTAAATCAGCTAGTGTACTTCAAGGATGTATTGACCTCAGTATGGAAACCAGGATATGTTTTACGTTGGGGTAGGGGTTTCACATTTGTATCTACAGAAGAAGAAAAGCTATGGATACCATCTAAGTTGATCAAGATCTGAGCTGAACAAGAGAAACATCTTAATGAAGAGAAATGACATTCAACAAATTGGTTCCCATGAAATGTGTGGAGACCTCTCAAAGGTAGGAAGAGTGTTCTGTTCTTGTCCTTACAGAAAAACAGAGAACACACATCTTCAAACAGACAAAAGCCACTGAACATGTAGGTACCTACAGAAGAGGAGATAGCTCTCCAGAAACAATCACTTAATGAAGAGAAATCTGATTTGTGGTAAAAATATTTAATTCTAGTTAACTATTTCTATACAGAAATCTATTTCTCTTTACTATCAAGTATTCCTCTAGTCCCAATTCATGTAAACCAATGATAACTTTGGAGTTGGATTTGGCTTTCCTTCTCTAAATTCAAGCATGTTGTTAAGATTAAATTCACAGTTTCAGCCTTATATCAAGAAGCCAATTGGTGTAAGGCAGAAGAAAATAAAATCTGGGAACTCATTTGCTTATATGCAGTTTTCTCTCTGGAATCCTAATTTTCTCGTTTACATTTTAATGCTTATTGTCACCTTTCCCTAATGCATACCTTAAAACTTGAAACTTTTACTTTAATATTGATGTTTAAGTTTTCCACAAGGAATAATAACAATTCCTAACAGTAATCTTCGAACTCTCCAGAAAGAAGATGGGGCCCCACGTCATTTCCACTTGACTCAACCTGATGCATCTGGACTACAAACATCACCCTAAAACCGGTTTGAGACTGTTTTGCTCATGACAACTCCTGACTAGCTAGCTGTAATGGTGCACCTTTTTATTATACCCTAGCCAGAGTTTCAGATAGAATTCCAGTCAAGCATTTCCTGCCACAGAGTGACTAGCAACATATTTCACAGCCAGTCCTGACGAGAAATTTTGTAGCTAAAAATTTTCTTCCTACCGGATCCCATGGAGCAATCATTGTCCCATTTCAGCAGGAAGTAATCTTAAGATAACGACACCCCTTTTCCTTACTCTTGGCATTTAGGGATCATATTCATCTTCTTAGGGTTGGTTTTAGTTACTTAGGGCTGGGTATGTAAGATGATGCTTAGACTCGGGTATCTCTTCTAGACAGGGATAGGGTGTGGTTGGGAAAGGTGTGATTTAGATGGGATATAGGTAGATTAGCCTATCTTCTTGTGAATCATTTTAGTAATAGTGAGATATTACTATTATACAGCTTACATTGTTATATATTCTTATATGTGGTAACCTATGTAAAATTAAGTTTATATTCCCTTCCCAGAAGAATTGTATTTTATATTTTGTAATGTTGTATAAAATCTTTCCATTTATGATGTTTTATGCATATTATCTTTACCATATTCCATGCATATATACTTTTACTTATGTTCAAGACATTTTGTATATTGATATTTAGGGTATTTTTATCATGCTGCATTTTATAGTTCTACCTCTAGTCTAGATATTTCTACTATACATCTGTTTTAGGGATTTATATGTATGTGTATGTACATAGATATATTGCTGAGGTATTTGTCCCTGCTTTACTCAGGGAAGTTTCATTCAGTTTTTTAGTTAAGTTCCTGAGTATTACAGATTATCTTCATTCATGTTTCCTTTACCTATGAGGTTAGTCAGACATAGATGCTTAATCGTCACACACTTCATAGACGTGCAGAACATGGCACTAAATTGGTTTAGTATTAGTACTCCATTGACATGAGACACTATTGCTCCTGACAGCAACATGCACCTTTCTGAAAATATGTTGGACACTGTAGTTGCTCCTTCTGGAGTCCATCCTTGCTTTGGCTAATGGCCTCTTGGGCAAAGAACTGCCCCCACCTTGACCACTGATTTGGACATGCAGTCCTATGTGCTTGCAGGAGACAAATATAGAAGACTGTTGAATCCTGCCAAGTCAGAGTAAGACAGCCTTTCTACCTCCCTGCTTTTGTTGTGGTCTGTCAAGTTCTCTAGGCCTCAGCCAAAACTGGCTGTACCAACGTTGCTGTGAGACCTTGGGTGATTGTCCAGGTGGCTTGCTCTTTCTGTCCTCGCTGCACCTTTTGGAAGTTGCCCATCCACACTTCCTGTCTACCCTAGTATCGTTATTTTCCTTCTCAGGTCTTTGAAGATTAAACTATCACAACTATTATTCTCTCTTCCTAGTTAGATATATTAGGTACTAGACTTAAGCTTTCCAGCTTAGGACAACTCTATTGTAAACTCCGTTATGCCTTCACCCTAGGACTAGATATGTAGGTCGTTTTGTTCTTGATTTTCCTTTTCTTAGAGCACACTTGTTATTCACTGTTTTGTATATAGTTTTGTATCAAGCCTAAATCTTTAGATTAAAAGGGGAATTGTAGTGAGATATTCACTTTGTCCTTATCTGTGGCATTGACCACGCCCACTGGGGGGTGGAGACAGGGGCGGGAATGGCCTATGGAAGGAGGTCTGAGGAAGAACCTGGAAAGCTCTCTTGCTGGTGGGATGTGGAGAGCATCCGGTGGAACTTGCTGGTGTTCATCTGTCTAGGTTGTAAGTTATTTCTCCCTGAATAAACATCTATTCGGCCTATATGCTTATCCTGATCCTTATTAAACCACGATAGCATTCATCCTTGCTTCCTGACTGCTGGTGTTTTGTGACCAGCCACCTCACGTGCTTACCACCATGGCTTCCCTGACAGATAGACTGTCTCCACAAACAGTGAATCAGAACAAGTCCTTCCCCCCTTAACTGACGTGGTCACTTTCTTTTGTTTTGTATTTTTGCAAGGAGGAGAATGACTAATGTAATCCTTTACTGTGGAAACTGTGCGAGGGCCTGGGATGTGGGGATCTGGGCAGCAGCTGAAGCCGCGCACTCCCTGGTTTGTAATGACACCTGTCATGCCTCTAGCCTGACCCCTGCCACCCACCCCTGCAGCGTTAGAAACGAGTGTAGAAGCTGTGCAGGTCTCCCGGTGTCAGTTCATCTAGTCCAAGTCCACTCCAATCCCCTCCCCCTCCTTTTACCTACATCTGTGCCGGGCTGGGGAATGATCTGAAGACCCGGATCCAGGGACAGAGGCATGGGTGGACCCCCAGCCCCGTCCCTGCAGGGCCAATATCCAAGTGCAAGGGTTGGGAATTCACAACCCTCCGACATTCTCACGACCCCCAAACTTTGAGTTATTTCTTTGACATCACGTCAAGGAATTCCTGGCATCTCAACTTCCACTAGCACGGGTGAGAGAGGGCACACTGGTGGCAATGACAGTCAGCCTTGGCAACCCTTCTCTCACTATTCCCAGGTGACTAAAGACACAGGTGGGCGTGAGTCACTGGCTCCAGGACCCCCACTGTGACTCAGGGAGGCTCTGCTGAGCTGTTCTGTGGGGTTCCCAGGAGTGCAACTACCTTCCACACAGGAGCGCCTCCTCTCTGGCCCTTCCTCCTCATCTTCTGCCTTCTATATTGATTTTTTTTAAGATTTATTTCTAATTATGTGTAGGTGTGTGTCTGTATGAGGTATATGCACACGCTGCCTAGTGCCCTCAAAGACAGAGGCGTCCTAGACCTAGAGTTACAGACAGTGATCAGCTATGATGTGTGGATGTTGGGAACTAAACTCAGGAGAAAAGCACTGTGGGCCAAAGCCAAGGACCTCAGACGCAACACTTCGGTGTCCTGGACAGATTAAGGGGGGGTGGGGGGAGAAAAACAAGCTCACAAGAGTATAACATAAACTAGGAGCCAGTCGAGAGAGAGAGAGAGAGAGAGAGAGAGAGAGAGAGAGAGAGAGAGAGAGCATGCATGTCTCGGCATCCCGTGTATGCTGTGCCCACAGAGGGTGTTGAACCCCTGAGGTCAGAGTTACAAGGGGTTGAGAACTGCCATCTCTCTAGCCCTGGAGGTAAGTTTAAAAGGTGCTATAACCATAGTTTTGTTTGGAGTTAGTAGATGTTGGCTAGCTTCCTTCAAGGTTATTTAGTCAGCTCTTGACTAAATTTGAGCCACGAAGGTACAGTATCTTAAATTACTCCTTACATAGTATTTAAGGAGAAGAAATTGGGCTGGAGTCAGTGGCTAAGGACACAGGCCCAGCACTCATATGGTGGTTCACAACCATTTGAGTCTCCTACTCTGTCTTCTGGCCCCTGTAGGTATCAGGCTGGGAACTTGGGATGCCTGATCTGATTTTCTTTTTTCAGCAGTCTCCTGTCGTACTATTCCCATGTGCTTGCTGGAGGTGGAAGTTACATTCGAATGTGTTCTCTTACACACAAATACCCGCTGTTCTTTTGCTTCAATGTTAGGATAATATGGGGGCGGGGGGGGGGGGACTCATGGGCAACCATGGCAGATTCCATAGCTGGCGAGTGTGACCTAGGGGGGGGACAAATATGCCAGGCAGACATAGCTTGAGTGAGAAGTTTAATTAGAAAGGGGAGGGAAGGGAAAGGGAAAAGAGGTAAAGAGACAGAGACAGAGAGAGGGCAGAAGAGAAGAGAGAGGAGCAGAAAGAGGAGAGCAGAGAGAGAGTAAGAGGGCGGGGCTTGTCTTTTAAAGGGTCCTTTACACCTGCGTGCAGACTAGGACTCATGGAGCCCTGGGCTGACCAGAGTACTGCCTGAGTGCATTCTACCAGGTGACAGGGGCAGGCCAGCGTAATGCCTGAATCCTTACACCTGCTACTCAAGGTTCAAACATTTTCTGAGACTCCTGGATCACACAATAGGGACAGCATCTTTTTTGTTTGTTTGTTTTTGCTTTTGGTTTTTTAACGTAGGGCTTCACTGCAGTCTGGCTGTCCTGAAACTCTGTAGAGCAGGATGGCCTTGAACTCACAGAGATCCACCTGCCTTTGCCTCCCCAGGCGTGCACAACCACTGCCCAGCAAGAATGTGTTTAAGGAAAGTTTTTGTTTGATCGTTTAAAGAAAAGAAATCGGTTGTGGTGGCCACACCTTTAATCCCAGAATTTGGAAGACAGAGACAGGTGAATCTCTGTGAGTTCCAGACCAGCCTAGTTTACATAGTGAGTTCCTGTTCAGCTTGGGGGTATGTGGTGAGACACTGTTAAAGTGTGTGTGTGGAGGGGGGAAGAATGAATACAAAGCTGGAAAATGATGCTGGCACTGAAAAAAATAAATAAATTTTTGAAACTTTCCTGATGTGTCTTTAAAAACCCTCAGAAGCATCTTGTATTTTTAGACTGGCTGTCAATCAGCAAAAATAAACCTCCCAGAAATTATATGTTCTCTGATGGTCCCCGATTTTGCAGTCTCTGGCTGTGGGAATCTGTCCACTCGAGCAGATGAAGGGACCTAATTTATTCCATACAGTGAGTCGGAGAATACTGACTGTTGGTTACATGTGTTCAGTCATTTAGCCAGATAACTTCCGTGAGCCGACGAACCCCCGGGAGTGTAACTAGAAACTTTCTTTACATGAAGCTTGAACTAAGCGCTTCACTGGGCTCCTTCCTGTGGGAGAGGCTCCACCAGAGGCACGGCCCAGTCTAAATGCCCGGCCAGGAGGGTCACACGCTAACACATACTGCATTTGTTTTCTTGAGCCAAGTAAGGTCAACAAAGCATGGCCGGTTTTGTTTCAGAAAATAGCTGTTTTGTTCTTATCATCTTCAAGGGACATTACTTGCAGACTTGAAAGGCGGAGAAGGGCAGTGGGCAGTGGGAAGGGGCAGCTAACTTGACTGGCTATTCACCTCACCTTCTGAAATGAGGGCTTTTAGATGTGTAACAAGAATCGGCTTTACCAGTGGGGTATGATACTGTATGCAAGGAGATGCAGCAGAAAATTATCAACATGACCACTCCATAGTAAGGTTTAAGAGAAGGGTTGTATTGTAGATAAAAGAAAGAAAATATCCGGAGGCACCTGGGAGAATCCAGGTTAGGGAGCAAAAGAGACAGACTGAACATGTGAATATGACCAGAGCTTCCAGAGAGAGAGGGGAGGGGAGAGGGAGGGGGAGGGAGGGAGAGAGAGGGGAGGGGGGGACAGGGGACAGAGAGAGGGGGAGAGAGAGGGAGAGAGAGGGAGGGGGAGAGAGAGGGGGAGGGAGAGAGAGGGGGAGGGGGGAGGGACAGGGGACAGAGAGAGGGGGGGGAGAGAGAGGGAGAGAGAGGGAGGGGAGAGAGAGGGGGAGGGAGAGGGGGAGAGAGAAAGAGGGAGAGGGGGGGACAGAGAGGGAGATGGGGGACAGAGAGGGAGAGGGGGACAGAGAGGGAGAGGGGGGACAGAGAGGGAGATGGGGGGGGACAGAGAGGGAGAGGGGGGACAGAGAGGGAGAGGGGGAGATGAGAGAGGGAGATGGGGGAGATGAGAGAGGGAGAGGGGGGGACAGAGAGGGAGAGGGGGGGACAGAGAGGGAGAGGGGGGACAGAGAGGGAGAGGGGGGGACAGAGAGGGAGAGGGGGGACAGAGAGGGAGAGGGGGGACAGAGAGGGAGGGGGGGACAGAGAGGGAGAGGGGGGACAGAGAGGGAGGGGGGACAGAGAGGGAGAGGGGGGACAGAGAGGGAGAGATTGAGGGAGAGAGAGGGAGAGGGGGAGATGAGAGAGGGAGGGGGGGACAGAGAGGGAGAGGGGGGACAGAGAGGGAGAGGGGGGACAGAGAGGGAGAGGGGGAGATGAGAGAGGGAGAGGGGGACAGAGAGGGAGAGGGGGGACAGAGAGGGAGAGGGGGAGATGAGAGAGGGAGAGATTGAGGGAGAGAGAGTAGCAGGACAAGGACTAGAAGATGCGTATGGCTGTGTGGGAAGGAAAAGATGGCTGGGGAGGGAGTAGGGAGGGAATATTGAGTGTAGCAGCGAGGGAGTGTGATGAAGAGACCGAGGGTCTGGGTGAGAAAGGACAGGATGGCACGGACTATGAAATATGTCACAAGTGTATGACAAGTGAGCCTGGAGGCCAGTGTGGGCTCTGATGTGCAGCCACAGGTAGCCATGTGTCCCCTCTGTCAGAGGGAAGGCCAAAGACTCCTTTTGTTAGTGTCACACGTCCCTGAGAGTGCTGGCTTTTAGCCAACTGCCAGAAATCCTGCTAGAGTCAGCTTGAGTTCATTTGCGGACATATTTATGGATATATGGACGCCCAGAGACATGGCAGATGTCTTAAAGTATTTGGAGAAATGAGGCAGCATTCATTTGAGGCCTTTCTGGCTGTTTTCTTTTTTGGCCTGGAACTCTGTAGACCAGGATGCTCTAGAACTCACAGAGATCTTCCTGCCTCTGCCTCCCAAGGCTGGGATTTAAAGATGCATGTCACCACACCCAGCTCATTTGAGTATTTAAGTTAAAAATTAAATCCCACCTGTAACTGACTGTCAGAGATGGTATTAAGCCTAAACAAGGTTTCTTTTGAAAAATGAAGAATCACATTCACACCAGTTTGATGGCTAAAACTGTTCCCCAAATCCTGTACTTCTCAGGGTTTAGATAAGTGGAATTCTTCTACCAACAATCAACTTCTATCAGCTATCAAGTAAAGAGTTGATAAAGACAAAATCAATCAATCAACCTCTTCTCTCTCACCTAACCTCTTCTTGCCTAGTTATTAGCTCTTTATTAAACCAATCAGAAGGTTCCTTGGCAAAGACACATCTTTACAGTATAAACAAATATTCCACAACATTGAGCCTCCTCTTCCTCCATTTTTGGGTATGGTCTTGCTCTGTAGCCTAGGTTGAGCTGCACTCAACCTCCCATTGGTGAGATTATCGACATGGGATTAATACAAATCTCTGTATTGAATGTAAACACTTAACAAGGTTATTTTTGGAGTAAATTATATTTACATATGTGTGGGTGAAAACGAGGGAAAAAGGATGGTAGATGCAAGATGCAGTTGGAGCAGTTATTTCCTCAAGCCCAGACTAGGAAGTGCTACCTGTTTGTCCTCTGCGGAGACTTCTCTGGTAATCCTAGAGTGGTCCTCTGTGGTCCACAGAGATGGCCCACACTGTGGGAAGGAGATTTCCCTGCTGTCACTCACTGTACACCCAAGCTTCTTCACATACTTTGCTGACCCAGGAAGAGATTGCCTTCACCCAGGGTCAAATAAGTGAAGCCCCTTAACGTGTGGCTCACTGTGTAACTGAATGTGAGGATCCCCCAAAGTCTGCAGTGAGAAAAGTTTCCTGAGCTCTTTGTTCAATGATGCAGAATCAAATGTGTAAAAGAACCCAAGGTTTTTCTGGATTGTTCCCTGTGGCACCTGTGGTCGAGGTTCTGAACCCCATCCTGTGCACTTTGCCCTGCCACACTCCTGGGTACCAATGATCTGCCTAAAACACCTCAGCTTACATCCGTAGGCTAGAAACTGCAGGATTTCTGCTACACATACAGTTATCTGCTCTTATAGAAGTATAAAAGTTCCTAATGGAATGCAAAGACGTTTGGTATTTCTCTACCACCATTTCTAAGCATGTACTCATCAAAATAATATGTCTTCAGCTTGTGTTTAACTATTTTATCTTAAAATATTTTAAGTTTTATCTTAAAAACTGCTGTTTGAACTTGGTGGTAGTGGCACACACCTTTAATCCCAGCACTTGGGAAGCAGCGGCAGCCAAGTGTCTGAGAGCTAGAAGCTAGCCTGGTGTACTGAGTTCAAGGACAGCCACCCTATTACACAGAAAAAAACCTGTTTCAAACACCCCCACCCCCCCCAACCCTCATCTCCCATCTCCATCCCTCACCCCCCCTCCAAAAAAAGAAAGGAAGAAAAAATGTAACAACAACCACAACAAAAACTGCTGTTGGAGTTGCTGACTTGAGTTTCTTGAAATATCATTCAGGGAATTGATGTTTGGGACTAGGACATATTTTCCAACAATTT
Organism: Phodopus roborovskii; assembly: GCF_943737965.1. Classification (NCBI taxonomy): domain Eukaryota; kingdom Metazoa; phylum Chordata; class Mammalia; order Rodentia; family Cricetidae; genus Phodopus; species Phodopus roborovskii. The sequence goes on from NW_026125281.1 coordinate 41,419,964, forward strand.
CTGAAACAGGCATAGACTTACTGCTATTGTTTAGTACCATGTATTTATGCAAAGTAGCATTCTCAGAATTGACAGCTACAAAGTTAAAATATGGATCAACCTAACAATACCAAATACTCAGCCAGGATTCAATTCTTTATGCAAGAATAATCAAGTACATTGTAAGTATGCCAACTTGTCTCCCCTTTAATTAGTGGCAAAAGTCTGTGTATGCTACAGCGCTGATGGAAATTTCCTTATGATTTATTATCACCAAATGTTTGATTTGTGTATCTAGTCTATAGACCACATACCTGAGTTTGGAAGTGGGAAAGTAGGCAACAGGTAAGTTAAACTATTTGAGGAAGTGTTACATTTCTCCCCATACAAATCTTTTAAGGTCAGCTGAGCTCAAGTGAAAATGAAGGCCCAGAGCCCCACTGTTAATATAACATGTGCTAATGCAATGCTTTATTCAACCCATTCATAATTTTAAACATGTGCCTATGTATAAAAATGTTTTACTTTCATGGTTGAATGTGTACCGTGTGCACGCTGAGATCAGATCCCATGGAACTGCAGTTATTGACGTCTGTGTGCCACCCATGGGGTGCTGGGAACTGAAAGGGACCTAGGGCTTCTACAAAAGCAACAAGTGCTCTTAACCACTGAGCTAACTCTAGCCCCATACGGCCCATTTATAAAAAGAACAGGTTGCCTCATTGCTGTATAATGATACTCATTAAGTTTGTTATACATTATTTCTGTGTTGGCAAAGTGACAATCATAGATTGTGTGGTTGTTTAATATGTTACTTATGTTACTTTTTTGTTTTTAGCATGACCTGTATATTATAAACTTAAATAGAATTGCGCGTGCGTGCGTGCGTGTTTAGAGGTAAGTTGAATTGTGGTGAGCTGTCTATCCAAGGCAGAGGTACAGTGTCTCGGGTCAGAGCAAACAGAATCCAGGACTTGGGGCCCAGAATGCGCAGGTGGGCGTTCTGGTCAAATGGACTAGATGTGGGTTTGCTCTACACTTGCCTGCCCTAGACACTCATCCACGTCCAGCCCTGGGAAGAGTGATGGCAGGTGGATTGCAGCGTCCATGGGGAGGGAAGCATTCCCGCAGCAGCGCCGGACTCTTGAAAACAACTCTAGTGGAGAAGATGCAGTTGGGGCTACAGTCAACCGAACTGAGGAGCTGCAAAAGCCAGGCCGTGGCCATTCAACCCTCTCGCAAGCTCTTTTCAACCCACTGCACCTTCTAAGGCAGGACTCGTGGAGAGACTTACGGGGCTGGACTATTCCAGCAAAACTAAAGGTCTTGCAGTGATGATTGGAGTTTCACAATCACGCTCCGCCTGAAGCCAGACTCGAAGACGACAAGCGCCTAGACCTGCCAGCCTGGCGTCTGCCGGAGGAAACGGCGGGGCTCAGGTTCATGGACCACTCTTTGCCACGCCTCCTGGCTACTGTGACTAGTTTCCTGGTTTTCCATAGCATTTCCTGTATGCCTGAGCAAGACTTGTGCTTCCTGTTGGAGTTGGCTCTCCTGCCCTGCGCTGAGTGGGCGGGGTACCCTGGAGGGGTGGTGTCTGCGCGCTACGCATGCGCACGCCTGGCGCCCTGAGCCCAGCAGCCCCACCAGCGAGACACAGCTCCTCCTGACTGTGGGAAAGCCACGTAATGACTTGGGAGTTTTGCAATCCTGCTTTTGTGTTCCTTGTGCAAGCTAGCAAACTCCAGAGGCCGAGTTTCCCACGCACAGAACGAGGTCGATGATCCTCACTTGTGCAGCTGTTTAATGATTGAAAAATATAGCCTAGCCCTATCAGGTATCCACTAGTGCTAGTTTCGTTTCTTTCCAATGTTCTGCCGGAGTCGTCAACTAGCTACCGAGGGTCCACACGTTTCTAGAAATACGGAGTGAATGGCTAGATAACTGCACCATGGTAAGGGAGACAGGCAAGCACTGCGGACATTATTGCTGGGGACTCTGGGAGCGCTCCAGACTGCATCTAAGCCACTCTCTAATTGGCACGGGATCCCTCCCTGAAAGAATAAAGGAAATGGTGAACACAGAGCACTGACGCAAGAAAACATGCGAGACACCAGATACGGCGCCACAGCAAAGACCAGGGAAGTCGCTAGAATTGCAGTCTACTTGGGAAAGTACTGATTGTGAACGAACGCATCATGTGGGCAGTAGTACCAGTGTGTTTGTTTTGTTGAGATGTGGTACCACACTGTAGTAGTCCAGTCTGCCAGACTCATGACAATTCCAACTCAAATGCTGGGATTGCAAACAGCAGCCACTCACCCTGCTCTATGAGTGTGTGTGTGTGTGTGTGTGTGTGTGTGTGTGTGTGTGTGGGGGGGTTAACCTGGGGCCTCCTTGCACATGAGTGTGGTAAACACCCTTTACCACAGGCCATGACTGTTATCCTGAAGCAGGAAGAGGTCACTGAGGATCTCGAGTGCCATGGTGTGGTTTTGAGGAAGGAGTCTGAAGATCTTGGTGGGTAGATATCAATAGATACGAAAGGTCTGTCCCAGCTGCTAAGAATGACTACAGAGACCTAGTCTACAAAGACATAGTCTAGCATCTAGCATTTCTAAAATATTACTCCCCATACCAAATAAAACACTACCATCTAAACACCACATGGCTTCAGCTGGCATCTCAAAAACAAAAGGAAAAAAATTGAGGGAGGCCATGTAATCCTCAGTTCTCAGATACTAATGGGATAGTCCCACACTGAGTACTGTTAGGTTTTAATGCCTCCTTTATAAACTTGCAAGGTTTAATCCAAAAGCAAACCTTAGTCTTCAGCATAAACAGAATCTCTCTGCTTTCTTTATTCAACTGTCCTTTGTAGACTTGCTTCTTGCTTATTTACCCCTGTCTTGTTCCTCCACAGAGTCTAGGAAGTCATGCAAAGTGTCATCAGACTTGCATGACTTCATCAGCCACTCTGAAAGAGGTCAGGTAGAGCTGGGCGGGCTGAGACTGCAGGCCTGGGCTTGCAGGCTGGCTTCGGGGATTAGAAGCCCTTAGTGTGCTAGTGGAGTTAGGCCTCTCCTTGGCATCATGTTAGGATAGGCGAGTGAGTTGGGCATGTTCTTATTCCAAGGAAGCACCTGAAACCCTGCTTTTGAAATAGCAGTTTGCAGGATTAGCTAATACTTTCCTTCCTGTTTAAATCCATTAATCGACTCTTTCATGTCTTTAGTGTGCTCACTAAAGCTGAAGCTCATAGATTTGCCTAGGCTGGCTGGCCAATGAACTCTGGGATCCACCTCCCTCAACCCCAGCACTAGAGTTGCAGATGCGTGCCATTGCACCCAATTTTTTACATGGGTGTTGGGATCCAAACTCATGTCTGTATGCTTGTGTGGCGTTTTACTAAGTCACCTTCCTAGCCCCCCCCCATTGTGTTTCTAAGTGCCTTTTATTGTGCAATGAAAGGGAAAGATAATTTCACTAGTTTACTCGCAAGTAATAAAATTTTCATTGGCTCACTTATGTTAACTGAATATGCTACTGATACGTTAGGCATTGAAATGAATAGTTTTCAAAGAGGGGGGTAGGGTAGCTGCCAGAGTTAGGTTTTGTTGTTGTTGTGTTTTGTTTGTTTTTTGTCGTTTTGGTTTTTCGAGACAGGGTTTCTCTGTATTTTTTTGGAGCCTGTCCTGGAACTAGCTCTGTATGTAGACCAGGCTGGCCCTGAACTCACAGAGATTCACCTGCCTCTGTTTCTTGAGTGCTGGGATTAAAGGTGTGTGCTCACAATCAATTTTAACCTTAGCCCAGTTGTCAAAGGCAACATCAGAACCAAATATCTGAAAATCAAGACGTTAGCAACTGTCTCACACTTTCGGAAGTCCCTCAGTGGACCTGCTAGAGTCACCATGCTCCACAGTGGAAGTCCAGCCAGTCCCTCTAGAGTCTACAGAGTGTAAGCACGTTCACACTTCCCCCCACAGGACAAGATCGTCCCTGCTTTGCTCATGGATTCCATGCATCTTGCTTGCTTCTTTTTACAGAGATCTTTATGTGAATGCACAATTGTGTTGGGAAGATGCGCTTACCCTAGTGATCTTCCTCCAACAAGTCCCACTTTCCCAAGTCTCCATCACCTCCCCAGTAGGACACAGATCACTCAAATCAGCTCCCGAAGGCTTCCTCCCTGAACACTGCTTCGTCAGGCACCAAGTCTTCAGGACACAGGGCCCCCCAGGGACATTTCCAATTAAACCCATGAATAGTATCCTACCTCTGTGCCTCCAACAGTTTCCACGTATGAAAAATTGGATTACAATTCAATCTGCATCATATATGAACTTCAGACTACCACCCAGAGTCAAACACACATATAAACTGTGAAGTCAAACAGTTGTTTCTAAGATTGCATGCATGCATGCATACATACATACTTGCACTGTGTGCATGTTGATGCCCTGGAATACAAGATACAGACACCTGTGTGCTACTGTGTGGGCACTGGGAATCAAACAGGGTCCTCCACCAAAGCAGCAAGTGCTCCTAGCACCTGACACCAGAGCTGAATCAATTTAAGGAATGTTCTGAAGCAGCCACGAAGGGAAGCCAAGAGTGGTTTTTCAGTTAGGCAGTTTACAGATTCCTATATTAGCTGACTAGACACAGTTGAGTATGCAAAACAAGAAATGTTTGAACCAAGAATCCAGGTTGAGTTATCTTCTTTAATACATAAGCCCAGAATAGTACCTGTTAAGGAGGCAGTGTCCAAGGGATTCTTATCTCCAGTGTCCATACCCTTCTATAGTTTCCTCCCACACTAACTGGGGCTGACCTGTGTGACGCCTCCTTGCATTGGTCACTTTGGGGAGGTCAGTTGCTGTATTGTAAGGGCACTTATGTTGTTCTATGGTGAGTTCCAGGTGTCAGGGAACTTTTGTTAGCAAAGAACACCAATGTGGAGATATAAAAATAAGATGGCTTGGAAACAGGCCCTTCAATCACTGCCAAGCTTTTGCATGATCCCAATCCAGATACTGTCTTAAATGTAACTCCGGGAGAGGCAGAATAAAACAGGTAGGCCACCCCAGTATCTCCCTCTGTAGAAACTGTATGAGATAATAATGATGGTCTGGGTGCTAGGCTACAGTTTGAGGGTATTTAGCAGAAGGTAGTATGTCTGTCTTAGAGATAGGTTAAAGTCACTCAGAAGCAGCTGGAAGCTGGTGAGTACAAGAGGAAGGCTAATAGCCACTCAAACTCCGGGCCTCTGGGAACTCTGGAGAGCCCTTTCCTCCCTGGGAGAACTGATACTACATCAATATTAGTACTGAGGACACAATACTGTCCCCATGCCAGCCGTTACCATACGGCCTAGTGATAGGCTTAGCTCTCATCTAAGAAGTGTATGTTGTAGGCAGCAAGAGACTGGGGTTCTAAGGACCAGTTTTACAGGAGGATGAGTAAGCATGGCTCAGGGGTTCTCAGTTCTTCTATGTCTGATTTTAGGGTACCTGAAATACTTTTAGAATTTGTTATTATGTCTATATACCACTATTTCTTCTTTTTAAGTTTTATTTATATTAGATTTTGTGTGGGGGGGAGGGGGCTGGAGAGTTAAAGCCCTCATTCCTCTTACAGAGTCTTGGGTTCAATTTTAGCATCCACATGACATCTATCCATCTGTAATTATAGTAATAGAATCAGAACCTCCAATAGGACCCACACACATGGTGTACATACATGCATGAAGGCAAAACACTCATAAAGTGAATAAATGTAATTTTTAAAAGAAACTGTGTAGCTGGTGTGGGTCTGCACACCTTTAATCCCAGCGCTTGAGAGGCAGCAGCAGGTGGATTGCTGTAAGTTCAAGGACAGCCTGGTCTACAGAGTGAGGACAGCCTGGTCTACAGAGTGAGGACAGCCGGGGCTACACAGAAAAACCGCTGTCTCTAACACAGCAAAACAAAACACAAATACAAACCACACCCTCTCTCTCTCTCTCTCTCTCTCTCTCTCTCTCTCTGTGTGTGTCTGTCTGTGTGTCTGTGTTTGTGTGTGTGTGTTTGTCTGTGTGTGTCTGTGTGTGTGTGTGTGAGTGTTTGTGTCTGTGTGTGTGTCTGTGTGTGTGTGTATGTGTGTGTCTGTGTATGTGTGTCTGTGTGTGTATGTCTGTGTATGTGTGTGTATGAGTGTGTGTCTGTGTGTGTGAGTGTGTATGTGTGTGTGTGTGTGTTTATACACACACACATTCCACAGTGAGGCGGCATGGCACTTTGCAGGAGTTGGTTCTTCCCTTCCATGATGTGGGTTCTAGAAGGTTGGCAGGGTTGGCAGCAAACACCCTTACCCACTGAGACATCTTGCTGTGTCCTGCCACCATTCCGCAGTGACCATCTCCCAACCACAAACACTGAAGTTCTCCAAGATTCTTCATTACCTCCTTACTTGGATTTAATCACATATATATGATTATGTATACATACATTCATACATCTGTATGATAGGCTCTCAACACACATTTTGAACCTTCCCTTTATATAATGGTAAGGACAGACCCTGGGACTTCACACATGCTAAGAAAATACTTCAGTAACCCCATCCATAACACACACATTGTGTGGGAGAGGACACCCATGAGCAAGACAATGTTTGTATCCAAACAACTCATATTCTTTCATTCCTGTGAGGGACACGGCATACGTATAGTCAAGCACATATGCTGTCAGGTATGGATACATGCTACACAGCAAAGTATAAATTAATAAGGGCAAGGAGATGGAGGGGGAGCCTGGCCACATCTCTTGTCTCTTCATATCTCTCCATCCTATCTCTCCATCCTACTGACATTATCAAGATGCTTCATTCCCCATCTGTAGTGCTGTAATTGGTGTAATAAGAAGCTGAATGGCCAATAGCTAGGCAGGAGGTATAGGCAGGATTTCTGGACACACACACACACACACACACACACACACAGAGAGAGAGAGAGAGAGAGAGAGAGAGAGAGAGAGAGAGAGAGAGAGGGAGAGAGTAGAGGATGAGTCTAGGCACCTGTCAGAAGCCAACTAGACATGGAGGGAGTTGGACAGACAGACAGAATAAGAGAAAGGTAAAAGGCCATGAGGCAAAACATAGATTAATAGAACTGGGTCAAGTTGTAAGAGCTACTGAACATGGACAAGCTAAAGCTAAGGCCAAGCTTTCATAATTACTAAGTCTCCATGTTGTTACTTGGGAGCTGGCTGGTGGGACAGAGAAAGACTTGTTACATCCTACTCTGTTCCCTCCTTCATTACCTGGGGCCTTGGTGTCTGGGCCCATGTCTGAGTGTGTTGTGGCCCCAGCCCAGGTGTCTAGGCTCGTCTGTGTCCCTCGGAGGCTAAGCCTGAGGAGACTGAGCTAACCATCTTCCCTTTTCACCGAAAACTCACAACTTGGACAACAAGAGCATCCATTGCGTGCATTTGTCCTCAGAAATCTCACCTTGAACTGCTCACACCCTCGAGGCTCAGCCCCCACTGTGCTAGACCCACCCCTCCGCCACTGTTTGAGATCCCGTTCTGTTCCCTCTCTAGTCACCACCTCTTCCTTCCTTCTGCGCACTTTTACACAGGATTCCATGGAGTCCAGGCTGGCCTAGAACTTTCTATGAAGGCAAGCACTCTACGTTCAGCCACTCCAGTCAAAGCTCCTCCTCTGTTTCAGTCAGCACTCTCTAAGGTGAGAAACTGACCCAGGGGCTGGACCCAGGTCTGGTCCCCAGCATTTGCATGGTGGCTCATAACTATCTGTAACTCCAGTTTCAGGAGACCTTGCTGTGGAGTATGTCTTTACTAAGATTGGTTTAATAAATAAGCCGAACAGGATGAAGTTAGGCCAGAAGGAAAAACTGGGAATGATGGACGAGGAAGGAGTCAGAGGAGTGGCTGGCAGATGCAGAGGGAGCAGGAGATGAACGCGCCATGTTAATAAAGGTACTGCCACGTGGCGGAGCATAAAGAACGAATATGGGTTCACTTAAAATGCAAGAGCTCGTTAGTAATAAGCCTGAGCTATTGGCCAATTAATATAAGCCTCAGAGTGGTTCTTTGGGACAGGAAACTTCTGCCTATAGGATCTGACTCCCTTATTTGGCCTCCTGAGATACCAGGCTCACATGTCACATACAGGTATACACGCAGACAAAACACCCATACATGTTAAAGGGAAGAAAAATAAAAACTGACTCATCCAAAAATTTAGGAAGGAGTTGGGACTTGTCGCCTTGACTGTCCTCAGCTTCCCCTTTATTCACGTTGATGTCTGTGGACCACAGGGCTGGAATTTGTCCTTATTGCCTGTCCATGTATTTTGCCCTGGAAAGCTGTGATCCGCCACTCGGCAGCTTGGGCGTCACTGGCTGTTCCTTGTGGTCTTGTCGGTCATTGCGATAATAGAATAGTTCTGCGTTTGAATAGGCAGCCACTTCAGGGTTTAGCATCCCCAGAGTTCTTGAAGATCTGTGATGGTGTCCCTAGCCCAGCAGAGCCATGGCGGACCTCAGTAGAGATTGGCTTAGTTTGTTCTACTGCAGCCAAAGCGCTGAGACACGGTCACGTGTCGGTTCCCTCTCACAAGTGCATGCCTTACAGCTTTGTTCAATAGTGTGCCCATTTTGTAATGGCCTTCTAGGACACACAGTCCGCTCTACTCTTGGTGGCATATGCTCAGTTAGCAGCCACATCAGCGTTCGGATTTTACAAAGCCTTTACTCCTACTTTCTCCCAACTTCTGCTTCTCACTGTGCGCTTTTCCTCTGCAGCGGTTTGGCTCTCGAACGCCCCCTAATGGCCATGTGTTGAATCTCCGACCTGTGGAACTACAGCAAACTAGAGAAGCTAGAACGCCAGGGCTGCCAGGAGATGCGGTGTGAGGGCCTTCCGCACTCATTCCCCGTGCCACCTCAGCCCAAAGCAGGGGGCAAACGCATGGATTGAAAACTCGAGCACAAATAAGCCCCTTTTCCAATGAAGTTGACTTAATGTGACGCTTGTATCGCGATCCCCACTATTTCTTACTTTTCAAAACCACACGTGCCGGCCACAGACCCTGTCTGTCCTTCCAGGTTGTTGAGCCATTTATTTTGCTCCAGGTTAATAAGCTCAAATCCTTCGTGTGTTCCGGGTTCCTCGAGCTCATTCTAGGAAGGCAGGCAGTCTCCTGGCTCCTGCCAGTACGCTGGCCTGGGTTGGCTGCCAGTTCCAAGTCCTTCCTTATCGAAGCCAGCGAGATCCCATCCAGGCTACACTGTAAATTAGCAGTTATTAGCCTTAGGGTCAGAAGTTTCTGTAGGGACTGATCCCTGGACAGGGCAGAAGGTAAAGCCTCCTAAATTATAAATGACTTTAAGGTTAAACCGAAGTCTAGCTTCCAGAGAACACGGGGGCTTTTGACTGTAAACACTGGGTATGGTTATACCCTTCTGAAACAGTTTGTGCAATGACAACAAAAAAAATTTAAGCCCAAAGACAGTGAGTATGATTGGCGTTTCCCACACCACTGCCCACTTGTTTGAACCTAAGAATGTTGCAATTGGTCTGAGAGATGGCACAGCTGTTAAAAGCAAGGCTCACAACCCTTAAAGATACAAGAACACAAGGATTTATCATCTACTCGGTGTTCATAGTACAGAGTTTTACGCAGCCCAGGATATATCAAGCATCCATTCCTCCTGAGTGCTGGGACTCGAAGCACGCGCCGCAGGTTAGTTTATGGTCCGTGCACTGGGCCTTTGTGCCACACAAATGCTCTCCCAGCTGAGCTACATCCTCACACAAATGCTCTCCCAGCTGAGCTACATCCTCAGTGCAGCTTTAACTGTCTCCTAAACGATGACCTTGGGCATCTGATTGTCCTGCTCCACACTAATGCTGAATTTACAGATGTGCACCACGCCCAGCTTATTGAGGGTTGGGACTCAAACCCATCATTCATGCGCACCAGGCAAGCACTTTACCAACACACACCCAGCCCCCCAGCCCCCGGCCCCCTGTCCAGGCCCCAGGCCCCGGCCCCCTGCCCAGACATGGCTTTTGGACTTGTTGGCAGGCATAGAAATTGTGAGAGTCGATCTCCACTTCCTACTGAGCAGTTAGTTGGTAGCAGTATGTTTCTTCAAATAGGAAATGTGCTTTAGGGGCCAGAGAGATGGCTGAGCAATTAAGCGCGCTGTCTGCTCTTCCAGAGAACCTGGGTTTGATTCCCAGCATCCACACGGAGGCTCAGAACCGTCTGTAACTCCAGTTCCAGGAAGTGCGATGGTCTTTTCCGGCCTCCTTGGGCACCAGGCACACGTGTGGTACACAGACACAGGCAGGCAAAACACCCACACACATAAAATAATAATAATAATGAAACATAAGCAGCCAGGCATGGTGGCACGTGCCTTTAATCCCAGCACTCGGGAGGTGGAGGCAGGTGCTCCGCTGAGTCCCAGGCCAGCTTGGTCTACAGAGTGAGTTCCAGGGCAGCCAAGATGGGCAAGGCTCCAAAAGCGTAATTAAAAATCACCTTGGAACCCTGAGCAGCATTTCCACAGAAACGGTAAGTGGAACGGAAGCGACCTCTGTCAGGCTTGTCCATCCAGCTGAAACCTGTCTGGTAGTAGGATTATTTGCCAAGGCCTCCCTCTCCTTCCTGGACCCAATCCCATCTGCTCTCCACAGTGGCCAGTGCCGTCTGAAATGTAATCCTCATCATACGATTTAGTTCCTTTGAAACCATACCATGTGTGGCTTTAATCCACCATCTTTGTTTACTCTTTAAAAACTCTTTTTTTGTCTGTTTCCTTTCAGGAGATATTATATGTTGGACTTCTCACCCCATCCGCCGCCTTTGTCCCCTTACCCTCACAGATATTTTCACATCGGCTTTCACTTAATCTGCACATGTATGATTTCACGTGACAGCGCGAGATCTAGAAACACAGACTGGAGAAAGCCTATTTCCCGAGACCAGTGTGGCTCTCCTATGTGCTCTCTCCATCCTCTCCTTGATCTTCATTTTCCTCTGCTCCCTTGGCTGTGAGCTGGGTATTGGTTGGCCGGGATCCAAGCGTTAGGTTCGGCTTTGGTTTTCATCTTTTTAAAGCTTCTTTTTATTACTTCCTGTCTCTGTGTTTTGTCCCCGTGTGTGGGTGCATGTGTCATGGCATGTGTGTGGAGGTCAGAGGGTAACTTGAGGGAGTCCGTTCTTTCCCTCCACCATGTGGGTTTGAACTCGGGTTGCCAGGCTTGGCAGCAAGCGTTTTCTGAGCCAGCTCCCGACAGGCAGCTCACTTTGAAGACCTGGTTGGTTTCCATGTCGAATCACATTCTTTCACACGCTATTTTCTTTTCTTGGGATTTCCTGAGAGATTCCTGATCAAAGCCTGCTTGGAAGTAGCAATGGGAGGTGGAAGCAGGAAGGTCAAGGGTTCAGGGTCACCCTCAACTACACAGTGAATTGAAAGCCAGCCTAGGATATGTGAGACTCTGTCTCAAAATAACACCAGCAGCCACAGTTGCCTCTGTGGCTCACTCCAGAGTCTAGACAGAAAACAAAAGTTGATAATCACAGAGTACCGTGAGGGACCCTTACACAGGCATGTTTAGGGTGCCGTGGTCCCAAGGACAAAGGAGTAGCTAAATTGACTTAAGTAGGAGACCGGGAAGTTATAAAAGAGGAAGCAGTGTTTGAGTTGACTCATGAAGGGTGACAGGAACGTCATGTTCTAAGGGAGACGAGGCATTGCAGGCAGAGAGCAGTATTTACAGAAGCAGATACTCAGCAGCGCGGGGGGAGGGGGGGGCGGCTGGCGGCTGGAGCTGTGGGAACACAGAGGGTCTGCGCTGCTCCAGGGTGAGGAGTGCATGGTGCAGCAACAGGAAGTAGGTACCGCCCAGAAGCCCAGCGAGCAGCTGAGGAGAGAGGGATGTGTTTGAGTCAGGGTTTGACTGCATGCACTGTGAGGAGGGCAGTGATGGAGGAGGCGCTGAGCTGTGGGACGGAGGAGATAAGACCACTTGCTCATACCTGGGCAGATCAAGACACTCAGTCAGGAATGGAAGCAAGCTATAAACATCAAAGCTTGGGCCCTGAGATCACGGCCTGACTCCCAAAGGATCCAGAGCTTCACACAATGCCACCATCACTTGGAGACTGACTGCTCGGGTAGACAAGCATGTGCACCTTAACCCTATCACCAGGTATAAACTTTCTACTTCACATTCTACAAATATACCTACAAATAAACTCTATAAAGAGTTCAGAACTCTGATCCAGGCATGGTGGCCCAGGCCTGTAATTCTCACCCTTCAGAGGTGGAGGCAGGGAAATCATTTATTCAAGACAGAGTTTAGGGCCAGCCTCCCTGTGAGAAGAGCATCTCAAACAACACAGATGAATTCTGTGTTACTCACATCACCTCTGGCACCCGCGATCGACACATAACAGGCCTCCTTTGTTTAATAGTCTGAATAACCTGTTGGTTATCTGTTTTGTGGTGCTGAGATGATCAAGCTCTGGGCTTTAATGTGAGAGGCGAGAGCTGCCATCACACTGAGTGACAGCCCAAGCCCTTAAGAGATATTCGGAAGAGTTCTCGCCCTCTTCAAATGATAAGCTCTGGGGAAATGCCTGAAAGTTAAGCCTGTTAAAAATCTACAGGCGAACTTCTTACATCCTTCTACATTTTCTGCCATTATTTCAATATAGAAAAAATGCAGACACATGAGAAAACTTGTTAGCACTCCCCAAATAGAGCCCCCGAATGCCGAAGCTTGGCAAACAATTCCCTCCAGGTCACTGCCCAGGGGATCAGCTCATTCCTAACCTCCTGGCAGCATTTCAGTCCATCATAGATGACTTTGGGGAGGACAAATTGGGTTTCCCCTTCTCAAACAATGAGCTCTTTCTTTTAAAGTAGGTGAAAGGTAACTCAAGGGGACTAGTGGTGCTGTGGATTCACAGATGCATGCTTTCAAGTTTGCCAAGTAAGCAGAGGAGGGCTGTGCTGACTTCAAAGGGCTGGAACGTGAAATGTAATCAGAGCCACTAACCCGAAGGTCAGGTCCTGGGTCGGCTTTCCCTGCGGGCGGGCGCTTGCACGCCCTGTATCCCAGAAGCAGAGTTTCAGATCACATGTCACCTGGTGGACGCGGAATGAAACACAAGCGGAGAAAATGAGTGCTTCCCTGTCTTTTTTTGTTTTGTTTGTTTTTTAAAAAGTTTAATTATTTATTTTACTTTACATTCATCAGTGTTTGCCTTCGTGTATTTGTGCATGTCATGTGTGTATCTGGTGCCTGTGAGTCAGCATGTGGGTGTTGGGAATTGAACCCGGGTTCTCTACAAGAGCTGCCAGCTTTCTAACCGTTGAGCTATCTCTTCAGAACTGACTTTCCCCTTTTAGTTGCATGTGCCGAGCTGCATTTTGTAAACAGCTTGCACTGTCCTTGGATAAGAACTTTACACTCCAGGTTCCACTGTCTTGAGTGAGAATTCTGTATTGTTTGGTGAGCCTGAGAGTTTGTGTTCTAAACCATTGCTGCTTAATAAAAACAACGTGCCTCTGATAGAAAGATTTCCTTAGGCTTGCCAGTTGTTAATCAAGCATTCAGGTCTTTTTGCCTCCTGTAGCGGGTCTTAAACTCTTAGCTTCATCCAGGACATGTTGGCTCACACTTCCAGGCCACCCTGGGCTAGCTAGTGAGCCTATTTCTACAAAACAAAATAATGGAAAGCTGAAAAAACTCCTTGGTTTGAACCTCTTCTCTAAGTATTCCTGTGCAAGTAGGTCCCTTTCCATCACAGAGCTCAGGTGTGGGCGTTTCCAAGGCGCAGACAACCCTGTTCTTATTTCACTCCTAGAGAACACTATTTGCCTCGACCTGCCCAAATCTGGGGTAGACGACAGGCTTGGCAGGAGTCTGGCTCTGGATTCCACCACAGGCAAGCAGAGGCCCTTCAGCCTGGGGACAGTAGCCTGTCTTTCTTCTTACAGGAAGGTGACTTCCTGTGGGCAGGCATTTCTGGAGTGAGCATTTACCTGAGATTGTAAAAAGAAACGTTAGCCTTCTGCGCCTTCCTGCAGCTCAGATAGAACTTCATTAAAACAAACAAAATAAACCTTTCACTGGACACACCTGCCTGGACGTATACTCACAGCAATCCTCCTGCCTCAGAGCTGGAGTCGTAGGTGTGAGCTGCCACAGCAGGCCCAAAGCTTCATTCTTGTTCAGACACAAATCACAACCACACAGCAGTAGAGAGCTCCCTGTTCTGCATCATTTATACCATAGCTGGGACGAGACCCGGTTTATTCTGAGCATAGGGGCCAGTAAGTGTGGGAACGCGATCATCCTGGGGTCTTGGCAGGAGGGGGAAGAGAGAAGATTGCTTGAGAAAGAGGGAGAGCCAGATGATGTTGAGGTCAGCCTCTACAGCAAGACCTCTCACAAAACTAACCCACCACCGCTACAACACTCAAAATAGGAATCAGTCAGGCATGGGCATGCATCTTGCAATCCAGCACTCCGGAGGCTGCAGCAGGAAGAGTATATGCATTTGAGGCCAACTTGGGTTAAATAACAAGACCCTATTCATAAAAAAACAAGAGCCGGAGGTAAACTTCCGTGGTGGTACATTTGCCTAGCACATGCAAGATCCTGGGTCTGATCCTTCGCACTGTAAAAACACATTGAAAAATAGTAGTATGCAGGCATCACCTGTGGTTTAAGGACTGCAAATCCCTTCGGCCCATTCTTTTTTCTTAGATCGGACTCATTGTTGCTAAGACTATATGATACAGCAATCCATTTCTGAGCCCTTTCTCAACAAAGAACAATTCATTTTTAAATTATGACGAGATACATGCCTAAGTCTCCCTAAAGGTTTTGTTCTCCAAATTAGAACATCAGTGTGGAACCCCCTCTTGTGTACTGGGGATGAAACTCGGCCTCATACAATCTGGAAAGTGCTCCACCACCGGGTGTTAATCCCAATCATAAACTATATCATAAACTCTTTTTAAAAGGACATGCATGTGTGTACATATGCACGCCTTGTGCACGGAGTGCCATGGAGGGAGGCTGGAAAGCAGCTTTGGAGCCCCTGGAATTGGAGTGACGGATGGCTGTGTGCCGCCATGTGGGTGCTAAGAACTGAACTTGGGTCCTCTGCAAGAGCAGCCTGTGTTCTTAAGCACTGAGCCGTTTCTCCAACTTCCTCCCCGACTCCACTTCTTCTACCAGAAGGTAATTCAAAGGAATGTGGGGAGGGGGTAGAATAGCTACCTCAAACTGTGCTTCCTAGACTATTTCAGGGTGCCTGAGACCCGGAGTGGCTCTGAAAAAGCTGCCCTCTTGTGGGAGAGATCTGCATCTCAGAGGGCATCTGCCTTAGTGGACAGAGGTGGAGATGCAAACAGGGTTTCTCCAGGCCAGTATCTGCCTTACCTGGGTTCTAGGAAGATGATAGGCACACCATGCCTGCAGATGTCACAGATTCTAAGCTATATGTCTAGAGAGGCTCTATGCCTAATGGGAGCAGACTGCCCTTCATCTCTCAAGAGTTAGCGGGGTGTGACCACCACTCTCTGGGAGCCCCGTTCCTTTTCCGGCCCTGTATTAGCTTTAGTCACGTGGCCCTTGCTCTTACTTTGTATGCTTTCCATGCAGGTGTATGTTAATAAATCTTTTCAGCTTTTATCCTAGAAATCTATTGCTAACTTATTTTAGTAGATTCAAGTAGGTTTTTTTTTTTTTGGGGGGGGGAGGCGCAGGATGGGATGGCAAGAATGCATAAACCAGGGATTACCCAAGCTTTGAGCATGCAATGTGCATACTAAGCATGCATTTGTCATTGGGTGAAACAATACTCACTTGTTGAACCTTCGAAAGGAAAGATTTTGAACTTTCCTTTGTTTTTGTTTTGTTTTTTGTTGTTCAAAAAAAGAACAAAGTTCTGAAATAGTCACATTGAAGTTAATTTTGCTTTTCTTTGTGTTCATTGGCTACAGGAAAACACGTGAGCACGTTAGGAAGCAAGGAGGAGCGTGTTGAGATAGTATGGCCAACAGCACTAGAGGGCGGGCAAGTTGCCTTACTCCACAGTCTGTCTTGTTCATGGAAGAGAGTTTTCACTTTCTTAAGAAGGTAAACACGGCTGCATGTGATGACTCATGCTTTTAATCTCCACACTTGGAGGCTGAGGTGGGAGGGTTACCCAATTTCTAGCTATCCAGGGTGCATGAGACGCTTTCTCGATGAACAAGCAAGGAGAAAGCATGGCTCAGTCAGTGTTTTTGCCTTTCAGATTTGAAGCAATTTCAACTCGGTCAACTGCTTAGGGCTGGAATATCAGTGTGAAACAGGAGACAGGGTTACATAACGTCTGCCGTAACCCAAACTAGGCAGCAGGCAGGAGACGAATGTTGGGTGCATGAGTGAAGTTCAGGGAGTCACCACGAGAGGGCGATACTCATTTGTATCTGCGTGTCTGGGTCAACCTGTACTCTATGCAGCCCAGCACAAAGTCATAGGCTTTGTGAGAGATCTCACTGAGTAGACAGAGTGCATGCCTAGCTTGTGCAAAGCCCTGGGCCAGATCCCCAACACTGCATAAGCAGGTGGGATCACACACAACTTCGATCCCAACAGTCTGGAGGTGGAGGCCAGTGGATCGAATGTTCAAGATGACCATTGACTATCTGGTGAGTTTGAGGCAAACTTGGGCTATTTGAGACTCTCTCTCTCTCTCTCTCTCTCTCTCTCTCTCTCTCTCTCTCTCTCTCTCTCTCTGTCTCTCTCTCTTCCTCTCTCTCATACACACAAAAGAAAAAAGGGAGAAAGGGAGAGAGGGGTGAGAGAGAGGAAGGAAGGGACCAACATTTTTGTAATCTGATTGCAGTTATGGAGAGTGTGAACTTCTGTGACATTGTGTCCCAATATCAAAAGGCAGTGTCCTATCTCAGAGGTTTGTCTGTCCGTGTATGTGAGTTCCCCTTACCTGAGCTAACCAACTTTCCAGGATGTTGAGAATTAATGAGATTCCCCCCCCCCTTTGGAAATGGTTTTAGGTTGTCATCTTCTACATTTCAGGTTCAGGCCAAGAAAACAGGAGATAGGTAAGCCCCAAGCCCCACAATGGTAGAATAGTTCAGTAGAGGATTGAGTTCAGCTGTTCAAACTTGGGGTCCAAAAAGTTTGATGTGCTGAGATATTTGTGCATTAAGGATGCACACACTGAACGGACAGTTTCCTGCATCCTCTCCTTGCTCACACATGTGATCCAGTCATCAGTCATCAAAGTCAGCTCCCATGTTATAGCTGACCCACGTGCACCACGTCATTACGTCGTTCCGTCCTTTTTCGCCATGCAGGGATAGAACGGACATTGGGCCTCCTGCATCCTAGGCAAACCTTCAACCGCTGAGTAAAACGCTCAGGTCTTCCCCTTTCTCTACACAAAGTCTCACATATCCCAGGCTGGCCTGGATCTCGCTCTGCAGTCCTGTAGCCAAGGATGACCTAGAACTGCTGTGGAACAATCCTTTTGCACATTATGAATATGTATTACTCTCCCTGGCCAATGAAAGCTGATTGGTCAATAGCCAGGCAGAAAGTACAGGCAGGGTGATCAAAGTGAGGGTACAGGGGGAAGAAAGGGCAGAGTCAGAGTGGAGAGAAGACTTGGAGAAGCAAGAAGAGCCTGCCATGCGAATAAAGGCACTGCCACGTAGTAGAGTGTAGGTAAGGAATATGGGTTGATTTAAAAAGCAGGCGCTAGTCAGTAATAAGCCTGAGCTATTGGCTGAGCATTTACAAGTAATATAAGCCTCTGGGTGGTAATTTGGAAACGGCTCCCAGAGAGGAAACCGCCACCTACATTGAACATCTGATTTCCCTGTTTCCATCTCTCGAGTGTTGGGGTGCAGGCAGATGCATCCACACTGTTTTATTCCTGGAGAAAGCGAGATTCCCTTGCTTGCTGCAATTCTAATGGCTTTGCATTGATCCTTAAAGCAGCTTTGGGATCGGCTGGACTGTGATCTGATTTTTAAATGTGAAAGGCCCTAGTGCAAATACCAGAATTGCCTCCTGGAGCCCAGTGCCTTCAGCTTCATGGACTCTTGGCCTTGGCAATGGGATCTGTGGTAGCCGATCCCATGTTAACCACATCAGCACACTTCAGCAGTGTTGTTCAAGTGCATCTTTCTCCAGGGACTAACAAGCCCAGCTCAAGCAGTAAGCATCTCCTGCTTACCTATCACAGAGAACTAAAGTTGTATTTGTTCACAAGAACCGACATGTCATTGTCAAAATTACAATAAAACCTATGAAGGGGCTTAGGAGGTGCCTCTGTTTACTGCACTGCTTGCCTTGCATGGACAAAGACATGAGTTGCAACCTGCAAGGTCCTATAAAATAGCTGTGCATGGTGGGTGACATGTGCTTGTGATCCCTGTGTGGGGAGACAGAAACAGGCAGACTCCTGAGCCTTGCTGGCCAAACATCCTACCCTGTCTCTAAAAAACCTAAGATGGTGACTCCCAAGGAACGGTTCCTAAAGCCATCCTCTAGGTTGCATACACCAAAAAGTCAAACAAAAATATAGTAAGCACCCACTTCTAGAGTGAAAATAAATAGTAAGTTCTTTTGTTAGAGAAAAAATATTCTGGAATAACGATCACTACAGCAGAAATATCTATCTACAAAATGAGATTACTAATTCTTGCCCAAACTAAGTATGAAAATTCAGACTATGTATCTCTCTCTCTCCCTCCCCCCTGCAGTGTGTGTGTGTGTGTGTGTGTGTGTGTATGTGTGTGGGAGTGTGTGTATGTATTTGTATGAGTGTGTGTGTATGTATGTATGTATGTGTGTGTATGTATGTGGGAGTGTGTGTGTGTATGTATGTGGGAGTGTGTATGTATGTGTGTGTGTATGTATGTGGGAGTGTGTGTATGTGTGTGTGTGTGTGTATTTATGTGTGTGTGTATGTGTGTGTGTATGTATGTGGGAGTGTGTGTGTATGTATGTGGGAGTGTGTGTATGTATTTATACGTGTATGTGTGTGTGTGTGTGTGTGTGTGTGTGTGTGTGTGTGTGTGTGTGGGTGTCTTGGAGGGTATCCCCTATATGTTTTCTTCCAGAAGTTTTAGTGTTCCTAGTTTTGTTTTGGCGTGGTTTTTCTGGGACAGGGTTTCTCTGTCCATAACCGCCCTGGCTGTCCTGGAACTCGGTCTGTGTGTAGGCCAGCCCGACTCTGAATTCACAGAGATCTACCTGCCTTTGTCTCCTGAGTGCTAGGTATTTCGGCTTTAAATGAAAGTTTCAGTCTATTTTGAAACGATTTTTGTACAAGGGGAAAGATGATATCTAATTTCTGCCGTGTGATGTTTGTGTTCTGAAAAATAAAGTTTGCCTGTTGATCAGAGGGCAGATAGTTAACCATAGAAGCTAGTTGGGGGTGACTCAGGCCTTTAACCCCTGAACTAGGGAGGTGGCCACAGGGACTGATAAGGTAGGCTGGGACAGGATCTCAGCGCTTTTGGCCAGGGGGTCTGGAGAGGTCAGAGGTCACTGGCTGCCACTCCTTTATTCCTCTGATCTTTCATGTTATTACACTAATATCTGACTCTGGGTTTTTGTTGATAAGATTAATTAGATTAATGCTTCAAATTGCAGTCTTCCCAGGAAGGCAATCTTACCATTTATTGAACACTAGCTTTTTCCAATCTTCTCCTTCTTTGTCAATAATTAAGTGGGCACAGCTTTGCCGTTTCATTCTGGATCTCCATTTTATTTAGTTTTCTCCCAGCTCAGACTCATTTTCTAATTGGAGACCAGATGATGTGGTATCGCCGCTGTTTTACTGTCATTTCTTCGACTCATGGTCTTTTGTGGTTCTATGTGAATTCTTGGACTGCTGGTGGGCTTTTGTTTTGTTTGTTTGTTTTGAGGCAGGGTTTCTCTGTGCAATAGCTCTGGTTGTCCTGGAACTCACTTTGTAAACCAGGCTGGCCCTCAAATTCACAGAGATTCTCCTGCTTCTGCCTTCTGAGTGCTGGGGTCAAAGGCATGTGCCATCTCCCTCTCCATCCATCTCCCCCCTCCCCCAAGGGTGTAAAGCTTATGTGGTTGGATGCTGGGAGGAAATCTCAGATATGTTTCCCCTAGCCCTGATCAGGGGTAGAGGGAGGGCCTTCCTTTCTTAAGAAGTTTTTAAATGCTACTTTCTAGACATGTGTTTGTGCTTTTTAAAGACAGGGTGTCACAGGGCTCAAGCCGGCCGTGAAGTCAGTAAGTACCAGAGCCTGGCTTCGAACTCCATCCTTCTGCTGCATTTCCTGAGTGCTAGGAAGTATAGGCAGTCTTAAATTCTGAAATAAGATGATTCCTTAATGAAAAAATGTATCTGTACATCCACCTAGCAAACACCACATCTGGGTTCTGTGTACTAAGGATGCAAGCTCCTCTCTCCTGATAGTGTGAAGACTAGATGAACCAAAGCTGTGCCCCACCCAGGCAGCACTTTGGACTACACTAAATATGCTTGAATAGCATGTACTGAGAAGGAAAACCGCAGATTTCAGAGGGGAATGTGGATCATGGTTATATATGTTCTCAGCTATGGGGGCCCACGATGTCTAGCGGAGCCCCGAGGTCTCTGACGTCAGCATCGGGAGACTACAGAGAGAGTGGAAGCTCAGGTGTGAAATCAGCTTCCAGCAACCAACCTTCATTTCTGTCGTCTAGAGAAGGGACATTCTTCCTTTGTAAGAAAGCTGGTTTTAAGAGGCTTTCTATGGCAGGCTCAGAGTGTGAAGGCACTGGCTGCCGAGCCTGAGCTCCTGGGTTCGATCTCTGAAGCCAACACAGAGGAAGGAGGCAAACGACCGCAAAGGCTGGCGCTCTAGCCTCCACGCTTGCGCTGTGGCATGCGAGAGCCCTCTCCCACTTACATAACGGCAATTAATAAACATTTTTACTCTTATTGCAACTTACTTATTTCGTTTTCATGCTTGCGTATGTGTTTAATTATTTAAATCATATTTACCCGCTTTTATTACCCCCTTTTGTCCCCTCCTAGTCCTGCTGGATGCCTTCATCTTCTTAACTAGTACTTGTCCTAGGGCTGTGTGCCTGTATGAGAGAGAGAGAGAGAGAGAGAGAGAGAGAGAGAGAGAGAGGAAGAGAGAGAGAGAGAGAGAGAGAGAGTTTCATTAGGGATGCTAATAGGCGCACAGGTGAGCATGGGCACCTCCAGGGATTCCCACTTGAGAATGAGTGTCTCTTGTCTCCTTCCCCCAGGGACCAGAAAGTGCCTGTAGGTCCCCCGGGAGGGGTCAGACCTTCTGAGTCTCATTGACAGGCCCAACCTTGTGCAAGGAAGAGTTTTGATATTTGCAAGCCGGTTCTGAACCGGACCCTTTGGGCACCGAGCAGTCTCTAAGTGTGGAGGGCTGACTAAGAGCAGTACAGAGGAGGTGCTGGGGTGTAGTAGGACCTGGACAATGGCAGCGGCCTGTGCCCACCCACAGGAGTGGAGGCTGCAATCTGAGACCACCCACAGCGCAGAGGCTGCAAGGCAGCAATGCTGGCCACATTAGTGCCGGCTACTGAGGTGACTCTTACTGTTCACTGGGAGAAAGAGGAGCCTCCCAGGTTCTGCTCTGGGGAGTCACAGGGGTGGAGGGACCTGGTGTTCACAGTCACCAGACCTGCTGCTGACACATCCTAGTTCCAGAGACTTGAGTACTCTCCACACCCTGCTTCCTCCATACCTGTATTACCACAGGTCAACACAAGGCCAACTTCTCGGCACACTTCTGTCTTGGCCTAGCTTATGCCATAGCGAAGCAAATGGCTGGTTTCCGACTCCTGAGCTCAGCTACCATGCTACCTGACAATTGCTGTGAGGTCTGGTGAAGGTCTGCGCCCATTGCTGCGGATACCCTGTATGATAGAGGGTATACTGGTTAGTTCTATGTCAACTTGACACAAGGTAAAGTCGCCTGAGAGGAGGGACCCTCAATCGAGAAAATGCCTCCATAAGATCGGGCTATAGGTAAGCCTGTAGGACATCTTCTCAATTAGTGATTGAAAATTTTCTGTACCCTGATAAGCCTCTCCACCAATTCAGCAATCCAAATCAGACCAAATCAAACCCAATTAGAAAAAGCCCACATTTAATAAATGCAGTGCTCCGGGATGGCCTTCCAGCCCCTCAGAGAGGAGACAGGAAAGAGAGACTGGAAAACCACACATCTACTTTCTGGGGGCAGTTTGAATACCCTATGGGAGTGGCCTTGAGCATCTCTGGGGGAGGGGTCATCATTTGGTGGGCTTTCTGAGATGCAGCTGGGTTTTGGGGGACACAGGAGAGAGGGGCTTGGGTGGAACCTCCACCATAACATCCCAGACTCTTTGGGTATATGGATGCCAGGGGCTGGGGTGAGGCTTCTACCAGAACAGTGATCAATAGGGGAGGGCTGGAATGGGTGGAGCCACACCTGGGCTGGAGGTCCTGGATTCTATAAGAAAGCAAGCTGAACAAGCCATGAGGAGCAAGCCAGTGAGCAGCACCCTCCATGGCCTCTGCATCAGCTCATGCTTCCAGGTTCCTGCCCTGTTCGAGTTCCTGTCCTGATTTCTTTCAGTGATGAATAGTGATTTGGAAGTCAATTAATCCCTTTCCTCCCCAACTTGCTTTTTGCTCATGGTGTTTCATTATAGCAATAGAAACCCTCACTAAGACAGAAGGTGATTGCTACATTTCTGGCCACTCACACACACACACACACACACACACACACACACACACACACACACACACCCTGTTTGGCAAGTTCTTACTGGGGTCTTGCTTCAGATGGATTTTCTGTAGAATCTCTTTTCTTCCTCCTGAAGATTAATGTTGGTGTATTTCCAGTTCTTCCGGTTTGTGTGATTTTTCAAGTTATTTATTATGTCAATAGCTCTGTATTGTCCTCTGAATGTTTTTTCAAAGTTATTTTTTTAAATGATATTTTATGATGTGAAATTCTCGGTTAGGAAGAAATCATGATGGCCTTTGAGGGGAAACGCTTTTGATTATTTAATAGGTTACTGAGGATGAATGCCAGCCAGAGTCTGGGTGCAGAGCCTGTCACTGTCACCTGGCTTGGTACTGATGAGCAGAGACAATAATGGTTATATGTCTACCTTTCTTCTTTCTTCAAATGTCTCCTTAGTGATTCCTGCTTGAAATGCCTAGTTAGGCTGGAAAGACGGCTCAGCATTCAGGCTCAGCTCTTGCAGGAAACCCAGATTCTGTCCTCTTTCTTTAACTTCATCTCCTGCTGACCCTTCTGGCCTATGGAAGCATGGCACTACCATGTGTACACACAATTCAAAAATAATATCTTTTTTGTTTGTTTGTTTTGAGACAGGGTTTCTCTGCATTGCTTTGGAGCCTATCCTGGGACTGGCTCTGTAGACCAGGTTGGCCTTGAACTCATAGAGATCTGCCTGCCTCTGTCTTCCGAGTGCTGGGTTTAAAGTTGTGCACCACCAATGCTGGGCTATAAGTTAATAATATCTTTAGATGGTTATTTAGTGAGCAAACATACTTGGGGGTATCTTTTTGCTCCTAAAGATATGGATGCAGATTGATAATGGAGAAAACCCAGAGGATTGGTTGGCTCAATTTATTAATCCAGATACTAAGTACCTAGTATGCACAAGCACTCTGCTGACGTAGACTAAATCATTGAGTAGAAGACATACTGTCCCAGCCCATATGCAAATTAGAGATTTCCAGAAAATAATTTATTTCAATTCTTATCAGTTTTGAGGCATAGTCTAACTCTTGTCCATACTGTCCTGGAATTCATTATGTAACCTCAGTGGCCTTGAAAGAATGAAAATATAGCCTAACTCTCTAATGACCACTAAAAGTTAGAAATTTAAAAAAGTCCATCAGCATGTATTTAAAAATCACCCTAGCTGCATGTGAAGCTCAGGAAAAAAGAAAAACACATGAAATAGCATGGTCATGATGACAGGTTTCTGAAATTATTATTATTATTCATAACCACCTAGTTTCTGAAAAATGTTGCTATCCACAACAACAGCCTGGGAACTGTTATGGGTCATCCTGTCTACAAAAAAATTAATAACTAAAAGAGACAGGACTCATGGCAAGAAAAAAAAAAACTAGAAAGAACAAGTGCCTCTGCCAATAGATATAGATAACTCCCTGACTGAAGAGCACATTCTCCCTGCCCCCAGTATCTTAAAGATCAGGCCACTGAGCCCGCTGGTCCTAGAGAAAGAAAACCCCCCCTAACCTTGCAGGTGCGCTAAACAATCCTGCTTTGTAAAAACTGTGTACTCTATGAAATCTCTGTAACCTAGGAAACCTTACTAACCATCCAAGTTTTGATCTGTCCCACGACCTTGCTTTTAGGCCTAGTGAAAATAACAGGCTAGCTCTGAAACTGGCCTTGTTAGCTTTGATGTAAGTCCTATAAAAGCTGTCTCAATTCTGCCCTCCAGGTCCTCAGTCCTCTACCCCTGCGTGGCGTATGACTGTGGACCCCAGTGCACTTGGAATAAAAACTCCTCATGCTATTTGCATGGAGACCGCTTCTCGTGAGTGATTTGGGGTGTCGTCTTTCCTGAGTGGGAGCGTGAAGGTCCACACTCTACAGGTCTTTCAGTCTTTGAGGTCACAGCTGTCTTCCTATCCATCTTCTCAAGTTCTGGGTCATATGCCTGGTGCCACACCTTGCTTAAAGGCTTAAAAAAAAATCCAGTAATAAAATTGTGCAAATGTTGCAAGGGAGCCTGGGTAAGTGGCTGTCCTCTAAAGGAGACTCAAAGGTAAGCTGACATCTCTGAGTGATCAACAATCCTAGGTCTCAGGTAGGCTTCCAGCCAAACCCAGTGCCTGCCACTCAGCCTCAGCTGAGCCCACAGCACAGAGTTCATCCTATTCCCTTCCCGTAAGGCTGCTGAAGTCTGCTGTTAACCCACTGAAAATGGAAGGAGACAGACGGGTTAGACTGAAAGAGTCAAGTTGTTCCTAGAGCACTGATACAGCTTATTGTCATTCCTTGTAAGAGAAAAAGTTAAAGGGAGGGAGTTTGTTTTTCTACATCTATTCATCCTGTTTATAAAACAAAGAATATCAAAACAAAACAAAGATACAAGAAAAATGCCCAATACAAAAATCAAAGCAACCGCTTTGTTTTTTTAAACTTAAAAAAAGTATTTATGGCTGGGTGGTGGTGCATGCCTTTAATGCTAGCACTTGGGAGGCAGAGGAATGTGCATCCTCAGTTCAAGGCCAGCCTGGTTTATAGAGCGAGTTACAGGACAGTCAGGACTACATAGAGAAACCCTGTCTCTAAAGACCACCCTTCCAAAGTATGTGTGTGATGTATGTATGTATGTATGTATGCATGCATGTATGATCTGTGTGCCCATGTTTTGCTTCATGCTTGTGCACAGAGCTGGAGGAGACCAGAAAGGGGGGTTGGATCTCCTGGAACTGGAGTCTTGGGTGGCTGTGAGCCGCCTTGTGGATGCTGGGAACAGAAGCCCAGCCCTCTGCAAGAACAGCGAGTGCTCTTAGGTGCTCAGCAGTCTTCCGGTCCTCAGACAAACCTTCCAAATACCAGAACTGCGGGGGCTCTAACCTCTCTACAATAAAGTCTCACTATGTACGCAGTTCTGGCTGACCAGGAGTCACAGATCCCCCTGCGGCTCTAGTTCTGATCCTTAAAACAATAAACATAAACCTGAGGCAATCTACACGGATTTTTAAAAAAATGTCCCTTTCATCTCCTTAGTCGACCAAAACAAAAAGTGAAAATAACCAGAGACTTTTTCAGGGTTTTTTTCCCCTACGTCAAATTTGCTTTTTTTTTTTTTGGACAATTATAGACTGGAAAGTTGTGGCTTTTTTTCTTCCCCCCTCACTGTGAAGGGCTTGGGGGCTGCAAGCGGGGGGCAGGGCGTCTTCCAGGCAGGCCGACCCAGCTGGCCACCGTGAAGTGCGCTTTCAGGAAACGCCGCTGGGCCGGGCCGGGACGGGCCGAGCCCAGGAAGTCACGCAGCGCAGGGTCACGGAAATCCCCGGCGGGTTGTCACCGGGTGCGGAGGAAGTGCGTGTGGTTTTCACCCTGGACTTCCCCGAGCCCGCGCGCCCCAGAGGAAAGCACCGGGCGGGCGCGCACGCCCGGGCACGGCAGGCTGCACCATTTAAAGGCGTGGTGACCCTCAGCCGCACCCCACAGACCAGGCGACAGGTGCTGCCCCGGGGATCCAGGTGTGGAGCCCAGGAGCGGGCTGCGGTGAGTACCCGCGCCCGCCCGCGCGCGCGCACGGAGAGCCGCGAGGGTCCCGGGGTGGCTCCGGGGCCGCTGGGGTGGCTGCTGGGACCTTCTGGCCCTGCCCCTGCCCCAGCTGACTTGCAGGGTGTCCCCACGGACCCTGGGGGCATCGGGGAGACTGGGCTTGGGGCAGCCTTAGCTCCAGAGCGGTTGCTTCCCTAGTGATCAGCCTGACTTGCAGGGTGTCCCCACGGACCCTGGCTGCCCTCGGGCATCGGGGAGACTGGGCTTGGGGCAGCCTTAGCTCCAGAGCGGTTGCTTCCCTAGTGATCAGCCTGACTTGCAGGGTGTCCCCACGGACCCTGGCTGCCCTCGGGCATCGGGGAGACTGGGCTTGGGGCAGCCTTAGCTCCAGAGCGGTTGCTTCCCTAGTGATCAGCCTGACTTGCAGGGTGTCCCCACGGACCCTGGCTGCCCTCGGGCATCGGGGAGACTGGGCTTGGGGCAGCCTTAGCTCCAGAGCGGTTGCTTCCCTAGTGATCAGCCTGGACGCACACTAGGCTCTTGCTTTTGGGGGAGTGACGCCGTTGGAGACCGCTCTCACACTACAGTTGAGGCTGGCTTGGAAATCTGGGATATCCCCTCCCGTAACCCCTTGAGTGCTGGGCACCCCGTTTCTCAGCTCTTGATGTAGTCAGGAAATGGCTGTGGTCGTTTCTCTGCCTACCACACGCCAGCGTCTGCCCTGCAGACTTACATCGCCAGGTGTACACCTAACGGGCAGTTGTAAGAAGTGGGCGCCATTATTAGCCCCATTCTGCAGTCGCAAAACTGAGGCACATGCGGTTTTCCCGGGCCTCACTGTGTGTCCCTGGCTGGCCTGAGACTGTTAAAGTAGAACTGGCTGGCTTTGAACTCAAGCAAACATTGATATCTACCTGCCGCTGCCTCCGGAGTGTCGGGATTTTACAAAGCTGACACGGTCCTTGAAAACCTATGATATGTGACTTAATAAATGAAGGTGCCGTGGACATGATGAGCCCTGTCAGCTGGGCTAAGAAATTCTTCAACATAAGTTTTGCTGGGATTAGTAGTGCAGGCCTGTAATCGCAGTACTTGGGAGGAGGAGGCAGGCGGATCAGGAGTTCAAGGCCATCCTCGGGTATGTGTCACAGAACAGCTGCAAGGCTCAGTGTCTTTGCTAGACCGGTGACTGTGGCTACTACAGAAATGAAAGCATACTTCCTCTTCTGGAGGAGATACAGTCCGAGGCTGAGGGAAAAAAGACACATTTACCCTGCAGTGTCCCAGAGATGGTCAGGCTGACCACGTCGGAGGGTGGGGACACTGGAAATAGAGTGAGCAGAGACGAGATGGGGGCCCCAAGCTGCTCCGTAAGCAACCGCCGTGAAGGAAAGAGGAAATCTACACACTGATGTGGACAGAGGCAGGGGTCCAGACATGTCTAAGAGGGAGAAAATGCCAGCACGTCCCGTGGATTTGAGGTTATGAAGCTGTAGCGTGTTTGAAGGGGTTGCTGGCACGCGGAGTAGCTGTTTGTGTGAAGATGTGAGTCATAGATAGCTTGTTCCGTGGGCTTGGTGGTGGAGGGCGGACCTGGCCCTGGAGAGGCTGGAGGCTGAGGGGACTCAGCATGAGCACTGTCTAGAGGGATAGGGTGCTGGTTTGAGGCGAGGTGAAGGAGTCTAGTCAAGGCAGGGGGAGGGTGGCTCCATGAAGGGACGGTCTGTCTGAGGCTGCAGAAAGGCTTGTGAATACAGGCAGGCACCTCCGTGGGGAACGGAGGCAGGGGGCTGCACCTCTTTTCTGAAGAACACAGCTAATTGAGTGAACAGGAAAAAGTGAACCTGGAGGAAGGGACCGAGGCTAGAGGTATTCCTAGTTAGCATGTGAAGAAAACAAACCCTCTGTTGCTGGGACGGTGGCTATGGAAATCAGTGCAGCATGTCAGGAAACTAAATGCAGAACTGCCATGTGACCCAGCTCTCCTGCTCCTTGATAGGTACATGGGAGAGTTTAACACAGTTTGGGAGACATTCCTGAGTATCCTGTTCTGTCACTGTGAGGAGACGTGGCCAAGACAATTTACCCGAGGGAGCTTTGGCCAGGGCTTGCTTAGTGTCAGAGGTGCAGCCCATGGTCATCGTGACAGGTGACAGGGAGCATGGCAGTATGCAGCAGGAAGGCATGGTGCTAGAGAAGCCTCTGGAAGCTACATGCAGACCCACAGGCAGCAGCAGAGGGAAAGCCTGGGCCAACCTCTAGCAACGCACCTCCTCCAACAAGGACATACCCCTAACCTTTCCTAAACAGTCCACCAGCTCAGGACCAGACATTCGGTCCATCACACTGTTTATAGGGCCACTGTTCGCAACGGGACAGATCGGATGCCTGCTAACAGATACCTGGACGAAGGAAATGTGTCTGTGTGTGTGTGTGTACACTGTGTACTACTCAGCTGTAAAGAGAAAGGTACAATTTGAAGAAATAGAAGAAGGCAGAGGTGTGCCTTTGTCTGAAGAGGGACTGTTACTAACACTCGATGGAGAGTTGGGAGGGGCAGAGGAGGATTTGAAGAAAGGATCAAAGTACAGAGTATGCAAATGTGTGAATGTCACAATCACATCTACTAATTTGTTTAGTCAGCATTAATAACTTCTTAAAAACCGTTTATTTATTGTATGAATGATCTCTCTGCATGTGCCAGTTGTGCCAGAAGAGGGCACCAGATCCAATTTGTGGTGGGTGGGAATTGAACTCAGGACCTCTGGAAGAACAGCCAGTGCCCTTAACGGCTGAGCCATGTCGCCAGCCCCTGTATCAGTAATTCTAAAAAAGACAATTAGAAGCTGAGTGGTGGCTCATGCCTGTGACTTCAGAACTCAGGAGGCACACACAATGTATCACTGTTTGAGGCTAGCCTGGGCTACAGGCTGAGTACCAAGCTAGCCCGAGCCGTAGCACGAGTATCCGCCTGAGACAAAACAGAAAAGGCACAGGAGTAAGAGTTAAGTATTGTGGCTCTTGAAATTACTGCAAAGAGCCCTGGGGCTGGAGAGATGGCCCAGTGGTTAAGAGCACCCACTGCTCTTACAGTCAGAAATAAAAAGGGATCCCCTCTAGCTCTGAAATTGCATTACTGTTATACCCGATGTTAATTTTGGGGGACTGGTTGCAAAGCATGTGTGAACTCTGCAAACTTGTTTACAGTACAACTTAATTTCTATTTTGTCTGTGAGCTTTGGTCTGCAGCTTGTGAGCTCTGTGTGAGATTTCTTGGCTGCCCACACCCAGGGCATGCAGCCTTGTTTTCTCAGAGTCGGGGACTGAGGCAGGAGCCTTGAGTGTGGCATCTGAGTGCACTGCCACTGAGCCCCGCCTCCAGCCCAAATTAGCATAGCTTCTTGCTACAGACCAGTTCCTAATTTGGACAAAGCATCTTGAGGGAAAGATCGTGATGACACTTGCTTGTAATCCTAGGGTTTGGGAAACAGACAGGAAGGTCATGTGTTTGAGCCTGTCTTAGAGAAGTCTCCAGAGAGAGGGAGTGGGGGAAGAAAGAAAAGAGGTATTGTAACCCTAAGTTATTTGACTTTAATTTCTCTATTTTAAACAGGTTTACAAAGGACACAAACCCTTCTACTGCTTGTAGCTTTTTCTTTCTCAGTTTCTTCTGTAAACCAAAACATCTCAAAATGGAGGCCTAAAACCCTTAAAGGGACTTAGTCTAATCTCGGGAGGTAGTTCTGTGCATGGACAGACAAATTCCTCCCTCAGCTGACTTTCTGGACAGTTGTCTAGAGATGACCATTTGATCTGTAGTCTGATCGCCTGAGGCAAGGGTTTTATGATCTGGTGGTGAACTTGACCCCTGGAAGGGAAGGCATTCTGTGGCTGGGCAGTGTTGAAGCACTCTTCAGAACACTCCCTGGCAATCTCCCACGGGCTGGCACTTTTAAAAAAGTGCTCGAGTTGAAGAGAGATCCAAACATGAGTGCTGATTATCCAGAGGAAATGAGTAATCCGGTTTCTGCAGGAGCACAGAAGTGTACTCATGAGGTCGCTGACACGTTCAGAGATTGCGACAATGACAGAGAACAAACAGGAACAAAATGTTCTGGTAGGCACAGCAGAGTTAGAGGAAGTAAGACAGACAGTAAGCTAGAGTTGAGAAACTGTCCACCCACAAGCCCAGTGACCCACACTGCATGACTTTCAAACAGACTCCAAGCACGAGAGTAGAGGCAGCTACAGCATTTTCACAGATGAGCCAGTTTATTCAGAAAGAAAATGTCACAGAACGCCCAAGTTTTCATGACCCTTGGAGAGGACAGAGAGGTTAGACACAGTGATTTCTCCTGAGAGAGACTCTTGTTGACAGCTGTGGGATTTCTCCTGCCATTTGGAGATGATGGGTTGGTGTCCTTGGTAGAGAACCTGCCATATCTGTGAACTACAGGAAGCCACTCCAGCCAGTGGTAGCAAACCCCCATGCTGGATTTGCTAATGGCTAGTGAGTCCTTATTTGAGAAACTCTCCACGTTCAGATGGTTATAGACGGTGTTGTTTGTTTTGATAAATATGTGCTCAGGGAACTGTGCAGTTCTGTGACCAAAACTAAAAGTCTGAGTCTCAAGCCTACATTGGTGGCACACACCTTTAACCCCAGCACTTAGGAGGCAGAGGCAGACTGATCTCTGAGTTTGAGGCCAGGCTGGTTTGCAGAGTGAGTTCTAAGACAGCCAGGGCTACACAGAGGAAATCCTGTCTTTAAAAAGACAGAGAAAGAGAGAGAGGGAGGGAGGGAGGGAGGGAGAGAGAGAGAGGGAGGGAGGGAGAGAGAGGGAGGGAGGGAGGGAGGGAGGGAGAGAGAGGGAGGGAGGGAGGGAGGGAGAGAGAGAGAGGGAGGGAGGGAGGGAGGGAGCTTGAGACTTGCGGTAGAACCCAGTGGTATGACATAGGTTTTGTGATCCCAAGGCCCCGGGCTCAGACCCCAGTGCTACAGAGGAACACAGAGGTTTGAGTAGAGAGGGTCAATTAGTAAGTCTGATCTTGGTCCTTTGAAAGGAAACAAAAACCAAACAAAAGTCTTGAAGTGGTTTATTATTTTAAAATTGTGTCTGATCCATGTTTCATCCTATATGAATACATACAAACCTTCATGAAACAGACTTCCTGTGCAGGTTGGGTGAACGCTACTAGTGCCCCCTGGTGGCGATGAGAAACAGACTTGCCCCTCAAGATGCCGGGCCGGCCCAAAGTGCCCAGACACTGTTTCCAGAGTGGAATCAACTTCTGATACACATCGGCTTTTAGGCAGAATCTAGTTTTTATTGTACGCGTGAAGATTGTGCCAAGGTGTGGTTATGTGCAATTGCGCCTTAAAATGTGTCAGGGTAGGATTCAGACTCTGATACTACTGAATCCTAAAATACATAGAAGAAAAAAAAAATGAGTTTGTTCTTATTTTAGGTGTTCAGCCTAGTAGTAAAACTGACCAAAAGCCATGCACAGAACTACCTCCCCAGAGGAAGGCTGGTCCCTCCCCGTCCCCGCCGATTCGTCATGAACATGGCTCCAGATGGCGTCTTCCTATCCAAGCTGATGAAGGGTGCTGACACTTTTGAGTTGAAGTACGACTTTTCGTGTGAGCTGTACCGCTTGTCCACGTACTCCGCTTTTCCCGCTGGAGTTCCTGTCTCAGAAAGGAGCCTGGCTCGTGCTGGCTTTTACTACACGGGTGTCAACGACAAGGTCAAGTGCTTCTGCTGTGGCCTGATGCTGGACAACTGGAAGCGAGGCGACAGTCCTGTGGAAAAGCACAGGCAGCTGTACCCCAGCTGCAGCTTCGTCCGAACTCTGAATCCAGCCGGCAGTCTGGAAGCCAGCCCTCAGCCATCTCTTCCGTCGGCAGCACCGAGCACTGTGCCTTCATTATTTGCAAGTCTGGAGAACACTGGCTATTTCAGCGGCTCGTATTCAAGCTTTCCCTCGGAACCTGTGAACTTCAGAGCAAATCAAGATTGTCCCGCTTTGAGGACAAGTCCCAACCACTTTGCAATGAATATGGAGAAGGCCAGATTACTCACCTACCAAACGTGGCCGTTGTCCTTCCTGTCACCAGCCGAGCTGGCCAGAGCTGGCTTCTACTACGTAGGCCCTGGAGACAGGGTGGCCTGCTTTGCCTGCGGTGGGAAACTGAGCAACTGGGAACCGAAGGATGACGCTATGTCAGAGCATCGGAGACATTTTCCCAACTGTCCGTTCTTAAAAGACCCAAGTCAGCCCGCTTCAAGGTACTCTGTCTCTAACCTGAGCATGCAGATACACGCAGCACGCGTCAGGACGTTCTCTAGCTGGCCTTCCAGTGCTCTGGTCCATCCTCAGCAACTTGCAAGTGCGGGCTTTTATTACACAGGTGAGAAACTCAATCTCTTAAAGATCCATCATGTGTTATGTCATACACGTGAGCAGGCAAATGTTACGTACTCATAAGTGTGCTTCCGAATGAATTTTAGGACACAGTGATGATGTCAAATGCTTTTGCTGTGATGGCGGACTGAGATGCTGGGAATCTGGAGACGACCCCTGGGTGGAGCATGCCAAGTGGTTTCCAAGGTAACGGCTTTGAAATTCTACTTTACATGTTCTAAGGTTTTCATGGGATGCATTGTCCTGTAGAGTAAGTACGTTTTCGTCTTAAGCACTGCAGATCTTGATCTGTTTTTGTATGTATGAGTGCTTTGCCTACCTTACGCCTATGCACTGTTTGTGTGCAGTATCTGCAGAGGCCAGAAGAAGGTGTTGCATCCCCTGTGACTGCAGTTATAGAGGGTCTGAGCCAATTTGTGGGAGTTGGGAGTCAAACCTCCATCCTCTGGAAGAGCAGCCCTCTTAACTTCTTCTGAGTCATCGCTCTAGCCCTATTACTTCAATTTTAAACACTGTGAAGATTATAAAGAATATTCTCCTCTGGAGGCTGGAGAGATGGCTCAGAGGTTAAGAGCACTGGCTGCTGTTCCAGAGGACCTGAGTTCAATTCCCAGCACCCACATAGTGGCTCACAACCATCTGTAATGAGATCTGGTGCCTTCTTCTACAATGCAGGCAGAACACTCTGTACATAATAAATACATCTTTAAAAAAAAAAAAAGAAAAAAACTATTCACATAGATTTTCTTTAAAAAATGCTTTCCATTACTCTAGTTAATTTTTTTATGCTTTTTTTTGTTTGTTTTATGTGTGTATATTTTGTGAACATCAGAGAACAACTTTTGAGGGCTGGTTCTTTCCTTTCATCCTGTGGGATTGAACTCATGTTACCAAATTTGGTGGCAAGCATCCACTGAGCCATCTCGACAGGCCGACTGTAGGAGTTTGTGAAATCACAAGAGTAGCCCTGAGCCCGCCTCAGCGCTGTGGCGATTCTCATGTAATCTCGGGATTGGCAAGCTCACCAATAGAGGGTTGTGCTGAATGTCCCCACTCTGTCCCTCAAGGCTGTTGGCATGTTTTCAGACCATGCGTCGTCACGGGTGTGATAGCATGGCTTATGCAGAGAATGCTCTCTTCCATGTTGGCTTAAGGGTGTTTTTAGGAGCCTGAGAAGAACGAAGAGTGGGAGGAGCCCTGAGCGGAGGCTGCTGGGTGGTCTTGGCTTGAGGGCTGGGGGTTCCTCAAGACCAGACTTGACAGCACAGAGGCTACTTCTCCTCCATGACCATGCCTGTCGCTGCAGCCCCTTTCTCCTGTGCCAAGTCAATAGTGTGGCGCTCACGTGTGCGTTCAAGCCCCTGAGAAGTGTTTACCAGCCTACACATAGCTAGATTGGCTCCGCCCAATGTACTATAAACATTTCAGGATTTCCCAAATGTGGAGAGGCGCGGTATATCCTGGTAACAAAATTATACAACGTAAAGTGGTAAAGTTAATTTTATAAAGCAGCTGAAGTATATGAAAAGTACCAGTAGTCAATCAAATCCATCCTCACCTCAATGGGCAGCACCTAGAGCTCAGTGGTTACCACTCTTGGTTCTCAACACCCACATATCAGGCAGCCCACAACCACCTGCAATTTCAGTTCCCTGAGGACCGGATGCTTCTGACCTCCATGGGCCCTGCATTCACGTGCACAAACACACGCATGGACACGGGCTTTATACACAAGCAAACAAAATGAACCTTTAAAAGCGTCAAAAGGAAAACAGGCACACACAGCATCATCCTTGTAGCCTGGGCTTGCTTATTCTCCCAATGTTTGCGGATTCTGTCGCCTGGGTACCCAGATTTCACACAAGGTGGACACTTAGACATGAGTGTGTCATTACGTTTCACGTCACTTTCTAAAGATAAAATGAGTTCTTAGTCATAAAAAAGAGCATTATCAAGTTGCTTGTCGTGGCACTGCCCATTCTGCAGCCGGTCGTGGGAAACCTGTCTTGTCTTGTTAAGGAATGAATGCCCATGTCCTCTTTGTCTGCACTTTAGGTGTGAATACTTGATAAGAATGAAAGGACAAGAGTTTGTTGGCCAAGTTCAAGCCGGTTACCCTCACCTCCTTGAGCAGGTAGGAAAGGCTTCTGTGTTCTTTTCAATTATTGCGAGCCAACAGAGACATTTGTATTTATTTTTAAAGGGTTAGCTGTGTAGCAAATTATCTTTAAGAATCTGTTCGTAAAACAAATCACTGAGTAACATTTTAGCGGAAAGGTGAAAGGTGTCTTAAGGCAGGCCCTTGTCTTTTCTTCAAAGCTCAGCATTGCCATGTCGGGGGCCATTCTTGTGAAAGACAGGGCTTGTTGTATTCCTCTCTAAACATTTGTCTAACCCACCATCAATGAATTAAACTCTGAAGCAAAAAAAAAAAAATTAAATTTGAGGGGAGAAGTCTACCCTGTAAATTTTTTAAAAAGATTTACTTATTTATTTAGGCATATGATGTTCTGCCAGCATGCATACCTGCAGGCCAGCAGAGGGCACCAGATCACTATAGATGGTTGTGAGCTACCATGTAGTTGCTGGGAATTGAACTCAGGACCTCTGGAAGAGCAGACAATGCTCTTAACCTCTGAGCCACCTCTCCAGCCCCATACTTTCTTAAAAAATGATTTGAGAAAGCATTTGTTCCTGCTCCTTGGAAAAAGCAAATGGAAGCTTATTTTATAGTCTAAGCTTGAAGAACTTGCCAGCCATGGCCAGAGGAACCCCAACAGATGTGTGGATACAGCAGCTGCAGGTGCAAGGCCATCGTGTGGCCTCTCCTGAACCCAGCCTGTCCTACTCTGCGGAGGCTCTGTTCACTGCAGCACACCGCCCATCAGATGCTGTTAGCCTTGAGCCTTCCTCACTCAAACCCCTGGTGACTGAAAAAACGTCTTCCGTGTGGCAAAGTGGGTTTGTAGTGGGTTGAGTGAAGCAGCTCTGAGGGTCATTCCCAGTGCAGTGGTGGGATGCGGTTTACATTTGAACGTGTGTTTTCTTCCCATAGCTATTGTCTACCTCACACACCCCAGAAGACGAGAGCGCAGAGTCACCAAGTACGTGTCATGACCCAATGCGTTGAAGCGAGCCAGCTTGTTCTGAGAGTGATGGTGGCTGTAATGTGTGTGGCTGTAATCCAGTACTGGGGAGGTGGAGGTGGGAGGATTGGGTGTTCAAGGCCCTGTTGGACTACTTGGGGCGTTGTCCTAAAAATAAACAAAGGGTTGAAAGGTTGTAATGGTAAGTGCATATTCATGGCGATCTGCAGTTTATAATTAATACACCCTGTTACTACTGTCTGTCAGACGTCAGACTTGCTTCGAAAGCTAACAGTGTAGATGTCTAGTTGATGCTTCAGACCTCATAGACTGAATCAGTGTTTGGAGTGTGTGGCTTGGGTTCCTACGTAGAGTTGTGTGTGCTGTTAGTTTTTGATGGCCTCAGGCATGCCTATCCCAGCCTCTTTCACTAAGCTCCACCCCATAGTCCTGGGCATCTATACAAACTGCAGACATCCAGCCTTGCCCTGTTGGTGGGCCATTGTGGGAACAAATATACGGTGTCTTCAGTTGCTGGCATACTCCTCCTATCTATAGAGAGGGTGGAACATAGCGTTCCATCCTTTCACTGGGACCCCAAGGCTCAGTTTGCCAGTGTGACTTGCATATTACTTAAACCCAAGAGGGTACAGCAAACATTTGAACAGATCTTGACTCTGCTTTTTAGTGTTCAAGATAATACATTTTAATAATTTATTTATTTTTATTTTATGTGTTTTATTTGCATATATGTCTGTGTGAGGATGTCATGTCTCCTAGAACTTGGGTTACAGAGTTGTGAGCCGCCATGTGGGTGCTGGAAATTGAACCCAGTCCTCTGGGAGAGCAGCCGGTGCTCCTAACTGCTGAGCCAGCTCTCCAGCCCCAATGCAATACAATTGCTTGGATTTTTGTTCCAAACAAAGAGTAGGACACAAGATAAGCATGATTCCTATTGTCATGAGCTAATGGTTTTAGGGACATAGATAAAAGTTCAGATAGGAAAACATGATCTGGAGGAGAATGAAGAGACAGATAGGTAAGTCTGGAGACTTTCTGGAAGCCAGGTGTGGTGCGTGAGTCTGTACAGTACCTGCAATCTCAGTACTTGGAAGGCTAAGGCACAAGGGTTGTACGGGGAGTTCTGGGCCAGCCTGGTAGCCTTGTGAGGCCTTGTCTTAGAACAGCAGAACAGGGCTGGCAGATGGCTCAGTGCCTGAGTTCTAGGCCCTGGGCTCACATGGTGGACAGAGAGGAATTCTGCAAGTTGTCCCCTGACAACCCACATGCCATGGCAATCTCCCCCACCCCTCCAAAAGCCATAAAACAAACAAAAATTAAAGAAAAGGCTATCTGGAGAAGCAGCTATCTCAGCAGAGAGCCCAAGAGAACGGAAGCCTGCTAACTGTCAGGAAAAGCACACTCTGGGTGAAGAGCCCTAAGTGACGTGGAGTAGGGACTTTCCAAGAACTGGGTAAATTTTGTCTGGCTAAAAGGAGCAAGGCAGTAATTGTGCGGCGCTGATAGCCGAGTCTGAGCTGACAGCTCTCAGTTTGTGAGCTTCAGGGCCGAATGCAAAGACAAATGCGTGAAGCTGCTTTCTGGCATGGGGATGGCAAGGGCCGAGGCTGTGTGTAACCCACAGGGAGATTTTGCCCTGAGGTTAAGGGCGCTGAGTTTAAGGGGTGCAACCCCACCAGCTCTGCTTGTTTTAAGTTGCTGGGTTGTAGTGCTGAGTAAGCTGAAAGGGGTCAATATTCTAGGACACTGGGGTGATTGTACTGCATGGTAACAATGGCTTCTTTCAAAACTGTGAAAACGTAATAGTCAAGTTATGGATTGAGCAGAGGGTCTTCCCTGGCAGAGGGCTGGGTAAAGGCATACCTATTACCTCAGCATTTGGGAGGTTGAGGCACGAACCTTGGCTATATGCTAAGATTCTGTCTCCTGCAAAGAAAACAGAAAAAAAAAAAAAAAAGACATGAAAAGTATTCAACCATAACTTAAATGTGAAACCATGCCATTTGCAGGAAGTGGAAAGAACTAGAAATATCAAATCCATGTGTATATAAATATATTATGATAAAAACATTGTAAACAACTAATGGATGCCAATAAAGCAAACAAATATGTAGAATATATATTTGATTTGGAAAGCTTATTCATTTATTCCTCCATTGTCCAATATAGAAAAAGAGCCCTTTGATTCTAGTGGGATTGATCCCTGACATTCGGTTCTCCTGCCCTGGAGGCAGTAGTCATAGGCTTATATCTAAAGGCAGTAGTATTCCAAATTCTTAGTGTAGTGCCTATATGTTTTTCAAATTTTATGGCTTTGATATTGCAATAGCTTGCTATTTAAAAAGTCTATGTGGGTTTGTGCCTGTAATCCTAGCACCTGGGAGGCCGAGGCAGGAGAATTGTCATGAATTTGAGATCAGCTAGGGCTACGTAATAAGCTTGAGGCTCTACTGGGCTAGAAGAAGTCTCAGAACAACAGCCACAACAAAAATGTATACGGGCACTGCTAATGTCTGTTAAACTTCCCTTTCCATTCAGTTGTGCATTTTGGACCTGGTGAAAGTTCAGAGGATGTGGTCATGATGAACACGCCGGTGGTTAAGGCAGCTTTGGAAATGGGCTTCAGTCGGAGCCTGGTAAGACAGACAGTTCAGCGTCAAATCCTGGCCACTGGTGAGAACTACAGGACCGTCAGCGACCTCGTGATAGGCTTACTTGATGCAGAAGACGAGATAAGGGAGGAGCAGAAGGAGCAGGCTGCCCAGGAAGCAGACTCAGGTACAATCCACAAGGTCCTTCTGCGTAGAGCTGGCGTGTCACCCTGTGCGCAGAACACCTTCCTCTGTGCATACACAGCTCCTCTCTGTTTCTGATGGCTGTCCTCACTCGGGTGTAGACCAAAGCCGTGCTGACCCATGCCGCTCTCTTTCCCGAGCATGGACCACAGCCACAGCAGACCACAAAGCATACTCTCTCTCTTTTCCCTTTTGACTTTTGAGACAGGGTCTTCCTATGTCGCCCAGGCTGGCCTTGAATTCATGACCTTCTGTCTTAGCCTCCCGATTGCTGGACTGCATACCCGTACCAGACTAGCCTGGGTTAGAGCAGAATAAGACCTTGTCTCAGACAGGGTTAGTGGTGTAGGTTAATTGGTGGAGTGCTTGCCAGGCATGTGGGACACCTGTGTTTAACCCCAGGTGTAGTTCACACGCCTATAATTGTAACACCTTTGAATGGAGGCGGAAATTTAAGGTCACCCTTCCAGACGAAGTGAGGTTGAGGCTAGCCTGGGTTCCATGAAAAGACAAAACCAAATAGGAAACAAATGCCCATGTGTGACTGATCGTTTTTAAACTAAGCACCATTTCTCTTGTCCTTTTTTAAAAAAGGTTTTATTTATTTGCTATGGATTCAGTGTTCTGCCTGCATGTGCACTGCAGGCCAGGAGAGGGCACCAGATCTCATTCAAGGTGGTTGCGAGCCACGGTGTGGTTGCAGTTGCTGGGAATCGAACCCAGGTCCTCTGGAAGAGCAGCCAGTGCTCTTAACCTCTGAGCCACTTCTCCGGCCCTCAAATTTTGCTCTTCTTAACATGGTTCCACATCTGTCCTAGTGACAAATTCAACGCATCTAAAACATCTAAAATCTAATTGCCTCTCCTGAAGTAACTTTTCAGGACCCTAATATTAGCATTCATCATTTTATAGATACAGCTTTATGGTAGGAAATAGAACATTAATGATGAAGACAATAAAGTTACAACATAGCTTTATTGGCAGAGGGCCTGCCTCGCATGCCCAAGCCCTGGCTTTGACCCCTAGCATTTCATAAACCGGGCTTGGGGCCGAACTTCTGGAAAGCTGGCACTCAGGAGGTGATGGCAGAAAAATGACAAGTTTAATGCCATGGTGAATTGGAGGCCACGCTGAGATACAGGGGATCTTTAAATGAATACATATATGATTTCCTTCGTGTGTTATGTAGGTACAGAAAGAAGTGAGCGGAGTTTAAATCTTAAATCTCTCTTTCTCCCCATGAAGATGATCTGACATTAATCCGGAAGAACAAGATGGGGCTTTGTCAACATTTGACGTGCGTGATGCCGGTCCTGGATTGTCTCCTGAGTGCCAAGGCAATCACTGGACAGGAGTACGATGCTGTTAAACAGCAACCACTGGCCTTGCAAGCGAGAACACTAATTGACACTGTGCTGGCCAAAGGGAACATTGCAGTAACCTCATTCCGAAACTCCCTTCAGGAGAGTGACCCCGTGTTATACAAAGATTTATTTGGTAAGTGCTAGAAAGCAGTTTGGGGGAATGTTCCAGGTCAGTTGAAAAATCGGAGATTATTGAAAGTAACTCAGCCCAACTTCTACCTTTGTTGTTGTTAATATTATGAGGTTTCGTTCAAAGTGTAAAATGTTTGACTTTTCCTGGGAGGGCCTGGTGAGACGGCCAGCCCAGCAGGTAAAAGTGCCTGCCCTTTGTTTCAGTTAGGGTTTCTGTTGCTCTTACAAAGGGCACTGGAATGGGATAGCCCATTGTCATCGTGGTGGGACACAGCAGCACGCGGGCAGACACGGTGCTGAAGCTCAGAGCCCTGCATCTTGAACAGGCAACAGGAAGTGGTCTGTCTCGTAGGGAGTGGCTTGAACATATATGAAACCCGAGACCCCTTCTCCACAGTGACACACTTCCTCCAACAAGGCCACATATCCCTCTGGGGGGCCATTTTCTTTCAAAGGACCACACCCCATAATCCCAGCATAAATCTGATGACCTGAGTTTGATCTCACAGAGGAAGGAGAGAACTCCCAAAAGAGGTCCTATGGCCTCGCCATGCCCATTGTGGGACCCTGGGTGTATATTCTCTCTCTCTCTCACACACACAGACACTCATAAGTAACTAAACAAATTCACTGCTGGACATAGTAATACACATCTGTAACCCCAGCACTCAGGAGGCTGAAGCAGGAAGATTGTGAGTTCAATGCCAGCTTGGGTTATAGAATAATTCTGTGTCTCAAATAAACATTAGTACTAGGTAAATAAACTTTTGTAGAATGTATTGTGGGTTGTGAATTTGGCTCAGTGAGCCTGTTGGCCTAGCATGCATGCATCAGGCCCTGGGTTTGAAGACCGGCATTACAAAAAGAAATAAACAAAGCCCAATGTATAGCTAAATACAAGCCTTGGTTGCCATAGTAATACTGTTCTCTTTCCTTGCCCAGTGCGACAGGACGTCAGGTGTCTTCCCACAGATGACATTACAGGTAAGAGCACTAAAGCTTTAAACCTGCGGAAATCATTGTTTGATTTTTTGGGGGTTTCACTAGAGGAAAAGCAAATTGCTTTCCACTAAAAATTCTTTTTCTTGCCTCACATGGCATCATGGGACTAGCCAGCACTTGGAAATCGGAGGTGGGAGAGCCAAAGTGTGAGGTCACTTGGTTTCACAGAGAGACGTGTGTTTAAATAAGAACCCCCCTCTTCACAGCTCCGCCAATGGAAGAGCAATTGCGGAAACTACAGGAAGAGAGGACATGCAAAGTGTGCATGGACAGAGAGGTATCCATCGTGTTCATTCCCTGTGGCCATCTGGTCGTGTGCAAAGACTGTGCGCCCTCTCTGAGAAAGTGCCCCATCTGCAGAGGAACCATCAAGGGCACAGTGCGCACGTTTCTCTCCTGACGGGACTGGGACTGAATGGTCCACGGCCGAGACCCCGGTTCAGCATCACCCTCAGCTCCCTGTGGAACTCAAGGCAAGCCTGGACTACATGAGATACCACCTCAGAATAAACCAGTGAACACATGGACAAAGGGAAAAATGAGGGGAAAAGAAAAATGTTGCCTAAACCCAAGGAAGAATGGATGAAATATGTAACAGTGTAACTCTTATGCGGATTTGGGGTCTTTAAAAGTGCTATTTATTTCCAAGTCAGACAGCTGCTTTCTGGAAACGTATTTATGTAATACCTGTATCTGGAGCATATTTATGTACACATTCAGATGCCGAGAGATGGGGCTCTGCTCTTGACCCTGAAAAGCAGGCTGCCTACATTCCTGAAGTATTCAGAGGAGACTTACAATGCTGGCATTTGTAGTTCAGAATATGAAATCTTCTCAAATTGCGTTAAGAACTGGGAACACAGATTTTCTACTTGTTTTCTAAGTGTTTTATTTATTGAATGACATGTTAGGGATATGGGGTTTTTAATAAAGATTTTGTGAGGAAAAATTAATAAAGCAACAAAATTACTCTTGTTATTTATTTATTGAATGATACTGGCAGTTTAGCCGAAAACAGACCTCTGCCATGCTGTTTAAGAATTCTTAGATGATGGGGATAAGGAGATGGTGCAACCAGGGAAGTACTGGGCACAAAGCATGAGAAC
The DNA here is from genome assembly GCF_943737965.1 of Phodopus roborovskii. Classification (NCBI taxonomy): domain Eukaryota; kingdom Metazoa; phylum Chordata; class Mammalia; order Rodentia; family Cricetidae; genus Phodopus; species Phodopus roborovskii. The sequence goes on from NW_026125281.1 coordinate 41,462,252, forward strand.
TGAGTTCAAATCCCCAAAGCCCCGTAAAGCCAGGTAGGGCAGCAGGACATCAGTCTCCAGGAATTAGCTCAATGCTTCCTGGTCTGGAAATGCATATAGAGTGGGAAGATGCTTTTGGTCTTGGGTTTGCCACTGTCCTCTCTCTGATTTATACATACAGTGTTCTGCCTGCATATATCCCTGCAGGCCAGCAGAGGGCACCACATCCATATCTAGTTACGGATGGTTGTGAGCCACCATGTGGTTTCTGGGACTTGAACGCAGAACCTCTAGAAGAGCAGTCAGTGTTCTTAACCTCCGAGCCATCTCTCCAGCCTCGCCACTATTATTTCTCGCAATGATGTTTCTTTCCCCTGTCATACATGAGTTTATCATGGAAGGGGAGAGGACCAAGTTTTCACAATATTGTCATCCACAGAGGGATCTGAAACGGATGTAAAAGGAAACTTGGTGACAGTTTACCCAAGGAGAGAAACGACAGAGGGGGGCCACCCTTCACAATCTTGCCATGCGTTTCTTGGAAAAGGTGTTCTAGTCTATGTTCAGGCACTTTGGAAGTCCCAGCAAGAGACACAAGCTCTCCCAAGGTGGAGGGCTCCTTCTTTTCCATGCGTATGCTTTGTTCTGAAGCACTTCCCTTTCCCACCCTTCCCTGCTCTCCCAGTGCAAGCTCTACTCTCTTGGAAGATGGAGGAATGGCTCCGTGGCTAAGAGGGCTTGCTATACAAGCTTGGAGGACCTGAGTTCAAATCCCTAGCACCAAAGTAAACCGCTGAGTATGGCTGTGCCTGCAACTCCAGTGTTGTGGAGCAGAGGATAGGATCATGGATGCTCTCGGCTCAGACACTGACCCTGTCCCGTGTCTTGGGTTGTAATCGCCAACATTCCCTCAGATAAATCTGTCCAGAAAAAATATATATAATTAACACAAGAAGCTGACAACAACCCATTCCTAGCAAAATATTATAAGACATTTATCCAAAACTGTTCATTACAATTGTTTGTGGAAGGTTGGAGACCACCCTAATGCCTATCAGTGGGAAAGTAACTGAATATACACTATTTCCTTAAGAAAACTCATTTTAGTATTTAATGTGTAATGTGGAGTTTGAAATTCATTGTCTCAAATGCTATACCACACACCCTCAGCCTAGAAATAACCGTTCAATTTTTAACATGGGCAATCTTTTAAATTTGCATGATCCTTGAGCCAGGTCTATGGTAATACTATCTTTTCTCTTTGGCTAGAGGAAACTGACTTTTTTTTTTTTGTAAAGAAAAGGTCACAGGCTGTGGTGGCACACACCTATGTTCCCAGAACTCAGGAGGCATAGGTAATCTTTGTGAGTTCAAGGACAGCCTGGTTTACAAAGTAAGTTGCAGGACAGGCAGAGCTGTCACACAGAGAAACCCTGTCTTACTATTCTTACTACTGTAGTCTCAGAGACAAAAAGTAACAAGGCTAGTTTGAACTCACTGTGTAGTCCAGGCTGGCCTTGATCTCGCAGCAGTACTTGGCCAGAGCCACTATCTCTGGCTCTTAATTGCTTTTTGAGTATATTGTGGTGTACTTAAGCCGTATATCACCAGCACCTGTAACATTCACCTCCATGTGTTAATACTGAGTAGACTCTGCACTTTATAAGTGGAGAAAGGCATACTGCTAAGAACTTGAAATTTTACTTTATTTATGTATTGTATTTTATGTATAATTTGCCTGATTGTGCATTGCATCGCTTGTATGCAATGCCCCCGGAGGCCAGAAGAGGGCGTGGAATCCTTTGGAACTCTAGTTACAGAGCTGTGAGCCATGATGTGGAATTTAGGAAATGACCAGGGTCCTCCTCTGCAAGGGTTTTTACTATTTCTCCAGCCCCTAGTTTTATTATACAACTTACGTTTCAGAAGTCTTTCCCGTCTTATTTTTTCTTCAAAATTATCTTGAATCGTATATTTTTTGTATATAAAGATAAAATGTCATGATAACTACCTCAATATGTGTGTGTATATACATTTATATGTAATCTCAAAATAACCAGCTCTATGGATAATTGGAAAAGTATTAGTTGAATAAACGGTCAACAAAAGAGATGATTGGACTCCAAAATTATATAGTATTTAAAAAATAGTAAGTTCTGAAGCGTCTGGATTTCGGTAATTGTAATTTTCCCACATACTTAAGTAGACTCACTATCTCGTGTTTTGGTCAGGACAAGAACTGAGAAAGAGACATTCTCTAGAATTCAATGTGCCCAATTCTTGCTAGAGTCCCACAAGTATTAGGAGTTTTTTTTTTTTTTTTTTTTTTTTTTGGTAAATTTCCGAGAAGTCGTGACTTCAACTAAACACTTGCATCCATGTGTGACAGTGTTTCCTCTCGATCACAGACTGACAGATTCTTTTTACTATCAACACTGCTGGCAGGCAGGAACTCGGGGAAAGGCGATGGGAAATGGTTCTGGGTCCTGGAATTTCCCCTGCTGCCTCATCTAGCGGCCGGCTACTTCTAGATTGTTGAAATGTTTGGCCCCTGGAGTTCCCCGGAGGGATTTGATTTCATTGGTTAATAACCCATTGGTCTAGCCCAAGATGAAATAAATCGCAATCCCCCGCCCCTCATCGCGGCGTGCACTTCTAATCCCAGCACGCAGGAGGCGGAAGTAGGGTGCTAAATCCTATGGGTCCTGTAGTAAAATCCTTTCTCAAAACAAAACAGAAAAACCTGCAAAAGCGAGCCCCAAACAACAAACACAACATCCGAACAGGGCAGGTGGCGAAAAGCACTGGGAAGTCCTTTGCGGTGTGCTAGTGCTTGGCGCTGGAGGGTGGGGGTGGGGGACGGCTTTTTAAACTTACTCTCCCCCAGTTTCATCACGCACAAACAACGCACCTTGATCGTACCCTGCCCGGCAATTCTATTGACGCTCACTCTGCACACAGCCCGCTCCCGGCCTTTCCCGCACGTTAGTGGCCCGCCGCCTGCATGCATGCATGCATTTAAGTATAACTGTCTCCCCGCACCGTCGGTGTGCCCGCCCGCCCGCCCGGGGGTCCTGGGATCTGTGCTGCGCCACACCAGCCCGTCCTACAGAGGAAAGGAGAGGAAGAATCCGCGTTGCACGCGAGCGCGAGCGCGGTCGGGCGGTCTTCCTCGGGCGTCCCTGGCGGGGCGAGGCGGGAAAGCGCCCGCCGCCACCGTCAAAGATGCAGCCGCAAGTTCAAACACAGGCGTGAAGCCCGACACCCCCAGCGGACGGACGGCGCCCGCCAGCTCGCCCCAGCGGCGCCCGCGCGGGCCCAGCCCCGTTTGGGTCCCGGGCAGCGGGGATGCGTGGCTTCGAAAACCCGAGGGCGCAAGCGCGAGCGCAGGCGCAGGCGCAGTCTCGGGCGGCGCGCTCGGCCCCACCCGCCGCGCGGGTGCGCGCCGCGTGACGTCACGGCGCGCCCGCCACGTCCAGCTGGCCCCGGGGGCTCTCGGGAAGGCTGCGGGTGAGCAGGCGGGTGTCGCGGCTTCGCGTGTCCTCCGGCTCCGCGGTGAGTGCGGCTCCCTCGGGCCTGGCGGCCGCCTTGGGCTGCGCCAAGCCGGTCCGGCCGGTGCTGTAAGAGCCCCTGCTCTCACGGCCGCCGAACCACCGCTCGCTTCCCAGCCCCCGGGCTTGAACTTGCTTTCCAGTTTGGCTTTCTTTCCCTTTCGGTTTATTTTATTTGTTTATTTTTTGAGTCAGCCCAGGCTGGGCTCCAGCTTGCGGCAATCCTCCTGCCTCAGCCTCCCACCAGGTGCCGGGCTGGTTAGCATGCACCACCACGCCCATCTCACCGGGTGTCAAGCTGACCGGCCGCGTTTATTTACAGCCTTTCAGCGGAGACAGCCGCGCGCCAGGGAGATCGCAGTCCTCCTGTGGGTTACTAATTGCGCTCTTTAGTGACGCGAGAAATAACTTCGTGGTTTAATGGGGCAACGTGCCTCCTTGCCTTTCTGCCCTGATGCGCAGAGAGCAGGCGCCGGCTGGGGAGGTGACACCTGGTGTGGTTAAGCCACGCGCGCGGTGGAAACCTTGTACCAGGCCAGTGCTCTACAAGCAATTGTCCTTTTTGCTTTTGAGATTTTTTTTTTTTTTTTTTAGCGGTGGTTGCTTTGGCATTGTTAGGGAGTGGTTGTCCTTAGTGGAATGCATTAATGAGCTCGCCCAGATACCTTGATCTAGGCCAGTTCAGTCCAGACCAGATCAACTGCTCTGCTGGCAGAGCATCTCATCCTGCCTCATGATCTTCCAAGTGTTCAGATTGAGATTGCAAACGGGCCTCGGGAATCTTTCTGTTCAGCTGCTTCTTCCTCCTTTTTTCCTCCTTTCTTTAGCAATGGCGATGATTAAACCCAGGGTCCTTTATCTGCAAGGCAAAAGCCCTAACAGCTGCACCAGCATCCCTGCAGACTTCCATTACCCACCGGTGCCTGTTGCCTCCAGCCAAGTGCCCTATCAGAATGTCTGTAAATCAGAAAATGAAAGGAGCCTGGCAATAGTGTGGTCCTAGCATTGGGAGGTCAAGACATGAGAATTCCAACACGTTTTAAAACCAACTTGAGTTACATTAACTGTCTAGCCAACATAGGTTACAGAATGAGGCCCTGTCCCTGCAAAGAATAACTCAAAAACAGATGCCCATGAAGCATGGTTCATTTTGTGTAACAATAAACAAGCAGTAAGTAAATCACAAATGTGAAATCGAGGACCAGTTTTTCTTCCTTGGTGAAAATGTCTGTTCACCTTCAAAGTTTCAGTTTTTAGAATGTACGGAGCTGTGAGTTTTAAAGAATAAGCATATTTAGTGCTCTGGGAAGTCTTTTGCAAGCATGTATTTTGATTTAGACCTTTTCTAAGTAGACTGGTTGGGTGAGAAACTGCTGTAGTTAGGATGTATTATCTAGAATGAGTCATTTTTAGATATTACTGGATAAATTAAAGAGGTCATAATTGATATGCAATTAGTTTTCTAAAAATATCTTTTTTTTCCCTTCTAGATTTACAGCGCTTAAGAGTCTCCATTCCTGTGTTTCCCTAGAAATAAACCTAGTCATGGAAATCTGATTTTTTTTTTTATAAAAAATCCAGTTTGAATAATGTGGAGTGTATTTTTGTGTATGAATAGTTATATAAATTATTAAGTTCTCAAAAGAGAAAGCTAGTTAGTATGGTACATTCGTGCAACAGGAATGCTGTGGTAAAACAGGATTGTTAGATACTTGTGGTAACAGAAGAGAGCTATGCCTTGATAAAGAGATTCATCCTTAATTATAACAGACGTAGTGAAGCTAAGATGGATTTTTAAAAATGCAGCCTACTCAAGTTTATGGACAAAATACTGTCTGTTGACAAGATACATTAAAATAATAGATCCAGGAAGAACTAAGGTAGTGACATACAAGATTTAACAGTTGAGATTAGTGTCAGTTTAAGCTTTAAGAAAATATCATACTGCTTACTGTGGTCTTAATAGGTGAGTTAACTTCCCCAGAGATTAGTATAAACCACTTTAGGAAATACTGTGATGATGAGCTGTGTGAAATTAGCTTTTAGGAAACGTGACCATGTGGGGAGTTTACTTACTTGTATTTGGTAGACAATAGAGTAGTTTGGACCTTGTATTAAAGTCCTTATAAGGGACTTTATATCTTGACTTCATAACTTTTAATGAAAGTAAATTATGGTTAAGTAGCTCTTGGGTTACCCAGAAGAGCTCATAAGATAGTCTTGAGTAGTGTAGTGTCTTGGAAAATGAGAATGATTTGGCCTATGTGAGGGTGAATCTCATATAAATTTGGTCAGGTGTAGTGAATTCCCCCAATTAGGGGCCTGCTATTCCATTCCTGTCTGTGGTAGAGATCTTACTCAGTGTGAAGTTGTGAGAAGCTGTCAGAAATATTCTCACTACTCAAAGAGTTGCCCAAGGTACCTTATGCCCGAATCCCACAAGTATAATGGAGAATAGCACAACCCTGCCAAACTGGACAAGAGAGAGCAAAGAAAAAATGAAGTACGACTTTTCGTGTGAGCTGTACAGAATGTCCACGTACTCCGCTTTTCCCGATGGAGTTCCTGTCTCGGAAAGGAGCCTGGCTCGTGCTGGCTTTTACTACACGGGTGTCAACGATAAGGTCAAGTGTTTCTGCTGTGGCCTGATGCTGGACAACTGGAAGCGAGGCGACAGTCCTGTGGAAAAGCACAGACAGCTGTACCCCAGCTGCAGCTTCGTCCACACCCTGCTGTCTGACAGTTTGCAGTCCCCATCTAAGGACACAGCTCCTGTGAGAAGTGGCTTTGCACATCCCTTACCTCCTCCAGAACGAGCTGTCACTCACTCCAACTTGTCCTCAGATCCTCTTAGTTCTGGAGCAGTGGAAGACTTGTCAAGGACAAGCCCCTGCAGCTATGCCATGATTACTGAAGAGGCCAGATTTCTTACTTACAGTATGTGGCCATTAAGCTTTCTGTCACCGGCCGAGCTGGCCAGAGCTGGCTTCTATTACATAGGCCCTGGAGACAGGGTGGCCTGCTTTGCCTGCGGTGGGAAGCTTAGCAACTGGGAACCGAAGGATGACGCTATGTCAGAGCATCGGAGACATTTTCCCAATTGTCCATTTCTGGAAAATTCTTCGGAAATGCAGAGGTTTAGTATATCAAATCTGAGTATGCAGACACACACTGCTCGGATGAGGACGTTCCTGTACTGGCCATCCAGTGTTCCTGTTCAGCCTGAGCAGCTTGCAAGTGCTGGCTTTTACTATGTGGGTAAGATGTAACATAGGCTAGAGTTCTTTTTACTTTGTTCATGGGAATATACGTGAGTCAGTTTCTTGTCTTTCTTCCTTGTTTAGATCGCAACGATGATGTCAAATGCTTTTGTTGTGATGGTGGCTTGAGGTGTTGGGAATCTGGAGATGATCCCTGGGTAGAACACGCCAAATGGTTTCCAAGGTAATTGGTTCTTTGTTTTTTTTTTTTTTGGTTGAAACAGGGTTTTTCTTTGTAGCCCTGGCTGTCCTAAAACTAACTCTGTAGATGAAGCTGGCCTTGAACTCAACAGCAATCTGCCTGCCTCTGTCTCCTGAGATGGAAGGCATTGGCACCACTGCCCAGCTTGGTAGTTGGTTCTTAGAAACTGATTATTGTGTGGGGGATTGAACCCAGGGCCTCACATCTGGTAGGCAAGTGCTCTACCGCTGAGGTATATCCCTAACCTCTTAATTTTTATTACTGCTTAAAATAAATTTAGGGGCATAGTTGTTACTGAAATAGAATTGGAAATTGTGTATTTGTAACCAATTAGCTATGTGAACTTGGACATCATTTCTGAAATAAATGGGCTTTGTTAGGAGTTTTTAATTAGGCTAAATTACACATAAAATATACCAATTTAGCCTTGTAAAATGTATTCTTGTGTAGCATAAAGTACATGTGTACTGTTCAACAGTCATGTCTAGAGCTGTTTCATCTTCTCAGACTGAAACCCTGTATCCCGTACACTTGCAAGCACACCCCAGCAACCAGCCTTTTACTTGCTGTATCTGAATTTTTTACTTTAGGTACTACATGTAAGTGGAATCATACAATGAAGAAAGTTTGGACTTGTGCATGCCTTCCATAATGATGAATCTGTTGGACCTCCTTCAGGAAATTACAAGGGTCTTTGATCATTTTTGTGTGATATATGATGAACAGGAATTTGGAAGTAGCAATATCTATAGTGGATCAATACATTGTATATGATGGGGTAGGTAGTGCACCCATGCCCATATGCCTTTAATCTCAGCACTTGGGTGGCAGTGGCATGCAATCTCTGTGAGCAGAGTCTGGTCTGGTCTACATAGCAAGTTCAGGTCAGCTCAGGTTGAGGTAGAAGGAGTCTGAGGTCAAGGTTAGCTTGGGCCACATAGTGAACCCCAGACCAACCCAGCTAGGTGGCAAAACCCTGTCTGGAAAAAACAGTAAGCAAAAAAAATTATTGTGCAAGGTAAATAAAATAGAATTTGCTGGTGGAGGCCACAGGACAACTCCCCTTCCACCCCATGTGGCTTCTGTGGACAGTATGCTGGGCGCCAGGCTTGGTGGCGGCAGGACTTTTACACGGGGCGCCATCGTGAAGGTCCCCAGAGTTTCTTTTATGGGTCCTGTTAATGCAGCAAATTTGACAAGTGATTTCAAAATGTTGTAGGCCTCATTGGATGCTGGTCTTTAAGAAAATGTTTGAAAAAAACCAACATGTTCTCTGTAATATTGCTGGTTTGAATTGAATCTTCACTGTTGAAAAATGTCATAATTTTAAATGACAACCATATTTGCGGACTTAAATATTATCATTTGAAATTTAACTGTAATATACAAAAGGCAAAAACATTCTAAATTCTAACATTTGAATTGCTATACTTTGTAAGATAAAATTCTTCACACTGTTTTAATGCCAAGGGAGAAGTCAGGAATGGTTTTTGTCAACGTAGCTCAGAACAGGTTTCAGCTGTGACTAATGTTTGAAGTTAGTAAAGACAGACAGACGACTAACAGATGGTCATTATTACTAGGTTCACTTATTTGTCAAATATTTAGGTGTGCTGTGGTCTGAGGGAAGAGTGGGGAGGGGCAAATGGGGGGCAGTCAGGACTTGCTATAACCATTCTGCTGGTCGGTTTCTGTCATTGACGCACTGGTCACCCTCCGTTGAGGATTGCCTCACTCACATCTTAAAGCAGTCTGCTATGTAAACTGATGATTGATTTCAGCTGCTCCAAAACCGCCTCTGCCCTCCCAGCATTCCATGGCTTCGGTGGCACTATATCCTTTTAAGTTGCATATTATTTTTCAAATGGTTAATTGTAGCTACAGTTATTTCTAACACTGCCTCTAATAGACAGTAGTAACCATAGTCATAGCTACAGTTATTTCTAACACTGCCTCTAAAAAACAGCTAGTAACCTACTCATAGCTACAGTTATTTCTAATACCGTCTCTAATAGACAGTAGTAACCATAGTCATAGCTACAGTTATTTCTAACACTGCCTCTAATAGACAGTAGTAACCATAGTCATAGCTACAGTTATTTCTAACACTGCCTCTAATAGACAGTAGTAACCATAGTCGTAGCTACAGTTATTTCTAACACTGCCTCTAATAGACAGTAGTAACCATAGTCGTAGCTACAGTTATTTCTAATACTTTAGTAGGACAGTTGTTTTTAGCACTGTGCTGGGCTAGGGTAGTACTGAAGATTGATTCTGGGCTTTGTTTTTGTTGTTGTTGTTTTTTTTTTTTTAACCTTTTTGTTAGAGTTGAATGATCTATACTCTGCATTATAGTGTGGAGACATCTGAAGATGATTATGTATTTGTCTTCACCTGTAAACTTTGTACTTTCCTATGCTCTCGAGAATTGCTCTTTGTATTCTTTCATTATAGCTTGTATCTGCCTTGTTCTCTTGACAGCACACTCCCTGAACATGAATATTACTTGCTTATCTGAAAGCAGGTTGTAAACACCTTACTCTTCTTCTTTTGAGTTGGTAGATTCTTGGAAAATTATTGTGTTCCTTTGTTGTTACTTTTTGTTTGTTTGTTTTGTTTTATTTTGTTTTAGTGGCTTGTAACCCAGCTTCTTAGGTTTTGTGACTGTGTTGAGCAAAGACTTCAGTTATGGGTGGGTGTGAGGGCTTGGACTTGTCAGGGGTATGGCAGGCTCTGACTCCTTGGGAAGCGCAGTGTCATAGTCTCCATGCAGCTGTGAGCTGAAGTCCTTGTCAGGGAAGGTTTTAGAGATTGTCAGTGTCTGGGCAGCATCAGTGCTTATGATCTCTTCAGTCATGGGAAACATCCTGGCCAATGGGACCCCTGTGAGTGTTCTCACAATGGTGGGGACAGTAGCACAGGGGTCTGTCATGATGACTGAGAGCCTGAAGAGCAGCCACAGAACCACCTGTGTGTGGAGAGCACTGACTGCTGCTGTACTGATGTCTGAGATGAGGATGCACACGTTGAGCATCTGGAGGACATGTGGGGCACAGGTGTGTGCAGGGCAGCTGTAGGGTTGGGGCTTGGGGACAAGAGCAGAGGACATACGGCAGGCTCTGACATGCAGGCTGCTCTGCAGCTCTGTGCTGCAGAGCATGGGCTCCTTGCTTACAATTGCAGCAACCCTCCTTTCTGCCTCCGGGTTCCTTAGCAGTAGTGGTGGGAACTGGCTGCTCCATGGGAGAGGAGAGCCTGCATTCAGTGCCAGTGCACACGACAGTGTTGCTGTGCACCTCAGGAAGGCAGTGCTTATCCCAAGGGTTTGGCGACCAGCGGCAAAGGCTCTGGGTTTCTCCCTAAAGCAGGCTCCTAGGTGCCATGATGGTGTCTGCCTGCCAGACTGCTGATGCAGGCACTCCTGAGCTCTGAGCCAGTGTCCTTGCTAAGCTGCTCCTCCCCATTGAGCCTTCTGTCTCCTCTCCCCACCCACCCCCTCCTTCCCCCTCCATGCTCTCCCCCCTCCTCCTCTCCCTCTCCCTCCCTCTCTCTCATCTCTGGTGATCCTGTTGGTTGACTTAGCTCAGTGTTAGCCATAGCATACTATTCAAACACACTTGTCTGTTTTCATTTTATGTTAGTTGGGTTATTGAGCCCTCCCCTGGGCTGTTTGTTCCTAGGACAGCTGTCTTTTTAAGTTTTGGCTTGTTGGAAACATAAGCAGGCGAGAACCTTTTACTTTGCCATCTTGCTGATAACATTCTTGCACACTCTCCTTTAATCTGAGTTATATTTGTTAATCCCACTGAATGACAATAAAGACCATGACCAAAATTCTTTGGTCAAATTAAGCAAGCTTTATTTTCTGTCAGTCATGCTATTCCCTAAAGTGGAGTCTGAGAAAATAGCATTGGACTCGGGAGAATGTCTGGTTTATATAGTCCCCAACTGTCTGACTAGGGGGTTTTCAAGGGTCGGAGGATTTCCAGGGGAATTTTGGTTATGTAGTAACATGGCTACCATTTTTAAATTATTTGGCAGAGCATCTGATCTCATCAGGGTACATTCAAGGTGTGAGTCAACTCCATGGGGTGGGAGCATGGCAAATTCCAGAAACAGGTTAAAGCGCTTAGGTCAGCTTGGACTTTGTAGCAAACAGTAATGATCTTGTAACAAAATGGCTTCCATCCTTAAGATGGACTCAGACTGGTCCTTATCTAAAAGTTCTGTTTTTGGATATTGAATCCTGTGGGCTTCTGCATGCTAAGCAGAGGCTCTGTATGTGATACAGCTATACTGTCAGGCTTCTTTATTTTGTTTTAATTTATTTTTACCATATTTATGTGTGTGCCTTAGTTAGGGTTACTATCTCTGTGATGAAACACCATGACCAAAGCAACTTAGAGAGGAAAAGGGTTATTTGGCTTCTGCTTCCATATTTCTGTTCTTCATCAAAGCAGCCAGGACAGGAACTCAAACAAGACGGGAACCTGGAGGCAGGAGCTGATGCAGAGGCCATGGCAGACTGCTGCTTACTGGCTTGCTCTTTATGGCTTGCTCAGTCTGCTTTCTTATAGACCCCACGACCACGAGCCCAGGGAGGCCCCACCCACAACGGACTGCACCTCCCCCATCAATCCCTGTTTATAAAAGTGCCTTACAGCTGGACCTCAGGGAGGCATCTTCTCAACTGAGGTTCCGTCCTCTCAGATGACTTACTTTTGTCCAGCACAGTGTGTGACCACTGCATGTGGCTGTGTGCAGAGTGTCAGTGCCCAAGAAGGCCAGAAGCATTGAGTCCCCTGGAACTAGAGTTATGTCTGTAAGTGAGCCTCCTGCCAGGGGTGCTGGGGACTGAACTCGGGTTTTCTGTAGGAGCAGCCAGTGCTGCTGAGCACTGAGCTGTCTCCAGCCTTCCTTCCAAGCTTCCTGTGTAAGAGTGTGCTGACAGAGGGAAGGACAGGGTGACTGTCCTTACATTGAGGGATGGGTCATCTGTAGTTTAGTTTTGCATGTAGCACGGGCATAGATTGAGATTTTTTGTCTTTGTGCTTTTAAAGAAAATTTTATATGGATATCTAGTTTAGCCTTTGTTCGAAAAGGAATGGGGTGGCAATGAATGTTACATGAACTTCTCTCGAGGAGTTTTAGTAGTTTACATATTTGAGAAGCGTCTGTGGAGATAAAGAACCTGAGTATGTGTTTCCTGGAGGGAGTGTGGTGGGCTGTATTTCAAGATAGGAGAGTGAGCTCTGGAGCAGGGTTGGCAGTTACTGTATTGTGAACAATATACTTTAATAGGTAATGAGTAATAGTTTTGAAATAGTGTTAAGCACAAAAAAGATAATGTCTGTAACATTGTTTTCCATAAGCCAACTTTTGCCCTTTCTGAGTCTAGAATTTTTCTTTGTTGTGTGTAAATAGGAGATAGAAAAATAATGGAATGCATGAACACAGTAAAAATATTCTCTTAGATATGTATGTCTACTAGGTTGTGATGTGACACGTTTGCTGTGCGATATAATCAAGAAGATTTGAAAGTCACTTTTCTAGAACAATCAGCTTATTTTTGATATGAAATAATTTAAAATCGTTTTTGTTTCACATTTTAGGTGTGAGTTCTTGATTCGGATGAAGGGGCAGGAGTTTGTTGATGAGATTCAAGCTAGATATCCTCATCTTCTTGAACAGGTAAACTCATTCTTCAAATTAACCCGAGAGCTGGGGAGGTGACGGTTTGGTAAAGTGTCTACTGGGCAATATGAAGCCCTGAGTTTGGATCCCAGCTCTGTTAGAAAGCCGGGCGTGGCAGCATGCATTAGTAAACCTAGGGTGTTGGAGACAGGGCAGTCCCTGGAGCTCTCGGGCCAGATAATGTAACCATTCACTCAGTCCCAGGTTGTCTTAAAAACAAGGTATAGAACTGTACCATTGTCCTCCACATGTATGCACATGTAGTTGCGCACACCCATGTTAACAGGTACATACACGCTATACATAAACAGAACTATAGCATTGGACTATGCTATGTAATGATGATTACAGAAGTCTTAGAGTGACATTGATATCTGTTTTATTAGTTCTGTTTACAATTTTTTGGGACAAAAATTGGGGTTTATTAACAAATTCTCATAGTGATTTTAAGCACTGTAGTTAAGAAAAGAAATGTGCTTAGAAAGATACACCTGGGTTGTGAGCGTCTGCTTACACACCTGGGGTTGTGTGTGCTTACACACCTGGGGTTGTGTGTGCTTACACACCTGAGGATGTGCGTGCTTACACACCTGGGGTTGTGTGTGCTTACACACCTGAGGATGTGCGTGCTTACACACCTGAGGATGTGCGTGCTTACACACCTGGGGTTGTGTGTGCTTACACACCTGAGGATGTGCGTGCTTACACACCTGAGGATGTGTGTGCTTACACACCTGGGGTTGTGTGCTTACACACCTGAGGATGTGCGTGCTTACACACCTGAGGATGTGCGTGCTTACACACCTGAGGATGTGCGTGCTTACACACCTGGGGTTGTGTGCTTACACACCTGAGGATGTGTGTGCTTAAAAGAACTACAAAGTTCAAGTTACATGCCATGGTAATGGCATCCTTGATAGTTTTTTTGCTAGCTTGCTATTCAGGCTTCTTTATAAATATTGTTATTTACTTATACTACTTTGAAAAATCTTATATCCTACCAGTGTACAGAATTTTTTCTTAAAAATAATAATAATAATAAACAGTGGGGTTGAAGACCTATCTTCATTGTCTCTAGTCTTTTCCAGAAAAAACAAACAAACAAAACAAAACAAAGGCCAAAAACCTTTTTAGGAGTTACCCAAATGAAATACTGCTTTTTGAATGGGATGAGGAGCCACTGTTGTATCTTCATCTTTCTTCCTCTGAAATGGAAGATACACTTCAATTCTAACTTGGATGTCGATGAAGTGTAAGCATAGTTGTGTGATAATTATGGTGAAATAAACCAAGTATACTTATGTATTATTTATTTTAGAGGTTTGGGACATGCAGCTGAGGCAAGTCTTAAACTCATCTCTCTTCGTAGCCTTCTGAGGGCTGAGCTTACAGGCCTGTGTGAGCACACCTGCCTTAAGTGAAGTGTCTGAGTCACCCAGTTTCCAAAAGGGTGTGTGCATTCACTTAAAATAACTGTTGTTGTTTGCTTGGGTGTGGAGGCTCACCCCTTCATCCCAGTGCTTGGAAAGTTGAGGCAGGAGGATTGCCATGAGTTCTAGGCCAGCCTCCGCAACAGAATGAGACGCTATCCTACAGCAAGGCAAATCCTTGTCTGTGCTGTCTGAACTGTGTGAGGTTTCTGATTTTCCTGTGATGTTCTCTTATTTCATAGCTCTTGTCTACTTCAGACACCCCAGGAGAAGAAAATGGAGATCCCCCAAGTAAGTCGGGAAACATTTCAAATACAGCTTGTGCTTTTGTAAGAATGTTAAGAATGAAAGTATATTAGAGGAAGCCATATGGGAAACTGTGGGATGTTAACTAGAAAATATATGTGTCTATTAAGATTTGTGACGTTTAAAAGATTCTGAGACATTTATTGGTCCTTAAGTGCTGATACTTCATATGAGGCAACAAGACACACAGAAAGCAAACTCCCTGAAGCCATGTCACAGGAAAGGTGTGAACAGACCTTTAGGGAGGAGGCTGCTGTTGAGTCTGCTAGAAAAGACCGGGTTACAGTTGAGTTGTGAAGGGGCTGGATGCTAGGCATAAAGGCAGGGACAGTAACAGTGCAGGGGCTGTGGATTGGAGCTGACTTTTAACCACATCTCAGTAGTTGTGGTCTCCATGTGTTGTGGTCCCCAGGGTAGTTGAAATAACTGTCACTAGATGTGCTAATTACATCCAAAGGGGAGTACTGGTTTTGGCTCATTATTTCAAGGGAAGCATTGACAGCTTTGTGGCTGGAACAGAGGAGGAGGACCAGATATAGAAAAGTCATAGAAACCATGACTCAGCAGTAGATAAGGCTCTTGGTCATGGAAACTGCGACTTTGTACATAGTGCATAAGGGACTTGGTCAGGAAAGAAAGGAGTACCTAAGTGAAGTGATGGATAATAGCTGTTCTTATTTAGTGTTTATTTAGATTGGTGCTGAGGCTAGAATCCAGGGCCTTATGTATGCCTGGCACTTTCTATACCATGCTACGCCATACCACACCACACTATACCACACTGCTGTGCTACACCGTGCCACATTTCCAGCCTCTTAAGATCTACATCTTATGCCTGGCATTGGTGGTGCAGCCTTTAATCCCAGCATCTAGGAGGCAGAGGCAGGAGGATCTCTGTGAGTTCAAGGCCAGCCTGCTCTACAGAGCAAGTTCCAGAACAGGCTCCAAAGCAATACAGAGAAACCCTGTCTCGAACCCTGCTCCCCCACAAAAAAAAAGATTTACATGTTTTGTTTATAAAATCACTTTGCCAGTCTTGAGAATGACTGTTGTACATTTTCTTTCTTTTCCGGTTTCTGTTTTTAATTTACAAAATTCTTTTTAAAAGGATGTGTGAAAGATTGTGTGCATGTGTGTGTGATGTATGTTTGGATATGCATGTGCCACAGTGCCCATGTAGAGATCAGAAGACATTTCTCAGGAGTCCGTTCTGTCTGAGCCCTACGTGGGTTGTGGGGTTGTTCTGGCCTGCCTGGCAAGTACTTCTCCCCTCAGCCATTCAGTAACTCTCGCTCTCCCCACAGTTTTCCTGGTTCACGCATTTCACTGAGAATGCAGCGCAGCCATTCAGTAACTCTCGCTCTCCCCACAGTTTTCCTGGTTCACGCATTTCAATGAGAATGCAGCGTGATGTTTTACTCTTTTGGCTGTTTTGAGGAGCCTACCAACCAACTCCCAAATAAACCCACAGAGGCTTATTCTTAGTTAGGAATGCCTGGCCTTGGCTTGGCTTGTTTCTTGCCAGCTTTTCTTGCTTCTGGGCTTTTCCTTTTCTTACTTCTGGATATCTTACTTTTACTCTGTGGCTGGCTGGGTGGCTGTCTCCCTCCCCCCCAGTCTAAAAAACCAAAGAGTAAAAGTGAAAAACATACAACGAAGAAAATAGAAGTGTTTTCTCTTTAAAACCACCTTCCTCTGCTTTTATTTATTATTTCCCCTTTACTCATCTGCTTTTGATACAGGGTCTCATAATATGGCCCAAGCCGGCTTTGAACTTTGGATCCTTTCACCTTGGCCTCTGAGTGCTCTATTACAGGATGTGCCACCGTACCTGGCTTCATCCTCGGGATTATGTCCCCTGCTGCTAATTTGTAAACATTGTCATGGGCACCAGAACCTGCAGTATTAGCCGATCTCTTGCTTACCTGACAGCTGGCATTTGTTACGCTTGAGTGCTGCTTTTAGCGGTGTGTTGTGCAGTACTCTTAGCTGCCCTAAATTTGAGATCCCTAGGGCTTTTAACTCCCCAGTGCTGGGGTAACAAAGTCACTCCAGCACATGACTTTTGTCCTCAGCACACCCTTTTGGTTGACTTTCCTAATGACATTCTCTTGGGCTTTTCTTGTTCTTCTGTTGATTCTGAGCAGTTTTCTTTGCTAGCTCCTCTTTTTTTTTTTGGTTCTAAGATAAGGTTTCTCTATACAATAGTCCAGGCTGTCTTGAAACTTGCTCTATAGACCAGGCTAGCCACAAACTGTCAGAGATCTGCTTGCCTCTGCTTCCCGAGTGCTGGCATTAAAGGTGTGGCCACCACCACTTTGTCATATTTCTAAGTGACAGACTACATATGACGTGTTCTTTATGCTCAGGTCAGATGGGTGCCAGGCTGCAACGCTGTTACCTGCTTAAATTTCAAAGTGCTTCCATTTTTGGCTAACGTAGCTGTTTGAGTAAATATGCCAGAGCACAGAGCACACAAGCTTCCTGTGTTTGATTCCTCAATGCTCTCACCTTCCCTTCTGAGTTCATAGCATCCGGCCCAGATCTCAGAATGTCCAGCTGCTCACTCTCTACCCACTGCCTGCCTCGCGCATTCTACCCGATCTGTCTGTGCAGCATTTCCAGTCACGCTGGGAATAGCCCTCTGCTCAATAGCCTCCTGGTGTGTTCTAGCAAACTTAGGCTGATGTAGACAACATTCCTACAAAGCTGGGTGCCGTTGTCTGCTGCCCTCACCATCTACTCCCGTCTTTATTTCTTGACCATGCCAAACTTTTATCCTGCTTAATATCTTTCCGATACTCCCGTCACTTACTTTATCATTTCAGCTTTCGGGGTTTATTTATTCTTCATGTTATTTTCTGGAGGAGGTGTCAGGGGTTGAGGCTGGTTTGGCCACTTTGGACATGCCTTTGGGAAGTTTGCTTTCCACATTTTGACATTGGGTATCTGTGTGTTTATTGTAGCTGTCTCCAGCAGATGGCAGGACTCTATTCAGCTCTGTTCAGGCTGTCATTACTTTTGCTTATTTAACTATGTGTTTTCATTATATCTTTCTGCTTCCCATCCTTGTAGTTTTCTCTGACTCACTTATGTGCCTGTTTAGACATTATTCATCATGCAGTTCTGATACACCTCCCCATTAGTGTTGGGAATTCAACCCAAGTGTTTCAAGTGTGCTTGGCAAAGACTCACCACACTGTGCAAGGCCCGAGCCCCACACCTAACCCTTTACAAGGGAAGGGAGATGTAGGCATGGTTGCTAGAAATGGAGTTCTCAAGCATGCCAGACAAGCCCTCTGCTGAGGCCACACCCCATTTCTTAATATTTTTTAATGTTCTTTTTATTTCGCTATCAGCCAAAGGCTAGGTAAGCATTGTACTGAGGAGCTGTCCCCCCATGTCAGCACTATGTCCCACTGTTTAAATATTATTTTTGTGTTTCGAGGGGTAGCTTGTTAAATCTTGTTTGTGAGTGTCATGAAAGGACCCACGACTTTGTCTTTTTATTGTGTGTAAGAGAGACACACCCAGCAGAGGGTTAATTATTTCAGGAATCACCCTCCTGTGGGTTTCAGGAATTGAATTTTGATAGGCTTGTGCAGAAAACATGTATACCGTGAGCCATCTTGCCTGCTTGATTTTTGAAAAATTTAAAAAATATGTATATTACTGTGTATGTATGGGTACACATGCCACGCATGACATGTGTTAAAAGGACAGCTTTGGGGACTGCAGAGATAACTCTGGTTAAGAGCACTGGCTGCTCTTCCAGAGGACCCAGGCTCAATTCCCAGCACCCACATGGCAGCTCACAACTGTTTGGGGCTCCAGTTTCAGGGGATCTAATACCCTCACACCGACACATGCAGGCAAAACACAAATACACATAAAATAAAAGTAAATAAATCATTTTTTATTTTTTTAAAGAGGAAAACTTTTGGGAGTTGGTTCCTTTCTCCTACCCTTGTGAATTGAACTTACGGCAAGTGCCTTTACCACCCAGCCATCTCACAACACTGGTGAGATTTTTAGTAGATTCCTGAGCCTATTGACAAGAGACTGTTTTTATTAAGTACGTCTGATGTATGCACTGTAGGAAGTAATTTCTTAAGTTCATAGTACATTGTTAATTTAATTTAATTGGTACCTATGGTATATCTCCCTTACTAGGATATGAGATTAGAGGTGCTGCGGTCATTATTTTCCATAGTTTTAACTTTGTGGAGTTTAATATTAGTAAATTTGTCTGCAAGCAGTTGTGCATTTTGGACCTGTCGAAAGTTCAGAAGATGTGGTCATGATGAACACGCCTGTGGTTAAGGCAGCTTTGGAAATGGGCTTCAGTCGGAGCCTGGTAAGACAGACAGTTCAGCGTCAAATCCTGGCCACTGGCGAGAACTACAGGACCGTCAGCGATATTGTCTCAGCGCTTCTTAATGCTGAGGATGAAAGAAGAGATGAAGAGAAGGACAGACAGACTGAAGAAACGGCCTCAGGTATTGCAGTGTTGGTGGCTACACAGTGTGCCAGTTACATGTTACATAGCAGCACCCTTGACTCTGTCAGTCTCAGGCTGGCTTCAAATTCGGTCTGTAACTAGTCTTGTCCTTGAACTCCAGAGCTTCCGGTGCCTTTGGCCAAAGTGCTGGGCTTACATACATATGCTAGCATACCTCAATTTACAATAAACTTTCTTCTTGAGCTATACTGCATTTCTCCTTTTTACATAGCTGAATTTTAAAAAGCATGATTTAAGGGTTAGAGAGATGGCTCAGTGGCTAGGGACTTTTGCTGTCCTTGCAAAGAGCCTGAGTTTAGTTCCCATCATCCACGTGGAGTTCAGTGTCCTGTACTCCAGTTCCAGGGTATCTGATACCCTCTTGCAACCTTTGCATGTACCTGGTACACACACACACACACACACACACACACACACACACGGTTTAAAACTGATTCAGAGCTGGTTGTAGGGGAGCGTGCTGAGTTCCTACCGTCGTGGTGTTCAGGAGAACGAGGCGGGAGTATGCTGAGTGCAGGGTCAGCCTAGGCTACATAGCAAGAATCTCTTTTTAAAAGATTGAGATATTTCTACTTTTTAAATAAAGTTCCTTCAAATCTGGTTTCTAACGTGGTATTTTATTAGTAGGTATTGACTTGTTAGGTTATCCTTATACCAAAAAGTCAGCTTAAGATGATATCTTGGGTTATGATCCTTTGTCTAACCTGAGGACGATATATAAATGATTTTGTATTTGTGAAATTTTTTTCACATCCTAACCTCCCACCTCTTCTGAGTAATTACATTTTCAACAAATACTTTCATATGTTAACAGCAGGCGTAAATAATGTAAAAGTACTGAGTTTTCTCATGGAGCGTGTAGACCAGCTGGGAAAACTAGGTTCAAAAGACAGAATCAGAGAGTTAGCAGAGGGCCTTCAGGATGACGTAGTGGGAAAGGGTGACAACCTCAGTTCAGTACCTGAGACACACATAGGAGGACAGAACCTGCTCCTACAGGGTGTCCTCTGACTGCTGTTATGAATGCCATAGTACACACACACACACACACACACACACACACACACACACACACAAAACACACACAACACACACACACTCATCCACACACCACACACACTCACACACACACACACTCACACACACAGAACACTCACACACGCACACAACACTCACACACATACACACAACACACACAACACACAAACACAGCACACACACACAGCACACGCACGCACACAACACACACAACACACACAGAACACTCACACACGCACACAACACACAAACACAGCACACACACAGCACACTCACACACGCACACAACACTCACACACATACAACACACACTCACACACACAACACACACTCACACACAACACACACAAACAGCACACACACAGCACACAACACACACACAACACACACACAACACACATTCACACACACACTCACACACACAACACACAAACACAGCACACACACAGCACACTCACACACAACACACACACAGCACACTCACACGCACACAACACACACATTCACACACTCACACACGCACACAACACACACAACACACTCACACACGCACACAACACACACAGCACACTCACACACAACACACAAACACAGCACACACACAGCACATTCACACACACACAGCACACACACAGCACACTCACACACGCACACAACACACACAACACACACACAACACACTCACACACACACAACACACAAACACAGCACACACACAGCACACACACACAACACACACACAACACACAAACACAGCACACACACAGCACACTCACACACACACACTCACACACACAACACACTCACACACAACACACTCACACACAACACACTCACACACACAACACACAAACACAGCACACACACAGCACACTCACACACACAACACACACATTCACACACACACTCACACACACACAACACACACACACAACACACACACACACTCACACTCCAAAAAAAAAGAGCTATCAGAGATGTGAAGGTTGTGTGTGTAATGTAAATTGAGATATTAGGTTACAAAGCACTCTTGTCCTTTAATAAAGGTAGAAATAGTTCAGCCCAATGAGGCACTTGCTACCAAGCTGAGTTTGATGCCCAGGACCCATGTGGTAGCATCCCCACCCCCAACCATATATCAAAATGTTTCAAATTCTAACTTTTGGATTGAGACAGATCTGCATTTCAGTTCTGGCCTTTTTTGGTTAGTAAGTAGGCAGCTCATTCAACTATGCTTAAGATTTCTTACCTCTAAAGTGAGGTAGTAAGCTGTTATGAAGCTTGATTCAGTTTTTAAAGCTGCACAATACATTTAGATATATAAGATGTACCAGGTATTGCACTGCATGTGTGTTTTATTGAACTCTTTAAGGAAGGTGCTGTTATTCATATTTCAGATCGGGAAGCTGAGGTGTCTAGCTGGGGGACATGCTGAAGTGGCTAGACTTGCCTTCAGGCCAGCAAAGTTCCATCTTGACTTGTTGCTTAAGGTTTTGAGTGCTGTAGTCCATAGATGGTGTGGCGTCTCAGAAAGGACATCAGCACTGTGTAAACCAGGCGCGGTGGTTCATGCCTGTAATCCCAGCACTTGGAAGGGCCGTAGTCATGAGGATCAGGGCCATCCTTGGCTACATATGGAGCCTGGATAAGGTCCTGCCTGAGTAAATAACAAACCTCAAAAGTCAACTCATTTAGGACTGGTTTGGCAGCTCATTTTGTTGACTTTGAGAAGCCGCTCATGCTTCTGGCCTCCTCTCTGGAAGATAGGTGGCTTATTTAATCGGCATTTTGAATGTGACAGTTTATATGCCTGTACTTACAACCGGTAAAGAAATATGATGCAGATAAAAATGAATTAGTCTTTAACTCCGTGGTGGGGAAAGAGAAAGAATAAGAGGGCACATGTTTTCCTACTCTAAGTTCTCTGCTTGTTCTCCACAATCGGAAGGCGTGGGTCTGGGTCCGTCAGCGTTTGGACGTGAACGTGTTTGTGCAGTTTTCTCTTTCAAGTCCAGTTTAGTGCCTGATTTGTGCATAGGATTGGTTGGGTATCCTTGGAGGCCTTTGGAATTCAATGGACCTTTTCCTTGCTTGTTTTTAACTAAGGTGATCTGTCATTAATACGGAAGAATAGGATGGCTCTCTTTCAGCACTTGACGTGTGTCCTTCCTATCCTGGACAACCTTCTTGAGGCCAGTGTAATTACTAAACAGGAACATGACATTATCAGACAGAAAACACAGATACCCTTACAAGCAAGAGAGCTGATCGACACTGTTTTAGTCAAAGGAAATGCTGCAGCCAACATCTTCAAAAACTGTCTGAAGGAAATCGACTCCACATTGTATGAAAACTTATTTGGTGAGTTTGTTAGGAAAATTATTTGGATACCCATAGGGTTTTGGTCATCTCTCTGTTGAGCAAGCAGAATAAATCTAGTAAACTGTAATCTTTACATTTTACCTGTTCCAAAAATTGTGGTGTATTTTACTGTCTAGGTAGTATTCTTTTATATATATCTCAAAGAATATATATATATATATGTATATATATATATATATATACACACACACACACATATATATATATAGCAAAAATCTACATAAAACAGTAGATTTTAAAAAGTATTGTATTGATAATGATTTTTGTGTGCTTTCTTTTTTCAGTGGAAAAGAATATGAAGTATATTCCAACAGAAGATGTTTCGGGTAAAGTACAGTTAGTACAGTTCGGGTAAAGTAACATTATTTCTGTTACTTTTTAGAAGCTGCATTTTACTAACTCTTTTTCTGTTCTTAGGCTTGTCGTTGGAAGAGCAGTTGCGGAGATTGCAAGAAGAACGAACTTGCAAAGTGTGTATGGACAGAGAGGTTTCTATTGTGTTTATCCCTTGTGGTCATCTGGTCGTCTGCCAGGAATGTGCGCCGTCCCTCAGAAAGTGCCCCATCTGCCGGGGTACAATCAAGGGGACTGTGCGCACATTTCTCTCATAAGTGAAGAACGGCTTTAAAGTGTTGCTGGGCACCAGAAGCCATCTGAACAAAGAGTGGATTCCCGATTCAACCAGGACATGCATGTCTGTTCTCCTTCAGAGTTAATGATCTTGCTCCCTGAAAGGTAGTATTGTGTGTTTACTCTTGATGTGTTTAGTGGAAAGGGAAGGTCTGTGCTTGCTGTGTCAGTCAGGAGTTACTGGGTTCATGTGACGTGGGGCTCAGAAACTCTGGAAACAGTAGCCCTGGCACTAAGCAGTTAGGATGCCCCATGCATCTTGGTGCTTTTACCTTCTGGAAAATAAGGATTTTTCTGTTACTTGGTAAATAAGATTCCCCCTTCTTGTGAGAAACATATTAATAAAGTGTTTTTTTAAAGGCTTACATCATCACAGTGTATTTCCTATCCTGATTTAAAAGCAATTTTCATAAGACTTTGTTGCACTCATTTGCTCTTAGGCTAAAAAAAATGAATTCATGAAACAAATTATTAAAGTGTTTCTAATAATGTCATTCATGAGAATTTCTTTAGCTAACAAACTTGTATGCTCTACAGATAAAGCATATTCATCATTATCAAAAGCTCAGATAACTCTACCGAAGAATTTACGTGAAACAGTGTGCTTGCCTGGTGTGGGTGCTGATGGGATTGGGGAATAGGATGCAGGCAGTGATGAGTAGTGCCGCCTTTGTGGACCAAACCACACATCACCTGACCGGGATGTAGGTGGGAGGCAGAAGCAGGCGGATCTGTGATTTCCAGGACAGCCACAGCCACACCCATCTCATCTCAAGTGGATCTTCCTACTTCAAATAAGCAAAAATCCCTCACTGGTGTGTCCTCTATTTTTTTGGGTTTTAGTTCATTCCAGATGTAGTCAACAAGAATAGCCATCATACCCTCCATTTTTTTCTTACTCCACAAGGTTAGGGTTTGGACAGAAGGAAGATGGGTAAAATCTTTACCATCCATTTTTCTTTTGGAAATGTTGCCATCCTGTCCTGATACTTTGTAAAGAGTTGTTTCCATTTATGTTTGTTTCTTCTCTACATGTGTGCTGTGCAATTGGTCTACAGAGGATGTTGTGTTGTAAGAGCAGCAGACACTTAATTCCTGAGCCATTCTCCAGCTCTGTCAGGATACATGTATATAAGGATAAGTCAGTGGCACTGCCTAGGTTCAAACCCTTGTGTTAGCAAGAGAAAGTCTGTCCATACACCGTGGGAGAAATGTAAAGAAACTTCTACATCCTGAACCATAGTGGGTCTCAGACATTCCTGGACCTGTTATGATTTCTGATGAGGCTTTCATCTTTCTCAGGAAATAAAATCAGAAGTTTGTCAGTCAAGCAACCCAGTTAGAGTTTACCCCAAGTTGAGAAGTCAGTGTGTGCCAGGCCATTGGAATTTTATCTTAGACTTTGCTATTATCAGACAAAATCAAGCCCTCCATGCTCTTCTCCTAAATGGTAGCCAGTCCTTTTAGAACTTACTATTTCTTCTGGCTAGTGTGCCGTGAGGATCCACTGTGTGCCAAGCAGCTGAGCCGTTCTCTGGGCTGCATTTTGATGGTGGAGCTTATAATATAGTAGCTGAGAATGCAGTTGTATTTGGAAATGATACCGTGTAGGTGAGCTCCATTGTGTGTTCCAGCTCTGAGAGGAAAGGTAACAAGAGACTGGGAGCAAAGAACCCCAGGAGGGCGAGGCCTCTGCTCAGGAGAGAAGCAGCAGAGGACCGAGCAGAAGGCTGGGCTTATATGGAGTATGTCTTGGGAGGTAGGGGTGGGTGGAGCTTTCCGGGATGGGGATTGCTGGGATTTCAGGTCCAGAGCTTGGGTGTTTTGCTCTGGTTGGAAGGGGCCTGGATCCAGCTGTTAGGAAGTTATAAGTGCTCTGTGGATGGAACCTGGCAGTTGGAGGTGCTCAGGGGAGGGGCCTGGCCACTTGTGTGCCTTGAGAGGCTTACATTTCCCCCTTTTTGTTTTTTATTGATAAACAGGTTATGGCAAAGGGAGACCATGTTATCAGTAGACCACTTCCTGCTGAATCAGGATGTCCAAGTCCTTTGGGTGAACTTCATTGTCATCGTCAGTGTAATAATTGGGGGTCTCTGGCTCTGTAGCTAGTAATCCTATAATAGCAACCGATTAGAGGTCTTTTGAATCTCTTGTTGAAGAAATCTATTCAAGAAGTTTATAAGGCAGGGTTTGACTAGTATGACTAAGAAAAGGAGGAGAAAAGGTGTTAGGAAGGGTAATATCCAATTCCATATTGGCCAGCGACCACTGGCCCGAGGCATTGAACTGTTTCTTATGGTTTTGGAGACCTATGTGTAGTTGTCAGGTCTTGGCTATTACTGTACCTGACTGGTTGACATAGAAGCAACTTTCCTCCTCAAGGATGAGACAAAGGGCACCTCTCTCTGCTGGCAGTAAATCTAATCCTTGCTGATTTCATAGCACTTTGGACGGCCAGTGAATCTCTTTGGCCCTGGAGGGTAAGGATGGTCTGAGCCACCCACTGGAGCTCCTGCATGAACGTAGATGAAAACTGATGGGCAATGGCTAGGAAAGTAGTCAGTACTGCTGCTCCATCGGCAATGCCAGTATCCTAAAGGGTAGGACCCGGGCCACTCACTCATCATCCTGCCGTGGAACCAGGTACCACTCCTTCTGGAAAAAAGGAACACCAGGGCACAGGGAACACCGGGGCACCCTGTGGGGAGGTGCTGCAGAGGACCGAGGCATTGTGGGCATTCAGACACGAGGGCTGGGCGGCAGTGCCCAGAGTCAAGTGTTATTACAGTCAGAGGGATCCTGTGCTCCCGAGGAGACACTGAAGAGAGTTAGAGGTGGTTAGAGTGAGGGCCTCTGGGACATTAAACACCCAAATGTGAGAGCTACCTTGGAGGAAATAGTGGAGGAGAGTACCGGTTCAAATAACAAACCTACAACTTGAGTCAGCTTGAAATACTGAGACTTGGGCATGGCTGGAAAGTATGACATCCTCTACTAACGTTACCTGAAGAGAGAACTCGGGAAGGGAGCAGGGTTTGGAGGTCCTTGTGTGTTAGGAGGTGGGGCAGGTGGTGAGGAGAGACCCCGGGGTTAACTGTTTTGATTCACATATAAGCAGTTTGGCTGTGCCAGACATGCATTCTTGTATGTTAAGGAGGCTCAGCTTAATATGTCACTAAGCAAGCATGTCTTTAAGTCCTATCTTTCATAAACTGAATCCAGTGACCAGAGATAAATTCTGAGCCCTGGCCATTAAAGCAGCTCCAGCAGGCAGTGTTAGCACCGAGAAGGCAAAACAAAACCAATCAACACAGCACAGAAAGCTCACTCACTGAGGGGACCAGTAAGAAAGCATGCAGTGGCCAGCGTCGTTCATCCTCTGAGCACGCTAGCCCATTCCATCTCCGCTCCCACGCTTACAGTGACACTTAGGTACACCAGGACAGACCCATCTGCACACATAAGACAGACAAAATTTCCCAAACACCCAGAAACAGGCAGCATGCTGCGTCTCCCGTCTCACAAAACAAAACAAACGATTTATACCTTAGCAAGAATTTTACAGTTAAGCCCAAACCCAAGAGTCTGAGATGATGAGGTGGGTCACGATATGGGGTACTCTGCCCCTTGGTTTGCTCTCTCCTTTCTGTTGTCCCTTTCAGGTCCCCTGATAGGGGACAGAGATGTTGGGGAAACCTTTAAACAAGCTGCTTGGGTCTGGAGGAGGAGCCGTACCCCATACCCTAACTCCAGAGCCAGCTTTTGACTGAAGCGCCACTCATACCTAAAAGACACCTGAACACCCCTCCCCCTTAAAGCTGAATCTTGTAAGCTGAGAACAAAGAAAGGACAAACATAGAACATTCTTGAGTCCTGGCTATAGAGAGAGGGCCCTGTGGGAGGGAGCTGAGAGATGCACCCGCCCTGGAAGGTGTGTGTGTGTGTGTGTGCGCGTGCGTGTGTGTGTGCGCATGTGTGTGGTGTGTGTGCGTGTGTGTGCATGTGCGTGTGTGTGCACATGTGTGTGCGCACGTGTGTGGTGTGTGTGCGTGTGCGTGGTGTGTGCGTGTGTGTGCACGTGTGTGGTGTGTGTGGGTGTGTGTGCGCGTGTGGTGTGTGTGTGGTGTGTGCGCGTGTGTGGTGTGTGTGCGCGTGTGTGCGCGTGTGTGTGCGTGCGCGTGTGTGCGCGTGCGCGTGTGTGATGTTCTCCTGCGGCCTCTTCCTTTGCTTTCTCCCCTCCTGCTTGGCCTCCCCCTAACTCCACACTTTGCAATACTTTCACAGCTCCTTCAACAGTAACTGAAAAGACTGGTGTGGAGGTGTAAATGGGGCACAGGAGAGAAGACAGGGAATAGGGAATCTCTTTCCGTTTCCCAGATCGCTCTCCGTGTTTGTAAAAGCCCAGGAATAATAATAGGATCTAGGGTGCCATTAGGCAGACTTGGGTTGATTATCTAAGGGTTACTGAGGCCAAAGTTTATTGCAAAGTGAGTTAAGTTTAGGGCCCTTCAGGTGGGGGCGCCAGGTGTAGAGGCTGTGGGTTTTCTAAGAGGCATCCCAAGGGGGAATGAGGGTGTGGAAGACACTGTTCCGTGGATGAGAGAAGAAAAATGTCCCTGAAGCGCATAGCCACAGGCATCTCCAGCACTCAGGGAGGACCATCACCACACTCGGGAGGGGACAGGCCTTAGCCTGCCTAAGCCAAAGAGACTTGGAGCCTGGTACCAGGGCTTTCACGGAGGCCGGAAGGCAAGCACAAAAACCAAGCTCTAAGAGGGGTCTCAGCCACAGGAAAGGGTTGGAGACAGACTACAAAAGCCACCAGGGCCTAGAGGAGCTGTGGGTTACAGACGGCTCTGAAGGGAAGGTGGAAGAGGTCGGAAGGTCACAATAGCCCAGGTGAGCCTAAGGAAATTCAGGACTATAGCTCCAAGGTTGGCGGATGGAGTCAGGCGAGAGGGCCAGCTGTAGCCTTAAAGACCATGGCTGTGGGAACCTCTGCCTGCAAGGGCACCAGAGGACAGAGCGAGGTCCCTTCCTCAGACTCTGGAATGTTTACACCCACCAAAGTGGAAACTTAGTGGTAACTTCCCTCGTTGCTGCAGGTGGGTGGGTGCTGAGCAGTCAGTGAGCAGGAAGGTGAGTCTGTTGTGGGTGGGCTGGCCAGGAGGGGTCGGGTCCCGGTGCAGCTGAGGCAGGCACTAGGGGAGCCTACCCAAGTCCTAGAAGCGATGTGTTACAGCTCTGAGAGGCACAGGATCTAGGCAGCCAGGGGCAAAGGATTACCACAAACTCACAGCACACAATAAACCTCACCCAAGAGATTTGTGGGGAGGGAAAAACCAGGAGGCTGAGGTCTCTGCATGGTGAGAAGCAGCAGAGAACTGGGCAGAAGGCGGGGCTCACAGAGAGTTTTCTTCAGTGCAGGGTGTGGTGGTGGACCTTTCTAGGGCGAAGCGTTCCTGGGTGGGCATTGGTGGGATTTCACGGCCAGAGCTTGGAGCTTTTACTCAGTGGGTTGGGGCTGGGTGTCGCTATTAGAGACAGAATGTTCTGTGGGTGGAACTTGACAGTTGGGGGACCTCAGGGGAGGGGCCTGGCCACTCTGCCTCAAAGGGTTTCCACAGTCCGTATCCCCTAAACCCCGTGAAGACAGCCAGTGGAAAAACTACCACCTGTAAGGTAAGTAGGGAGGACACAAGCCCCCAGCACCTTAAGCTTGGACTTGTAGCCACGTAAGTTACACAGTCTGGGAAGCTCTGGCACACATCCCAGGTGCATGAGCATCAGACACTCAGCAACCACAGAGTAAGCACTGAACATGGACCTCCATGACCTGGCTCCGTGGCTGCTTTCTGAACAACCAACCCGTAAGTTCATTGTGCATAGTGGTCCATGTCTGTGATCCTCATACTCAGGATGGTGACTTCCAGGCCAGCCTGGCTACACAAAAAGCAAGATGCTCAGAACCAAAAACGTGTGTGTGGTGTGTGTGTGTGTGTGTGTGTGTGTGTGTGTGTGTATGTGTTCATGCATGCATGTGTGAAGGCGGGGTTAAAGGAGTCCACAAAACCCAGCTAAGTGATTGACAGGTATTAATCAGGGGAGCACTCACACAAGAATGGTAAATATGGTAAATAACCGCTGTTGTCTTCCTGCTCCTGAAGATGCAGCCTCTGCCCTTCAGGGTTCTCCAACCACAACCCGAGAGAGAGCTCGAGCCGGTCCCTCCTCTTCCTTATAAGGGGTCACATCCACACACCTGAAGCCATACCTCTAGGGTGTGACCACCACTCCACATGCACTGGTGGAACAAGGTGCCACTACACGGGAACTCATGTGTGTGTGTGTGTGCACGCGCCTGTGTGTATGTGTGCCTGTGTGTGTGTGCGTCTCTGTGTGTGTGTGCACACGCGTGTGCGTGTGTGTGCACCTGTGTGTGTGTGCGTCTGTGTGTATGTGTGCCTGTGTGTGTGTATGCACCTTTGTGTGTGTCTGTGTGTGTGCGCGCGCGCCTGTGTGTGTGTATGTGTGCGCCTGTGTGTGTGTGTGTGTGCGTGCGCGCGTGCGCACCCGTGTACACAGGTAAAGATGAGAGGACAGCTTCCTGGACTCAGGTCTCAGCTTGAGTGAGATGTGTCTCCTAGTCTGGCCGCTGGCTGCTCAGCCCCCAGCTGGTGGTACGTGGTCTTGCAGGTACGTGGGTTGGGACGTGGTCTTGCAGGAGGGACCTACGCTGGGTACAAGCTTTAAGACTGCGAAGCCCCATGTTCTCACTTTGCCGTCTGCACTTCCTGCTGTGGTTCCAGATGTTGGTGCTCAGTTGCGGCTGCTGTCAATCCTGCCTGCTGCTAGGCTTCCCAACAGTGATGGCAGCACACTCTTCAGCCTCTGGACCCCGAAGTACAAATAAACCTTTCTGTAAGTTGCTTTGGCTGTGGTGTTTTACCATAGCGATAGAAAGTGACCCGGTTTCTGGGACTGAACTCAGATCCACAGGCTGGTGGGTTGTGAGCATCACCCTTATATTCTGGATCCGATAACCCCAGATCTAAATTCCTTCTGTAAGTTTTAACATTTTATTGACTACTCTCGGCCATATACATAATATATATAGTATAATACATAATTAATATGTTATATAGCTAATGTATATGATACATACAAGAAACTTATGAAGAAGTTCTTAAAACTTTTGGTCTCAGAACCCCCTTTTTTAAAATTTGTGTATTTTGGTTCTTTGAGACAGGGTTTCTCTGTCTAGCCATGTCTGTCCTGGAACTCACTCTGTACACCAGGCTGGCCTTGAACTCACAGAAATCTGCCTGCCTCTGCCTCTTGATTGAAGAATCCAATAGCAAATAGCAAATAGTAAATAGCAAAAACAAAACAAAAGAAAAAAAATCGCTTTAGGGTCCACAAGATAGCTCAATGGTTAAGGGCACTTGCCATTAAGCTTGGTGTCTTGAGTTCAATCCCTGGAGTCCACATGGTCGAAGCAGAGAACCGACAAGCAAGCCGTCCTCTGCCCTCCAGGGGTGCTGAGGCACACATACTTACATAGTTAAAACAATTGGTTGACTATTTCAAAGTTCACTTAGAAAGTAAAACAAAAATTTTAAGTATCAACCCATTGCACATTAAAACAGCCTTTTAAGAATATAAGATGACAAAGCTTTATGTGTGTCTTAAAAGACTCCTGCATTCTTATGTGCTTGTACAACACTGCTTACGGCATGCTTTGGTGGCAGCATACAGAAAGCTGAGCCACAGAAGTACGTATTTGGAAAAGGAAGACAGTTATTCATGTGCATGCTTTATGTTCTCCCAGGCCTCTGATAAGTGACAGTTTCTCAAGGGTAGTGGGAGTGTGGGGTAAAAACTAATTTTTAAAATGTACGGTGTGTTTAGGTGAGCATGTGTCACGGGCATGTGAGGAGCAATCAGAGAGGACAGTTCTGTGGAGCTGTCTCTCCCTTTTTCTCTGGGGCCCCAGGGGTCAAACGCAGGTAGGCTGTGTGGCATGTGCTTTATCACCCGCCACTCACCCCAGACCAGCTGTAGCTGTATCAGGGGCTTGGACAGGGTGTCAAGGGGGAGCACTGGGGACGAAAAATTAATAAAGAGATAAGGAAAGGGTCAAGAGTGGGGTCAGGAGGGTTTCAAGGGTTGACAACCTAGGCCAGTGAGTATACCAACGGCAAATTTTATTTTCATACCCCCAAATGGGGAAGCAGAAGATAAGGCGGATTACAGGGAGCTCAGAACATCAAGTCCCCTTCAGCAAGCTATATTCCGGGATTGCAAACAAAGCATTTCACTCTCGGTGTCTGGGACATTTAACCGCACACATACAGACCACAGCCACTGGAGCCTCTGGGCCAGTCCACGCAGGCCTTGCCTGGCATCGCCCTGGCACACCCTGGCTAGAGGACCGGTAAAAGGACCACGCTCTATCATCACTGGAGTCTCCACTCCAGTCTACACTGCAACTGCCAATGACTTTCCCAGGAAAGATGCATTGCCTCCCTTTGTGACTTGAGTGTGGGCATGTGCACACCAGTGCGGAGGCGTTAGCAGGCCAGAGGCATTGGGTCTCCTGCAGCCGGAGCTGCAGGCAGCTGTGGTTCCATTGTTGTGGCTGGGAACTGAACTTGGCTCATCTGTTCATAACCACTGAGCCATCTTTCCAACCTGCTCAATAGCCCTTTAATAGACACAAGAAACCTTTTAAAAGAGCTGTGGTGGCCACTCTTGGTTGTCCATTGACAGCTGAAACACAAACTACTGGGCACTCCTGAGAGGGATTTTCTCAAAGGTTACTCTAAGTTCCAGCTGCGCTAGCTACAAACAGGTCAAGGGAGGGACCCTTTTGCCTGCTTCTCCTCACTCTGGCTGCCAAGTTCATTTGTTCTGGTGCTGGGCATCCCTTCACTGATGTTGAAAGCAACTTCCTCAGAACTGCACCGCCCCCCCTGAAAACCAGCAGCTCTCCTCCAGGCCTCCAGCATCAGACTGGGACTGCGGAGACATCTGGCCCTGTCGACCTTCAGCTACCGGCTCAGCCGTTGTTAGCTTCTGCAGCTCACGTCCTGTAAACCACTCGAAGAAACCCCCTTACGCGTTTTCATTCTGCCAGTTCTGGTCCTTGAGAGAACCTTGACCACGAGAGCAGCTCTACGTGTGCTGCAGAAGGGAGTGGGGTGCAGAGTCCCCACACGCCCCCGTTGAACCACATGTGCACACCCTTCCCAGCAGGACTACTTAGGGAGCTGTGGCTACAGCCTGTGCCTTGACACAGTAGCAACACAGATCTTACCACACAGACGTCATTTCTTCAGGTGCTAACCCTGAGGGTGATAGCAGGCATGGTTCTCGTTTCCAGTTTTCGGAGGTACTTCTGTTTTCCACGACAGCAGCTGTGCTGACATAGTTTGCCAGTATCAGCCCCTCCTCTGCCTCCCTCCTCTGATGGCTATGTGACAGCTGAGGTGGGATTTCACTGTGCAGCATGCTTTTCCATGAACAGTTTGGGCATTTGTATGCAGCCTTTAAAAATGTTTGCTCCAGGTATTTTGCCCATTTTTAATACTTTCTTAGTGTTGAGTTCCTTATAAATTTGGATATTAAAATTTATCACATGCATGATTTGCACACCTTTTTTCCTATTTTGCTGTGCTATTATTTTAGATCTTGATTTTCTTTTTTAATATATAGGGACTACTGTAGACTTTTAGTTCTGCTCTGTTACTATAACTGACGCCTTTTCGGTCTGCTAAGTACTTTAAGTTCTGCTGTCTGATGCCATTGTTGAGTGTGCCATTATGTATTACAGCACACATGTGTTTTACACATGGATCCCCTTGACAAACTGGCCCATCTACCATACACTGACCTTCTTTTCGGTTTTTAACTTAGTTTAATTCATCTAAATGTAGCCTTTTTTGGGGTTGATTTTCTTTTCATACACAAGTATCTGTTTCCACCCCCCCCCCCCACTTGTAAACTTTGTCTTTAAAAGCAGTTGCTTACTCAGTTGCAATACTCAGGCATGAAGCTGAGTATTGTTTAAATCTATTCAATGGTGTGTATTCATCTGTGCTTGTGTATGTGAAGGTGGGAAGCTACTTTTGGATGATCTTCCTCTACTACTTTTCATCTTCTTTTTGAGGCAGGGTCTCTCACTGAACCTAGAGCTCACCTTTCTGGGTAGTCTGGCTGTCCAACAAGGCCAGAGGTCTCCTGGTCTCTGTTCCCCAGCATTAGGGTTATGGGTGGGCACTGCCACCCCAGCTCTTAGGTGGGGGCTGGGAATCCAAACTCTGGCCTTGGTGCTTACACAAAGATCTAGGTACCCACTGAGCATCTCCCAGTCAGTCAATGATTTTGATTAGATGCTTTAGTTCATTTATTTAGTAAACATATTGGAAGTCGAGCATCCTCACTATTTTTATTTTTAAAGACTGGGTTTCTGTGTAGTATTGGCTATCCTGCAACTCGCTGTGTAGACCAGGCTGGCCTTGAGCTCATACATGAGACTTCCATACCCAACCTCCTGTGATGTTCAGTCAAAACAAAGGCATAATAAAAATATATGCTACCTTTCAGCTAATGGTTAATTTGCACAAATTAGACAGGTTCCATCCCTAAGACACTCATTTGCATATGCAGATACTCTAATGTCCAGACCCTGAGACACTTCTGTAGTATTTCAGGTCAGAGATCTGAACCTGTGTATACAGGCAAGAGTTGTGCTCTTATTTGGGTCCTGCAAAGCCATTGGCTGTCTTCCGTGACTGGGTCATCTTCTTTGCCAGCAGTGGTCATTTGCTTTACTCTTTATCTTCTGTGTACCCACTGGCTGTATATAGCCCAGTGGTTATTTTTAGGGAGTAACAACTTTGTGTAAACTACTCTGGACTTTTACCATACCCTTGCCATTTTTATTGCTCGTCATAATTCACCCTCTCATGTCATGTACCCACTAACAGTAGTGCCGCACCTGTCACTATAAACGCCTCATCTTCC
The DNA here is from genome assembly GCF_943737965.1 of Phodopus roborovskii. Taxonomy (NCBI): domain Eukaryota; kingdom Metazoa; phylum Chordata; class Mammalia; order Rodentia; family Cricetidae; genus Phodopus; species Phodopus roborovskii. The sequence continues at coordinate 41,496,274 of NW_026125281.1, forward strand.
TGATGCCCATGCTAGAGCCAGATGGCTGCCACGACCACTCCACCAGGCTCGCTCCTCGGCATTCCCATAGTGTAATGACGGACCGCCACCTACACCAGCGTTGTGTCTGACGGACAGCTCTGCCATTTAGCTGGGTTTTTGTTCCCCCCCCCAGAATGGTGACTAGGTCGTACCGGCCCACTCTTCTAGCACTGAAATCTTGATGGTAAAATTGGAACATTTTGTGTGGTATTGCGCACCTTTTTCTTGTGTAGGATCCTGCCAGTGTTTGGCAGTTGGACAGCTACAGTGTAATCCATCCCAATCAAGTATGATCTGTGACTTTGCATCTTTCTGTACCTGGATTTTTAAAAATATTCCCCCCCCCCCAGGATTGGGGCATGTCTAGCTGTTATTCCTTTAAGTGTTTTTTCTTCCTTTAAGAGTGTATTCTGTATTTTCACTTGTGACGTTGGCTCATAAACTGTGTAGGATTTCCTTTCCTCACATGATTTTTTTTTCCCTCTGTGACTTTATACTTTGTATCTGTGGCCTGGCCCACTAGTTATATAGTGTTTTCATTGTACTAGGTGGGCATTGCAAGTACTCTTGTGATGATTTTAAGTGGAGTTTGGTATCTTTTGGATCCAGCTGCCCACAGATACCACAAAAACAGTTTCCTTGTTACATGTTCCTGTGATGCTCTGCCCAAAAGCAAGCAGCCAACCAATCATAGATAAACAGTCCCCCCAACTTAGGCAAGAAACACTTTTTATAGGATGAGTATCAAGCTATTTTATTACAGTAATGTAAAGCATATTTAACATAATATTCCAATTTTCACTTTGTCACTTGTTTAATTTTGTTGCACTGTTATCTTCTGTTTAATTTTCCTTCGAATTATTATTCTGAATAACTTTCATATGTTAATAGTTTGGAGCTCTCTAGCTACCTGGGAAGTAAGGAGGGAGGGGTGGAGGGAGGGAGAGAGGGAGGGCAGGCATTGGTGAGAGGTATAATGCCCCAGTACTAGTGGGAACAGCTGGCGGCTGAGGTAGTCTTGGTAGACATTGTAAGGTCCTCAGAGCTCTGTACCGTGTGATTAGCTCAGGGTTTGTAGGTCTTCACTTGGAATGTCTTCTGGAGTCATTTCGTACCCCAGAGGTCATCACTGAGGCTTTTCAAGGTGCGGGGTCCAGCTTGCGGTGACATCACTAGTTTGTGAAAGGTGCCTGTGGAGAGGCTCTGGGTCCACAGACTGAAGCAGGGCTCTCAGACTGGGGCTCCTGTGACAAGCTCAGGACAGTATTTAGCTATGACCCGTGAAGCAGCCAAGGACTGGGAAGAAGGTCTGCGACACGCACATGGCTGCAGTGGCTGCAGTGTGAGGGTGAAGTCTGTACTCTCTGGACCCGCATGGGCCAGCATTAGTAAAGAGGCTCAGTACACAGTGGCCTCCTAAGAGAGTAGCACCAATGTTGCATGTCTAGGCCTGGAGGCACGGTTTGAAGCAAGGCCTCAGTCCCACTGACAGACAGCTGGGCTAGCACTTTAAATGTACACGTGGCTTGAGGGTCCATGGCGGAAAGAAGCTCCGGGGATGTCTCCCGTGTCAGAAGCATAGGTAGGCATGGTGCAGCCTCAGAGCTTACACCAGGAGTGCCGTGAGTTTGTGTGGGAGAGATAGCAGCATCTGGTTCCTGGAGTAAATTAAGTGGCTGCGGGGGTGTCACCTCTGGTGGAAACGGATGGCTGCTAATGTGCTGCAAAAGAAACTGCACCCAAGAATATTGAGACCCCAAGGGAAAAGCCTGTGCCAAGAAGCGGCACTTTTTGTTGTGAGACTAAACAATTCAGGGTCTGGCCTACGTGTAAAAGCAGGCCTTTACTGTACAAGCAAGAGGGTTATATAATAAAACAGGAACTTCTGTGAACATTCAACAAAACACTACAAACTCTGAATGGAGGATGATTTTATTCTAAAAATACATCTTAGTAACAATGAAATACCAAAATTGGTCACTATAGAAAAAAGGGTAACAAGAGTTTGCTAATCTTTTCCCTGAAGATACAAAATTATTACACCATAAAATATGTCACCAACTCTCTCATTTCCTTTTATGGAATTGCCGAAGTAGAATTTAAAGCCAGAGGAGCTTAGTCCGGTGCCCACCTGAACATCTAGGATGTGTTATCTTAACATGCACATTCTGTAGGAAAGCTAGCAGAGACAAGCATTTGCTCAAGCCAGTCTTGAAAGACAAGTGGCCAATTTGGGCAGGTTAAAAAGAAACCCCTTCAACAAAGGTCCTGGCATTTAAGAGTAACAAATTAGAAAAGCCATAATAACATTACTTTTAACCCCTCATCAGTGGAAACTAAGAGGCACATAAAGACGGTGCTTTAAGGAAGTGGGTCTCATCTTCAAAGTGCTAGAGACAGGCAGTCAAGGACATCTTCGGCTGGCACTGAAGGGCCAGGGATGCAGCAAACAAAGACGTTAGACCTGAAGGCCCTCACCACCCCCTACATCCCGAAGACAGACAAGCGGCCAACGACAAAGACTGGTCTCCTTTCGGTCCAGCCTCGAGACTGGCCTAACCCTTGTCCCATTCCTAGTGCTCCCCCTCCTCTCTGTGCTAGCGTAGATCTGAGCGGTCCATGATGGCCCTAATCCACAGCAAGGGGGAATGATTCTCACTTATATGAAAAATTCTTGGTAGTTTGCACTTTTTAAAAACCAGAAGCAGATTACAAAAGTTATACTTACACTTGTAACTATAACAGGTGTGCACTCATTAGGACATTTTTGGCTTATTTATAAACTGTCTGAAACTGCTGTAATTTCTTTTGGCCCTCTACAGTAGAAATATTATATTAGTATTTTGTGACTAAACCCCTCCTTTGTTAAACATGACCCTGAGTTTGACCTGGGATATAAACTATAGAACTTAAGACCACAGAGACACGGGCTGCTGCGGTGACCAGACAGGGTTTTTCCTGCAAACACCAGGGTGCAGCTTCCCTTTCCAGGGCTGAGGAGTGGCCTGGGGATGAGCAAGGGGAATTTACTCCAAAATATAGCTTAGTATAAAAATACAGCATCTCTACCCCGGGGGTTTAGTGGCCCTGGGGGTGGCTTCCCAGTCCCTGGTTTAGTGGCCCTGGGGGTGGCTTCCCAGTCCCTGGTTTAGAAACAATATTTTGCCATCGATACAGACTTCTAACACTGATTTGGAAATCATATAATGGGGACTTTTAAAAAGGTGTTTTACATTCCATTACAGGTCTCTATATATGGGAAGCAGCTCTAAATTGATTAAAAAAGAAAAAACATTCGCTACAACTCAAATTGGCAGGTGCCTGTGAACAGCGGTTTTGAGCGGTGTGACAGGTCTCCATGGCAGCAGACTGCGTGCTTTCCTGCAATGCCAGGCCGGCTGCTGCAGCTTTTCTCAACCATACAGAACAGAAGGCACATCAGCCAGGACAGCTGAAAAGGGGAGGTGAGTAAAGGCCACGCTCCACAGCGCTCTGGTGGCCTTTAACACGCGCATGGTGTTGTGGGGGCTGTGTCGGGGCGCGAGTTCTCTGCATCAACCCTGACTTTAAACCCTCAAATGCTGACTCTTCCTTACCGTGCACTGGCTAGCCGAGCTGTGGAGCCCCAGGTGTGAATTAGGGCACACCCAGCTCTGCATGGCGCTCAGGTTCTTCACGCCATCAACAAAGACACAGAAGGTGGAGTGTTGTGGCAGGCTGTGTACGCCACAGGACCCTGCCCCCGGGACAATCAGTGCCACGCACACACTCCCAAATGCAGGACTTGTCTTGCCCTGGCTTTCTAAAGCAAATGTAATCACCGGATAAATTACCCATTAGTTCCCAATAGTCACTGAACCGCCCAGACCACACCCTTTACCTTTAGTAATGAGGGATTTCCAGATATTCATGGAACACACTGTTCATTTTATGCATGGCTTGCTTATACTATTTCCAAGAAAATAATATTTTAAACTAATATAAACCAAACTAATTGATAGAGCTGCAGTCTCTTCTTCCTTTAAATGATGGCATCATGTTCCTCACTGTAAGATATATAAAGTTTTAATTACTGTAAAATTTGTGTTTGTAAGGAAGGTAACACTAGAACAATTTCCATTTTCACAATCAAAATTAATTATTGCTGCTCAGCATTAAGTTTTATGCACACCCAGTACGCTGCAGTGGTTAACATTGCCAAACAGGCCCATAGTCAAGTCCCTGTGACTTTTCCTAGGTCACATGTCATTATCTGGTCACGTACATACAAGGGAAAGGGTATAATTAGGAGGTTAGGCAACTGTAGCAACTTTCAAGCTAGGATCAAGTCCCAGAACACCACACATGGCACACAGAGCTGTGCATACAGTAGTAACTTCTATTAGCAGGGAAGATTTTCTTGTGTCCGTGTCTACCATAAAAAAGTAAAAACCATGTTTTTATCAAAAGTGCTCCTTGGTACTGCAGACATACATACACAGGGCAGGTGAACTAAGTCACTAGGCTGATAAGACCTGGTATGTCATTTCTTATGACGCACGGTGAAAGCAAAAACTCAGAAGGCATTTGCTAAATGTTGGCAGAACAGTGTTTGATGTCAGGGAAAGCCCACAGGTGTGCTTTCATTTGTGAGCAAAAGTCTGCACATGAGCAGAGCAGAAGTCTGTCCCTGGGAGGACTCTGGTACTGGTCACGCTAAAGCTATGCAGAATGGCCAAACTTACATGCTTCGATACCGAATGCCTCTCCTTGAATAATACATTTTGCATCCAATGTAGAGGACAGACAGAACTCCCAGCGTTAACACTATTCCTCCAACAAAGCTGCCGGCGTCAAACTTTGATCCTTTGCTTTTGTCAGGATGAAGAGTTGTTGTTACTAAAAGGAAACAAAACAGACTGTATTTTAAAACAGTGCATGTCCTGAAGTCTGAGTGTCTACATAAGAATGCTGAAGTGGGCAGGCGGGAAAATCTGGGCACATGTTTTTGCAGGATGGGATGCTGGCTTGAACATTTAACAACTGATTTTTACAACACAGAAAAAGGAAGTCATTTTAGTACACACTGGTTATCGATGTCTTCAAGCTGCTGTGGCCTGTGGTCATCAGGGCGGTCGACGTGTGGGTTGAGTTTGGAGAAGCACTTGCTTTGGGTGTGGCGTTTGAGGCAGTGGGGGTCATGTGTGGGGAGACCCCTGGTGTTGATATTTTAGCAATAGTTGCAGGCGTCACAGTGACCACTGAGACACTTCTCGGCACCCCTGAAGTCACGGTACTACTGTTAACCTCACTGGTCTGGTTGGAAGCCACGGTGGTATTCTCTGGAAAAAAAAAAAAAAAAAAAAAAGATGCCAAGAATTAAATTGTTAGGATCCAGAGTAAAAGACCTCACACACTGATACCTGTCTGACGAGGGAGGCAGGACAGTTGTGCCAACCACGGAACGCAAACTGTCAAGGAAGCCAGGCCCACATTTACACAGCGGGAAGTTTTGTGAGGGTATAAAAGAGATAAATGAGCCATGTCTGAATACGAATGCTGCACCACACTTCCTATTACAATTTAAGTTTTTGTTTTTTTCTCCAGGCTGGCCTTGAACTCACAGAGATCTGCCTGCATCTGCCTCCCGAGTGCTGGGATGAAAGGCTAAATTTTAGGTGTTTAAAAGACACTTTTTTTGTTTGTGTTTTGGAGCCAGGGTCTTGCTATGTAGCCCAGGCCAGCCTTGGGCTTTGTGGCAATCCACTGCAGCCTTCCTGAGTGCTGGGATGACAGGTCCCCTTATAACCTGTGACAAACCATTTCTGGTCTAGAAGAAGCAGCCCTGAGTGAAAGTGGAAAGGTTTTTAAGTTTAAGGTTCTCTGCCACATTGTTTCAAGGCCGCTGAAGACAGCGAGTAGCTGCAGATGTCCAAGTCACTGTAGGACAAGAACAAGCAGGGTTATTCTTTACAAGGGGAAACTTGCTGTGGTGACTCTGGGAATGCCAGGCCACCACAGTTAGGTGACAGGGTCACAGGTAGAGGGATGTGCTTCTGAGAGCTGCACATCTCAAAGCCAGTTCTGAAGAGGTGGTTTACAGGGCCAACAACTCGCTCATGCCCGGTTTGCATTCTCTGATGTGAAATATGGCATGCATGAGAAAGAGACAGACAGTAAAGCTCCCAACAACAAAGGTCTCCTGTGCGGCTTATTCAGTAGGCCAGGACCAAGTCCTTCCACACTCACACCCAAATGCCATCACTGAAGTTCTTGAGATGCACAGGTCTTACAGTGCACACGTGTGTGTATGTCTCTGTGTGTGCGTGTGTATGTATGTGTGGTATCTGAGGGTAGGAGGGTGGGTGGTTTGTGTGTGTGTCTGTGTGAGACTGTGTGTGTGTCTGCGTGCGTGTGTGTGTGTCTGTGTCTGGCTGTGTGTGTGTGCATGTCTGTGTGTATGTCTGTGTGTGTGTCTGTCAGGCTGTGTGTGCGTGTCTGTGTGTGTCTGCGTGTGTGTGTCTGTGCATGTCTGTGTGTATGTGTCAGTGTGTGTGTGTGTCTGTGTATGGTGTGTGTGTGTCTGTGTGTGGTGTGTGTGTGGTGTGTGTGTATGTCTGTGTGTGTGTCTGTGTCTGTCTGGCTGTGTGTGTGTCTGCGTGTGTGTGTCTGTGCATGTGTGTGTGTCTGTGTGTGTATGTCTGTGTATGTGTCTGTGTCTGTCTGGCTGTGTGTGTCTGTGTGTGTGTGACTGTGTGTATGTGTCAGTGTGTGTGTGTGTCTGTGTGTGGTGTGTGTGTCTGCGTGTGTCTGTGTCTGTCTGGCTGTGTGTCTGTGTGTATGTGTGTGTGTCTGTGTGTGTGTGTGCGTGTGGTGTGTGTGTGTCTGTCTGGCTGTGTCTGTGTGTGTATCTGTGTGTATGTGCGTGTGTGTGTCTGTGTGTGCGTGTGTGACTGCGTGTGTCTGTGTGTGTGTCTGTGTGTATGTGCATGTGTGTGTCTGTGTGTGTGTCTGTGTGTGTGTGCATGTGTGTCTGTGTGTGTATGTGCGTGTGTGTCTGTGTCTATGTGTGTGTGACTGTGTGTGTCTGTGTGTATGTGCGTGTGTGTGCCTGTGTGTGCGTGCGTGTGTGTCTGTGCATGTGTGCGTGTGTGTGTGCATGTGTCTGTGTGTATGTGTATGTGTGTGCGTGTGTGTGTGTGTGTGTGCTTGTCTAGACCTGTGAGGCACTCTGACTTCAGAAGACGGTGTAGTTCATTTCTGGCCGGCTCTCCATCCTTGCTGCATTTCTCCTCATAGACAGTAAAGCTGGAGAAAAGTCATCACTGGGCGGACCTTCTTGCCCCGTCAGCACCGTTGCTGTTATAGAGAAATTGTGACTCCGTACGTCACCATCCTGTCTCCCACAACTATGCGTAGAGGCCTTGAGTATTTCAAGCTTTACGGTACGGGCTGGTTTTACGGACACTGCTTCTCCACAGCCAGTTCTTAAGTCCTGATGACCTGCCGGCGCGTGACCTCCCGAGCTCACTTCTCACTGAGTTCCCCCATGCTGCACTTGAACTAACCTCTTATTATCCAATCCTGCATACGAAAACATCTAATCACATTTAAAGTGCTACGTGGATTCTACTGTGATGACTAAATACAGTGAACGGCGGTCTTCATCCCTGTCGCTCAACAGAGCGGCCTCTGCGGAATAAAGCAATAAACAGCCTGCTGTCTGCCCACTGCCCAGTAAGGCATGCAGACCTACAGGGCCGCATGAGCGAAGACAGGGCAGGTGAGCATAGCAGTTCCCTACTCGGAAGATCAACTTACTAGAGAAACAACTAAGTGGCTGGAAATTTCTAAAAACCGGTAAATATGCCAAAGGATAAACCGGCTGAGGTTCAGACTGGAGAGCTGGGATGGAAGAATGCGCTCTTTAAGCCGGTGACTAAACTCTCTTGTTATGAAGCACAGCTAAATGCTATGTGTTTCCCCCCCAGTGACTGTCCCCCCATCTCCATCCCCCCGTGACTGTCCCCCCCACCTCCATCCCCCCCCCGTGAGTGACTGTCCCCCCACCTCCATCCCCCCGTGAGTGACTGTCCCCCCACCTCCATCCCCCTGTGAGTGACTGTCCCCTCACCTCCACCCCCCCATGAGTGACTGACTGTCCATGCCCCCCGTGATCCCCCCATGAGTGACTGTCCACCTAGGCAAGGTCAGCAAAAGCAGCCCTCAGGGCTTGCAAGTCTGGGGCCAGGCAGGGTCACAAGGCAAATCCTGCTTCAAAGGACAAAAAAAAACAATGGGTAACTGGGCTGGGGGAGGGCTCAGTGGTCAAGAGTCGGCTGCCAAGCCTGAGGAACTAGGTTTGATCCCTGGGACCCTCACAAAAAAATGAGAACACTCTTAAGTTGTTCCCAACCTCCACACATGTGCTATGTATAGTACACACACACACACACACACACACACACACACACACACACACACACACACACGTGCGCATGCGCACACACACGCATGTTCAAATACAATGAATAAGACTCAATGAAGTATTTTATATAAATGATAACAATATTAAGCCTGATGTTTTCCTCTTTTCACTGTTAGGACTGATGAGTACATAAATGTGCCAGTTAACTAAGTTGTTCTGGGACAGCAATGTCAGTCGGCCAGCTGGCACTGTTAGGGAGAAACCCTGTCCACCGTCCTTAGTGCCTTGCTCTCCTCTAGTCTCTAAGCCAGTGGTTATTAGCCCTCCTAACCCTTTAATTCTTCACGTTGTGCTGACCCCCAGCCATGAAATTACTTTCACCGCTACTTCCTAACTGTAATGTTGCTACTGTTATTAATTGTAATGCACATATCTGCTATGTGACCCCTGTGAAAGGGCTCATAACCCAATGGGTCGTGTCCCGCGTCCCGCAGGCCGAGAACTGCTGCTCTAAGAAGGCAAGGTTTTGAAACGGCAGGCTAGGGTTAGGTGTTCGCTCCCACCCTCAGCCCATGGAGAGGAAGTAAGAGAGCATAACTTTTCATCAAGACAGGGACTCAGGAAGGCCCAAAGGAAACTATCTGAAGAGTTAGACAGCTTGTGGCCCTGAGATGTGCCGGGGTGAGAGGCTGCTCCAGGAAAGGCTTGTCTATTTGTTTTCCACTCTCTAGATCAGCAAAATTTAGGATGCTCCCTTTACCACTAGCAGAGTGGTTCACAGAACCCGCCAGGGGCGGCCTGCAGGGTGCTGAGGGGATGCAGTGAGCACAGCACGGGAAACCCCGCTGCATGGACTCAGGGAGGGGAGGCCTCAGCAGGACAATCTGCCAGAACCTCCCAGACAAACAGGAGGGTCTTCCAGAAGGTGCCAGCCACTAAACAGCTAAGCGGCTTAAGCCCCTTAAGGCCCTCTGGGCCTGGCCCAGTAACAGAAACAAGAAGGGGGAGGAGAGATTTCTCCAGGTACACGTCTAACTGAGGGGCAGGCCTGTGCTGGCAAATCTAAGGGCCAGTGTGGAATCTCTGTAGAGTTTCACGTTTTGAAATCATGCTCTATGGAAACTGTACCCACTATTTTTATTCAGTGATCTGCACATCTTACCTATGACACCAAACAGGCCCGGGGTGGGTGGGTGTGGCACCAGGAAAGGGTTGTCCACACTCAATGTAAAGGTTTCAGCTACGGTTCTGAAATTCCTATGTGGTCCAGTCTGTGTCAGAATGCAGCCCTGATGTTCAGGGTCTTCACAGAGGTCGTGAGATTCAGGTAAGTTGCCGGGGTAGGCTATGGCCCACTCTGGTTTCTTCTGCACAAGGAAGACTGCCACATACGCATGAAGGCAGAGACCGAAAGGGTGCTTCGGAGGATGGGACTCCAGCCGCGGCCCAAGCGCTCCATGGGGTCAATCCCAGTCTTGGCATTGACCTCTTGAACCTACCTTACCTCATTGATATTCTCACCTCAGGCTCTAGGAACAGGGTTCATCTGTAAACACTGTGACAAGGGACTAAAACTACTCAAAAGCAACCCTGGCCTAGCAGGCAGACCGTGCCCAGAGGTGGTTACCTCTCCAGGCAAGGCAGCCGCCATCATCCCATGAGAACCAGACTCTCTCAGGGGACGACAGTCGGAACTACTTCTTAGAGCAACCTTGATCAGAGACTTGCTTCATTATACACCTCTCTTCCCGTCTCCCTTTGGTAGTAAGCCATGAACTCTAAAGACAAGGCTGGGTCGCCACATCTGTCTGCCCCTCCTCACCCCAACACCACTTTAAACATTAGGTTATGATGGGTGGCTGGCCCTTGTCCTTTGTGATTCCCAGAGATGGCACTTTAACCCTAAAACTGCTTACACTTATAACAGCCAAGAAGCTGCCAGCCAGCAGCAGACCACCAGAGTGTCCAGGGAAGCTTCCTCTCCGGTGCTCACAAGCTCACCCCCTCCCCTCTCAAGGCCCCATTCAGTGGTGGGAAAGAGTACCTGCAGCTATGCAAATGTTGCCAGTGGCTATGCTCAGAGGCTCCCTGCTTCGAGAGAGCTCTAAAGTCACAGGGAGATGAATTTAGTTCAAATGTGAGATCACTGAACATCAATCATCACAGGAAAAAACAGAAGGGAGCTCTCCTGTAACAGCCTTCCAGCAGCTGCAGCGTGGGCAGGAAAGGGCAGACTCGCATGTGCACAAGCTTGTGTTTGGGCGCCTCCACTGGTCTGATCAGATGTCACTGGGAGTGACTATCCCAGTTACTTCCAGCCACAGGGAGCAGAACTCAGAGCCGCCATCCTGAGCCTCTGTAGTGCTGAGCCAAGGCTGAGAGCATTAGCTGAGGCAATGCTAGCTCACCCAGCCTGTGACAGACGGCACTGCCAAGTTCCCTCCATGGAGCCTGTCTCCCAGTTCCGAAGGTAGCCCTTCGCAGCTATGGCAAGCTTCAGCTACAGAAGCCATTGTCTGGCAGGGCCAGTGCTACTCTGGGAAGCAGCCATCCCAGCTGACCCCAACCCTGGATAGCTCCAGGGTAGCTGCTGCAATGAGCAACAAACCGTTCTTACCAGTAGCCAAGCCCCAAAAGACTGAGGAGGAACCAGCTTGTTTTTCCCAGGGCATCAAATGCACACCTAACGCTTGCATCCAATTTTTAAAATCTCAATTACTCTGATGTGTAGTAGTAGCTTTCTATCCATGACAGTTGTTAAGAACATGGTGCTGTTTCCAACACAGCCAGAAGCTTCTGGTACCTGTGAGAGTCTGAGGAAGCTGATTAAGTATGGTTTGTGGCTTGAAAACTTGAATAAAATTAAAATGTTGAGTTGCTGGAATTAAAAGAAAATGAAATCCCTGAGACTCACTCTTCAGGGTGCAGCCTACTCTTACCCTGCCAAGAAACATCCGCAAGCCCAGAGACACCCCTTAAAACCAAAGGCCTTACTGAGTTCAGACTCCCTTTAGAAATTCTTCTAAATTCAAATTATTTGACAGAACACAGAACTGAAAATCTGATTTTAAAAAAATCCAAAACACAAAACACACACAACAAACAAACCAAAAACCAAAACAAAAAAACCCATACAAAAATGGTAAAAGTGGGCCTTTTAAGAGTGTCTATTTCCTGAACATCAAATGTCGTATTGATTATACTAACTAATGGGTTAGTATAAACAGGTTGTAAAGACCCCAGGACAAACTTGGCTTGCTGTCTAGTCTGATGACATTTAGTCTGCAGGAGAGCAGCTCACTCCCACACCGCACAGGAAATGCACATTAGTGGCCTGGCTGCTCAGGGCGGTGAGGCTGCCCAGAAGACCCATTGAGCCAGGTCCCGTCATCAAGCGCCTGCCCATTCCACTGCACAACCACATCCTGCACCCACAGTTAGAAAGTCTAGCTGGCTCCAGAAGGTCCAAGTCAGCGAGAAGAAGGAAGCGCGATTGGCCTTATTGCCCTAAGTCCTTGCAGAAGACCCTCCAGACCTCTCTCAGCATCCCTTCGGAGTAGCCCAGGCTGCCCTGGAACTCCGTCTGTAGCCCAGGCTGGCTGTGAACTCAAGAGATCTGCCCAAGTGCCTCTGCCTCCCTAGTGCTGGGATTAAAGATGTGTGCCACCACACCAGACCCACCCTACTCTCGTCCCACCCAAGTCACCCAGCAGACCGATCCTCAGCCACCTCCTCACTACACACGATGCCACAGAAGGGCCTTCCTGCAAGGGCTCACGGTGGATTAGACAGGAGCAATACAAGCCAGGCTAGGGACGAGGCTTTCAGTCCTTGGGCATCTCTATCTCCCTCTTAATCAAATGCCTGGCTTTCAGTTTTTAAAGTTCTTAATTTTGTTTCTATTATTATTATTTTAGAAATGACTGTTTCTTGGGGTTTGAGGGTGCATGTACCCAACACACACACAGAGAGAGAGAGAGAGAGAGACTAAAAAAACGTTTCTACCATGCTGGCAATGGCTTTTCTAGATCAGACAGAAAGGAAGCAGCTTCTCCTTTTTAGGCAGTGGCATTCTAGTGCCGGAAGGACATTTTAAGCAGTCTTTACTTTCCATTTTACAAGCTGAATCCAAATTCTTTCTGTAGAAAATTAGAAAATATACTAGAAGGCAACGGGAAGGATTCTTATATAGATACTGGTACAAATAGGCATACTATATATAAATATGACCCAAGACCCGCCCTGTACCGGTGGCTCTGGGCCCTGAGAAGTGGCACTTGGGACTGCCATGTGCCCTCAGGCTCCTTCATTTGACCACAAGCCAAGTGTCCCTGCCAGTGTGTTCTGTCCCTCCTCCTACAGTGGCATGTCGAGTGATTTAACTGAAAGGCCTGTATCGTTTACTGAGCTCTGGCCTGGCAGGAGCTGGCAAAGCTGAGTCCATGTCCTCTGTATTTTCTACTGTGGCCCTGTGTTCCCTAGTGGACACCTCGTTCACATTCTGTGTCAAAGACCGTTCCACATATTTTATAAACAACGTAACTTTTGTAAGTTTCTGAGGCAGATGTTAGCCCACTTACAGACAGAGCAAAGGCATACAGTATCACAAGTGTGGAAGCCAGTGTCACAAGGGGTAGCAGTGCCAAAGAGACAAAGCCTTGGCTGGAACGGGCGAGGAGGTATACCATTGTCCAGTGCTAGCGAGGAGGTATACCATTGTCCAGTGCTAGCGAGGAGGTATACCATTGTCCAGTGCTAGCGAGGAGGTATACCATTGTCCAGCGCTAACCTTTAGCATGCTCCTGGCTAGAATGATGAAACCTGTGAATAGGATTTAGGTTAAGGGGGCTGGAGAGATGGCTCAGTGGTTAAGAGCACTGGCTGCTCTTCCAGAAGACCTGGGTTCAAGTCCCAGCACCCACATGGCAGCTCACAACTGTAATTCCAGTTCCAGGGGGTCCAACACTCTCACACAAACATATATGCAGGAAAAGACCAGTTCACATAAGATAAAACATTACAACACGAGCATGCTCAATTACGTCAGGTGTCACCGAGGACACTGATGCTCCCTGAATCTGCAGATAAGACACACTACAGGCTGTCTCCATCAGGGAGTCCACGCAGGCACTGCCAGCGACCTTTCTCAAATCCATGCCTCTGCAGGGCTAAGATGCGGGAGACATCGTGCCTGAGGCAACACTATTCCCACTGTCCTAGCAATTTCATAGGCTATGCAGATGCTGCTGCCACTCGGTCACAGCAGATTAAGGCCTAAACGCAGAATAGGCATGTGCAATATGCGGCTGCCACAAAAGAATGTGGTCATCAACGAGCTCAGAGCACAACAAAGAGAGAGTCGGTCAGCAAAACAGCGTCTGCTCAAATGTCAGCAAAGCTGTTCCTGGAGGCACCCTGGGGCATCCCGGCAAACAGCTTCCTTTCACTGTGGACATTTCTCTTTAGCCGTCCGTCCGTCCATTCTTCCTTCTTTCTTTCTTTCTTCTCTCTCTTTTTCTTTCTTCTTCCCTTCTTCCTTCCTTCCTTTCTTTTTTGTTTTGGTTTTTTGAAACGGTCTTGCTAAGATTGGCCTGGAACTTGCCAGCTCAGGCTGGCCCTGAATTTAGAATCCTCTTACTCCACTCTCCTGAGTACCCAGATTACAGGCATGGTCCCATGGCCAGTTTTGATGCTAGTAATTGTTTTAAAGACAAGAGCCTCAGTTTGTAGCCTGGGCTGACTTGTAGCACTATGTAAAGGGTAGCCTCAGACTCTTGGCAATCCTCCTGCCTCAGCCTTGTGAAGGCTAAGTTATAGGCATAAGCCACCCAGGCTGACTCTGGCATTAGAAACTTTAATACTTTGTGCTCAATATTTTCCCTGAAAGACAAAGGAAAAATGAAACCCCAAGACATGGAAATATACACGTTTAATGGATTTCAGACAGCAGCAGCCTATGTGAGCCAGACGCCATGCCGCGTGGTCTTCATGTTTTCAAATTTGTGTGATCTGTGTCATAGACCCGGAGAGGGCTAGCAAGGCTCACTCCTGCAAGGCTAGTGCCCAGACCACAGCGGTGCCGTTTAAACATGCAGTTTAGCACGGGGAGCCCACCGGAGAGCCCTGAGAAGTGCTCACTCAGGCACTGATTCCCCTTTGAACAGTCTTAAGGCACTAGAGGCAGCATCAGTAAACACACAGGGACACCCGTCACAAGCACCACAAGTATAAAAGCTCAGTGTCAAAGCACTTATGATCACAGAGTTCTCATCAGTCTGTGTTCAGACATTTTATGCCAACTCGACACTAGCTAGAGTCATCTGAGAGGAGGGAGCCTCGATTACCAAACTGCTTTCATAAGATGGGTTGTAGGCAAGTCTAAAGGGTACTTCCTTAATCAGTGATTGATTGATGGGGGAGGGCCCAGCCCAGGGGGGCAGGGCCATCCCCAGGCTGGTGGCTCTGGGTTCTACAGGAAAGCAGGCCAAGGAAGCTATGAGGACCAAACCAGTAAGCAGCTCCCCTCCAAGGCCTCTGCATCAGCTCCTGAGTCCAGGTCCCTGTCCTGCTTGAGTCCCTGTCCTTACTTCCTTCAGTGATGAACTCCGATGTGTAAGCCACATAAACCCTTTCCTCCCCAACTTACTTTGTTCATGGAGTTTTATCACAGCACCTGCAACCCTAAGACAGTCTGTCAATAAATACAGAAGTCCCCAAGGTGCAGGTGTCCCCTTTCCTGCTTCCCCCAGGGCATAAACTGAGGGCTTCTTAGCACTATTTCACTCGGTAGGGTTTCTACACCACACACAGCTACTCTCCGTGGTCTTTTATGTAACTACTCCATGCATATGTTTTCCAACATCTCTTCGCATTCAGCATAATTGGCTTTCTTAAAATATTTAAACCCTTTTTCTAAGAGCTGCACTGTCACTCAGGTTTGAACAAATTTGGGATTTTTTTTTTTTTTTTTTTTAAATGAAATCTGGTCCTTAAGGTCCTTAGAATCTAACAACTACTGACTCCCAAATCCCACATCTAGGAATCTAGCTAAATCCTAGCTCAAGCTGCTAATGATGTACATGTAAGATCACTGAAAAACTGCTTAGGAGAATAGAACATGCACCAATGGGGTATGGCTACGGAGACCTGAAACTCTACCATGGTGCACAACGGAATAGTACATGATAGGGCATGTACTATTTAAATCATGTTTCCAGAGCCAGCAGCATGGCTCAGTGGTCACAGGCGCTTGCTGTCAAGGCTGCTGGCCTGGCCTCCATCACTGAAACTCACCGGGTACGGTGAGAACTGAGTCCTTCAGCGTGTTCTTTGACCTACGGCGCATGCACTGTGTGTGCTATGTCCCTATCACGTGCCTACAGAGTCTTTGCTACGTTCCCTTCCAAAAGCTGGGGTGTAGCTTATATCCCTTGTGTGTTCCTGGGGTTGTGTATTCCTAAAACAACTCTCAACTCTTGTAAAAGAGAAGAACAAAATTCATTTTAGACGCACCGTGAACGAGTTCCTGGCTGACTACTGATTAGGAGGCAAACGGTGGCGTGGCCAATTAGAGGTAGGCATAATGCTGATGCAGGACAGATGACAGTCAGTCAGCGAACAGAGACAAAGCTAACAACCTACCTGAAGCTTCTAGAATGTGGGAACAAAGAGCCCTGAGGATCCGGAAGCCTGAGGCTGGAGCCGCCTCGTGGGCTGTGACTGTGAGAACACATTTAAGGAGATAACTGCTCTGGAAGCAGAGTTCATCCACAGTAACCCTGGAGAAGGGTTGCTACTGACATCCTACAGATTGGCAGTGAACATGGAAAGTGTGAACAGGGTACAAAAGACTGGATTCCTTTGAGAGTTCGAGCTTGATCTATGGAGACGTCACCAGTTTCCCGACCCGGTACAGGGGAGAGCAAAGCTTGACGTGGCTCCAAGATAGGAATGAGAATGAGGCTCCCCTCATCATCCAGCCTGCTCACCAGGCAGCTTTCTCAGAAAGACAATCTTCAAGGAAAGGTCATGTTCATCTAGTGCTGAGAAACACCTAGAACAGCCGCCATCTTTGTAAAAACGTAGACGAGGAAGTAAGACTGTACCTGCTTTGTATCAGTTCTCACGCTCCAGAATGGCAGCACAGGCAGTCCTTAGGTATCAGCCAGCCACGTGAGTCTCCAAGGCCAGGCACATTACAAACAGACTGAGCCTCAAATGGACAGGACTAGGAAAAAATCATCCTGAGTGAGGTAAGCCAGACTGACAGACAGGCATGGCCTGTATTCACTCGGAAGTGATATTAGCAGTAAAATAAAGGGTAGCTACAGGATAACTATGCTTTAACCCACAGACCCTGAGAGACTAGGTAACAAGGAGAGTTCATGAGGGAACGCTCAGATCTCCTGGGAAGGGGAGACAGAAGACATTTCGTGAGTGGCCTGAGGGCAGATGGGGATGGCGATCAGATTGGGGTCGCATGGACAGGGAGTGCTGAGGGGAACTGCCGGGGGAGGCAAGCCTGGTGCAAGGGAATCTCCCAGGAGTCTATGGTGAAGACCCCAGCTTAAGACTCCTAGCAATAGTAGAACTGGCCGACTCCTGTAACCAGATTGGTGCCTGACCCAATTGTCATCAGAGAGGTGTCATCCAGCAACTGATGGAGGCAGAGCACAGACCCACAGCCAAAGATGAGGAGCAGGAGAAAGGAGGGTTGGGACCAGACGGGTCAAGGACCCGTGGGGACGCTCACAGGATCAACTAACCTGGGCTCACAGCCGGGGAGCCTGCATGGGACTGACCTAGGCCCTCTGCAGATTCGTGACAGTTGTGTGGCCTGGCCCTCTTGTGCAACTCCTAACAGCAGCAGGGGCTGTCCCTGACTCTTCCGGGCTTTGGGGTCCTACTCCTCATACGGTCACTGTGCCCAGTGTCCGTGCACGGGGAGGTGCTTCCTGCAAGTTCATATGCCACGTTTTACTGACACTCATAGGAGACCTGCCCTTTCCTGGATGGAGACGAGAGCGAGCAGGGGGTGGTTGGGGTGGGGGAGGACTGGAAGGGGAGGGCAGGGGGTGTTGTGGTCAGAATGTAATATACACAGTTGAATAATGAAACCCACACCGAGTCTCAGTCCTGGCACATCCTCCCTCTTCCTCAGCTCTGTGCTTCACACACTGAATGCACAAACACAGCAGTAATACACGGGCCATGCCTGGCAGCATGGTTTGCCAGTCACCACCGCTGCCATCACTGCTCACACAGCACAGGGAACACGGGAGGATCAGCTCGGACCTTGGGAGCACTGCCTGGCTTCCTCCTCTCACCCGGGCTCTCATCCCTCCAACCCTGCCAAAAGGCTTCAAGGGCCATTTCCTTTAAGATCTTCCGGTTTTTTTTTTTTTTTTTTTTTTTTTTTTTTTAAATTTTAAAGATGTGTTTATCTTATATGAATATGTGTTTGGCTTGGACATACACAGGTGCACCATGTGCATGCATGATGTCCACAGTGGCCAGAGAAGATGCAGGGCAAGCGGTCAGGACAAGCGGTTGTGAGCCACTACGTAGGAGGTGCTGGGAATCGAACCTGGGGCTTTGGCAAAAACAAGCACCCTTAAGTGCTGAGCCATCTTTCCAGCTCCAAGATTTTTTTCTTGAAAGTCATCTCTTCCTCTTCTGGGCGCTCATCTCTTTATATTTGTCATGGATTTTTGTTCTTAACAACCTTCCTCAGTTGAGACATCCCAGCAGGCGTTATCCTAGGCCAGTTAAGTCTCCGTGCCTCCCGGTCCCTGGCACATTGTCCTACGTCATTTGGGACACACACGATACAGAATGAACATTTAAAAGCTGAGTGCCCATGAGCTTTAAGGGTCTAAGTGACAATGGTATCCTAAGCAGACCTGGCTTCTCCACTCCTGAACACGGCACTCAGTCCTGTTGTCAATGCTAGAACAGGCACAGAGTGCCAGCTACTGCAGGCTCCTCCAAGCACCCTGCCTGCCCTAACTCTACTCCCTGTGAACCCATGAGGCAGCATGAGACAGAAACTGCTCCTAATAAACAAAAGTGCTGCTCTACCGTGGACGCCTGGGTTAGCAGTGTGAGGCTAGGCCTCCCTCCTCACCAGGGAGGTGTGGGGGGCACATTAGTAAATGACAGTATCTGGTTAAGAACTACAGGAGCCAAAGGGAACCTATCAATCCTTGAAATGCTGCCTGCTGTTTACAGCCATCCAGACGCTCTGCCTCCTTGAGCTCTACACAATCGCAGGGTCAGAATCTACTCACACTTTACTCTCCATTCTCATGAATCCTGATGCTCATTCCTCAGGGTTCCAAGGCTTACAGCCGTTGTACCCTGAGTGAGAAATGTCCTCACAGGCCCTTGTACTGGAACAGTGTAGCACTTTAGGAGTCAGAGCCTTGCTCAAGGAAGTCTGTCACTAGGTCAGGCTCTGAGGGTTTACCGCCTGGTCCTACTTTCTGCTCTCTCTTTCTGCTTCCTGTGTGCAGATAAAATATGACCAGTTTGTTTCCTGACTGCTGGGCTAGCTTCATGCTCCTGCAGCTGCGCATGCCCCCTCCCACCGGAACTGTCGGCCAAAATAAACCCTTTCTCCCCTTAGCCGAACTTGACAGGGTATTGCATCACAGCAACTGAAAGGAACTAACACAACACTCACAAGCAGCTTCAACTACCTGAACTTTCAAGTTTTAGTGACCTCTAACAATGCCAGCAAAAGCCTCCGGGCCTCCTGCACTGTCTCTCACTGTCTCAGGCTTTTCGGCTAACGGCTGGATAAGTAATAAGTTATTTTAAAAACACAATGGCTGGGTTCAAAAGTCAGGGGCAGAGAATCTGGGCTGGGTCCCTGGCACCCCTCCCCCCACAGTCCATTAGAGGCGCCACCAGGAGGCGTGATCTAGGAGGATGCGCGTCACTGGGGGTGGGCTTTGAGGTTTCAGAAGCTCAAGTCAGGCCCAGAGGCCCACTGTCTCTTCCTGCTGCCTGTGGATCCAGATGCAGAAGTCTCCAGTTACGTCTCCAGCACCGTGTCTGCCTGTGCTGTCATAACCATTAATGGGCCAAACTTCTGAACTGTGAATAACTCCACTTAAACGTTTCCTTTACAAGGACTGCACTGTCATGGTGTCTCTTCAAGTAACAGAACCCTAACTAAGAGTTGGCCCCAGGAACTGGGGTATTGCTGTGACAGACAGACCATGCTCTTGTTACAGGATGTGGACTCTGGATTGGAAAAGCGGCTGAATTCTTTTAAGTGGTCATGGAAGGCGGCGGTGCTGAAGATGACTTGAACTGTGGGGGCCTGGCTCAAGACGTTTTAGAGGAGAATAATATTAGTGTGGGGCCTAGACACTGTTCTTGTGGTATTCTGGGGAATAATGTGGCTGCTTTCTGTTCTGTCTAAAAATCTGCCTGAGGCTAGAGTGAAGCGTTCTGGATTAATAGCCTTAGCTGAGGCAATTTTCAAGCAGCCCGATACTGGCTGAGTGGCAGGGTTACTAGTGGCCAGTCTGATGCAGATCTACAATGGAAAGGACAAGCTGAGCAGGAAAATACAGAACGAAGATAAAAAGTTTAAAGAAAAACCTAAGGCCAAACGGAATGAAGAGAATAGTGACCTCAGAAGAAGACCCCGCCCAGCCAAGATTCCAGCTTGTGAAAAGGAATGGAAGAAGCTTAGAGCCCGGTGTGGTGGCTCACATCTTTAACCCCAGCACTCCAGAGGCAGGCAGACTTCAGAGTTTGAAACCAGTCTGGTTTACGGAGTGAGTTCAAGGACAGCTTCGGCACTGAAGCAAAGCACTGAAAAAAGAAAGCCAAGGGAGGTGTATTTAGACAAGGGGGCCATGGTCCAGCCCCAGCAAGCAGCAGCACTTGGCAGCTTCGGTCACACGGTTTTGAGTTTAGAGTCAAGGAAACAAGAAAGGGTTATGGAACCTCACTCCGAGACTAAGGAAAGCCTCGAGGCCAGGCGCGTGTCGGGGTGTTCCGAATGGAGGCCCAGGAAGGCCACCGTGTGAAGTGGCGAAGGGAAGCCTTGGAAGCCCCGAGATGTTGGAGATGGGAGAGCTGAGGGACACCTGCTGAGGAGAGCTGCTAACAGGGACTGGAACCAGCCCAAGAGAGAGGAGTTGCTGTCCACAAAGCTGAGGAGCTGGAGATCTGAGCAGCGTTTTGACATCAGACACGAGATGCAGTTTGGAGTTTGCCCGGCTGGGTTTTGGACTCGCTTCGGTCCAGTATTTCCTCACTATGCTCCCTTCCCTCCCTTTTGCCATGGTAACATTTCTCCTGTGCCATGTGATCTGCTTTTTGATGTCGACTTCACCCCGGGTTACAGTTAAGAGGCTGCCATGCATCACAGAAGAGACTGGACTTTAACAGGGTTGACACGGACAGACTCCTGAAATTGGACTGACTGCATTTCTGCTCCTCGTGCAAATGCTGGTGCTGTGCTTTTGCTGCTATACAGCACTGAAAGCCCCCTACCCCAGTGGAGGAAGATAAGGAGAGCTTGTTGCATAATGATTTAAAAAAATGTTCTTCCTGGTAAGATGGCAGCTGAGTAAGAGCCCTGGTGACTGTCTCCGGGAGCATGATAAATACAAGGCCCAGGGGCTCGAGCCTCAAGCTGAAGGTCAGCGAAGCAAAGCAGCCGGCCACTAGCTCTCGCCTCTACCTCATACTGAAAGGCAATCCTGGCTCCACTTAACCTGAGACTGAAAACCCACACTGCTCTGCTCTGCTCTGCTCATCGTGGCTGGAGAATCTGGAGACTCAGTGTCTTCCTATCCTCAATGTGGCTGGAGAGCCAGCTCTGAGACCGTGTTCCTTTCTTCAATAAACTCCCATGAGTCCTGGGGTTAAAGGCATGTGATCCCAAGCGCTGAGATGTGTGAGCCGTTTCTCTTTAGGACTGGATACATTTCATGTATCTCAGTGTGGTCTTGAACTAACAGAGATCTGTCTACCTCTTCATCTTGAGACCCAATTAGAGGTGTGTACCACCACTGCCTGATCTCTATAGCTTGAGGCTGCTTTCGGACCCTCAGGCACACTTTAATAAATGATGCTACATCACCACAGTAAACAGCTATTCCTGCGCCCAAGCCCTAAGGAAGTCAGGGGACTAGTATTGAAACATTAATTATAATCAAGGCTTGTTTCTTTCAAGTTTTATGGGGGAACCCCCACCCCCCCCAATCAAGGCTAGTAGGTAAAACTCAAAAATAGTAAACAAGGACCCAGAACATACTATCATGATTGTAAGAGAAGAAGGAAATAAAACTAGAAAATCAGTGGCAAAATAGTTAGACTCAGACCCTACCTATCAATAGTGACCCTGCATGTAAATGCATTAAGTCCCCAATTGAAAGACTATGACTAAATGTGAGCAGAACTCCAACTCTCTATCAAACTAAATGATCTAAAAAAAAACTAAGTTCAACTGTTTGGGTACCTGTAAACTGAAAGTTTACATCCCATGAAAATGTAATCTAAAAGAGAGCGTAACCTCATAGAATATGTGTTAAAACAAAAGCAGTACAAATAAATATGACCATTACACAATGACGGGAGATTCGGCCCAGCAGAGGAAGTAGCAGTTTCCACACACATGCACTCAACAATGGAGCGCCCCAACATCAAAGGCAAATATTGGGAGGCCTCCCACGGCAATTGCATTCATGTGGCAGACACAAAAGTAAGGGCAGACTGCAGCGAGTTACGGAGTTTATGTTCAAAGTTGAAAAGCCAGATAATTTCCAGGGTTCAAGGAGCTGCTGGCCCTCACGAACCCTTCTTATTAAGTGGCTCACTGGTGAAAACCACTGCCTCTGCCTCTCAGACGATGGAGCACACTAAGGGGGAAGTCTCCCCCGCCCACCTTTAGGCCAATTCTTTCTCTTATCTCACACAGGTCTGCCTGGTGGGCCTCTCTTATGTTGTGAACTCCCAGTGTTCAATCTTCAGTTCTCCCTTTGAAACAAACGATCTCCAAATGTGGAGGCTAAGTGTGTCTGATCACTGACCCAAACAATACAGCACGTGCAGTCACTCAGAGCACCGCCGCCTCTCCTGTCCCTGTCCCCACCGGCTGTCCCTGTCAATCAGCACACCGCCTGTGCATGCTGCCCACAGCCGTTGGAACTCAACAGGTTCCTAATCACGAGCCTCACTCTTTGAAACGCCAATCAGATCATGTGACTGCCCAGCCGTCTCAATGGATTCTGGCTGCGTTATCCTCAATTTCAAACTCCAGGGAGACTTCAGCAATACTCCAGCACAGAGAGTCGTCCCCCCAGGACAGCCTCAGGACCAGCCTTTCCCTCTCACCTTCTCTACTTTCTTACAGATCAGCACAGGGCAGAGATGTCCTGCCAAGAAGCGGCATCTGTGGAGGTCTTACCCAGAATGCTGTGCAGCAGGACACAGCCTGATCTTGGGAAGATGCAAGATTCAGGGTTGCTTCTACACAGAATCTAATCATGGCAACTCCATAAACAAGAGCTCTGTGCTCTCTGACTGCGCCTTGATGACTCCTGTCACCTAGGGCTAGGATAGCCTGTACTCTTCTCCCATGCAGAACACTCGGTTTTTGCTTACTCTTCCACAGAAATCTGTGCCGGATCCTGCACGGGGCCCTGGGGTGTAGCGGTAATTGAAATCGGCACTGCCCCTTCAGGCACTGGCTTTGTATTTGGCGTAACAGGGAGAACGCATCATGTAGACACAGAATGGCGAAGCACCTGGCCCTCTGATGCCAGAAGATCAGGGACGTTCACTAAGGAGTGAGGCCTGAAGGTTCATGTTCAGCACTCAGGAGGTGAACGGCAGGCAGGAAAGGCAGAGGCAGGAGGGACAGGGCTTTGGGTACCACAAGAGTCTGCAGCAAAGGCTCTGAGGCTCGGGAGCCTGGAGAGACTAGAGGAGGAAGAGGAGAAACAGAACCGTCCGAGATCTTGCTCTGCCAGTGTGTGTGTGTGTGTGTGTGTGTGTGTGAGGGGGTATATACACCACCTCACTGACCCTGCCTGTGAGACCTGTGCAGCCTGAAACTCAGAGCGACCAACAAGATGATTCTTTCCTCTTTGTATTTTCTCTGGAAGACAACGTGAACCACATACTAAAGTAACCAAACCAGTTCCCGAACCCTCTGGCCGGCCTCCGAGCACCCAGCACCCAGCACAGCCTTTGAGTTGTTTCCTTCTCCCTTCCTTCCCTCTCTCCCCTTCTTGGGAAAGCAGCAAAGAAACTACTCAAAGCAAACAACCTAAAATGCATTGTCCAGTACGAGTTTTGTTTGTGTGTGTGTGTGATCTGAATATATTGGATGAAAATTTTCTTCAACAATAAGAAAAAACAAAACAAACTGCCCCCATGACCCCCCTTAGTGAGCGATTCTGCTCCCTGAACGCCATCGAAGGAAGCCCCGGACAATAGCTGGGGCTCCTCAGCACGCTTGTTCACGTAGCCCACCAGCAGCCCTGACTGGCTAGCCCACCCTGACCAGCGCCATGTTTCTGCTCTGGATAAAGCCATTTTGCTTCTCTTATAAAAAGAAACAAAACAAAACCGAAAGACAGAGAGAGAAAGAAAAGGGACAATGGCCACATGAGTGAGCAACTATGTTACAAGCACAGGGCCACGAGGGTCTGAATTCCCAGTTTTCAAATACTGTGTTCCTAAATTTCGGCCAAAAATAGAGTACTGTTAAAACGGTGTATACTTTTATGGTGTACCACGTGCTTTGACCCATTGAGGAATGGTTAAATCAAGCCTCACCTCACACATTATTTTATGGTGAGCCTTCACAATCTACTCTTTTAACAATTTTCAAGTATTGTTATTTGGCTGCCAAGATGGCTCAGCAGGCGACGGAGCTTGCTGCCAAGCCGGACAGCCTGAGTTCCACCCCTAGGACCCACAGAGTGGATGGGGAGGACTCACTCCTATAAGGTGTCCTCTGATCTCCACACAACCAGTGGACACAGACACACTCACACAAAATAAGATACCTCAAGTAACGATGTTAGCTCTCTGCTATATCTTACAAAATTTCCACATAAACTATGAATTACCTTTACAACCAGAAAAGGGGGAGGGACAGGGGTAAATCAGCCATAAGAAGAAAAAGAAACTCACTTAGCAAAAAGTGTAAAGTGTTGCTGTATATAGCAACCCTGGTCAAACCATACATGCGCTAGGTGCAATTCAGGCTCCTAATTACAACTCTAGTGTACTGGGGACAGAGCCGCGGGAAGGAAAGCTAGAGCGGTTACATCATCCTAGATGCCCAGTATGAGAGACTGTAGTGGGTTAAGGCTCCCTGGAAGGCACTACAGGGAGCACAGCCCTCACTTTATGAGGAAAAAGGCCCTGAAAAGTTAACTGAGGTGCCTGAACCCTGGTTTCTGGCCTCCTATGTTCTGACAGCTAATATGTCGTCGTTTTGCTCCCTAGTTCCGTTTATGAGAACATAACTAAGGAGCAGACACCCCTCCACATCACGCCGGTAACCCTTGGAGGAAAGGCTCACTCCTGCCTCACAGAACCTGCAGAATGGCTCCTATGTTAGCTGTTTCTCCCGCCTGGAAGGTTTTCTTCTCTGGTGTGGCTAGGGCTGGCTCTCTCCCATCTACCAATCACAGCTTGATTCAGCCCACAGGTTTATCCACACCAAAGAACCTGACCCGGTGGTCAGTCTCTATGACACCACCTACTTATGCATGGATTTAATCCTGGCGACTTCTTATCCAAAACGACCTGCAGTTCATCACGTCCGTACACTCCCTCCCCGTCTTGTGATGGAAATCCACGAGGGCAAACTCACATCTGTTTTATTTACTAAACGCCTTGTGCCTGAAATAGCACCAAGTGGCTAATCCAAACATACATCTGGTTCAGTAAGTGGGCACACACTGTATGATTATTCCCCTCCACAATCCGTGAGGGAAAACCCAGGGACATTACACATTACCAGCAACCTTCAAATGCAAGCACACAAACCTGAATGTAATTAACAGCATGAAGAGCTGAATGGGTCAAGTCTGAACTGGCTTTTCATAGCAGTTAGGGAAACTCTTTCCCATATCACTATATAATTCCCTCCAATCTCTTTCTCTTTTAAAGTTCTGCTGTTTAACGTAAAAAAAAAAAAAAAAAAAAAATTAGTTATGTGTGTGCGTGTGTGTAGGTGCCTGTTGAGGCCAAAGGCACTGTGTTCCCTGGACCTGGTGTGCAGGCAGGTGTGAGTCACCAGGTGTGGGTACTAGGAACTGAACTCAGGCTTTCCCTTGATAGGAGCAACAAAAGCTCTTAACTGCTAAGGCATCTCCTGTAAATACAATAAACATAAACATAACACAGATGGAGACCTGAGGTCAACCACTGGGCCCCACACAACACATGCGACAACACACGGGCCAATGGTGAATATCCCCCCCCCCACACATGCACATGCACGTGCACACATGCGCACACACACACACACTCTTTCCCCCTAAAATAAGCGAACAGGAAAAGACATCCACCTAATAGCCTAATAACATATGTAAAACACTGAACTCCCCAGTAGTAATTACTACTATACTTGTTGATAATAATTGATCACCTAGTTGATAAATACTACTATACTTATTGATATACTTTATCACTCAGTTGATAAAAACTAGTATACTTGGGGGCATCTTTCTGGCCTTTTTCTCCCCCATGAAACATTTTCTATAATTTTGCTACATACACTGAAATTCAGCAGTCATCACTGCGATCAGGAGAGGCATAGCTGATTTTCTCCAAACACCAGCAGGAAATCAGAGCTAATGAGAGTAAAGCACAAACGTATGAAATGAACCACACAGGACTCTGTGATGTAAATCTCTAACTCCAGTACCCACAAGGCTGAGGCAGAAGGATCGCAAGTTCAAAACCAGCCTGATCACCCAGTGAACCCAAGAAAAACCTAAGCTCCGTTCTGTGACATGGTAAACAAGGAGATAAATAACAACACGACTCCATGAAGGAGCACAATGATGTGAGTGCATGTAATGGCAGTAACCATGAGAACCGTAAACATAAAACACTTCAGGGAGTCGAGATGTGGTCTCTGTGCCCTGAGTGCTCAGCATGTCGGTAAGAGAATGCGTGTGACCTTTTCCAGTCTCTGACTCGGCACTGGAAATGAAGGTAATGCTAAGATGTAACAATAATGCCTTCCAGCTAGGAGTGCAGAGCCCCAAGAAGGACTCACTTGGCCCAAACTAAGAGTGTAAGTGAAGGGCCTCACTAATTGCCTCACTGAGAAACAAGGTGGCAGGTTGAGGTCTGATGACTCAAACAGTCCCATTCAGAGCCGGGAGGACGGCCGAGAGGGACAGCTTAGTGGGCCTGCAGACTCCAAACTTCACAAGCCACAGGCTTTCCCTCAGGATGGAAATCCCAGTAGATGTTTGCTGTGGTTGAGACATGCACTGCGCTCGCTCGTTAGTTTTTTGTCAGCTTGACACAAGCGGCAGCCATGGGGGGGCGGGGACCTCAAGTGAGAAGACATCTCAATCAGACTGGCAGATCCATCCATCGGCAAGTCTGTAGGGAGCTTTCCTGATTAGTGGGTGTGGAGGGCAGCTCACTGTGGCAGTGCCCCGCCCCCCAGGGCAGTTGGCCCTGGGCTATATAAGAAAGCAGGGTGAGCAAACCACGGTGAGCAAGCCGCTCAACAGCATTCCCCCATGGGCTGGGCTTTAGTTCTTAGATTTCCAGCTCTTGCCTGAGTAACGGGAGTGTGACCCGAGAGCTGTAAGATGAAATAGACTCTTGTCTTCTCGTCATGTTCTTTTTGGTCATGGAATTTTATCACAGCAACAGAAAGCAAATTAGAACAGGGTTCTCATGCATTCCGGGCTGCCTTGATGTCCCCATGTGGCTGAGGGCAACCTTGAACTCCTCATCTTCCTGCATACATACACCTCTCAAGGGCTGGGATTTACAGGCACCCGGCTCCCCATACTTTTTTCTCCATTGTTCAGATCTTTGCTAGACTAACAGCAACAGTCAAGCGAAGCATGATCACCTGTTAATGCACTCCTTTATGCAGGCTACGGGAGAGGAGCTTGGGCTTCAGGCAGGTCCTGTGCCAGCTTGAATACATGGTCCTAGGAGGCTAGCAGGCTAGCCTAGATGGAAGGAAACCCTGGAATTAACTTACCTGTCATATTAGCACTGGAGGTCAGCAGGGGCACAGAGTCATTCCCCCTTGAAGAGCCTATAGAAATAAAGAGATGCATTAGTAAAGCGCCCCAGGATTTAACTTGGAACACAGCATGAGCTTCTGCCCCTCACTGAGGTCTGGGGCTCCAAGGGGTGTGCACACTGAAGCCAACAGAGAAGTCAGAGAAATGGCACACCATGGGAAGTCAGCACGGCCAGGGCCCCCAGGAAGAATGCACAATGTATCCCTTGCAGATGCCTGGTTTACAGATGCCACCAGGTTGACAAGCAGCCAGAGCAGCCCGTTGTGCACGCTCATGTCAGGCTGTGTCTACTTCTTGAGCTGCAGCGGGGAGAGGAGAGAGTCTACCATTTGAGGAAGGCACTGTGAGCTTGAAGAAAACGAGAGGCCCACTTGCTTCATGTGTATCCATCATGCATATACTCCATGTCTAGCGGACACTGTGAGTCTTTAAGCCTGGAGCCTGTGTGCAGATGAGGGGGAGGGAAACTCACAGCTGCAGATGAGCAAGGACTGAGCAGGGCAGGGGTATGGGGGAAGGGAGGCAATGCCACAGGAAGTTCTGCTTGTACCGCTGTCGCTATGAAACACCCTGGACTTTGAGGCTGCATGGTTAGGTTTTTCACATGGGACACACGGGAAGCTTCCGAAACAAACACCTGCACAGTGCTCACTGTCTACCACACACTCTGGTGACAACAGCTTTGTCAGGGCGCCTGCGGAGCTGACTGACAGACGCATGTCCACCGTGTTCTGGGTGATATGGACCATCCTGGAAAGGCTCTTTGTTTGGGGATGCTTCCTGGTCTTCTTACCACCAGCACCCCTAGTTTTACTCATTAGGTCTCCCATTGTTTTGTGAAAATCTCAGTAGGGACTTCTTTCAAGCTAGTACAATTAAGGGGGGATGGGGCAGGGGGATCCTGTGCTCCAGGTAAGCAATTTTTGGTGATGTTTTTGGAATCCGTATAAAGACTACAATCCACAAGGGATGGGAGCTCAGGTAATAATACGATTATTGTTCCTGTCCCGGAGACCAGCCCTAGTGGGGTCAGGCTGATCCCTGCTCCATGCAACTCCCAGTGTAAAGAGAGACAAAGGTGTTATTTATGTTTCTGTCATAACATTTCCAACACACTCCCTCACTCCACACAGAAATCCAAAACAAACCCTTAGAACACAAAGAAAAGCCAGCAACAACAACTTTGAAATATTTACCAACTGTTAAATCTATTTCTCATGCAATTACCTTCCTCTGGATGGGGCTATTATCCTGTATGAGATGGAACTCAGATAGGTCCAGATCAACTCAGATGTGTGTGGCAGGTCTACAATACTGGGGTGGTGGGGGTAGGCTCCCCTCACCTCATCGTCCTGGACACTCTATGGCTGGAGCACTGTTCTGCAGTGACAGGGACTGAGGCCCAGAGAAAGCTCTACTCAGCTGCTTAGTGAGTCTGGACATGGATGGGGCTGATTTTAATCCCAAACCTGCATAGATCTGTCTCTCCTCTGCACATCTTCCCGATGTTACCAGCTGCTCCTTCCTCAACCAAGCCATCCTTTGGGTCCTCCCTCTTCTTGCTTCACGGTCCAATCTATTAGCCAGTGATCTGTCCCACTGTCCAAGACACTGGGCTCATCTCTGTCACAGAGATCAACCTCTGTACACAGACTGCTGCAGAAGCATCTGTCACTTTCACTCCTGAGGCAGCTTTCACGGCAGCGAAGTGTTTGGATGTTTGAACAGACATGTCCAAGTTTCTTAGTTGTAAGTTAATATGTTACTTCATTCCCCTATGGTTGTTAAAAGTGCACTTGTCACTTGCCATCCGAAAAATGCTAACAGCTTCCCATCCTGGTCCTGAGTACTGGGATTACAGGTGTATGCCACCACACCCAGCAGCAGCAGCATCACGATAAATTACTATCACTAGTATTTTGTTTTTTTCCTACAGGGTGCTCTATATAGCCCTGGCTCTCCTGGTACTCACTATGTAGACCAAGCTGGCCTGGAACTCACAGAGCTCAACATGCTTTTGTCTCTGAGAGCTGGGATTAAAGGTGTGTGCCATCGTGCCAGGAAGAATACTCTTTGAAAACCAGAAACTCCGTGACATTATTTTCTGTCTTCCACAGTATTCAGGACAGCACTGTGGAGTGCTAACTGACATCAGCTCATGTGACTGCATGATGAACGGGCTGAATCTGGGCTCTGATCTGAAGTCAGACATGTATTACTTGTTTTAATGGAGGTAGGGTAGCTTACCTGCAAGTCTCAGATTTCTCAGCTATACAATGGAGATGGTATGTGAAGAAAATGTGCCTAGCAAATATTAGCCATGTTTCAGTACAACTGCTAAACACCACCATGTATTGTAATGATGCTTACACTAATTACATGCTGCATACAAAGACTTCTAAGACAGTTAACTGCTTTGTTTTTGGTTTGTTTTATAGTTTTTTTTTTTTGCGATATGCTCTCCCTTTGTAGCCTGTGCTGGTCTTAACCGAAACTGTCCTGCTTAGCTCATTCCTTTTAAGTGCAGGGGTGACCAGGGGGCCTGGTCCTGCTGATTGCTCACTCACGTAAGAAAACCTTTCGGTGAAGGTGACAGTCTATAACTAAACTCATTGGTCTACCTGTTCATGACACAGGGCATCAGAGCATTTCAAGTCACCTCTCTAGTGAGACATTCATAAACAAAACAGAGTGAGAAAGTTGAACAACAAAAATTCGTTATGAGAGCAAAAGCTACAAAAGGGCTTTCCTGACTAATCAGCAACTCACAAGAGTGAACAGATTTATTTGTATACACAAAGCAAGCAGTTAGGGAAAATGAAGGCTTCGTTCCATATGCATTAGCATATTTGCTGTAAGACAGAACGCCGACACAATTTTACAGTTCGCTCTTTCCTTAAGGGACCTCTGATTAGGTCTGCAACTCTAGCTTGCCACAGGTACAGGTCAAAAGTGCAACATAAAATGTTAGTGACTGAGGTGATGAAAGGCGTAAGCCCTAGATTTGGGAAGTAGAGTTACAAGTTTGGCAGTTCAAAGTCATCTTCAGCTACATAGGGAGTTCAAAGCCAGCTTGGGCTTTCAGGTTAGTACATCCTGCCTCAACAAAACAGAATGAAATTCAGCCCAACAAACAAATTAGCTTGCTTAATTCACCCGGATTATTCCAGCAAAAGCAGGTGCTGGGCCCAATCCAAACCATCTGCGTAAGTAAACTGACTGGTTATCTCTCCACAGATGAGAACACACACCCCCACACACAGCCACCCAGATGGACGGACACACACAGGCACACACACATTCACACATTCAGATGGACAGAACTGAAAACCAAAGTCTTTGGTCTCTTTCTCTAGCGATTAGACTCTAGTAGGTGATAAGGGAAAACAGAATTCTAACAAACTCAAAGTTCTCAAAGTGTTCTAAAGGTCAAGGTTCCGAAGGGAAACAAAACCCCCTACACAGAAGGCTGCCAACATCATTTTGTTACGACCTAATGACGTCGTGGGCTCCGGACACGGAGATCTGAAGGTTGCTGCGCAGGTGGCCCTAGTGGCCTGGGCCCTGGCAAAAGCCTCTCCTGGGCGGGGGAACGAGGCGCGCACACCCAAGGCTCCCACCCAGCCTCACTGGCCCTGGAATCCAACTTGTAGCGTCCGGGAGCTGGAAGCTGTGTGGGTGTTCGAAAATCAGACTTGCTTCTGCTTCAGGCAGCGGACATATTTCAATCCACAGGTCTTTCTAACCAGCCACAGAACTCCAGGGAAAGGCTCAGGACCAACCTGAGTCCTCAGCAGAAGGGCCATCCCGGGGGACCTCAACAGGTCACCCGCCCGGCCGCCCCCACGCCCGGAAGAGCCAGAGTCTCGAGGGGCAGGTGGCCCCGGGGCAAGTGGGAAACCCGGCCCAACCTCAGTTCCCCTGCGCCCGCCGCGGAGTCTCCGCCGGCCGTGGAGACGCAGGCCGGCGGACTTACCCTGAGGGTCTGCCCCGCGCGCCGCGGTCCCTAGCAGCGCCAGCACCTGCAGCGCGCCCAGCAGCAGCAGCAGCAGCAGCAGCGCGCCCCGCGCGCACAGCGCCATTGTTCCCAGGGCCCCTGAGCGCCCGCAGCCACCGCACCGCGCCCAGAGCTGCCCTCCGCGCACGCGACCGTTCCGTCCCCTTCCGCCGCGTCCCGCTCCCCAGGAGCCGCCGCCGCCGCCGCCGCCGCCGGTCCCCCCACTGACCAGATAGGGCGAGGGCCCGGCCGGGCTGGGCGGGGCCGGGGCGTGGTCCGCAAAGTCAGGAGGGGCGTGGCCCAAGGAGGCGGGGCCCGGAAAGCGGCCGAATCGGAGGGGGCGTGGCTCCGAGAAGGGAGCGCCTGGGAGAGGGCGTGGCCAAGGGAGGCGGAGAGGGGTGTGGCCTAGGCTGGGAGGGGCGTGGCTCTTCCAACTGAATAAGGCCGAGCCGAGAAGGGGCGGGGTGCTTGGGGCGGGCGAGGGCGTGGCTTCCTCCGCCACGGGCTGGCGGTTCGCTTTGCCCACGTCCGGAAGGCAGGATTGTAGAGAAGTTTTCGGGTGCGGATTGGGGGGCGTGAGGCGAGTAGCGAGAAAGGTAGTCGCGGTCTGGATGGTTGCAGAGGGAGCCCCTCACAGGAGTGTAGGAAGGTCAGATTCTACGTAAGAGCCGACAAACTCAAGTTCAAAAGTAAGCATCACGATTTTCATACTGCACTTGCGCCTCCTTTTTTCCAAATGTGGTGCAGCTCGTTGGAAACTTTGCACCTATAACCTAGGCCCCTCTCTGCATGGAGTCCGCTGGCCTAGCTCAGGACAGCCTGTTGTAATGTGGTTTTTCTGGCAAAAACCCCTCTTAAGCTCTTGGAGCCAGTGCTGCCGAAGACTGTATGTTGATTCCACTCAGAACTCTAATGTCAGCCAGGTCGTTACAGCTCTCTCAGGCCTGACCCAGGGCACTTTGAAGATAAGCTAAAAACTTGGTGGCCTTCAGCAAAGCTTATCGGTCATAGACCATGGATTAACTGGTCGATTCTGCTTTACACTTAAACAAGACTAAACATCGGATGGTGCAATCAGCCAACCTGAAAATACCGGCATCTACCATAGGCTTTAAAAAGGCAGTTGTGTGTTTAGGATTTGGTGGTTCTGGCCATGGGAATAATAAGTGCTTCCAGACATGGACTAGGAAGGAGTGTTCTATTGCATGATGTTGAAATCCAGGGTCCAGGGTGGTGGTAAAATGGGTGGGGCATTGGAGGAGGTGGCTAGGTCAGGAGAGCAGAGCTCTCAACTATGAAATTAGTGCCTCATGAAAGTGGCCTAAGGGAATTTCCACCCTCCCATCCCTCCACCCCTCCCCCCCATCTTTGTCCTCACAACCACGAGGAAACAGTAAAAAACAGTCTCTGAGACCATGGGCCCTGAACAGACACCAGATTAGTTGCTGGTGTTTCCTTGGACTTTCCAGCCAAAGTTTTGTTACTTTGTAATCAGTCTAAGGTGCTTAGCAGCAGCAAGAATGGATAGATACAATATGAAGACAAGCTGTCTACTTGACAATTCTTCCCAGGACTGACCTTGACGGAGGCTCCCCCAGAATGCCTGCTGGCCTGATCCTCATACCATGATATGGATGATGTGCTTCATTTTCAGGCACCACACAACGTCTTCCAGCTCACGACAATTCTCCTGCCTCAGTCCCCCAAGTTATAGGCTTGCATCACCGTGCTAGGCGCCTGCTTTGTTTGGTGATAGCTCTCTGACCAAATCAGTAAATGTTCTCTAGACACAGGGCATCTACAGCTCTGTCTTTGCTCATCTTCATATAATAGAAATGTGAAGACTGCCAGGGTTGTAGCCTGGCAACCCTGGCCTCACCCCTTGGGAGCCTGGCACAGAGTCACCCATTTGCACGTGGAGTACGCACCCTGGCCCTTTAAGGGGAAAACAACACCCCTTTTCTCTGTCCTCTGAGGAGGCAGCTCTGTCTCTCAGTCTTGTTTTTCTCTCTAACTTCCCTTCCCCTATTCCCTTGCCTTCCCCCAATAAACCTTCCACACAAGTCACGTCTGCAGATCTCTGTCCATATCCTACCTGCTGTCTGTCCCTCACCGGCTGCAGGGCATGCCATGGCCCCATCTCCAGCCATACTTCCCTTGAGCCATATTATAACAGTCAGACTCAAATGGAGTCACGCTAACCCTGCCAAAAATAATAAATAAATAAATAAACAAATCTGAGAGGTTACAAAGGGAAAGTACCCATACTAAGGAATTACTTGATAGAAACCATCACAAAAGATTTCCAGGATCACAAGCTTACGCAGAAGCCACCAACATCTTATCCAAAGTGCTTTCTACAGCATGTCTGTCCACTCCAGACTGACACCACTTACTCCTACTGTGGTGGCCGAGGAGTACTGGTGCCATCTACCTCTATGTCTTTGCACAGTCCCTGTAGCTGGAGGAGCAGCACATGCCTGATATCTCAGCGCTTAGAGACAGAGGCAGGAGGATTGTTGCAAGTTCAAGGCCAATCTGAGCTTTATAGTGAGTTCCAGGCTGGGCTGAGCTGGATATATAGAGAGACCCGGTCTCAACCAAACCAGCCAAGTGTGGAGGACAGTCCTGTAATCCTGTCACTGGGAAGTGAGTGGGAACTGGACTACATCAGATTCCAACCTAATAAACCAATTAAACAAACAAAAAACTTCAAAATGAACAAAATAAATCATAAAACGTCTTGTAACTTCTATACCTTTTCTTCATTTGCTATGACACACATTCCCATTGCAAAGCCATTGTCAGCATTATTCTTTGGGAACTCGGAGACTTCTTTCCAAGTACCAGCTGACTAAGCTCCTCCCCCTCACAGCCGGCCACTTTTGCTGTGCATCTTTTGCTTCATGAGATGGCTTGCAAACTACTTAATGTTTGGCATATGATGGATATAACATATGGTGTTTAGTGGCAAGATAAATAAATACTGATGGACCCCAATGAGGGGGTTAAAAATGAGTTGGGGTTGGGAAGATGGCTCAGTCAGTGACGTGTCTACTGTGCAAGCATGAGGATCCAAATTCAATGCTCAACATTCATGGAAAAACTGGGCATAGCGACAGATGCCTATAACTCTCCCCACAGCTTACTGGCTGGACAACCAGTATGTTTCAGTTCAGGGGGGCACTGTCTCAAAATAGGTAAGTAACTAGACAGTAGAGATGGACAGAGGAAGATACTGAACATCTGGGCTCCACACATGTGCACACACATTTGCACATGTACACTGTATGTACATACAAAGTGACTTAGTTTCTATTTATAAAGAAGGTGGAAAGGGAACCTAGTAAATTTATTTCCTTCACACATACATTATGATTTGCTTTATAACCATAAAAGTCTAGTGTTCTAATCAGTAAATGTAGAAATGTAGGCTATTGTGATATATTGTTTATGATCTAATAAAGCCACTGGGGAACCAAAATACAAAGCTAGCCACAGCCATAGAAGCCGGGCAGTGGTGGCACACACCTTTAATCCCAGGACTCAGAAGACAGGCAGTTAGATCTCTGTGAGTTCAAGACCACCTAGGGCTACACAAGAGTAAATCAATCTAAAAGGATAACAGAGCTCACACCTTTAATCCCGGCACCAGGGAGGTATAAAAGGAGAAAGCAAAGGGATATCCAGCCTAGAGAGAGAGAGAGAGAGAGAGGGAGAGAGAGAGAGAGAGAGAGAGAGGAGCAGGTGCTATCTCACAGCTATGAGCAAATAGCACTTTTTGATAAACTAGTATTTGCATGATGAAAGAATCAGATGGCCTGGCTGTGAGACTGTGATGGCTAGTAATTAGGAAAAGCTGTGGAAAGATGTAACAAAAGATTGTAGATCTTGCCAAGTGCCTGGCAGCTTCCAGTTTAGCAGACTGACTGACGGCTTTGATAAACTATTAGTCAGCCTTACAAAGAAAGCTCACCCGCCCATTCCTTCCCTCTGCATTCTAAAATTCCAGTTTTCGTTACACCTTCTCCTCTCATCTTTTAGTTCAGTCTTCCTCAGAGTAAAAATGGCAGCCAATGTGCATATAGTTAATTAAGCAAAAAAACTGCATATCATTTGTGTTTGACATTGTATAAGATTTTAGAGAGAAGGAATAAAAGGGAAGTAAAAATAAGCTAAAAACAAAACAAAAAAAATCCCCCCAAAAAAAAAAAAAAAAAAAAGCCTACTCAGTTGGACTTTCCACTTTCCACCTCTAATACAGAGGTCAGGAAGAATTCTGGGAGCCGCACATTGTGGTGCTGACTGCAAATCCAGGCCATAAAGGCAGTTGCAAGAAGACAGATGCAAGTTTGAGGCCAGTTGGATCACACAGCAAGTCCCAGGCCATCCAGGGATACTTGGCAAGACCCTGTTTCAAAAACACAAAAATAGACAAATAAAAAGTTCCAAGTGGACTGAAGTTCTAAAGGAATGGCCTCTTAAAGAGGGAGGAACTATGGATCTCTGCTCATGGGTAGTGTTACAGGACTCGTAGATCCACTAATCCACCACTTAAAAGAAGCTAGAAAGCAAATGGGTAAAGGAAAATGTGAGGGCTCTCAAGAGGCTCGACCGTTAGGGACTTCTGTGCAATCATGAAGACTGGAGTTGGGATCCTGGACTGCACCGACAGGCGCACGCACGCATGCGCACACACGCACACACACACACACACACACACACACGAGAGAGAGAGAGAGAGAGAGAGAGAGAGAGAGAGAGAGAGAGAGAGAGAGAGGATTAAAAATGAGGATGGATTTATTTACACTTTGGCCAAGTCACAGCAAAGGAGAGTCCTGGTGTCCATCTGCTTTCTCTGTAGCACTATTAGAACTTTCTAGAAAAGATGAAATAAAAGCCAGGAAAAAGACATATGCTCCCTTGAGTAATCAGAACTGTGTGAAATCTCTTTGGGGGAGGCAAGCTCCTCCTTTGCTGTCACCAAGGCTCCCCTCTTTCCCTTGCTCCAGCATGGCCCTCTGGAGGATGTTTCCATTCTCTGGAGCCCATACTTTCAGCCTGACAGACAACTGCATGATTCAAGTGTCCCTGAAAAGGCAGCTGCAGTGTTCACCTAGTGTGGTCCCCATTCCTGTGGCTGTGAATGTGGCTCCTCACTTCTGCTCATGGTCTCAGGTTACACTCTACACTGGCAGAGGAAGTCACAGAAGCAGGAATGTGACATGCCTGGTCACATTGCATCTGTAGAACAAGAGGAGAGAGACAAATGTAGTGAATTCTTGTAGTCCGTTCACATTCTCCATGTGATATGATTATACAATCCAGGATCCCTGCCCAGGGAATTGTCTTCCCGGGACTGGAGAGATTGTTCAATGGTTAAGGGCACTGACTGCTCCTCCAGGGGACATGGGTTCAATCCCCAGCACCCACATATCATTGCACAACTGTCTGTCCCAGGGGATCTGGTGCCTCAGGGAGCGTCAGGCATACATGCAGACAAAGCACGCATAAAATAAATGTTGAAAATGTTACAGGTCTTCTCACCACCATTTATAATCTGCCACAGGCATGCCCATAGATCCATGTTCTAGGTGAGTTTAGATTGTCACCTTGTCATGGACATTAGCCATTGGATTTGGTCTCTGGCACTGGAACAGAAAAATGTGGTGAATCTGTGAATGCGGAGAATTTACTGCCTGGAAGATTACTCTGGGGCGTTTTCAGGGTGTGTCCCAGTCAGAATGAAGTTGTCTTAGGAGAGGAAGAGACTTCCAAGGTTTGGGTGGTTGGTGGGAAAAGCCCCTGGGACTTTCTGCTGTTAAGCCCCTGGCTATTCCTGCCCGCTTTCTTGTTTGCAGGAGGCAAAAGGGACCAGCCCAGTTTTCTATCTAACTATCTAGTCTGTCCTTAGAGATTCTTGTTTCTTCAACTCCATGTGTGGAGTTAACTAAAGGTCCTTGCATTATTCTGTCAGTGAGGAATGCAGAGGTAGCTTCATGTTGCCAGTACCCTCCACTCCCCCGTGGCCTGCACCGCCTCATCTTAGACCAAACCAGGACTTAGCCAGTGAGATATAAGATGCTGGAGATCTTATGGAGGTTCAGAGGAGGAGAGGCACGTAGGAAAAGAGCAAGATGTGCGCAGGCTCCTCAAGGGACAGTCACAATGAGTTGTTTCGGCACTATCCATTTTAGTGGCTCCCAAATTGCATCGCCAAAGGTTGCTATGAAACCCTTTCCCCATGTTTTCTCTTTTAAAATACTTTATTAGCTGGGAGGCAGTGTTGCATGCCTTTAATCCCAGCACTCGGGAGGCAGAGACAGGATCTCTGTGAGTTCGAGGCCAGCCTGCTGTACAAAGTGAGTTCCAGGACAGCCAAGGCCACACAGAGAAACCCTGACTTGTGTAAGGAGTAAGGTTTTTCTGCCTGCCGCCGAGTCTTGTCCTGCCGCCGCGCCAGCCCCAAATAACACACAGAGACTCTGTATTTGATATAATTCTGTTGGCCAGTTACTAGTTTCTTATCAGCTAGCTCTGTGTTAATTATTAACCCATTTCTATGTATTTCCGTGTGGTCTTACCAGTGAGTGGCGGCTGGTGGTTCTAGTCTCTCCAGACTCTCCATGTTGACTCCTCCTTCCTACTTCCTCTTTCCTCCTCGTCTCCTAGTCCCGCCTATCTGGCTTTCCTATTGGCCAACAGTGCTTTATTCATTAACCAGTATGAGAAACATATTTACAGAATGACATCTCCCATCAGACTTGTGCTTCGTTTAGTTATGTGTGTGTGGTGTATGTGGACACAAACATGCCACAGTTCAAGCGCGGAGGTCAGAGATAGAGAGCGTGAGGGAGTCATTTCTTTCCTTCCACCGTGTAGGTCCAGGGGAGCCATCAGGTTTGTGGCAAATGTCCTTTTACACCTCTTTTGATAAGTGAGCTAAGTGAGTGGCTCCAGAGGTGCCTTGGGTAGCCGTACGAGCCAACAAAGTGAAGCCGGGTCCACCGGTGTTACATAAAGGCCCGGACAGCGTCCTTTCTCACCGTGGAGCGTTGGGTTCCTAGCAGAGAACTTGGACACAGGTTTAATCCAACAGAAAGCATAACTGGTCAGCAACTACACTTTGTGTTTGGGACCAGTGTAGCCTCGGTTTCTCAGGGTCATCTTTTAAGCACAAGACCAAGTTCTTGATCGACGCGCTTCAGTTAACAAGAACAGTTAGCGGAAGTGGAGCTATGGAGGGTAGTACAGGAAGAGGCTTTCCCAGATCGATGGATTTTGATGGATTAGGCCTTTGTCTTTGTTTTGGCAGGCAGTGCTGTCTACGTGCTGAGTTTTACAGTGTGATTGGCATGGAGTCAGTTGTGCTAAGTTTGAGGGCCTGTGACAGGAGTTTCTGGTGAGAGTCCCAGGCCTTGGGCAGCCTCTTAGTTCTGCTGGAGTTCTTGTTTCTCTGCCCCTCAGAAGCTTTACTTGGTTTCCTGGGTCAGGGCCTGCTTTCCTTCTCGTTTCACAAGACATGTCCTAATTATTCATTGCATGGACATTTTTCACAGCCAGGGTTTCAGAATCAGATGTTTCGGGTGACAGAAAAAGATGCAATAGCTATTGTGGAAGATTTAAAAGAGGAAATGAAGCTTCCAGAGACTTCATTCCTGCTCAGTCTCTCATCTCTCGTGCTCTCAAGTGGGCCATAGGCAGTGAGTATTTGCTCAACAGAAGTTTGAGCAGCTGGAAATGAGCGCGCACACACACACACACACACACACACACACACACACACACACACACACACTGGAAATAGCAAGCATGATGTGCTGGAGAAGTGTTAGGCACTTTAGAATAAATGGTTAGGGCCTTCTGCCTGGGTCACTACAGGGTGCCAGCCTGCGTGCCTGGAGCTTACTGAGCAAGGGTGGCAAGGGGCTTAGGTCCCGGGAGTTTTCACATGAGGAACTGAAACATTTAGAAAAATAATATGGGGGCTGGGACTGTGGCTTAGTGGTTGGTGCCTGCTCAGCATCGGTGGAGCTTGTGGACCAGACCCAGGCCACTGCAAACATTTAAAAAGAAGGATGGTGCTGGGTGGTGGTGGCACACACCTTTAGTCAGGAAGCAGAGGCATGGGATTGTAGGCGTGCACCACCATGTCCAGCCTGCGCAGACTAAGAGGCGGACGGCTTTTCTCATTGTTGTGACAAAATCATCGACAGAAGCAACTTCATGAAGGAAGGACTTATGGCTCACAGTGTGAGGATTTCACAATCACAGCAGGGAAGTCAGGGTGGTAAGCCTTATGGCTCAGATGGAGAGGGATTCTGGTACTTAGGAGCCAAAGAACACTGAGTGTTACAGCCCTGATGGAAAAGTATTCTAGCAATCGGGAGCCAAGGAATACCACAGTCACAGTAAGAGTAGCAGCTTACAGCCCTGCTCCAGGGAAAGGCTTCCCCAGGGTAACAGTTTGCTCCCAGGGAAGAGCTGTAACAACTAGAACTAGTTGTTACAGTTCTGCTCTGGTCCTCAGGAGTGTAACAGCTCTCGCCAAGGTTTCTGCAGTCAAAGTGTCGTAACCCTGCTCTGCTCTGCTCTGATAATAGTCTTCTGTTGAAGAGATTATTGGGGCTCAGATAGAGTGACACTTACAGGAACAAAACATAGCATGGAATGTTCTCACTTGGAGCAGGTCATAGGTGATGTCTGCACCCAAGGCCAGAGGCAGCTTCCACTCACTTCCCCAGGAAATAGTGTCCCAGGAGCGGGAGTCTCTTAAAGTGCTACTGTGTTGTGCAGAAAGCTACTGTGACAGCACTGCCTCGAACGGGAGTCTCTTAAAGTGCTACTGTGTTGTGCAGAAAGCTACTGTGACAGCACTGCCTCGAACGGGAGTCTCTTAAAGTGCTACTGGGTTGTGCAGAAAGCTACTGTGACAGCACTGCCTCCTGAGATGTAATCACTATCCGCATCTTCATGCATCAAGGGAGAGTAAGGAATAGCAGCTGTGCCCCAAGTCTACTATGAGCCAGCAGTACAGTGTGGGCACTGCTTGAACAGAGAGAAGGGAAAAAGAAATAATGAGAAAAAGAAGCTGGGTTTGGAGGGTCATACCAGTGACACGGGCTTTTGAGGCCACTTTTGCTCCTCAGGCCCACAATGGCATTAAGGAGGACCAATGTCTGGCATCTCCATTTTGACTCTGAATCTGTCTTCTTGACTTTGGCTCAGATGCCTTAACTCTGCATGGGCATGTGAACCACTCAAGAGTGTCTGTTTACCTAGCCTTTCCCTTTGAAGGCTGAAAACACAAACATAGAGCCATTGTCCCGAGTCTGCAGGCCCCTGGACTCCAGGGAGGGCAAAGCCTTTGAGACGGAGCCCTTTCTCAGGTGAGAACTTATCTAGAGGGTGACACTGTGACACTTCACAAGATCAGAAGTCACCATCTGGCATGGGGGCAGACTGGCGCCTTTGGAATGTAACAGTGGTTAACATATTAATACTAGTAATGTATTGGACTCTAGCAGATGAGTTGATGACAGATGGGCAACATCTTCAGCAGGAATGGTTAATATACAGACCGACAGCTCATTCAGCACGCTGAAGACAGTCTTGGGGGACACTGTCTGTTCTTCCCATTGTGGCCACACTGATCACATCTGTTCTCTACACTTTTTACCAGTAGTTATCTCTTTCATTAGCTTACTGGACATGAATGGCACAATCTAGCCTGTTGAGATTCCCTTAAAATCTCAATTCCTTCCGTCCGTCCTTCCTTCCTTCTGTCCTTCCTTCCTTTCTTTTTTTTCTTTTTCTTATTTTACATATTGGTCCCAGTTTCCTCTCCTTCTCTCTCTCCCTCCCTCCTCTCTCCTATTCCCCCTGACCACCCTCCCATTCCACCCCCCCCAACTCCACAGGGAGGGTGATGCCTTTCAGGAGGGGTCAGCAAAATCTGTCAAGTCATTTGGAGTAGGGACTAGGCCCTCCCTCCTGCCTCTAGGCTAAGGGAGTATCCCTCCATGTGGGAATGTGCTCCCAAAGTCCTTTTGTGCACCAGGGTACATCCTGGTTCCACTGTCAGAGGTCCCTTAGACTGCCCAGGCCTTCTAGCTAAGACCCATGTTCAGGGGGTCTGAGTCAGTCCAATGCTGGATTCCCAGCTATCAGTCTGGGGTCCATTAGCTCCTCCTTGTTCAGGTCAGCTGTCTCTGTGGGTTTCTGTAGCCTGGTCTTGTCCTCCCTCTCTGCATCTGGATTCCAGTTCGGCTCAGTATTTAGCTGTGAGTGTCTGCTTCTGTTTCCATCAGCTAATAGATGGTAGATAAGTTAGACATCAATCTCATTATCAGGGAAGGGCATTTAAGGTAGCCTTTCCACTGTTGCTCAGATTGTTAGTTGCGGTCATCTTGTAGGTTTCTGGACGTTTCTCTAGGTTCAGTTTTCTCTTTAAACCTATAATGGCTCCCTCTTTTTTTGGTATCTCTCTCTCTCTTTCTTATTTTTCTCTCTGATTTAATCTTCCTAGTTCCATATGCTTTCCTCTCCTCCCCTTCTCTTTCTCCTAGCTCCTTCTCCACTCTCTGCCCTCCCCCCAATCCCAATATGCTCAGGAGATCTTGTTCCTTTCCCCT
This sequence comes from Phodopus roborovskii, assembly GCF_943737965.1. Classification (NCBI taxonomy): domain Eukaryota; kingdom Metazoa; phylum Chordata; class Mammalia; order Rodentia; family Cricetidae; genus Phodopus; species Phodopus roborovskii. The sequence continues at coordinate 41,538,607 of NW_026125281.1, forward strand.
TCTGTGAGGGACCTTATATGAATCTCTTAGGTTTCTCCTTGTGTCCTAGTTTCTCTGGCCATATGAATTATAGGCTGGTGATCCTTTGCTCTATGTCTAAAATCCATATGGGAGTGAGTACATACCATGTTCATCTTTTTTGTGACTGGGTTACCTCACTCAGGATGTTCCATCCACTTGCCTGCAAATTTCAACATTCTGTTGTTATTTTTTTTCCTGCTGAGCAGTATTCCATTGTGTAAATATGCCACAACTTCTTTATCCATTCTTCAGTTGAGGGGCATCTAGGTGGCTTCCAGGTTCTTGCTTTACAAATAATGCTGCTATGAAAAAAGTTAAACACATGTCTTTGTTGCATGGATGTGAATCTTTTGGGTATATGCCTAAGAGTGGGATTGTCGGGTCCTGTGATAGACTGATTTCTATTTTCCTGAGAAAATGCCATACTAATCTTCAAAATGGCTGTACAAGTTTGCACTCCCACCAGCAGTGGAGGAGTGTTCCCCTACCTGCACATCCTCTCCAGCATGAGTTGTCATTGGTGTTTCTAATTTTAGCTATTTTGGCAGGAGTAAGATGGTATCTCAGGGTTGTTTTTATTTGCATTTCCCTGATAGCTAAGGATGTTGAGCACTTTCTTAAGTGTCTTTCAGCCTTTTTGATTTCCTCTATTGAGAATTCTCTATTCAGTTCTGTACCCCAGAACCAGTGTTTTGGTGACTATAGTCTTGAGTTATTTGTATATTTTGGAGATCAGCCCTCTGTCAGATGTAGAATTGGTGAAGATCTTTTCCCAGTCTGTGGGCTGCCGTTTGGTCTTGTCAACTGTTCCTTTGCCTTACAGAAGCTTCTCAGTTTGAGGAGGTCCCATTTATTAATTGTTGATCTCAGTGTCTGTGCTACTGGAGTTATGTTCAGGAAGTGGTCTCCTGTACCAAGTTGTTCAAGGGTACCTCCTACTTTCTCTTCTAAGAGGTTCAGTGTGGCTGCATTTATGCTGAGGTCTTTGATCCTTTGGACTTGAGTTTTGTGCATGGTGATAGACATGGGTCTATCTGCAGTCTTCTACATACCATCATCCAATTGTGCCAGCCCCATTTGTTGAAGATGCTTTCCTCCTTCCATTGTATACTCTTAGCTGTTTTGTCAAAAATCAGGTGTTCATAGGTGCGTGCGTTAATATCAGGATTTTCGATTCCATTCCATTGGTCTATCTGTCTATTTTTGTACCAATACCAAGCTGTTTTCAGGACTATAACTCTGTAGTAGAGTTTGAAGTCAGAGATGGTGATGCCTCCTGAAGTTCCTTTATTGTACAGGGTTTTTTGTTTTGTTTTGTTTTTTGTTTTCCAGGGTGTTTTGTTTTTCCATATAAAGTTGAAGATTATTCTTTCAAGGTCAGTAAAGAATTGTGCTGGGATTTTGATGAGGATTGCGTTGAATCTGTAGATTGCTTTTGCCAAGATTGCCATTTTTACTATGTCTATCCTACCTATGTAAGAGCATGGGAGATCTTTTCACTTTCTGGTATCTCCTTTAATCTCTTTCTTTAAAGACACAAAGTTCTTGCTATATAGGTCTTTCACTTGTTTTATAAGCATTACCCCAAGATACTTTATGTTGCTTGTGGCTATTGTAAAGGGTGATGTTTCTCTGATTTCTTTCTCAGCCCCTTTGTCTTCTGTGTATAGTAGGGCTACTGATTTTTTGAGTTTATCTTGTATCCTGCTAATTTGCTGAAGGTGTTTATCAGCTGTAAGAGTTCCCTGGTGAAATTTTTCTGGTCGCTTATGTAAACTATCATATCATCTGCAAATAGAGACAGTTTGACTTCTTCCTTTCCAATTTCTATCCCCTTGATCTCCTTTTGTTGTTTTATTGCTTTAGCTAGAATGTCAAGTACAATATTGAACAGATATGGAGAGAGAGGGCAGCCTTGTCTTGTTCCTGATTTTAGAGGAATCGCCTTAAGCTTCTCTCCATTCAGTTTGATGTTGGCTGTTGGTTTGCTGTATATTACTATGAGGTATGCGGAGGCCTCTCAAAGGTAGGGGAAGTGTTCTGTTCTTGTTTTTACAGGAAAACAGAGAAAACCTATCATCAAACAGCCAAAAGACACTGAACATGTAGGTGCCTACAGAAGAGAAGACAGCTCTTCAGAAACAATCACTTAAGGAAGCAGAATCTGATATATGGTAAAAAGAAAATATTTAATTGTAGTACACTATTTCTATATAGAAATCTATTTCTCTCTACTATCTAGTATTCCTGAAGTCCCAATTTTTGTAAACCAATGCTGGCTTTGGAGTTGGATTTGGCTTTCCTTCTCTAAATTCAAGCATGTTGTTAAGATTAAATTCATGGTTTCTGCCTTAAATCAAGAAGCCAATTGGTGTAAGGCAGAAGAAAACAAAATCTGGGGACTCATATCTTATATGCAATTTTCTCTCTGAAATCCTAATTTTCTCACATACTTTTAATGCTTATTGTTGTCTTTCCCTAATGCATACCTTAAAACTTAAAAATTTTACTTTAATATTGGTGTGTAACTTTTCCACAAGGAAAAATAACAATTCCTAACAGCAGTCTTTCAACTTTCCGGAAAGAAGATGGGGCCCCACATCATCGTTTCCACTTGACTCAACCTGATGCATCTGAACTACAAACATCACCCTAAAACTGGTTTGAGACTGTTTTGCTCGAGACAACTCATGACTAGCTAGCTGTAATGGTGCACCTTTTTATTACACCCTGGCCAGAGTTTCAAATAGAACTACAGTCAAGAATTTTCTGCCACACAGTGACTAGCTACATATGTCACAGCCAGTTCTGTTGAGAAATTTGGTTGCTAAAAATTTTCTTCCTACAGGATCCATTGGAGCAATCATCGTCCCATTTCAGTAGGAAGTAATCTTAAGATAACGACGCCCCCTTTCCCTACCCTTGGAATTTTGGGATAATAGTCATCGTCTTTGGGTTGGTTTTAGTTATTTGGGATTGGGTGATGCTTACACTCGGGTTTATCTTTTAGACAGGAATAGGGAATGGTTGGGAAAGGTATGGTTTAGATGGGATATAGGTAGATTAGCCTATTTTCTTGAGAATTTGAGTAAGACTGAGATAGTATTTTACAGCTTACATTGTTGTGTATTCTTATGTGGTAAGCTATGTAAAATTAAGTTTATATTTTGTTATATTGTGTTAAATCTTTCCACTTACAATGTTTTATGCACATTATTTTTTACCATATTCTATGTATGTATACTTTTCCTGTATTCAAGACATTTTGTATATTGATACAATTTGGGATATTTATCTTGCTGCCCTTTATAGTTCTACCTCTTGTCTTGACACTTATACTCTACCTCTATTTTAGGGATTTACATGTATGTATATGTAATAGTTATATTGTTTAAGTATTTGTTCCTGCTTTACTCAGGGAAGTTTTAATCAGTCTTTTTAGCTAAGTTCCCGAGTATTACAGATTATCTTCACTCACATTTCCTGTACCTATGAGATTAGTCAGATATAGATGCTTAATCTTCAATCACTTCATAAACATGCAGAACATGGCATTTAAATGTTTTAATATTAGTACTCCATTGACATGAGACACTGTTGCTCCTGACAGCACCGTGCACTTTCCCGAAAATATGTTGGACACTGTTGTTGCTCCTGCTGGAGTTCAATCTCGCCTCAGCTAATGGCCTGTTGGGCATAGAATTGCCCCCACCTTGACCACTGATTTGGACATGCAGTCCTATGTGCTTGTAGGAGACAAATATAGAAGACTGCTTGACCTTGCCAAGTCAGGGTAAGACAGCCATTCTACCTCCCTGCTGTTGTTGTGGTCTGTCAAGTTCTCTTGGCCTTAGCCAAAACTGGGTGTACCAACGTGGCTGTGAGACCTAAGGTGACTGTTCAGGTGGCTTGCTGTTTCTGTCCTTGCTGCACCTTTTGGAAGTTGTCCATCCGCATTTCCTGTTTACTCTAGTATTGTTAATTTCCTTCTCAGGTCTTGATGAGGTTGAAGATTAAACTATCACAACTATTATTCTCTCTTCCTAGTTAGATATATTAGGTACTAGACTTACGTTTTACAGTTTAGGACAACTCTATTGTAAACTCCATTATGCCCTCACCCTAGGACTAGATATGTAGGTCATTTTGTTCTCGATTTTCCTTTTTTTAGAGCACACTTGTTATTCACTGTTTTGTATATAGTTTTGTATTAAGCCTAAATCTTTTCTTTAGACTAAAAGGGGAATTGTAGGGAGATAGTTCTGTGGCACTGACCACGCCCATTGGGGGGTGGAGCGATGGGCGGAGGTGACCTGAGGAAGGAGGTCGGAGGGGGCCAGGAAAGGCGCTCTCTCTCTGGCGTGACTCGGACAGGAGAGGATCGGGTTGAATTTCCTGGTGTTCATCTGTCTAGGTTGTAAGTTATTTCTCCCTGAATAAACATCTATTCGGCCTATTTGTTTATCCTGATCCTTATTTACCGTGATAAGGTCTTTTTTTTCTTTGTTAAGTTTCTATCTGGTAGTCTTGTCTAGTGGTGAGAGTGGGGTGTTGAAGTCTCCCACTATAAGTGTGTGAGGTTTTATATGAGCTTTGAGTTTTAATAGCATTTCTTTTACGAATGTGGGTGCCTGTGTATTTGGGGCATAGATGTTCAGAACTGAGACTTTGTGCTAATGGATTTCTCCTGTGATGAATATGAAATAACTGTCTTCATATTTTTGATTGATTTTGGTTAGAAGCCTAACTTGTTAGATGTTAGTATAGCCACACCTGCTTGCTTCTTGGGTCCATTTGTTTGGAAGATAATTTCCCAACTCTGTACCTTGTGGTAATGTCTGTCTTTGAAGCTTAGATGTGTTTCTTGTATGTAGCAGAAGGATGGATTGTGTCTTCCTATCCATTCTGTTAGCCTGTGTCTTTTTATGGGCAAGTTAAGACCGTTAATGTTGAGGGAAAGTAAGGAACATTGATTGTTAATTCTTGTTTGTTTTAGATTTGTTGTTGGCAGTGGTATTATGAATATGTTTGCCCTGCTTTATCCTTTGGGTTCTGGTGAAGTGGGATTATCTATTGCTTATGTCTTTGTGAGTTTAGTTAACTTCCTTGGGTTGGAATTTTCCTTCCAGAACTTTTTGTATGGCTGGATTTGTAGATACGTATTGTGAAAATCTGGCGTTGTCATTGAATATCTTGTTGTCTCCATCTATAATGATTGAGAGTTTTGCTGGGTATAGCAGCCTAGGCTGGCATCTGTGGACTCTTAGTATTTGTAGAACATCTATCCAGGACCTTCTGGTCTTGAGAGTTTCCATGGAGAAGTCAGGTGTAATTTTGATAAGTCTGACTTTATATGTTACCTGGCTTTTTCTTTTGTTGCTCTTAATATTCTTTCTTTTTTCTGTATGTTAGGTGTTTTGATTATTATGTGTTGAGGGGTCTTTTTCCTTTTGTCCAGTCTGTTTGGTGTTCGGTATGCTTCTTGTACTTTCATGGGCATGTCCTTCTTCAGATTGGGAAAGTTTTCCTCAATGATTTTGTTGAATATATTTCTGAACCTTTGAGCTGGGCTTCTTCGACTTCTTCTATGCCTGTTATTCTTAGGTTTGGCCTTTTCACGATGTCCCATATTTCATGGATGTTTTGTGTTAAGGATTTGTTGGATTTAAGATTTTCTTTGGTCGATGAATCTATTTCCTCTAGTTTATCTTCAGCACCTGAGATTCTCTCTTCCATCTCTTGTATTCTGTAGGTTATGTTTGCATCTGTAGTTCCGGATAGTTTGCCAGTTTTTCTATTTCTAGCATTCCCTCAGTTTGTGTTTTATTGTCTCTTTTTTAGTTCAAGTCTTGAACTGTTTGTTTTTTCTTGGCTTTCCTTACTTTCTTTAAGAGATTTGTTCATTTCTTTCAATTTTTTGTTCATTTTTTCTTCTGTTCGTTTAAGGAACTTTCTCATATTGTCTTTGAGTGACTCTATCATTTTTATGAAGTTATTTTTTAAGTCGTTCTCTTCTGCTTCATCTGCTTTGGGGTGTTCAGGTCTAGTTGGTGTAGAGTCCCTGTATTCTGATGGCGTTAATGCTTGTCTTTCTATTGTTAGGTGTTTTCTTGTATTGCCGCTTTTCCATCGCTTCTTCCAGTGGGTGCAAGTAAAGTCTCTCTCTCTCCCTCTCCCTCTCTCTCTACTCTACTCTTCTGGTGGGTGTAGGTGGGTCAGGAGTTCGATATCTGTACCTATGGATGGTCCAAGCTCTTTAGGAGATCTCTACTCTGGCAGAAGCCCGGAGATGGGGGTCAGGCAGGCAGGGACTCAGGGTGGTCCTGCATGGATAGGCGGGTCCAGGGTGCTCAGAACAGATCCAGGAAGCTCCCTGGAGGTGGAGGGGTTGTTAGACTTGCACTCTGGCCCCGTGCTCAACCAGCACAGTGGAGCAGCAGGTCCAGTAGGTCACAGCTCAAATCTCTATTTCTAAGAGTGTCATGAAGACACATCAGAAAAAGTAGACATGTATCTCGGTAAATAAGGATCAGGATAAACAAATAGGCCGAATAAATGTTCATTCAGGGAGAAATAACTTACAACCTAGACAGATGAACACCAGGAAATTCCACCCGATCCTCTCGTGTCCGAGTCACGCCAGAAAGAGAGCCTTTCCTGGCCCCCTCCGACCTTCTTCCACAGGTCACTCTGCCCATGGCTCCACCCCCCAATGGGCGTGGTCAGTGCCACAGAACTATCTCACTACAAACATGTTCGTGTTTTTCTCTCTTTTTAAATTAATGATTCATTAATTTTTTATGTGCATTTATGTTTTGCCTGCATTTATGTTTATGTGAAGATGTCAGGTTCCCTGGAACTGCAGTTACAGACTGTTGTGAGCTGCCATGTAGGTGCTGGGAATTGAACTCGGGTCCTCTGGAAAAGCAGCCAGTGCACTTAACCACTGAGCCATCTCTCTAGTCTCCTGTGTATATTTATTTTTGCAATGTCAGAATTTTTTGTATTGCAATAAATTCATAAGCTATGTCCATTTCATTGGCTACAAATTGCCAAGTAGTCCTGATTTCTGTGAGAGCCAGTGTGGTGCTCTGAATAGGAATAGCCTTCATAGGCCCCAGTATAGTTACATGCTTGGTCTCCAGTTGATGAGCTGTCAGGGAAGGGTGAATTACTGGAGTCCTCGCTGGAGGGGGTGTGTTATTGGAAGAGGGCTTTGAGGTTTCAAAAGCCGTGCTAGGCCCAGTCTCCCTCTCCCCCCTCCCCCCTTCCCTCCCCTACCTGTGGTGATAGACTGCTTGTCCTGAAAGACCCGCGGAGGGCATAGACCCTCACGCCCCGACTCAGGAAAGGCGCCCCCCCCAAATCACTCACGAGAAATGGTCCTGATGCAAAAGCATGAGGTCTGTTATATTCCAGTGCACTGGGGTCTGCAGCCATACTCCATGTGGGGTACAGGACTGGGAACCCTCAGTACAGCTTTTATAGGGTTACAGCAAAGCCCGCGCATTACAAACCAATCATCTCACAGCATCCAGTGTGGACCAATCAATTTGAACTATCCAAGCCCGCGCTTTGCCCAGGAAGTCTGCTTTCGCTAGGGCTTCTGGGTAGTATGGCACGGCTCATTTCCTGTTCTCATTCACTCACAGGTGCTGACCTTTTGCCTACTCACTGCTAGGGGGCAGAGTCTAGGGAGAATTAGGCTAAATTTTTCCATCCTTACAGTACAAATAAAGTCTCTCTGAAGGTCAGAGGATGGAGCTTGACACTAGCTAGCCATAGAGGTCTGGTGGAGTGGGGGGGGGGTGAGGGGGGCTGTACAGACAGACTGGAAGTGAGATAGCTGGGTAGAAACAGTTCTTTGCTGAGCTCTTCCTGTCTGTCAATGCGACACAAACTAGACTCACCAGGGAAGAGGGGATGTCACTGAGAAAATATCTCCATCAGACTGGCCTTTAGTCAGCTGGCCTATAGTCAGGGGTGGTGGTGGGGTGTGGTGGGGGGGTTGGGGGGTGTTTGATTAGTGATTCATATGGTAGGGCCCAGCCCACAGTGGGTTGTGCCTGGGCAGGTGGGCCTGGCCTGTATAAGGAAGCAGGCTGACGATGGCTCAGCTGTTAGAGTAGGCCCATAGTGGTAGAGAACACCTTTAATCCCAGCTCTGGCAGGCGGAACTCTGAAGGTTCCAGGCCAGCCTGGTGAGTTTCAGGACAGCCAGACTATTACACACAGAAGCCCTGTGTTAAAAAACAAAAAACAGCCAGGTGGTGGAGGTGGTGCAAGCCTTTAATCCCAGCACTCTGGAGGCGGAGGCAGAGGCAGGTGGATCTCTGTGAGTTCAAGACCAGCCTGATCTACAAGAGCTAGTTCTAGGACAGGCTCCAAAGCCACAGAGAAACCCTGCCTCAAAAAACAAACAAGCAAACAAACAAACACCCCCCCCCAAACAAAACAAAACAACAACAAAAAGACAAAACAAGACTTACAACCAAGAAGGAAGCTGAGAAAGCCAGTGAGCAGCGTTCATCCACTGCTCTGCTTTAGCTCTGGCCTCCAGGTTCCTGCCCAGAGTTGTTCCCTGGGCTTTGCTTTATAGGCTGGAAGCCAGGGGAACTCTGTCCTCCTGAGTCACTTTCTGTCACCATCAGAAAGCAAACTAGGGCCCTGCAGCACCACATGAAGCACGGGAGAGGACACAGGACAGAATGAGTAGCGTGTCCTTGAAGCTCTCACATCTAGATAGACGATGCATTTCCCACACAAACGGGGTGAAACAGCATCACAAAGCATGGTCACAGGACAAGGCCTCCAAGCAGTCAGCAAGGACAGTAGAATGTGACTGGTGCTTTCTAGGACTCGTCCTTGGCATCAAGGTGATTGACAGGAGGACTTGACCACACTCAGGTACGGTTGAGGAGGCGAGGAGGCATGAGGCAGGCATCTGGGAGAGTCCAGACTGAACCAGGCCATGAAAGGAGACAGAGTAGGAGAGCTGCAGAGGGAGGGGGACGGGAAGTGGGGGGGGGAGTGAAGCCTCTGGGTTGGAGAGGTTTAGGGTAGGGGGCAGGCTGAGAACTGAGGGGAGCCATAGGTACTGAGTGAGTAAGGCTGGTGGCTAGTGAGCGCGTTGCTTGTCTGCTTAGTATGTCCACAGGCACCACAGGCAGCATTTGACCCAGTCTTTCGACAAAGGTACTTGGTGTCTGTTGTCTGCTGCATCATTGACCATCTGAAGACAAAGTCCAACTATGTAACTGGATTTACTCTTGGTTTATTCATTTAAAAAATAAGGAATTGCCAGGTGTGGTGGCTCATGCCTACATCCCAGTCCCTAGGTGATGGGACTGGAGAATCAGAAGTCTAAATCCAGCCTCCATACATTGTGAGAGCCAAAGTTATGTTTTCAGTTTTCATTGCTATGCCTAAGAGATCTGATGGGAGATGTCATTCTGTAAATATGTTTCTATTATTGGTTAATGAATAAAGCCCTGTTGGCCAATAGAAAATCAAGATAGGTGGGACTAGGAGACAAGGAGGATTCTGGGAGATGTAGTAGCAGATTCAAGATGTAAAGACTTGAGAGGAAGAGGTCCGGGCCCTCTCTCTGGTAAGATAAGACCATGTGGAAACACTTAGATTGATAAAAATGGGTTAATATTTAAGGCAGAGCTAGCCAATATGAAACGCTAGTAACTGGCCAGCAGCTTTATATCCAATACAGCGTCTCTGTGTGTTATTTGGGGCTGATGTGGCTGTGGGACAAGGCCGGCAGGAAAACTGTAACAGAGATCCATGAAACAAAAATACCTCTGACATAAAAGCCCCTTGCCCAAGGACAAATGCTTCCTGAAATTCTGGTGGCTAGTGTTTATGGGAAATACCAAGCCGCATGTTTTCACTTTTAACTACACCAGATGTTCTTGGTCACATGTGGGCAGGAGGTGCGTAGGTGGGGAATATGTCAGGATGTACTCTTGCCCCTGACTGGACCTGATGGGAGATGCAGTGAAGTGTGGGTTTTGCTTTTTTAAGCTCCCCTCCCTCTACCCCAGGGATCCTGGGTATGGACCTGGGCAGAGTCCAACAACCTAGCCAATATTCAATTAAAGCTTGCTTCAAATTTGGCATTAAATTGTGGTCATGGCCTTATTCTTCACCAGTAACCATGTGAGGCCCTGTCTTAAGGGAACAACAAATAAGACACAAAACTAAAAAGAATGAAATAATGTACTCACTATGGAACCTGGTTTGGTTGTTAAGTACACAATTACCATGTTGCCCAATAATTCCACTTCTAGATATATACTCAAAAGAATAAAAATCAAGGACCAGAGACTTAAAATGACTAAAATGCAAGTGTCCCCAGCATCACTTGCAACATCCAAATGGTGGAGAAAATCCAAGTGTCCATCAAGTGAATGCATACAAAGTACTAGTCACACACATGGAATAGTTAGTTGTAAAAAAGAAGGGGAACTCTTATATACACTCAACAAGAACAAACTCGAAAGTATTATCTACGTGAAATACGCCACACACAAAAAGAAACAGGTTAAACCACTCTCACGGAAGGTGTCGGAAGTGCACAGGCCAGAGACAACCAGCATTAGATGGTTGTAGCCTTCATTGTATTGGAGATGCTTGCATGCTGTTTGAGCTCACTGGAAGTGGTCTCCAGGTGTGTTTACTTCAAGTGTCCCCCAAAGGTCCTTTTCCTGGGCAGGCCAGTCTAACTGTGCCAGGAGGAAAGGAAAATAACCAATAGTTGAAGGTATTAAAATAGCGTGTCCTCAAGAGCAGGAAGAAGGCAAACCATCACCAACAGCTGTTACGATTGTTTATTTCATGACCTAAAAATGTCTGTGGTGGGGTGCCAGGGGAGTGCTCAGTGGCTATAAAACACTTGCCACGAAAGCGTGTTGACCTGAGTTTGGTCTCCATATCCCATTGGAGGAGAGAACTGAGAACCGACTCCATAGAGTTGTTCTCTGCCCTTCACACACATGCGAGACACACACGCATGCACACACAGACACACAGAGATAGACACAGATACACAGAGGTAGACATACACACACTCACACAGAGATATAGATACACACACAGATACACACACACACACTACTCACAAGAGAGTCAGACACACACACATATCAAGACACACACACAGATATAGATACACACAGACATACTACTCACACAGTCAGACACACACACACACACACACACACACACACACACACACTGAATTAAAAACCACCTGCAGTGGGATACTTGTTGAAGGCATTCCAGCTTGGCAGTCTCTTCTCCAGCTGATTTCTGCAGGCCGGTTGTAAGGATCCAGTTTGATGTCGCCACACTAGGTGGGCTACTCCTCTGGTCCCTGCTTGTTGTTTTAAGCGCCCGATTTGATGATGTTTTTGTCTCTCTGCTGCATCTGTCTGCTACCTGCCATTTGTTTTTTACTTCTGCTTGCTACATATTTAATAAGCTGAACCTACAGCTATGGCAGCTCCTTCTAGACTGTACAGAACAAAATGACAAGGACTTGTGGTGGGAATGGGGTTTGCATGTTAAAGCCTTTGTTGGAGCCATGAAAGTTTTTGGGAGTATCGCTACTGGTGATGGTCAAACACACTGTGACTGTAATTAATTCACGGAATTTAACTTAACATTTGGCTAAAATGGCAAAGTATAATTTCTAACATTTAAAAACAATAGATTGAACAGGTTTAATTAGGGTACTAAGATACTCTCAAATACCCTGGGGAGACGGAGCATGAACGTTAGTGAGGAAGTAGGCTGCCAGACCGTGTGCACATGTCTATCTCCCAGACGCCAGCTGGAACATGTTCAGCACGCACAGCATAAAGAGCCAGCAGTGCTCCATGTAGCCGGCATGGGTGGTGATTGGTCACACCCTTTACAGGCCGCACAGTCAGTGGTCAAGATGAGAAATTGGTTCTACATCGGGCCAGACTGGGGGTCTCCTGTGAGCCATCCTCTGCTCACAGAGAGAGGAAGTCCTGCTTTACAACCGAATAAGCATAGAACCCACAGTGAAAAATAGGCGGTGCGCACCTGAACAGAGAATAAGGAAGTGGAGGCAGAGCTGCCCCCATGAGACATGCGCGCACACGCACGCTCAGCGCCCTTCCCTTTACTGCTCACCCTGCCCGTGTATTCTTCTTTATGTGGCCTTTAGCGTTAGGGCTCAGAATTGGCCTCATAGCTGAGGAATCCCTCCCACTTCCCTCCCAAGAGCTGGGATTGCAAGTGTGAGCCACCGTTCCTGGTTTGAAGTCCGTCTTTTGTCTGTTTTTAGGCAGGCATCGTACCAACTGAGATGCGTCCCCACGCCACGTGTCTGTTTTCACAGTTTTATCTGTAGTACTCGCTATGATGTCGTGTGCCTATAACCTTAGCACGCGGAAGGCTGAGATGGAAGGATCAGTGGTTCGAGGCCAGTTTGTGCTCCTTAGTAAGTTCGAAGCCAGTCTGGGCTTCATGAGATCCTGTCTAAACATAACAAAACCAAAAAATTCTTTTGTTTAGGAGACCAATTCTTTTGTTTAGAGTGTGCAATGTCATGTTGACTAAAGGCTAATGGGATGCATGGGAACTAGTTCAGGTCTTGAAGCATGTGTTAGTATTTCTACTCAGACTCTGCGAGGATCCAGTGATATGCTTGCTACGTTTGGCTTTGTACCACTCATAAGTAGAGCTGTTAGGATATTGAAAAGCTAGTTGGAATATTAATTCAGAAATCCAAATGTCAGTTTCTTTTGAAATATTAAAAGATCAGATGGTAATGGGACTTTGGCACAAGGCTCTGTGTGTGTGTGTGTGTCTGACTGTGTGTGTCTGTTTGTATGTGTGTGTCTGTGCATGTGTGTGACTGACTGTATGTGTGTGAGTGTATGTGTCTGTGTGTCTGTGTGTGCATGTGTGTGTGTGTCTGTGTGTTTGAGTGTGTGTGTCTATGTGTGTGTGTATCTGATTGTGTGTGCGCAGTGCGCATATGTGTGTATGTGTCTGTGTGTGTGCGTCTCTGTGTGTCTGTCTCTGTGTGTGTCTATGTGTGTGAGTGTGTGTGCATGTGTGTGTCTATGCATGTGTGTGTGCATGTGTGTGACTGACTGTATGTGTGTGAGTGTATGTGTCTGTGTGTGTGCATGTGTGTGTGTGTCTGTGTGTTTGAGTGTGTGTATCTATGTTTGTGTGTATCTGATTGTGTGTGCGCACGTGCGCATATGTGTGTATGTGTCTGTGTGTGCGTCTCTGTGTGTCTGTCTCTGTGTGTGTCTATGTGTGTGAGTGTGTGTGCATGTGTGTGTGTGTGTGTGTCTGACTGTGTGTGTGTGTGTCTGACTGTGTGTGTCTGTTTGTATGTGTGTGTGTGCATGTGTGTGACTGACTGTATGTGTGTGAGTGTATGTGTCTGTGTGTCTGTGTGTGCATGTGTGTGTGTGTCTGTGTGTGTCTGTGTGTTTGAGTGTGTGTGTCTATGTGTGTGTGTATCTGATTGTGTGTGCGCAGTGCGCATATGTGTGTATGTGTCTGTGTGTGTGCGTCTCTGTGTGTCTGTGTGTGTGTGTCTATGTGTGTGAGTGTGTGTGCATGTGTGTGCATGTGTGTGTCTTATGTAGTACTGGGGATGGAAGTGTTCTCTTTCTTTCTTTTTTGTTTCTGAGACAGACTTTTATTGTGTAGCCTTGGCTGTCCTGGAACTCACTCTGTAGACCAGGTTGGCCTCAAACTCACAGAGGTCCTCCTGTTCTGTCTCCTGAGTGCTGGGATTAAAGGTGTGCAGCGGCACTGCCCAGCATCTTTTACTTTTTGAATATGTAGTACTTAATGTTTATTCCTTGAGAATGTTATACATATGCACAGTGCATTGCAATCATATCCATTCCCCACCCTCCACATATGTCTTTCGTGGAGCGCGGGCAGCTCTCATGGACCACACCTCTAAGGAAAACTGACTTCCCTTCCCTTAGCAGCTGTCAATGGACTCACTCTGAGCTACCTCACTGATTTCTGGAAGCTGTGTTTGAGTTTGTGAGCCCTGTATAGAACCACGACCAGGTACCTCGCTTCTGAGAGCGCTACTCCTGGCTTCTCAGTCGCTTTGCCGTGCCTAGCACTCCGCCAGTCCCTTTCTTGCCTCATCTGTAAGGTGAAAATAGCAGTTGCTGCACCGGGGGCCTGAGATTTCCGTGTAACTGGAATGGACACGTGTGAGCAATTTTGTGAGCCTGATGTTCTAAGGAAAACTTAAAGACCCTTCATGCATGCAGTTCCTGAAGACTGCTCCCCATTTCCTGACCTCTGTAAACATCTATACCTACTTCTGTTTTTTTTTTTTTCCATTCCAAGGGAGTCAAAACTACTAAGTTACTGTTAAAAATTTAAGTATGATACAGAAATATGCAGTGTTGTGGGATGATCCTTCTGCACACTGTGAATATGTATTCCTCTCATTGACTGGTTAATAGTAAAGACTGTTTGACCAATAGTCAGGCAGGAAAAGATTAGGTAAACTGAGGACTTAGATGAGGAGGGAGAGACACGAGCCAGTCATCCAAGAAGCAAGATCAGTAAAGCCACAGCCATGTGGCAATACATAGATGAATAGAAACGGGCTAATGTAAATGTAAGAGTAAGTTAGTAATGGGTCTGAGTTATCAGCCAAATACTTAAAATTAATATAGGCCTATGTGGTAATCTGGGAAGCAGCTGCTGGGAAGTAGAAAACAGGCAGGCGGGCAGGACAGAGAAAACTCTGCATTGTAAAATTAAAATTTAAAAGGTGCTTTGTTTGTCTTCATCACGGTTAGCACTTAGATGCTTTTCTTTGTAGATCTTTCTGCTCTGTGTTCCTGTGTGTACAGTCTCACAGGATTTGACACTAAAGCCCACAGATGCTTGTGTGGGTTAGCATAAGGCGTCAGCGCAACCCCAGAATTTTCTTTGAAATGATTGTGCATATAGGATCATATACACATGTCTTCCTTTCCAATACAGAAATTGCCTACCCTTACTGCCTGGCAAATTCTAAAAAACAGAGTATCTTGGGCTGGAGAGATGGCTCAGTGGTTAAGAGCACTGGTTTCTCTTCCAAAGAACCCAGGATCAAGTCTCAGCACCCACAGGGCAGCTTACAAACATTTGTAACTCCAGTTCTAGGGGATCTGACACCCTCTGTGGGCAATATACACATGTGGGACACAGGCATATATGGAGGGAAAATGCATATACACATAGAATATTAGAAATGAGGGTACTGCCAGGCAATGGTGGCACACGCCTTTAATCCCAGCACTTGGGAAGCAGAGGCAGGTGGATCTCTGTGAGTTCAAGGCCAGCCTGGTATACAGAGAGAGTTCCAGGACAGACTCCAAAGCCACGTAGAAACCATGTCTCAGAAAAACCAAAAAGGAAAAGAAGGAGGAGAAGAAGGAGGAAGAAGGGGAAGATGAAGAGGAGGAAGAGGAGAAGGAGAAATAAGGGTATCGTTTTATCTATTCTTTGACAATTTCACACATGTAAGTGGTGCGTCTTGATCATAGGTACCCCAATTCCCCAGGGACCCTGACTCTTCCCTCCTAATGTGCCCAGGCACTCCTAATCCCCTTTAATCACATACTCTCCCTTTTCAGTTAATAACCCACTGAATTCAGTTAGTGCTGCCTGTTGGAATGCCGACTTGTCCTCAGGCTACAGTTAGTGGCCGTGTCATATCCCAAAGACAGAAGTTCACAGCAACCCTCCCAATCTTCTGCCTTTTGCATCTTTCTGCCACTCTCCCAAGATGACCTCTGAACCTCGGGGAAGGGCAGAGTGGATATCGATGTCCCATTTGGGGCTGAGCACTCAATAGACATTTATTTTTAGCACTTTGACCAGCTCCTAGTCTCTGGCTTTAACTGCTGACCACTGTGGAGAGAAGCATCTTTGACCAAGATTGAGGCCAGCACTCCTCTGTGGGGGTAAGCATAAATACTTGGCAACATGTGACTTAGCAAAACAAAGACAGCTTCTCAGCTGTGGATTTTGAGCCATCCCGTGGAGCAGGCTTCAAACCCACGGCAAAAGCAGTTGGTCACCCCTATACTGTTATGCCTCAGCTGCACCTGTGTGCACACCTACACCTTAAAACTCTTATGGGGAAATATATCACAGACATTTTCTGTGTTTTACAGATGGATGTTTTTCATTGTTATGCTTATCCAGCATTCACAGCGTAGATGTAATGGACTTAGAACTCCTACTTTTGACAACTATTTATGTTATCTCTGTCTGATTTCTACAAATATAAATTTATTTATGGCTGTGAGCCTAGCCTTTAACGACTGAGCTATCCCTCCAGCCCAACAAATATAAATTTAACAGCACTGTAGCCTATTATCAGTCAGTGCTCAAGCTGGCATCTCCGGCATATTGCTGAAGGGGAGATTGCTAAGGGGCAGTCCACTCCGGGAGCATATGCCTTAACATTTGATTCCTCATCTAGGTGTGATGGCTCATGCCTGAGAGGCTGAAACAGGCAGACTGGCATTAGCTCAGGTTAGCCTGGGCTATATAGTGAGTTACAGGATAGCCTGGGCTACAGAATGAGACCCTATCTCAAAAAAGGGATTTGGACCCATGTAACAAAGTGTCTGTAAAAATTCATCCCCTCCTCTTGCTGAGCACGACCAGCCTCTGCCTTTGCACTTGCCATGGTGACTGTGTTATCTTGTTTAGCGGCATCTCCCTTCTGTTAACTACGATGCCATGCTCTGCCTGTGTCCCTTGGCCGTCTGTGTCTCCTCTTCCAGGAGTCACCTGTTTATATTCTCAGTTGTTTTAACTCCCACACTTAGCCCTGGACACGACGGTATGCGGTCAGGAGAGCTGTGTGTCTTCAGGCTAAGGGACCCTTCGGATCTGCCTCCTGTGTTGGAGGGCACGGTTTTCCCCCTCCTGTAAAAGTTTCCTCTTCTTCAGCTCAGCCTGGGCTCAGACTCACTGTGTAACAACGGTGGATGGACTTAAGCTTCCTATGTGCTCTCCTCCGTGAGTTCTGGGATTTGGGGCATGCATTACCGTGGGGTGCTGGAACTCAGGCTTCGTCCAAGCTAGGAAGGCACTATCCGACTGAGCTACACTTCCAGCCCCTGTAAGTTTCCTCTGTTGTGGCTCATAGACATCCTAATCATCTGATTGTCACCAGCAACGATGCCACAGACAAGAACTGTGGCATTAATGAGAGGGACACAAGTTGAGTTTATTATGAAAAATTGGGGCACACTTGAGGAAAAGCAAGTTTGGGCACATGCCTGGGATCCCAGTACTCTCAGGGCTGATTTGCGGGGTTGATGCCAATTCAAGGCCAGCCAGAGTGGTATAGTAAGTAATAGACATCCAGGGCCTCTCTCCAAAGAAAATCCCAAACCAAGAGAGGACTGAGCCCGAGAGCCCCAGCAGAGCTGTGCGAATATGTGCCGTTTTGCCTTATTGACAGACAACTTTAAAGGCCAGGATTTGGGGGTCTTCGCTGCCAGGTGTCCCCCCACAAGCTCACAATGCTGTGGGTTGGTAGAGGGCCCAGGGGTGAACCTCCCTGGGGAAGGTTTCAGGAAATAGTCTGCATTATTGTACCTGAACGACTGTTTACACAGCAGAAGCCCATGGACCATGACTGATTAGCAATCCCTCGGACAGGACAGTGAGCGCCCACACCAGCAGGAATCTGTGTGGAAGAAGTGTGGGAAACGGAGCAGGCCAGCTCCTCACACTACCTGAGAATTCAGGGGTCTGACTTTGGGAACAGCCATCCGCCAGGTGTGCCATCAGCACGGTGCCGTCGTTCTTATTCAGAAGCGCGGTGTGCTGAGTAGGCTGGTTGCCAGCTCACGCCTACAGTTGCCGGCTCTCAAGTGGTCCATGCTAGCCTCTCCCTTGCAGTGTAGCTGAGGAGGCTCTTCAATTTCTGATCTTTCTGCTTCTGAGCCACCTCCTGAGCCTGAGAATACAGGCATGTGCTACCACATCATGGTTCTATGTGCTGGGCTTGGACCTAGTGCTCGCCGCATCCCAAGCATGATAGAGAGGTGTGGATCTGCTGGTGGTGGCATTGCACTGAGTCCTAGTGAGACACTTCATTTAGCTGGCTGTTGTCTTAGGGTTATGATCACTGTGCTGAAACACTGTGACCAAAGCAACTTGGGAAGAAGAGGGGTTTTGTTTTTCTGTTTTTTGTTTTTTTTTTTTTTTTTTGGCTAATGCTTCCTCATCTCTGTTCATCACTGAAGGAAGTCAGGACAGGAATTTTTACATGGCCATGGAGGATGCTGTTTACTGGCTTATTCAGCCTGCCTGCTTCCTTATAGAATGCAGGACCACCCGCCCAGGGATGGCACCACCCGCCCTGGGCTGGGCCCTCGCTATCAGTCACTAATTGAGAAAATGCCCTACAGCTGGGCTGGATCTCATGGAGGCATTTCCTCAGTTGAGGCCCTTCCTCTCTGATGACTCTAGCTTGTGTCAAGTTGACATAAAACCAGCCAGTACAGCTTTCTTTTGTGTTATCTTGTTTTTCTCTTTCTTACAGGCTGTAAATGTAATAATAATAAACTGCCCTTGGAGATAATACTTTTCAACTTGCTGGATTTCTGTGAATAAGACAATAGCTTACCCATGTCAGTGAACTGAGTTTTCTTAGAAAGTACAGACCAGACATATAACGTTAGGGCTTGGAAGTACAATGGGAACCCTGCCTGTATCTGTGCAGGGTTCAATCCCCAGAAAAAAAAAAAAAGGCAAATCCCAAACAAATATTTACCAAGCAAGACAGCTGAGGAGGGGAAAGCATTTCCATGCAAGCTTCATGACGAGATCTGTCCCAGGGACCCACGTCAAAGGTGGGAGGTGGGAACCAACTGTACAGGGTTCTTCTCTGACTGCCACATGTATGCTGTGGCACGTCACACACACACACACACACACACACACACACACACAGAGGTATGACTCACACACAAGCCACTAGTAAATAAAATGCTAAAAATTTCCAAACCAAAAGCCACCTGACTTCGGGATGAAGGAAGCTGGAAAGTCCAGTGGTTATGCACTGTTGCTAGGGTTGAAAGGAAGGGGGTCCGGTCTCTTTCTTCACGTGTATCTGTGAAGCACACGCCACACATGTAAGAGCTCCAGTGCTCTGAGCAACATGGGAGGCTTCACTCAAAGAGAGAGTGGTTCACGGCCCACGAAACTTCCCCAAATAGTAGCAGCAACCCCAGAGCCAGCTCAGGAGACAGTGTGCACCCCAGAGACCCATGGCACACACCGTCCTATAAATGCTCTCTCTGCTGCTGGCTGGATCTGTAAGTCTAAGTAAGCCACTTCTTAGAAATTCCATTTCACCAACTGGAAGGTGAAGGCAATAATGGCTCCTAGGTTGCAGGGACTCCTGGCTGGTACAGCCAGCATCAGGTAAACACGGGCTCCTTTGGTTTTGTTTGTGGGGGTAAGATCTCACTTGTCTGAGGCTCTTCCTGAAATCACAGCCATTGTCCCACCTTAGCCTCCAAGTGTTGGGAATGGTTTGCAAGTATGAGCCGCCACGCCTTAAGGGCTTAATATGTGTTCTTTAAACCCACTTCCTAGGTTTAGTTTTCATGGCTTTCACAGTTTCCCCAGGTGTAAAGGAACAAAGCTCTGTGACGGTTTGAAAAGCAAGGGCTTGTTATACCAATCAGGAGTGGCAGGTAGAAACTAAGATTTTAGCAACTTCATTTTCATTATACCTTTAATTATATGAACTCTATATACCTCTTACCTTGGAGAGGCATATTTTCAGAGTATTATATATTTATTGCTAAGGAGTAGCAATATAGATGAGGACGGTCAAGGCATAGGTACATAGATAGCAATTGGCCATCAGTGGTTGAACCCAGGCAGCGTGGAGCCCAACTTTGTGCTCCCAACTCTTCTACCTTATTAATCAGCGTTTTCATTTGGTTTGTGGATGTGGGTGTGTGGTGTGTACATTTGTAAGGATGTCAGTGCAGATGTGTGCACCCACATATGAATTTCAAAAATCACATCTAGTGTCTTTCCTTGAGTGTTCCTCCACCGTTAGTTTTTAAGGTCTCTCACAGAACCTGCCGCTCAGCCAGTGGACGAGGCTGTTGGCCAATGAGCTTCAGGGACCCGGCCGTCTCTACACCTATCTCAATGCTCAAGGCTGGAGTCTCTGGCACACAACCCAACTTTTTTCTTGGGTTCTGGGGATACTAACTTAGGTCCTCACATTTCTGTAGCACGCATTTTAGCCCCTGCCTGTCCCCTGGCGTTACTAAGCACTTGTAAGACTTGCATATATTTCTGAGTGAGTACTTAACCAGAGCTTTGAGCATTTGAAGACCTTGGAAACTTTAGAAAAGTAACCACAAGACTTAAGAAAAATCAGATAAACCAATACATCTAAATATTTTACAAAGGATGGATGGTAGAGCATTTGTCTAGCAAGCATGAGATCCTGGGTTCAATTCCCAGCAGTCTTGTAACCCCAATCCACACAAATAACAATAGAGAGAAAACATTAAATAAAGAAAACAGTTTAAAAATCACCTTGAAAAGGGACAGGTAGAGCGGCCAGCCGCTGACATGCTGCCGGCAGCCCCGGCCTTGGTGAGCAGTAAAGTTCTGCAATGCTCATGGAAGAGCAGAAGGTCACTGGGTAATAAGACGTCCAGAAAACTGGTCAGGAAGTTGGGATTTTTCAGAGCTAAGTGAAAGCAGAAACAAAAAATGTCAGTAAAGTTTACTTTCTCCGTGGGGATATTTGATGACAAGTGAGCCTTTGGCTTTCATAGTCTTGGTTTGTAGCATGTTTGCTTTTCTGAGAGTTTTGGGTGGCCCAGGCTGGCCTTAAACTTGATATGATGCCAAGGATGAGTTTAAATTTCTTTTCTTGAGATACGTATCTGTCATTTGAAAAAAGTTATTGAAATGTCTTACTTGTTGGACCCTAACCAAGAGACATTTTGTTTATTTTTAAATTGTCATTCTTTTTTATTTTTATTTATTCTTCTCTCATACATTATGAGCCAGAGTCAGAGACAACCCCACTCCCACTGTTAGGGGCCACACAAGGACAGCAAGCCACACAGACAGCATACATGTAACAGCAAGCCACACAGACAGCATACATGGCCTAGGTCAGACCCATGCAGGCTCTGTGACTGTTGCTTCCGTCTCCGTGAGTCTCTATGAACCCTGCTTAATTGATTCTGTGGGCTGTGTTCTTGTGGTGTCCTTGAGCCCCCTGGCTCCTACAGTCCTTTCTCCCTGTCTCCCTCCGTGGTTCCGGAAGTTCCGCCTAATGTTTGGCTATAGGTCTCTGCATCTGCTCCCATCAGTCGGTGGGTGAAGCTCAATGACGACTGGACCAGGCTCCAGCCTGTGAGTATAGCAGAGCATCATTAGGAATCATTTCATTGATCTTCCTTTTCCTTTTCCTCTTCTTCACCACATATTTGGTTCTAACCCCTGGTTCCTGGCCATCCAAGCAGTGTCTGGCATGGGCTCCCTCTTGTGGCATGGGCCTCAGGTTAGACCAGTCATTGGTTGGACACTTCCACAAGCTCCGAGCCACCATTGCCCTAATATATCTTGCAGGCAGGATGAATTGTAGGTTGAAGGTTTTGTGGCTGGGTTGGTGTCCCCGTCCCATCATGGAAAGCCTTGCCTGGTTGTGGAAGCTGGCTGGCTCCCTATTCCCCATTACCAGAGTCAACCTCATACATTTCATGGAGTTACCACTGCACTAGGTTTCCACACCAACCTCCAAATGCCCCCAGTTCTGATCATCTCTCCCAGTATGCTCTGCCTCCACCCCACAACCTTGCTTTATCCCTCCTGTTTCCATCGCTAGCTGCCCTCAGCCCACCCTTGAAATCTATTCTATTTCCCCTTCCCAGGAGATCCACACATCCACCCTTGGAGCTTCCTTGTTACTTAGCCTCTCTGGGTCTGTGGATTGTAGCATGCTTATCTGTTGTTTTTACAGTTAATATCTACATATAAGTGAATACATGCCATGTTTGTATTTCTGGGTCTGGGTTACTCCAGTCAGGATGATTTTTTTTTCTAGTCCATCCATTTGCCTGCAAATTTCATGATGTCAATTTTTTTTAAACATCTGAGTAATACTCCATTGTATAAATGTACCACAGTTTCTTTATCCATTCCTCAACCGAGGGGCAACTGGGTTGTTTCCATCTCCTGGCTATTATGAATAAAGCTGCTATGAACATAAGTGGTAGGATAGAATGTCCTTTGGGTATATGATATGCCCAAGAGTGGTATAGATGGGTCTTCAGGTAGATCGAGTCCCAATTTTCTGAGAAACTGCCATAGTGATTTCCGAAGTAGTTGTAGAAGTTTGCACTCCCGCCAGCAGTGGAGGAGTGTTCCCCTTGCTGCACATTCTTGCCAGCATGAGCTGTTATTTGTGTTTTTTATTCTAGCAATTCTGAAAGTTGTTAAGATGGAATCTCAAAGTAGTTTTGATTTGCATTTCCATGATGACTAGGGATGTTGAACACTCCTTTAAGTGTTTCTTGGCCAGTTGAGATTCCTCTATTGAGAATTCTCTGTTTAGATCTGTACCCCATTTTAAAATTGAATTGTTTGGTTTGTTGATGTTTCTTGAAATTATATATATATATATTATTAGCCCTCTGTCAGATGTGGGGTTGGTGAAAAACATCCTTTCTTTCCCATTCTGTTTTTATCCTATTGACAGTGTCCTTTGCCTTACAGAAGCTTCTCTGTTTCATTAGGTCCCATTAGTTCATTAGTTGTTGATCTTAGTGCCTGTGCTATTGGTATTCTACTCTGGAAGTTGTCTTCAGTGCCAATTCTGTGTTCAAGGCTATTCCTACTTTCTATTCCATCAGGTTCAGTGTGTGTAGTTTTATGGTGAAGCCTTTGATCCTCATGGCCTTGAGTTTTGTGTAGGGTGATAGATGTAGATCTATTAGCATTATTCTATGTGATGACTTCCAGTTATACCAGCAGCATTTGTTGATGATGTTTTTTTTTTTTTTTTCATTGTATAATTTTGGCTTCCTTATTTTAAAAAAAAATGAGATGTCTATCGGTGTGTGGATTTATGTCTGAGTCTTTGACTCAATTCTTCTGATTAACCTGTTTGTTTTATGTCAATACCATGCAGAATTTTTACTACTTCTCTGCAGTACAGCATGAAATAAGGGATGGTGATACCCCCAGAAGTTGTTTTATTGTACAGGTTTGTTTTAGCTATCCTGGCATTTTATTTTTCCATATAAAGTTGAGTATTGTTTTTTTTTCAATTTCTGTAAAGAATTGTGTTGGAATTTTGATGGGGATTGCATCGAATCTGTTGATTGCTTTTGGTAAGATGTCGATTTTTACTACGTTGATCCTACTTATCCAAGACCATGGGAGATCTTTCCATTTTCTGATATCTTCCTCAACCTTTCTTCAAAGACTTGAAGTTCTTGTGGTAAAGGTCTTTCACTTGCTTGGTTAGAGCTACACCACGACGTTTTATATTATTTGTGGCTATTGTGAAGGGTGCTGTTTCCCTTTCTCAGCCTATTTGTCGTTTGTATATAGGAGGGTTACTGGTTATTTTTGAGTTAATCTTGTATTCTGCCACTTTGATGAAAGCATTTATCAGCTGTAGGAGTTCCCACTTTGATGAAAGCGTTTATCAGCTCTAGGAGTTCCCTGCTAGAATTTTTGGGGTCATTTATGTATACTATCCTATCTTCTGCATATAGTGATACTTTGATTTCTTCCTTCCCAATTTATATCCCCTTGATCTCTTTTAGTATTGTTCTAACTAGAACTTCAAGTACTGTACTGAATAGATATGGAGAAAGTGGACAGCCTTGTCTTATTTCTGATTTTAGTGGAACTGTATTGCATTTTTATTCATTTGTTTTGATGTTGGCTATAGGCTTGCTGTATATTGCCTTTATTATGTTTAGGTGTCCCCCTTGTATACCTGATCTCTCCAATACTTTTATCATGAAGGAATGTTGGATTTTGTCAGAAGTTTTTCATCATCACCATCAAATGAGATGGCCATTTTTCTTTCAGTTTATTTATGTGATGGATTATATTGACTGATTTCATATGTTAAACCATCCCTGCATCTCTGGTAGGAAGCCCACTTGATCATAGTGGATGATCTTTTTGATGTGTTCTTGAATTTAGCTTGAGAATAACTTCATTTTTTTGCATTTATGTTCACCTGTAATTCTCTTTCTTTGTTGAGTTTTTGTGTGGTTTAGGTAGCAGGGTGACTGTAGCCTCATAAGAAGCATCTGGCAATGTTCCTTCTGTTTCTATTTTGTGGAATAATTTAGAGTATTGGTATTAGCTCTTCTTTGAAAGTCTGTTTGAATTCTTCACTAAAACTATCTGGCTTGTGGCTTTTTTTCCTGCTGGGAGACTTTTAATGACTGTTTCAATTTCCTCAGCAGCTATAGGTCTGTTTAAATTGTTTATCTGATCTTGATGTTACTTAATAAGTGGGATCTAACAAGAAAATTATCCGTTTTATTTAGATTTTTCAGTTTTGTGTAGTACAGGTTTTTGAAGTATGATCTATTGAGTCTCTGTATTTCCTTGGAGTCTATTGTTATGTCCCCATTTTTGTTTCTGACTTTGTTAATTTGGATATTATCTCTCTGCCTTTTGGTTTGTTTGAGTAAGGGTTTTTTTTTTTTTTTTTTTTTTTCATTCAAAGAACCAGCTCTTTGTGTCATTGATTCTTTTTATCATTCTCTTGTTTCTATTTTATTGATTTCAGCTCTCTGTTTATTTCCGGTTTTCTATTCCACCTGGGTGTGCTTCTTTTTGTTCTAGAGCTTTCAGGTGTGCTATTAAGTTGCTAATATGGGATTTCTCCAACTTCTTTATGTAGACAGCTAGTGCTAGGAAGTTTCCTCTTAGCACCGATTTCGTTGTGTCCTATAAATTTGTGTGTGCTGTGCATTCATTTTCATTGAATTTTAGGAAGTCTTTAATTCTTTTCTTTGTTTCTTGCTTGACTCAGTGGCGATTCAGTGGAGAGTTATTCAGTTTCCATGAGTTTGTTGGTTTTGTGTTGTTTCTGTTGCTGAAATCCAGCTTCAATCCATGGTGGTCTGATAGAATGCAGTGAGTTATTTCAATTTCCTTGTATCTTTGGTGTTTGGGTGAAATATTCTATAGGTATCTATTAGGGCCATTTGGTTTATAATGTCTGGTAGCTCCACTATTTCTTAGTTTAGTGTTTGCTGGATAACTTGTCCATTGGTGACAGTGTGGTGTTGAAGTCTCCTGCTATCAATGTGTTAGGGTTAGTATGTGTTTAAACTTTAGTAATGCTTCTTTTACAAATGTGCGTGCCCTTGTACTTGGAGCATATGTATTAAGAATTGAATGTCATTTTGGTGGACTTTTCCATTGATGAGTATGTAGTGTCCTTCCCTATCTCTTTTGATTAATTTTGGTTTGAAGTCTATTTTGTCAAATACTGGAATGACTAGCCCAGCTTGCATCTTAGTTTCATTTGCTTGGAAAACCTTTTTCCAACCCTTTACTCTGAGTAATGTCTGTCTTTGATGTTGAGGTGTGTTTCTTGAATGTAGCAAAGGATGTATCCTGTTTTTGAATCCATTATATTAGTCTGTACTTTTTATTGGGGAATTGAGTCCATTGATATTGAGAGATATCAATAACCAATGATGATTAATTCTCACTATTTTGTTGTCGTTGTTGTTGGTAGTAATGGTATGTATGTGTACTTCCCTTCTTTTGATTTTGCTGGAATTAAATTACTTATTTCTTGTCTTTTCATAGGTGTAGTTAAACTCCTTGAGTTGAGTTTTCTTTCTAGTATCTCTGTAGGGCTGGATTTATATATAGATATTGTTTGAATTTTACTTTATCATGGAATATCTTGTTTTCTCCATATTTTGTTGGGTATGGTAATCTGGGCTGGCATCTGTGTTCTCTTAGAGTCTGCAGATCATCTGATAAGTCCCTTCTGGCTTAGAGTTTTCATTGAGAAGCTGGGTATACTTCTGATAGGTCTGCCTTTATATGTTACTTGGCCTTTTTCCTTTGCAGCTTTTTAATATTCTTTCTCTGTTCTGCATCCTTAATATTTTGGTTATTATATGACAAGGGGCCTTTCTTTTCTGATCCAATGTATTTGATGTTCTGCAAGCTTCTTGTATTATTATAGGTATTATAGCTCCTTCTTTAGGTTAGGAAAATTTTCTTTTATGATTTTGTTGAAAATATTTTCTGGACCTTTGAGATAGAGTTCTTCTCCTTCATCTATTTCTATTATTCTTCGGTTTGGTCTTTTTAATAATGTCCTAGATTTCCTGGATGTTTTGTGTCAGGAATTTTTTATATTTAATATTTTCTTTGACCAATGTATCTATTTCTTTTATTATATCTTCAGTGCCTGAGATTGTCTCTTCCAACTCTTGCATTCTGTTGGTGATGTTTGTGTCTGTAGATCCTGTTCACTTACCTAGATTTTACATTTCCAGAATTCCCTCAATTTGTGTTTTCATTATTGATTGTATTTCCATTTTCAGATCTTGAACTGTTTTATTGGTTTTCTTCATCTTCATCTGTTTTTTTTCTCCTTGACTTTTTTTGAAGGGATTTATTATTTTCCCCATTTTTTGTTTGTTTTTTCTCACTTTTTTTTTTTTTTAATTTGGATTTGGTTTTTGAGGCAGGGTTTCTCTGTATTGCTTTGGAGCCTGTCCTAGAAATAGCTCTGTAGATCAGGCTGGCCTCGAATTCTTGAAGATCCACCTGCCTCTGCCTCCTGAGTGCTGGGATCAAAAGCGTGCACCACCAACACCCGGTTTTCTCACTTTCTTTAAGGGATTTATTCACTTTTTCTTAAAGGACCTCTGTCATATTCATAAAGTTGATTTTAAGGTCTTTTTCGTGTGCTGTGGCTTCAGTGGAATATTCAGGTCTTGTTGAATTAGGGTAAGTGGGCTCTGGTGGTGATATATTGCCCTGGCTCAGTTGATTGTATTCTCATTCTGACATCCAGGCATCTGGGTTTGGGATGATTATAGGTCTGGGTGACAATTTCTGAGTTTGTTTTTGTTGAGTGGGTTTGTTCCTTGATTTCTGTTTGCTCTCATGCTTGTGTGGCCTGTGGTTGATCAGGAGTTCTCTATCCAAGTTGGGGGCCACTTCCTGTCTGTCCTGCAAGGTGGGCTGACCCGTCAGAAGGGTGTGAGGTCACTTCCTGTCTGTCCTGCAAGGTGGGCTGACCCGTGAGAAGGGTGTGAGGTCACTTCCTGTCTGTCCTGCAAGGTGAGCTGACCCGTGAGAAGGGTGTGAGGTCACTTCCTGTCTGCCCTGCAAGGTGAGCTGACCCGTCAGAAGGGTGTGAGGTCACTTCCTGTCTGCCCTGCAAGGTGGGCTGACCCGTGAGAAGGGTGTGAGGTCACTTCCTGTCTGCCCTGCAAGGTGGGCTGACCCATGAGAAGGGTGTGAGGTCACTTCCGGGCAAATAAGTTTCTCCCTGCTGGTGTCAGATTGTGAATGACAGATGACTAGTGGGGAAAGATTCGGGCCCTTTGGGTTCAGGATTGCTAGAAGCTTATCTCGAAGTGGGACAGCCCTTTGGCTGAAGCGGACTCCTGGCCCTAAAAGGGAGAGGGACACTCTCACGCCCTCTAAACTGTAGCAACTTTTTCTATAAGTCAATAAATAATTTAGATTCTGAAGGTGAGCTATGAGTGGTCCTCTTTGTTTTCTTGTACCCTTTAAAAATTCAAATAAAGTCTATTCTTAGTTCCAGGGTGATATAAAATTAGGCTGTAGGCCAGATGGGGCAGCGGCGGCTTTGCACATCTTTATAATGAGCGAGGAGAGATGAGGCAGTCTCTGAAGAGCGCTCAGGGTCAGTGACAGTCACTTCGTGTTTATAAAGATCATTGTGGTCTAGGGAACTGAACAAGCTCAGAGGCTGTTTGAGGAAGCTGAATCAAGCAAGGAGACTGGCGGTCCAGAAGACTATTTTAGAGGAACTGGTGACCTTTGACACCGAGTCATTGGAAGGCAGCACACTGGGCCTATGTTTTTTGGCACCTAGAACTTGTGCATAGGTCATGCAAAAGCATGTTTAGTAGACTGTTGTAAGTGTGAGCTGCTAATGTATCCTGAGAGCGTGGCAGATAGCTGATGGCTTCTCTGGGAGGGGTTTGCTTTCTGCAGCTCTGATGTAATACGCGCACGCACAAAAGCAGCCGTAAGGGAGAAAGGCTTAGTGGGCCCACAGCTCTAGGTCACAATCCATCACTGCAGAGAAGGCAAGGTGGGGACTCGAAGCAGCTTGTCACATCCACAGTCAAGAGCACAGAGAGCTGAAGCGCAGGTTCCTGTGATCATCCCACAGGCCCCTCTGTGGTGCAGGAGCCAAACCAGGGGAAGGACGCTGCCTGCTTTTAAGTCCGCATCAATGAACAGGGTCAGGACCATCTCCCACAGACCATCCTGAGCGAGATAGCCTCTCATTGAGACTGCCTTCCCAGCCTGCATCTGTACAGAGCACTGTACGTATGATACTGTCTTCCCAGGTGATTCTGGATGGTGTCAAGTTGAGAGACAAAATTAATTAGCACACTGTGTCATTTGAAGGACAAATCAAGGACAAGAAAGCCTTGCACCCTCCTAGCAGCTTTGTTCTGAGCGTGACTACAGTAAGATGGGGCAGGAAAGACGGCTCTGGAGTCTAGCCCTGGTAACCTGCCCAGGTCTTTTCTCTAGCACTTACTGCCTACTAGATCTAAATCCCACATGTCTTAGTCAGGGTTTCTATTGCTGTGATGGAACACCATGGCCAAGAGCAGCTTGTGGAGGAAAGGGTCCACTTGGCTTACACTTCTACACAGTAGTCCATTATCGAATGTACACAGACGGGGAGGAACCTGGAGGCGGGAGCTGCCACAGAGGCCATGGACAGGTGCTGCGTAAGGGCTTGCTCCCCATGGCTTGCTTGCAGAGACATCACTTTTCTTTACCATGATTCACCCCATTCTGACTCCCACTTGCTGATCTACTGGGCTGGGAGACACATGACTGCAAACATTTTGACAGCTCTGAAGCCCCACCCCAGTCACAAGCTCTGCCTGCACCAGGATTCTGCCCTTATCACATTCTTAGTCATCTCCCCACCCAGTGTGACTGCCCATCTTCCCAATGCTCGAATCTGCACCATCCGGCCAGTTCGGCAGCTCATAGCAGTCAGTTTCCATGACCTATTTAGTATACACATGGTGCCCGGGGCCCTGCAGCTTAGATGACCAAGTACCTCTGTCTGAAGTCTTACTGATTGCCAGAGAAATGCGGGCAGCAGAGTCTGGCTCCCACCCCTTTCTAGACTCTCAGATCTTGTCCCCAACACCTGCAAAGTGCCTCTAGTCTGGGCAAGCATTTCCCCATCTTGCACTTTCACCCCATGATTTACGGGGTTCCTCAGATTCATAACCTGAAAAACACGTTCCTCTTTGCTCCAGGGAAGGGAGGAAAAAGTCTTCCAAGAGGAGGGAAGACATTTGCATTTCATTTCCTAGCTCTTCACAGAAAGGAAGTGAAATGGAAAGTTTTGATTACGTACTGAAATGGAGTGAGCGTTTGTGCCCTGCTCCATAGTGCTGGAGAGGGAGGGTATTAATTAGTAAGAGGGTGGAGGAACCGGGGTGTAGTCACGGGATAGGCAATGGACATGAGCAGTGGCTGAAGGTGGCATCACTGGACTTGGGCTTCCCAGAGTTCCCTTTAGAGCATGGAGTCCAGAATACCTCCAGTTGCCTTGCCAACAGAAAGTACACTGGACCGGCTGCCTGTGGGTGAAAGGCCATGGGTGTTGCTAAGAATAAGACACTAGGTTTGATGTGCATTTAGGAGATGCACTTGTCTCCAAGCCACTGAAGTGTACTTGATTTGCTGGCTGCCTGCACATGACTGTGGAGACCGCTGTCCTCATTGAGACTCTGGTGGCCCTGGGTGCTGAGGTGCAGGGGTCCAGCTGCAACATCTTCTCTCCTTAGGACCAGTGCTGCCATTGTCAAGGCTGGCATCCCAGTGTATGACAAGCACCTGTGGTGCAGTGAGCAGATGTTGAGCAGATGTTCCATTCCAAAGGCGCACCCTCAGCATGATTCTGGAGGATGGTGTGACCCTACTAACCTCATCCACACCAAACACCCACAGACTCTGTCAGATATCCAAGGAGCCTCTGAGGTGAGCATCACTGGGGTCCACAAACCTCTACGAGATGATGGCCAATGGGATACTGAAGGTGCCTCTCATCAAGCCATCAGTGTCAATGATTCTGGCACCAAGAACAACTTTGACAACTTCTGTGGCTGCTGGGAGTCTCCCACAGATGGCATCGATTAGGCCAAAAATGTGATAATTTGGTGGTGTTGGCAGGCTATGGTGAAATGGGCAATGGCTGTGCCCAGCCCCTGAGGGGTTTCGGGACCTGAATCATCACCACTGAGACTGAACCCATCAATGCACTTCAAGCTGCCATGGAGGGTTATGGGTGACCACCTGGGACAAGCCCAGTAGGAAGGGAAACATCTTTGTCAGGACCACAGGCTGCATTGATATCATCCTTGGCCAACACTTTGAACAGAAGGACAATGTTATTGTATATAACTTCGATGTGAAGTAGCTCAATGAGAATGTTGTGGAGAAGGTGAACATCGAGACGCAGGTGAACCACTACTGGCTGAAGAATGGGTGTCGCCTCATTCTACTGACTGAGGGCCAGCTGGTCAACCTGGGCTGTGCCATGGGCCACCCTAGCTTCGTGATGAGAAACTCCTTCACTAACTAGGTGATGGCACAGATTGAGTTGTGGACCCACACAGATACTTCCTGCCTAAGAAGCTAGAGGAGGCGGTGTCTGAAGGCTGACTGAGAAGCAGGCCCAGTATGGGGGCATGCTCGGTAATGGTTCCTTCAAGCCTGACCACAACCACTCCTGAGAAGGGACTGCCCTTCACCTTCCAGCTGCCATCAGGCTCTACCTCTCTTTCCCAAGAGCAAATGTCACCAACTTTGTGATTGCTTTCCAGTGTTTACCCTGTGTGGGCTGGTCATGTCTTTGACCTCTGTGGTGTCCTTCATACTGTTCAGCTGTGGCTAGGGGAACTGAGAAGTCCTGAGGCTGCATGTGGCTAGGGGTGGTCACAGCCTTGTTTACCATCCATCTCCTTGTGCTTGTTTTCTCAGCCTGGGGCAGGAGAAGGAGCTCTACCAAAGGGCAGGAGCCACTGGTGTTGGAGGCACCTCAGAGCTTGGCTTCTTTACTCTTGGGTCGTCTCTTAAATCTCAGAATACTGAGGTTGTCATTATTCCCTAGGGGTTAGACTAGATTACGAAATAATCAAGGAAAGAACAGGGACAGCTAGAGATTGAAAAGCAAATAGACAAAGGTCCGTCGCTGTTTTATAATTGATAGTTCTATCACAAACCTGGGTCACAAAGAGACTTCTTTGGCTTATAATGCTTATATAGTGCTGAAAATGTTGACAAAGGAAGAGAGAGAGAGAGAGAGAGAGAGAGAGAGAGAGAGAGAGAGAGAGAGAGAGAGAGAGAGAGAGAGAGAGAGAGAATGAGATCGAGGTGGGGGCGATCAGGAAGCTGAAAGATGGTACCCAAAAGAACAACCCAAAGCTGCAAGATGGTGAGGATGTGACACAGGGAATCCCAAGAGCGAGCATCACAGACACTCTGAAAGTCTTCCCAAGGGCACAGAGAGAGAATCCCGAGAGCAAGCATCACAGACACTCTGAAAGTCTTCCCAAGGGCACAGAGAGAGAATCCCGAGAGCATCACAGACACTCTGAAAGTCTTCCCAAGGGCACAGAGAGAGAATCCCGAGAGCATCACAGACACTCTGAAAGTCTACCCAAGGGCACAGAGAGAGAATCCCGAGAGCATCACAGACACTCTGAAAGTCTTCCTAAGGGCACAGAGAGAAAGCTGGTCGGTAAGAATGGATACGTTTCCTCCATCATCGAGGGAGTAGAACTTCTCCTGTCCCCAACCGCTGTGACTCCATGGACACCTGCATACACGTGGCATACACATAAGATACACATAAGTGAAACATACAAACAAACATTAAAATCATTCTCCCTTAACTTACTATCTACTTAAAATTTGGTGTGTGTGTGTGTGTGTGTGTGTGTGTGTGTGTGTGTGTGTGTGTGTGTGTGTGCGTGCTCGCAGAGGTCAGAAAACTTTTGAAGTTTGTTTTCTTCTACACTGCATCAGTCCAGGGATTGAACTCAGGCAGTCAGGCTTGGCGGTAAGCATCTTTTCTTGCTGAGCTGCCTCTCTGGACATCCCCCCCCCAGGTCAATGCAGCTCTAACTACAGAACTGGGAAGGTCTAAACGAGTCTGACCTTGAGTGAGTTTGGTAGAAGGCAGTACCCTGCCTCCCTCTGTGGATATGGGAGAGGGGCTGGATGCTCCTGACCCTCTGAAAGGGAAAGTAGTGGAAAAACACTACTCTGTGGTTTTGCTTTCTTGTGGTTAAATGTGGTTTAAATATATTAAGTGGAAAATTCTGGAAAGAAAGACTAAGTTAAATGACTTTTATTATAGCATTTTGTCACAGTCATTCTATTTTAAGACTTACTGTTCTTTTTTAAAAAAAAGGATTATTTTTAATGATGTGCATGAGTGTTTCTCTGAGAGAGAGAATGTGTGTGTGTGTGTGTGTGTGTGTGTGTGTGTGTGTGTAGAAATCCATTGATACCAGAAGACTTAGATCCCCTGGAGCTGGAGTTACAGGCAACTGTGAGCTCCTAGTGTGAGTGCTCAGGATCCAACTTGCCTGTGTACAAGAACTATGTGTATTCTTAACTGCCACATTCTCACTTTAGCCCAAACTTTTTCTGCTTTAAAAAATCCAGGGCCCCAGACTGGTGGCAGCCAGTTTTCCTCTGGCTCACCCTCAACGTATTAATATCTTACTGTGTGTGTGTGTGTGTGTGTGTGTGTGTGTGTGTGTGTGTGT
This sequence comes from Phodopus roborovskii, assembly GCF_943737965.1. Lineage (NCBI taxonomy): Eukaryota > Metazoa > Chordata > Mammalia > Rodentia > Cricetidae > Phodopus > Phodopus roborovskii. The sequence goes on from NW_026125281.1 coordinate 41,571,756, forward strand.
AAAAACACAGTACTTAGGGTTTAGTGCTATGTGTAGTTCCAACTGTCTCAAGAGGATAAGGAAGAGACAAATGTGATCTCTTTTTAAAAAATTATTATTTTGTGTGTGTTTATTATATTGTGTATATTATGTATGTGAGTGTGGGCAGGCATGTGGAGGAGAGGACACCTTCCCATACTTGACTAACATTCCTCCCATTTACCCCTCAAGTCTCAGCCTGGGATTATAGACATGTACCCCGAGTCTGGCTTCTTACGTGGATTCCAGGGCTGGGACTCAGCCTGTCAGGGTTACAAGGCATGGCCTTTACACCCTGAATCATTTCCCAAGTTCACGTGTAATCTTAACCCAGACATAAAATTCGGCTGTGTGGGACTCTGTGTGGACAGTTTGGAAGAATTCCCTACAGGACAGTGTTGTCCCCACAGTTGTCCCAACAGGATGCCAATCTGGATGTCTGCCCGGCAGCCTAGCTCGGTTCTGCTCAGGTCCCCCTTGGGACCTCACATTCTGAACCTGTTTTCTGGTCTGATTCTGGGCATCCTCTGGTACATTTTCTAAGAAACTTCCCTTCTTTATTAGGTTACAAATCAAACTGGGAGAGAACTGGGAAAGTAACTCAGTTGGGGGAATGTTTGTTTAATGTGGACAGACCCTGGGTCCCCTCTCCAACACCTCATCGACCAGGTGCATGCTAGTCACTAGAACCCTGGAGGGGGGGAAGAGGACCAGGGACTCAAGGTCCTGATTTCATAGTGAGTCCCAGGCCAGCCTGGGCCACGTGAGATGCTGTGTCAATGCAGGGCAGAAACACACCACACCCCAAACTTGGTGTTCTCTGCCATCAATGCCTGGGATGGTGAATCTTCCTTCTTTACCAAATTGAAACTGAGTAATCCTTGTGATGGTGACTCCTCAAAGGACAACAGATTTTAAAAGACTATTACAAATCAAGTGTGATGGCTTAAGCCTTTAATCCCAGCACTTGGAAGGTAGAGGCAGGCAGACATCTGAATTTGAGACCACCCTTATCTACAGAGTCAGTTGGAGGCCAGCCAAGGCTATACAGTGAGACCCTGTCTCGAACAGACACGACTTTTCTCTTGTGGGAAGGTCAAACTCGGTGACTTGAGTGTGGTAGGCAGTCTGTTAGTAAGCCACATGCCTAGGTGTGCTGTTCCTTTAGCATTTAACACATTAGGTAATAATTATTAGCCCCTTTTCATGCTGGGAGTCAAACCCACGGCCTCATACTATAGGTAAATACTTTACCATCAAGCTACAGTGGGAGATGTGAACAATGTCTACTTCTTCTCTGGAGGGCCAACAGGCTGAGTTCACCCTGGGGAAACCTCACAGAGCCACGAGAGAGAGCGTGAACAGGCACAGGAACATGGGTGGCCTAACAGCAGCTCTGGCGGGAGATCTGCACCCAGCAGATGACCCCCACACTGAGGGAGACCCACTGCGCTGCCTCTCTGACATATTTCAGCTCCTCCCTGGGAGCAGAATTGCACACAGCTGGTGGGTAGGGGCGGCTGGAAACTCAGGTGAGCATCCCACGAGCCTCTCGGCCTCCTTCTATGAGGGAATTGTTAACCGGGCCAGGATGGCTCAGTAGAGGAGGCACAGCTGAACTCCTGAAGGCTGTAGGCAGCATCAGTTCTGCTGAGAGAATACTCCTACCATACCAGCTCCTAACTCCCGGTCTCTTTCTCACCAACTGAAGTTTCAGAAGGCGCCAGCAGATTACTGCTGACCCTTAGATGGAGGCCAGGCCAGAGTGTGGTCTCCTTCTTCCCCGCGCTTGCTGGGACCCAGAGGAGTTGCTGTTTCACACACTCCGAATGATCAGCAAATCCGCAGCCAGGGATCATGTCTCATGACAGCCTTCTGCAGTTGCAGAAAAATAAGAAATGTACCAACGACAAAACCACGCTTACTCTCTCCCTTCTTCAGGGTTGTGGCCTGGGGACCTAGCAGGCCATTGTCATCAACACCAAGGCCCTGTCTTTTTCTGGCATTGACAGCTGGATCACGATGGCAAATGATGCTACAAATGCAGCAGGTGGGGATTTGCCCAGCAAGTCTGCTGTAGCCAGTATGCTTTGAGTTAGAATTGCTCTCTTGGTTTAAATGGCAGGTTTTCATCTGTGGGAGGGTGACCCCTTGTGGCTGTTCAAAGCATCACTGTGAATTCCTTGGCCTTTCCTGCTTCAAATGTGAGTGTGGACCACCTCCCTTTAATTCTGGACATATCTGCTGTTTCTTTTACCATCAGAGTACAGCGGGGGTGGTGATGTGTGAAGGCAAAGGCTCATCCAAAGAGAGATTAAAATTAAATCCTAGATGCTGGGGCTGGAGAGACGGTTTAGTGGTTAGAGCACAAGTTGCTCTTGCAGAGGACCTAGGTTCAATTCCTAGGACTCACATGCTGGCTCACAATCATTTCTAACTCCAATTCCAGGTAATCTGATCCTCCCTGCGTCCATAGATATCAGGAACTCATTGCAGGGCACCTGTTCATACATATTAAATAAATAAATAAGCAAACAAGCAAATAAATAAATACTTTAAAGAGTGCTTGCGTGTCAGAGATGCCACACACAGGTGCTGTGGTTGAGCCCAGCGTTTGCAATTTCCCACTGGCAGAGCAGACACGTGAGTGAGGCTCAGGAACCTTCCAAAGCAAGCCATCTGCTTTCCTGACCAGCAGGACCACCCACGTGCCTGAGCTCCCAAGCCTCACCATCTTGGGACACAATGCATGGCTGTTCTCAGGAGCTACTCTTGAGGGTCATTTTTATCCAATGACAGAAAACTGGACACTTCTGGTGTCAGCTCTGGTGTTCTAACACAGATGCCAAGATGCGGTTAGACATGCCGGAGATCTAGGGGAGGCTGGCGAGATGGTGCAGAAGTAGCGACTCTTGTGCCAAGCCTGATGGCCAGGACTCTCCGCTCACTCTGCCTTTCTCCTTTCTGAGGCATCTGGCTCCAAATCTCCCCAAAGTGTGTGCGTGCATGTGCGTGCACGTGTGTGTGCACGCTCCCATGCACACATGACATGGTATGCCTGTGGTGGTCAAAGAACAGTTTTCAGTCAGTTCTTTCCTTCTACCAGAAAGGTCCTGGGGGGGGGTCACACTTGGTGACAGGTTTTTCTAACTGCCAGACCATGTTAATCATTAATAATTGGTCATCAAAGTTTGGAAGTGGAGGGACCATAAGTTTTATTTTATAAAATGAGGGAACTATAACAAAGGCCAGAGGCTGGGGTTGCAGCTCTGTGGTACTCTGCTTGTCTAGCATGCTTCAGGCCCTGGGTTAACCCCTAGCAACGACGGTGGGGGCCGTGGTGGTGGTGGTGGTGGCCATGGTGGCGGTGGTGGTGGTGGGGACCGTGGGGGAGGCAAGCAGGCCATGATGGTGCAAATCTGAAACTTCAGCAAGGAGGCAGGAGGACGATGAGTTTGAAGCCAGCGTGGGCTGCCTAATGAGTTTGAGATGAGTCTGGAATACATAGCAAGACCTTGTCTCAAACAATAACATAAAACAAGTAACAAAACTAAACAGGGTGCTCCAATAGCAGAGAAGACTGGAGATTTCCAGGGCTTCCTTAGAGAGTAGAGCCCGGCAGTATTCAAACAGTAGTTAAGCACGATTGTTTTCTTTCTGGTCCATGTGCTCCTTTTGCATTAATAACAGCACCATGGGGCAGTGGTGGTCAGCGTCACACTGGGCACAGAGCAAGCGATGGACCCTCTATGCATCACATCAATCACTTGATCGGTCCTTGTTCTGTATCTTTGGGAAGGTTTCAAGACAAGAATGGAACACGAAGCTAATGAGGAGATGAAGATGTCAGTGACAATCCTGAAGGGACACACACCTCTGGCCATCTCTAGAGAGCTTTAACTAAATGGGAAGACCCACCTTAAATGGTGGCATCTTCCAGTGGGCAGCTTGGACACAACAGTTCTGAGTAAAGGGCCACTCCCCCTGAGTGAGCATGCCCCCCGCGCCCCCCCCCCCCGCTGAAAGCATACTCTCTTTTGCCTTCCAGCTTAGACTAGACAGTGATGACTCTTTAGCAATCCATCAAGCCTCCAGCATTGAACTGGGCCAGCACAGTCATCCAGCTTCAGAGGCCCAGGAGTGCAGACGGCCACTGTTCGACTACCCAGGCTTAATCGGTTCTCCTGCTCCAGAGAACCCTGTCCAATGTGGTCTTTTTTTATAGGAGAAATCATGTCCTCGAGTAGCCCAAAGGGAATTTTTGGAGAGACACTGTCGTATCTTAGGGTGTCCAAATGGAACTCAGCAAGGTGGCTTTGGGCAGGGAAGTCTATTGCGGTTAAATAAGGATCAGTAAAAACAAATAGGCCGAATAGATGTTTATTCAGGGAGAAGTAATTTACAACCTAGACAGATGAACACCAGCAAGTTCCACCGGATGCTCTCCTCTCCACGACCCCCCACCAGCAAGAGAGGTCCCCGGCTCCTCCTCAGACCTCCTTCCACAGGTCACTTCCGCCCCTGGCTCCACCCCCCAATGGGCGTGGTCAGTGCCACAGAAGGAGACAAAGTGAATATCTCACTACAATTCCCCTTTTAGTCTAAAGAAAAGATTTAGGCTTGATACAAAACTATATACAAAACTGTGAATAACAAGTGTGCTCTAAGAAAAGGAAAATCGAGAACAAAACACCTACATATCTAGTCCTAGGGTGAAGGCATAACGGAGTTTACAATAGAGTTGTCCTAAGCTGGAAAACTTAAGTCTAGTACCTAATATATCTAACTAGGAAGAGAGAATAATAGTTGTGATAGTTTAATCTTCAACCTCATCAAGACCTGAGAAGGAAAATAACGATACTAGGGTAGACAGGAAGTGTGGATGGGCAACTTCCAAAAAGTGCAGCGAGGCCAGAAACAGCAAGCCACCTGGACAGTCACCCTAGGTCTCCTCTGTGCTGTGTGTGTCTAGTGCTCTGATCAGCATTCACGAGTGAGCTGGGAAGCCATCTACTGAGGGAGGGGTTATTTTCTGTTTTTTAAAAGATGCAGTTTATTAGTCATCGCCTCCTGTGTCTGTCTCTGTGTGGGGGTATGTGCACACATGCAGTTCCTGTGGAGATCAGAGAGGGCATCGGGCCCCTGGAGTACTTCAGGGGATGCAGGATAGCACCAGATTCTCAGAAATCTTCTTAAATCACAGTCTGCTTACTTGCAGAAGTAGTGCCAGCAGCGGAGGATGAGGAGAAAGAGGACAAGACTGTGCATGCGCATACACACACACACACACACACACACACACACACACACACACACACACACACAAGTTACAAAAAACAATACATATAAACACAATATCTTGGCATTGGAATACAGGTTACTTTATTCCCTAAATGGGACATCTTTCTCAAATGAGTTTCAAAAAATGGCCAATGTTACATTAGTTGTATCCTGATGTTCCTTTCCCATGGGATGGTCCTTGTCCTTGCTGTGATGAAACACCATGACCAAAAGCAATTGAGGAGGAAAGGGTTTATTTCACTTGTAGTTCTGTGTAACAGTTCATCATTAAAGCAGCGAGGCAGGAGCCCGGAGGCAGGGGCTGATGCAGAGGCCATGGAGGGAACTGCTTACTGTGGTTTGTTCCTCATGGCTTGCTCAGCCTGCTTTCTAATAGAACCCAGGACCTCCAGCCCAGGGATGGCCCTGCCCACCAACCACTGATTAAGAATATGCCTACAGCTGGATCTTATGGAGGCATTTTCTTTTTTTAAATTTTTTCTTATTTTACATATCGATCCCAGTTCCCTCTCTTTTCTTCCCTCCCTTTCTTCCTCCCACGCCCTCCTCCACCCCCCCCCCCCAGTCCACAGGGAGGGTGATGCTTTCCACGTAGGATCAATAAAATCTGTCAGGTCATTTGGAGTAGGGGTCTAGGCCCTCCCTCCTGATGGAGGCATTTTCTTAATTGTGTCAAGTTGTCATAGACTAGCCAGCACAGCCCTTGAGGAAAAGAGATGCAGGGGACACAACATATAAGGCGATAAGAATCAGATTTCTTTAGTGGTTTTTGGTGGTTTCTTTTAGTGATTTAAGAATCAGTGGTTCTTAAATGGGGGTTACTTCTCCCGTTGGGAGACATTGGCAATGCCAGCGCATTCCTGACTGCCTCAGCTGACACAGGGCTCTAGTGACATGTAGTGGGAGGGTGGAGATTATTGCTAAACAAACCACAACACATAGTCAAAGATGCCCACAGAGGGACTGGAGGGGCGGCTCAGAGGTTGAGAGAATTGTTGCCCTCACAGGAGACTGGGGTTCAGTTCTTAGTACCCACCCGGTGGCTCATAACTGACTATAGCCTCAGTTCAGTTTTATGGGACCTGATGTCCTTTCCAAACCTCTGGGGACACTGCATGCACTTTAGATCCATGCAGGCAAACCACACATAAAATAAACATATTTAAATCTTTAGGAAATGTCAACAGTGCCGAGGCCAGGAAGCTTGTTACTGCTGGGAATGTGGCTCAGTTACCAGGATGTTTGCCTAGCAGGCAGACATCCCTGGGTTCTGGCACCAGCGCCGTATGATCAGGCATGGTGGCATACACCTGTCCCTCACTGCGTGCAGGAGGAGCAGAGCTTATAAGTCAGTCTTGGCTACATAGAGAGCTCCAGGCTAGCCTGATATACAGAAACCCTGTCTCAAAAGATATTTTTTAAGTTAACAATGTAAATATATCCAATAGTACTAAACTGTGTACTTACAGTTAACACAGAAGCTGTCATGTGATGTCCCTTTAATCACAATTAAAACAGAATCCAGGTCTCCATTTATTAAGGGATGCTCTATTTACAAGTGGTCTTTGTGCCATTTTCACTGAAGTAAGATTCTCTATGCTCAGTCAAGGGTGCCTTTATCATTAGTATTGAAACAAGGGATGAAATATACTGCAAGCACCAGGAAAACCAGTCAAGCTGCAGGGTTTGCAAACCAAAGAGCAAAAGACCAACCCATTGGAAGACATGAGCCATGTCATGAAAAATTTGAAGAGGAGCCTTCACCTACATGACGGGGAGGGCAGTACACAGGCAACTTCAGGGACACAGTGGTGGCCTTCTCAGAGCCCCAGAGCCAGATTTCACACCTGCAGTGTTTCCAGGAAGGAGTGTCTTGTAGGTCCCTCCAGTCCAGCATTCCCCTCCCAGCTGGGACAGTTTAGCATCCCTGGCATTAGGACATGTGGAGGAAAGACTGGATAAGGAGAGAACAGGCAGCCATGCCAGCTGCAAGAGAAAAGCGGCCTCCTCTTGCTCAAGATAGAACGCGTGTTAAGCCAGCAAAAAGGATGCTTGGTGCATGACTGCATTTGCTCATGGCAAATCATATGGTCTTGAGTTCACCAGCTTGTAACTTCCCATTCACTGCTACAGATGCGTTCTGTTTCAGTGTCTTTGATCTGCGGTCTGTATATACTTTAGTGAGGATTATGGCTTCGCCTCTATAATGCATTTCTAATGGCTATGCTGGTATTTCTTAGTTGTAGAGCAATGAAAAAATGTCTCTAAGGGAAATTGAAAAGAAGAATGTACCTCTTTAGAGTATATGATGGGGGCATCTATATCAGCAAAACTAAATATATTTCTGTTTTCTATTCCACGGGGGGTGGGGGCTGTGCATTCATTAGGAGGAGGAAGGAGGAGGGAACGGCCATGTCTTTGGCAGTGGCGTCCTGATCCCGCAGGCACTGCTTCCCAGAGAAGCTTGTTAAGTAGTCCTAAGGCATGAAATAAAGCACAGGACAGCAGGAAACCAAGTTTCAGCAGAAGCCTAGCTCTACAAGGGTCTTAAGGTCACACACAGGGCTAGAGAAAAGGTTAAGTGAAGGATTCAAAGGCAGCAGATATACCCATTATTATTATCTGATCCCCCCACAGTGTGTGTGTGTGTGTGTGTGTGTGTGTGTGTGTGTGTGGCGTATGCATTGGTGTGCATCCACAGAGGCCAGAGGAGGGTATTCAGTGTCCGTGTGTGTGTGTGTGTGTGTGAGTGCGTGCGTGTGTGCGTGTGTGTGTGTGTGTGTGGTGTATGCATTGGTGTGCATCCACAGAGGCCAGAGGAGGGTATTCAGTGTCTGTGTGTGTGTGTGTGTGAGTGTGTGTGTGCGTGTGTGCGTGCATGTGTGTGTGCGTGCGCACGCACGTGTGTGTGTGTGGCGTATGCATTGGTGTGCATCCACAGAGGCCAGAGGAGGGTATTCAGTGTCTGTGTGTGTGTGAGTGTGTGTGTGTGCGTGCGTGCGTGCGTGTGTGTGTGTGGCGTATGCATTGGTGTGCATCCACAGAGGCCAGAGGAGGATATTCAGTGTCCGTGTGTGTCCGTGTGTGTGTGTGTGTGTGTGTGGCGTATGCATTGGTGTGCATCCACAGAGGCCAGAGGAGGATATTCAGTGTCCGTGTGTGTGAGTGTGTGAGTGTATGTGTGCGTGCGTGCATGTGCGTGTGTGTGTGTGTGGCGTATACATTGGTGTGCATCCACAGAGGCCAGAGGAGGATATTCAATGTCTCACTCTGTCACTCTCCACTTACATCTTACGACCCAGTCTCTCACTGAATCTAGAGCTAGGGAAGCAATCAACAAGCCCCAGCCATCCTCCCTTACCAACACTTGCTCTTCTCATGGGTTGTAGCTGGAAAAAAAGAAGGTGATACTGACATTTGGATTGTTAGAGGGCCATGCAGAGGGAACCCAGGATGCAGCTGCACCAGGAGGGGTATGGGGGCAGGAACTTAGAGCTCACAGTAAGCCTGAGGCTGTTACTACATGCCTCAAGAGCTCGGGCTTTCTGTGGGAAGAACTTGCCTTCACAGCGGACTCGGAGTGAGCCACCAGGATAAGGGAGCATCATAACTTGGGGCTAGACCAATGACTAACAAGAGGGGTCATGTCTGCCTGCTCCATTTGGTGAAGATGTACCTGAAGAACCTCAAATAATATGGCTGAATGAGTTTTTGACCTCATCTTTAATTCGTCTTCCTTTGTCCCTGAAAAGTCTTCTCAAGGGTGAGTAATTTCACCATGGAACAGAATGGGATTATGTGTGCCCGTAACATTTATTGGTGTCTGTCAACTTGGTGTCACCCGGGATAGGTGATCCTCAGGGGGATATGCAAAACCCACCCACAGTGCGTGCAAGAATAAAGCAAATGTCACATGCAGTTCAGGAAGGGTGCTTGCTCATTCTGATTGGGTGATGCAATACAGAACCCAACGAATGCACAGATAGTCTCTCTGAAGTGTCTATATCTTCCACAAATCATTCCTCTTTCCTGTTAAGGAAGAAAATAAGACCATTAAGATGTGTCATAAATCACACAGGGAAATTCTACATCTGCAGTCACAGGCAATGTCCCAGGTTCAATTCCCAGCACCAAACCAAACCAAGCCAAACCCCCACAGCCCTCTCTGTGTCTTAGCTGGGAGAGGTGTGTGGGGCACATGCGTCTAATTCCAGCAACAGAGAAGCAGAAGGTGTGGGATCACTGCATATGCAACGCCAACCTGGTCCACACAGCAAGGTCAGGACGGCAAGAACAGCACAGACAGCACTTATCGCAAAAAGTACTACAATGCGTGCTCAGCACTCTTTAGGATGGCAGGTACTACTACCAACGTTACTCTGCTGTAATAGCTTCCTTTGCGACCTGCTGTCCTAGGAACGCATTTTGGGAAATGTTGACCTACGGTGAATTCTAGGATCGGCAGATGCTTGCATCCATTTCTTTTCCTGTAGAAATAACTTTCCCTGAGTGCAGGTCTCTCTTTGGATCATTTAAAGACTGTGCAGTGTATTCTCATTCTTCATTTATGTGTGAAGTAGCTTATGCAGTTCTGCATTCCTGGGTCCATGTTGCGTTAAGAAGGTGAAGGTGTAGAAACACATGGCAACAGCTGCAGTCAGGAGAAGCTGATTTGGCACCTGGAAGCCACAGCCCTCAGCACAAGTCACCTCTCCTTGACCTTCCTTCCTCATCTTTATCCAGAGACATGGGCTTTTGCCACACCTCCCATCTGTCCCCCAAACACTAATTCTAATGAGCATCATCAAGCAAATACTGACTTTTGCGGTTTGATAATTTGATTTTGGAATTTGATCCCAGGAGAGACTGGGATCCACAGCAGTCAGAGGTTTCACGGGCAGTGGTTTCCATAGCTGTTAGCGTCTGTGGACGACGATCACTTTCCCTACAAGCTTATGCAAACAGGGGAGCCCAGGTCACTTTTGACCATGTAGGGCAACTCCTTGGGAGGGGGCAGTTATGAATGATGCTTGGGGCGATGGCTCGCTCTCTTAGTGCACTGAGGTGCGCAGATAAGGATGCTAACATTTCCATCCCACAGTGGACTTCCGAAGCTTGAGAGGGTGAAATATGAACTGTGGAGGGTGGCTTCAGAAAATAAAGGCTGCATGCCTAGCCTGATGAACAAGGTCAGTCCTTGGGATCCCCATACCAGAAGGAGAGCAAGTTCTCTGAATTCTACATATGTCTTGTATTTTGTGAGCTTACACATGCAGGCATGCACATGCACACTCACATATTTGTGTAGAAATTAAAAATAAAACGAGTATCTCTTCATATGCATAGTATAGAACATCATCTTCATGGATGTAAGGCTGTTGCTTCACCTCAGAAGGCCTTTATATGTATTTGACGTGTTGAGGCTAGGCCCCCCCCCTCCACTGTCCTACTCCGTGGGTTTTCAGGGTTAAGCCCCACCGTGCATCTCCAGGCCACTCTCCACTTCCTAGTTCTTTCTGTCAAGCCTGACACTCTCGTCTTGAAAGCCCTAATCTTACCATATAACATCTGAATGCCTTCAATGTCATCCTCTGTGAGTCTGAAGTCTTCCGGGTTCCCCTTTTCATAGGTAGGGTACATCACGGCACCAGGAACAGAAGAGTGACCCAGACCCAGAGAGTGGCCAAACTCATGGGTGGCAGCATGCAGGAAGCTCACTCCTACAGCTAGGGAAGGGTGTACGTAAGTATCAAAAGGACTGTAAAAGCCCTGTGCTATATCACGCCATACAAAAACAGCCTTCCTTATTACTTGTTTCTCCTTCAGGCGCGAGGTGGGCTAGAAGGAGAATGTGTCACTGACGTTTCTGTTGCTGTGGTGAAACATCATGTCCAAAAGCAACTTAAGGAAGAAAGGGTTTATTTTGGCTTTTGGTCCCAGAAGGATAGAGTCAATAATGTCGGGAAAGTAATGGAAACAGCAGGTGATAGGAAGAGGAATCTGCAGATCGGATTTCATGAACACACAGGAAGGAGACACACATTCTCTCTCTCTCTCTCTCTCTCTCTCTCTCTCTCTCTCTCACACACACACACACACACACACACACACACACACACACACACACACTCAGAGCAGTTTATTAAGGAAATTACAATTCAGGGAAAGAAAAATACTCTGCTGGAAAACAATGTTGGGGGAACTGGGAAAAGATCCAGTCCCTTCAAATCCCTGTGTGTTGAAGCTTTTGAGGAGAAGGCTTGACAAGTACATTCTTGGGTGCCTTGGGTGTGGGGTCTGTGTCTACCTCCTTGGGTTACCAAGAGTAAATAATTAATCTGCTGCATATGATTACTGTTGCTTTTAGTTTTGTGGTCAGTTAGAAGCTGTTCTGTGCAGCCTCAAACTCTGAGGTAGCGAACTTCATTGTTATCAGGAGTTTGTCTTTTAGCTCTTGTTAGCTTTGGGCCAGGAAGGTGCAGCTAGGTGGTCTAAGCGCCCTCAGTTTACCCTTTAGGTTTGTGACCAGTTTGGTGGCCAAACTTTTCATTGTCTTATCTTATTTATTTTTAGTGTGTGTGTGTGTGTGTGTGTGTGTGTGTGTGTGTGTGCGCGCGCGCGCGCGTGCGTGTGCACCACAGCACATGTATGGTGATCGAAGGACAACTTGTGAGAGTCATTTCTCTCATACCTTGTGGGTTCCCACTTATACCACACACACAATTCTTAAAAAGGAAGATATTAAATGAGATAAAACTTTACAGCATACACCACAGTAGTTGGCACTTAAGGTGTCTCTAATTATAATTAAAGCAATGATCAAAATAAAAGTTGGTGTATGCCTGGGGTTTCTAAAAAGTCATGAGACTGCTCTACCTGTACCAGTACCGTCAGTCCAGTATTCGTCCTTGTCAAAGTGAGCATCTCCTCCTAGGCCTGGCCCAGGCGCAAAGGCATGACCCAGAGTGTTTCCTGGGCCATCAAATGGGAAGTTGTCTCCATGATCTGCAAGACAATGCAGTGACTTCTGTTAATTACTCAGTTTTTTTCTGGTCATCTCATCTCATGGTTGTGAAGACTGGAGAGAGAAGCCAGTCCTGCTGGTTGACCTCCCGATCCCAACAGCCAATTTCACACACACAGGATGAGCTGTGGATCTGGTCCAGGCTCCTGTCTGTCATTTGATCTACTGCTCGGCACTGGTGACCGCCAAGGGTGGAAGGCTCGCTGGAGCGTGTGTGTGTGTGTGTGTGTGTGTGTGTGTGTGTGTGTGTGTGTGATGCTGAGAATTGAAGCCAATGCCTCTCATGTGTTAAACCAATAAGAGCCCTCAGTAGTGTTCATGCGAGGATTTAAATCTTGAAAGGAGACCCTGATACAAATGACAAACGGGTAAAGCACACAGGATTAGCCTGCAGTAGCTGTTAGGAATAACAGGTGTGGCGGACCTTGGCGGATTCCATGGCGGACTCCATGACCGAGGAGGAGGGACCAGGCAGACAGTGCTCAAGTGAGTTTTATTAGAAAGGGAAGGGAAGAGGGAAGGAAAGAGAACAGAGATAAAGAGACACAGAGACAGAGAGGGGACAGAAGAGACGAGGGAGACACAGTCCTGTCTGCCCCAGGGGAACAGCAGGAAAGAGAGGCGGGGGAGAGAGAGAGCACAAAGTGGGTGCACGTCTTTCTTTTAAAGGGGTCCATGGCACCTGGCTGACCAGGGCACTGCCTGAGCGCATGCTGCCCGCTGACAGGCGCAGGCCAGCGTAATGCTGAATCCTTAGAGTGGCTGTCCTTACCTCCTCTCGTGAAGCCAATCATGATGTCCGCAGTCCCCCACCTCACCCTTCTGAAGTTCAGTGGGACCTGCTCGCTCCACATTCTCAGAGCTTTGGCCACGATTTGATCCACCACACGCTTTGATAAGTCTGGCGTATAGGACACGATTCTAACAATGCACAGGAAGACAGAGTTTGAGTTTTCAGGACAAAGGCTTCATGGCCTCCATCAGAAGGAGCCAAAGCTAGCCTCACCTGTAGGTGACATCTCTAGACTGCCATTTTGGACTATCTGGCATTAGTGAGTATTTCGCAACATCTGGCACTCCACATCTGGGTTTCTGCATTATCTCCACGATTCGGGGTGTTATCTCTCCAGTCACAGGCAGGCCAAAGAACTTCTGCATCTCTTTGAGTTTTACCACCAGACTGTTGGCCTCCTTTGTTTTAGAGTCACGAAGGTAAAATTTCCTAAGATAGTTCTGGTAGACAGAGAGAAAAGAACCTTTTATTTGAAAACCTGCATCTTTATACCTGCTGTTGTTGTAGATTTGAATAATTATTTGAAGACAGAATTGTTATACAATTGTGGTATAAAGTAAGTATTTACTGGTTAGGGGAAATGGAATATTGGCAAGAAGTACTGGGCTAATAGGATGAAGGAAAGAATCCCCTAGGATCAGTGTATTCTCAGTACATACTTTGAGGACAAACACACCACCCACTTTCTGAAGCCTGAACTTATTTTTAGAGCAGTAGGAAGCAGAACATCAGCATGTCTTCAGGGAGCACCAAAGGCTGGGAAAAAGGCTCGCTCAGTCAGAGAAGAGCTTGCCCCAAAAACTTGAGGGCCTGAATTCGATCCCCACGCCACGTGAATAACCGTGTTTCTATAACTCCAGTGCTAGGAAGAGACAGGAAGGTCACTAATGATTCCCAACATCAACATCTGACCACCTCCCCCCAGTCACTCTTACACACAGAATGAATAGATGCACAAATATACATACACATTAACACACACACACACACACACACACACATGCATGCATACATACACAGGCAAACAGACAGACAGAGAGAGGGGGAGAGAGAAAGAGAGAGAGATGGAGAGGGAGAGAGTGGGGGAGAGAAAGAGAGAGATGGAGAGGGAGAGAGTGGGGGAGAGAATGAGAGAGAGAGAGACAGAGAGAGAGAGAGAGCACTTAAGTACATAGAAAGACTCTTGGGCATCACAGAGGTCCATTAGCCAGGTAAGGGCTGCTGCGACCTGGCTGTTTACATTTCTGTAGATAAGAAGGAATCAGATAATTGTTAGGTTAACTGGTCTGAACTAGTCATCTGGGAAGAAAGCACAGCTTTCTGTGCACTGGAGGTCTGGGGAGTGAGTGTGCCCCGTCTGGGGAGTGAGTGTGCCCCGTCTGGGGAGTGAGTGTGCCCCGTCTGGGGAGTGAGTGTGCCCCGTCTGGGGAGTGAGTGTGCACTGTCTGGGGAGTGAGTGTGCCCCGTCTGGGGAGGGAGTGTGCACTGTCTGGGGAGTGAGTGTGCCCCGTCTGGGGAGGGAGTGTGCCCCGTCTGGGGAGTGAGTGTGCACTGTCTGGGGAGTGAGTGTGCCCCGTCTGGGGAGGGAGTGTGCACTGTCTGGGGAGTGAGTGTGCACTGTCTGGGGAGTGAGTGTGCACTGTCTGGGGAGTGAGTGTGCTCTGTCTGGGGAGTGAGTGTGCTCTGTCTGGGGAGTGAGTGTGCCCCGTCTGGGGAGTGAGTGTGCTCTGTCTGGGGAGTGAGTGTGCCCCATCTGGGGAGTGAGTGTGCTCTGTCTGGGGAGTGAGTGTGCTCTGTCTGGGGAGTGAGTGTGCTCTGTCTGGGGAGTGAGTGTGCCCCGTCTGGGGAGTGAGTGTGCACTGGAGGTCTGGGGAGTGAGTGTGCACTGTCTGGGGAGTGAGTGTGCCCCGTCTGGGGAGTGAGTGTGCTCTGTCTGGGGAGTGAGTGTGCCCCGTCTGGGGAGTGAGTGTGCACTGTCTGGGGAGTGAGTGTGCCCCGTCTGGGGAGTGAGTGTGCCCCGTCTGGGGAGTGAGTGTGCCCCGTCTGGGGAGTGAGTGTGCTCTGTCTGGGGAGGGAGTGTGCTCTGTCTGGGGAGGGAGTGTGCTCTGTCTGGGGAGGGAGTGTGCTCTGTCTGGGGAGTGAGTGTGCCCCGTCTGGGGAGTGAGTGTGCCCCGTCTGGGGAGTGAGTGTGCCCCGTCTGGGGAGTGAGTGTGCTCTGTCTGGGGAGGGAGTGTGCTGCTTTGCTGTCTCTATTAGAGCTCCTGGCAGGGATGTCTGCAGAAAACCTCCCATGACTGTGCATTTACCAAAGTAAATTGGCCAACATCATTCCTTCCTACCTGTTGCCAGTGAAGCATTTCATTCAACACAGCCAATTCTTACTGATCACTCACAATAATCATGAATACATTCTTTCAAACAAATAGCAAACATTGTATTCCTTCCTTCCGGAGCTGTGGGTTTCATGAAGACACTCTCTGGAAGACATGTCGTCATTCTTTTTTTCTACTTCTGTTTTTGTCTGAGATGGACTCTTGCTCTGTAGTACAGGCTATCCTAGAACTCACTATGTAGCTTAGGCTGGCCTCAAATACATAATTACCCCCTTTTATTAGACAATCTGTGTGCCAAGCAAAAAGCCTAACTACCCTTGAAAAAGCATCCTGAGGGGGGGAAAAAAAACTGGATCAAGATTCCTAAAAAATGCTATTTGTTAAGGTAAAAACCAGTTAAATATTGGTAATTCCATGTGGTAAAATCTATTTGTCAACTTTAAAACGTCAAAACTGAATGTGAAGTAAAGTTCTATTTTTCTTATGCATGAAGCTTGTCAGTCATGGTCAGATTTTACCAGATGACACTTTATACTTATTAATGATATACTTATCACCTATATTATATACTCGAAGAAACACGACTTCTGAGCTAGAAAATCTTACCCTGGTGCCTGTCTCTGTTGGCAGCAACAATAGGAATCATTAGAATAGAGTTAATGACCAAATGGCAGGCCACATACACGTTATTTATGGTTTGAAACCACTGCAGCCATGTGAGTTTCCATCGTCATGCTATTTGACTGCTAGACTAACCCTTGGGTAGAATACAGACGTTAAAATTTCTACTGACATGCAAGAAAGTCTGTCTCTTCACTGTGAGGGTTCATCCTTAGTGGTACAGTCCAGCACAGCTTATGAAAAGAATTTACAATCCATAATATTAGCAACACTTGTGCTTCCTGAGCACGAGCGGTAGTTCAAGTCCGTCGTAAGTGTTGGATATTAGTTCCACTTGCTGACATCATTATTACCACGTCTCCAGTTTCCAAATTAGAAAATTTAAGGTCAGAAGTGGAATGGCATTCTCAAGTCCACCCAGATAGCAGATGAGGGCTGTGCACTCAGTCAGAGTTCCGGAAGGCTCTGGAAGCCAGATAGCAGGACTCCTCACAGAGTGTGCTCTGCTTCTCAGACCAGGAACATTATACAAGAATATGCGCTGTCACACTAATACCCAGAGACAGATCATTCAGAAGCGCACTTGGAATGTCGGTGTGAGAACCCCAGTGAGAGGACAGTTACCTGAGCCTGTTCCCACTGCATCGTGCTCACATCTTCAGCCTCCCGGGACAGGGGCAGCGGCAGGGCCAGGTGGCCTGGCAGCAGACACGCAGTCCAGAACAGGGCGAGCTGCATAGCTGCTTCAACAGCGATTGTTCTCAGCCCTACCGGTTGCTTTGATGTTTTCTGACAGCGGTTGGAGACATTTATATGACTTCACAGGCCCAGTGTGGAAATAGGTGGCCTCATTTGCATGCTTTCGCTCTCTTTAGAATGCATGTGTTATTTTCCTTTAGCAACAACAAGGAAGTATTATGCCTTTATGTTGGCAGGAGGAACACAGGGCATTTATCTTTCAGAGAATCCCCCCACCCCCTGTGTGCTGAATCCACAAGAAAACTCATTTTATTTGTTGGAGTCCAATTGACAAAGTAGCTGGATCCCTCATTGTATTCTGTATCTGACAAGGATTTTTCCAGAAATTTGTAATATATACAGAACAGTGCGTGAATGACAGATAACATCACCGATCAGGTACTGCAATAAAACCAATGCCAAGAAAGAGTATTAGACCCACCGAGGATGATGAGGATGATGAAACACACCTGGAATCCAGAATTCCGGAGGCTGCTTGGGCAGGAGGGTTGCAGATTTCAGCCCACACAGTGGCTATAAAGCTAGACCATTGGCAACATAGCAAGACCATGATTAAGCTAAGAAGGAAGGGAGGGAGGGAGGGAGGGAGGCAGTGAGGGGGCTGGCTGGGGGAAAGGCGAATGGGCTTCAGAGAAATGTTTGAAAGAAGAAAGTATTGTGGCTGGAATAGAGTGTGAGAGAATGCTAGTGCGTGTTCTGTTCTGTAGACCCAAAGAAGGCTCTCTGTTGAGGGCCATTGGTGAGAGCTAAGCAGAAGTTACTACAAGAGCCAGCGTGACACGCGGAGACAGCAGAACAGAGGAAGGTCATCCAAGGCATGCCTGGAAAGCAGGCCAGCTGCTTTGTAGAGGGAGGCAGGGAACTAAGAGGTGAGGGGATTGACTGGGGAGTGGGAGCTGGGAGGGAGGACCCAGCTCAGCACTGCTGGCCTTGACCTACCCAGATGTCCCCTTTGTCCTACCCCAAAGTCACCCACCAGCAGGCATCACGCTGAGCCCCGCTGGCTGCTGGAGCACAAGGGCAGCAGGACCTTCAGTATGAGGAAGATGATAACATAAGCCCAGGCATGGCATGAAGATCCAGTACATTCTGGTTGATGAATGTGATAAGATCCAGTGTGCAAATAGCCCGCTTTCACCGGCAGAGTAACCGTGGGTGACATGGCCTGCACAGTGAAGGTACAGGCAAGAATCCGGCTAAGCACAGGCTGCCACAGTGTCTTGAAATCCAGAGTAAATATTTGCTTTGCAGTTCCTGACCCTGCAGCGCCTGATCCATCTAAACAGCCGTAGAACAAGCTTACTTCAACTGGTTTGTTACAGGAATTGGCTACTTACTATGGTAGGTGACTTCCAGAATATCCCCTTTCCCAGGAAGGAGGACCTGCCTCTACACCACACAAGCTTACAGGCTAGACTCATTTATAAAAACTGGAAAGGGAGACTTAACAAAACAAACAAACAAGCAAACCCAATCAAATAACAACAGCAACAACAAAATGAGCCAAGAGAGACCCTGCTGAGAAATGTCTAGCCAAATTCAGTGATATTTCTTCCGAGAACGACATTTTTCTAACAAATGCTGTGGGATAGGCCTTAGTCCTTACTCTGTGCCTTGGTTGGCATTCCTCGAAGAATTAATTCCCCTGATAAAAAGATCAATTTACTGAACAGAAGCCTTCCTTCCCGGTCCTCTGAACACAGACTACATCAGGCTGCTTAGTGAGATTGCCAAGGAGCAAGTTTTTTTTTTTTTTAATTTTTAAAGATTATTTATTATGTATATAGAGCTCTGTCTGCCTGTAGGCCCTAAGAGGGCACCAGATATCATTACAGACGGTCGTGAGCCAGCATGTGGTTGCTGGAAATTGAACTCAGGACCTCTGGAAGACCAGCTAGTGTTCTTAACCACTGAGCCATCTCTCCAAGTCCCAAGGAGCCAGGTTTTAACATGGCACATTCAGATGCAGAAGAACGGAGTGCCAATGGACAGTATCAGTGCCTCACAGAGTTGTGCATTAGTCCTAATTCCATGTGTCATGGCTCAGGCATCTCCTGTGGTGACCTGCAGGATTTAAAGGTGATACCTGGAAGAAAGCAGGCGTGGAGCAGCTTGGGGAACCCTTCTCCCCTTTACAGAGGACACATTTACTGGAATGTGTGTCTGCGTGTCCAAATCTCTTCAGATTCTGTCAGTTTTCCAAATTTAATCGTCTCCTGGTAGTAGTTATTAAGCTCTTTCTAATGGCTTCAACTTTGTATTGGTGAGTTATATTTATAAACTTTGTAACCCCCACTTTCTAGGATAGGCAGGTATCCTATAATAAGAAGAACCCGCATACTTGACTATGACAATGGAGAAATAAAACCACAGCTAGCAACAGTCTTACCGGTACTTAAAACTCTTTTTTCTGAGCAAGGCTTTATGAAGTGAATTCTGTGGAAACCTATTAGGACTACAGGGATGAGGCTTGCTTGCATTGATGCTATTGCTAAATTTCAGGTTACATGGTTAGTCTGCTTTGTATTTTAAACCATGAAACCATGAAAGAAAGAAGTAAATAAATAAACAGCAGGATGTATAACAAAGAAAACAGAACAAAAACTTGGAAGCTGGTCAGTTGCAGGATTGAAGAAGAATTGGAGGAGATCTGAGCTTAACAAATGGTGCTGCTGTTGGGACAGGACATTGATGGGAGGGAGGGGTGGCCGTTACCAGGGAAAGAGAGAATTGGCTGTGTCTAAGCCATTGGTATCAATATTGGTTCAGATGTGGAATCATGTGCAGAACTCATGAGGGTGATACAGTGTGCATCACTGTAAAAGGAGGAAAGCCAGGTGTGTGTGTGTGTGTGTGTGTGTGTGTGTGTGTGTGTGTGTGTTGGAGTTGTACAGAATAGATGATTTGCCTGCTTGTGTATCTGAGTACTGTGTATGAGCTTGGAGCCCGTGGAGGCCAGAAGTAGGTACTGGATCTCCTGGAACTGGAGTTACAGACGGTTGTGAGTCATTGTGTGGATCTGAGAACTGAAGCTCGATCAACTGCAAGAGCAGCCACCCCTCAGCCATGGAGCCATCTCACTCGCTTTTAACCTTAAAAAACAAACTGCATTATTCATTTTTGTAGGAGTTGGTTCTAGCACGTAGGTCCTGGGGACTGAGCTCAAGTGGTCAGGTTGGCAGCAAGCATCTGTCTTTACTCAACAAGCCAACCCACCAGCCTTGTTTGTACCATTTCTCAATGTCCAGTTCAAGGACTAACTTGTTACTACTGTGGTCTCCAACTGTCAAGGGATTCATTTCCAGAACTTTCCATCACTTCAAATCACTATCGTCTTTCCCCATCCTCTTGGTGATCTCTATTCTCCCTCCTTCTGTATGATTCTGACCATTCCAGAAACTTCATCTAATGCAGCCACGATAATAACCACCCTTTGGTGTGTGTGGTTCCTTCCCGTGTTATGTTCAATATTAGGCCCTCACTCTTGTCTTTATAGACAAATAATGCTCTAGCATTTGAATACAACAAACTTTGTCCACTCATTCCCAAACAGACATTTGGGAAACTTGTGAAATGATCACGGGTGTAAAAACCTTTTTCTTTTAAACTTTGGTTCCGATGATTTTGTGTTTGTAATTAAAAGCAAACTTTCTGGGCCTTAACAGGACGTTTACATTCAATTTTTTTTTTGAGGAACTGCGAAACTATTATTTATAAAACTCACTATCTTATATTCTTTTCCAAAAAGGTTTTGTTTTTTAACTATGTGAGTATGTGTATGTCTGTATGTATGCACATGTGAATTCCGGTACCTGTAGAGTCCAGAAAAGGAAGCTGGAGCTGGAATTAGAGGTGAGCCGCCTGATGCGAGGGCTGGGGAGGGAAACTGGGCTCCCCTGTCTGCCCCTGGCGCTCCCCTCCCCTGTCTGCCCCTGGCGCTCCCCTGCCTGCCCCTGGCGCTCCCCTGCCTGCCCCTGGCGCCCTCCTCTCCTGCCCCTGGCGCTCTCCTCTCCTGCCCCTGGCGCTCCCCTGCCTGCCCCTGGCGCCCTCCTCTCCTGCCCCTGGCGCTCTGCTGTCTTCCCCTGGCGCTCTGCTGTCTGTCTGTCCCTGGCGCTATTTTTCTAGGACCTCGATTTCTCCAGATCCTCATCAACATTTTTTTTTTAATTTTCTGTTTCTTTCATATTACTGTGCTTATGAATAGAAGCCATTCCTTCTAGGCTAGGGTAGACTACTTCTTTGTCGTTTTATTTGTCTTTCCTCGATGGCATGAGAGCTGGTGGACGCCTGTTAAAGGCCCAGACTACACATCCTGAGGAGCATCTCTTCAAGTCTTAGGCTCATGATTTAAATGGGGTTGTTTATCTTTTTGTTGCTGAATTGTAGAATGTCTAGACTTCCACAATGCTCTGGATACTATGGTTTTTAGATTTGTTTTCATTTTATGTGTGTGTGTGCCAGCGCGTGTGTGTATGTGTACACACAAGTGTATGCAGCACCTGGAAGTGGCCAGGAGAGGGTAGTGGATCCTTGAGAACAGAGCTATGAAGATGCACTCTCCATTTTCTTTGGAGAAGTTTATGACATTAACTGTTTAGTTTTGAATCATTGACCCCTATGCTCTGTGTTTGATATTTTCCCCCAGCTTTCTCTGTACGTGTGTGTTTGTGGTGCTTGTCTTCATGTGTGTGCATGTTTTGCTCGTATGTGTGGAGGGCAGAGGTCACCTGGAATTCACAGATTTATTAGGCTCACTAGGCTTACAATAACTGGTAGAGAATAAGACCACTAGCATAGTTCAGAGCAAAATTTAAAGCAAGCTGTAATTAAATATTGGCCGGGTGGACGGGCTCTGGCCCATCCATACCTGGATTCCCAGGAAATGGCTCTGAGTCACAGTTTGCAGGGTCTTAAAAAGGCAAAATCCACAAATCCATGTTTCCCATCAGGTCTAATCTGGGGCAAGCATACAATTTGTATTTCCTGCCGGTGAATCTCCTGCCCACACATAATCAAACACATCTGGAGCAGATGGGTCAAACACACTTGTTTAGGGGAGTGAGGACATGTGGCTTGTTATCGCCCATAAACAATAACCCCTAGCATTTCGGGAACTATTTGTTCTTGGGCAAGGGGCTTGCAGATCAGAGGCAATTTTGTTTCATGGATCTCTTAGGCATAGCAATTTAAACCTAAAATGTGACTTTGGCTCTTGAACTGGCTAATGAGCTTCAGGGACCTGTCTCCCCAAACTGGGAGCAAAGTATGTGATTGACTGTTTACAGAGTTGTGGGTATTTCAACTCACATCTTCAAGCTTATGTTCGAAGTAAGCATTGACAACTCAGCCACGGTGTCCTTTTGTACCTTGGGTTTTCTTTTGTCTTTGTGTGAGCTTCTGCTTTGTTAAACAGCCAGATTCACCTGGTTATTACGTTAAAAGGGAGCTATTCACTTTCCTTCTGTTTCATAGCAACACAGTGTTTAGCCTTTCTGAAATGTACATGTCTTACCTGAAAAGTTAAGGTAGTTCCTTTAAGTCAATACAAGACTGAGCACCGTTCTGGGAATATAGTGAGAGGCTAGGAAATGCTAGTCAATACAAATGTTGTCATTATTATTCTGCGAGATGTGCTGTGTGTGTGTTGCATGTGCACATGTGTGTGTGCGTGTGCATGTACACGCATGTGTGTTTTGCCAACATTCATATCTGTGCACCATTTTATGCAGTGTCCTCAAAGGTCAGAAGAGAGGATGCTGAGTCCTCTGGGATTGGAACTGGAGTTACAGATGGCCGTGTGTTACTATGTGGGTACTAAAAATTGAACCCACGTCTTTTGGAAGAGTAGCCACTACTTTTAACTGTTTGCCATCTCCCCTATTCTAGGAGCTATGTGTTGTAATTTTCTGTTTCTTTCACTTCTTTGAAACTAGTGTGGAAATATGACAAATATAGAAGAAAAGCAAAAGGTTGAAATGACTGTGTCCCAATAATCTTTCTTGAAATCGTTAATTCTAACGTTCTCTTAGACATCAGGAAGTAACTGCCTGAAATATTACAGCGTGATGAGTAATGACACCCAGCAAAGGAGTCTCTTGTCTGTCCCCTCTGTAAACAAGGAGAACACAGTTTGTATCAGGAAGCTGTCCGTGGGTGCCAGAGCAGAGAGGAAAACTAGAAGACTGAAACCAGACAAGCCAGGTGTTAGGACAAGTGACCCAAGCCAAGTTCTAGATGCCTAGAAAAGTCCCACATCACAAGGCTCGAGAAAGGGCAGGAAAGCAGTAGGGTCCCTCCGGAGTCAGTGGCCTTCCACTGGTTTTGGGCGAGAGACACTGAACAAAGTGGCAACCCAGAAACTCCTTGCAAAAGAGACGTGTGCTGTTCCATCCACCTGGCCCCTTAGAGCAGCCACCACTGTCCCCAGGGCTCATGGTGCAGCCACCACAGTCCCTGAGGCTTGAGGCTAATGCATCAGCAGATGGTAAATTCCAGAATGGGAAGGTGCAGGAGGAAGGAACAGAAAGGGGAAGAGAGGAGAAGGGTGGTTTCCATGTTCAGAGCCCCTGCTCAGAATCCCCAGCCGAGGCGCTTTTTCCAGAGGACGAAAGCAAAAATGATGCTGCCAACAATTATAGCTCTCTTCCCGCCCAGCACTAACCTGTCAACAAGTTTGATCTTTTATCTCCATGCAAGGGAAGAGGGCGGAAAAACTTTAGAGTGTGGCTAACCATTTGCCCTGCCAGTTCAGGGTTATAGGCTGTCCTCCAGGAAGAAAGGTCAATGACTGCCCTTGTCCCCTTCCAAACTGTGAAGCTAGGCACAACTGCGGGGCAGTATGGATTTTACTGGAGAATAATGAGCAGGAGAATGTAGGTGATGGCCTCATATGATAAACAATTTTAAAATTCACAGTCAATACTCGATTCTAAGCAAATAAACATTTAAATGATCAGATCTTCATCCTGCTTTGTTGCTTGGAATTTTGTATGTCTGCTTGAAGCCTTTAATCCCAGCACTCAGGAAGCAGAGGCAGGCAGATCTCTGTGAGTTTGAGGCCAGCTTGGCTTACAGAGTGAGTTCCAGGACAGCAGGGCCACACAGAGAAACCCTGTCTTGTGTGTGTGTGTGTGTGTGGGGGGGCTAAGTAGAGGCTAATTCAGGCTTCCAGTCATGCCATTTACCCAGACCTGAAGAGAGCTGCAACCACTCAGACTCCCTGGCTACGGAAGCCAATGAAAATCTCCCATGTCTGTTGCTTGCTTTAGCCGAGCTAATGTGGGTTGGGTTTGAGGACACTTTAGCCAACTAAGTCCTGTGTGGTTTTGGAAGGCATTGTTTCATCTTCCAAAACCCAGTGGCTGGGACTTGAATCCAGGTTGGTTATATGTGACTCCCACACTCCCTTAATATTCCACACTGTCAACTACTCATCCAGTGACTCATGTATGGTGTGTGCTATGCCAGCCACGATGCTAGGTCTTAGAACTAGACAGACATGTGATAGACTTTTGATGCTCTTCTGTTATTTATTTTTGGCCTTGTAGTGCTCATAATGCTGGTGATGGATGGATAATTGTATAGTTTCATCAGCACAATTACTGCATGTTCTAATTGTTCCTGTAACCAGAGTCCAGCAGGTTGGCCATGTACTCCTGCTTACTGTGACACAGCATGTCTTGGGGGACAAAGGCCAGGAAAGTATAGGAAGCAATTGCCACTGTCCAAATGATGGTGTAGCATGATGAATAGAAGACCTAGAGACAGATATTAGGGTTCAAGCTTCAAGCTGAAGATCAGAAAAGCAAAGCAGTCAGCCACTAGCTCTTACCTCTACTTCAGTTCAGACTAAAGGGGAGATCCTCACACTGTTCCTGACTTCAATGCTCCTCAGATTCACTCAGACCGCTATGCTCTCTGAAACATTGCTAGAGACTGACTCTCAGACTAATGAATGTCTGTGCCTTTTACACCTCTCAAATCCTTGGATTAAAGGCATGAACTCTCCCGAGGCCCAGGGTGGTCTTGGACTCAGATCTGTTGACCTTTCAATCCTGAGTCCTGGGATGTGTGCTACCACCTTCTGATCTCTATAGCTTGAGGCTCTGGGAGATCAGAAGATGCCACCTAATTTGATTTCATTAGCATATGGATTAATTTGAGCTTATGATTTAGGGAAACAGCAGACTCTTAAGAAACTACAAGTGAGAAGTTACCCATTATCGGTTAATGTCCATCTTTAGGAGAAATCTTCATCTGCGAAGTTGGTCTTGTGTCTACACCAGGAAGAGAAGATCTTTCCATCACTGAAAATCCTTGGGGAAGATGGACAGACCTGCTGTATGGTGCCCACCCTTCTCCATGCTCACCAGGACCTTCCTGCTATGGCCTACCTTTGCCAGACATGCACAGAGCTGCCAATCATCAGGGAAGATGGACAGACCTGCTGTCTGCATGAGATCTACTGTTGTTACCCTTATTTGTTACACAAGCACTTGTTTGTGTTTTATCTAATTAATCTATCTTTTGCTAAGTGCGTTTGCCCCAAGAAAACACTGGGAAAGGTAGGAGAAATACGGTTTCTCCTTCTGTAAGTACAAGTATTATATACTTTGGAGAAATTAAAAAAGGTGTGACTAAGAAATATGAAATAAAAATAACTGATTTTCTACAATGAAAAGGAAATTTTCAACTGCAAAATGCGTAATTTTCAAGAAAGCCTAGTAGATATTAATGCTGTTTTTATGAAATAGGTTTATTGCAATATGTTTAACATCATAAACATCCATTAGCAGTGGGTTTTTGTTTGTTTTTATGGCTTTTTTTTAAAAAATAGGGTCTTTATGTGTAGACATGGCTGTCTTGGAAATTATTATGTAGACCAGACTGGTCTCAAACTCACAGAGATTCATTTGCTTCTGTCTCCTGAGTGCTGGAATTGAAGGAAGTACCAGCATGCCAGGAGTTCTTGTGGCTTTGACACAGGCTGGCCTTGTACTTGCTATAGAGCAGGGAACTTTGAACTCCTGATTTTTCTACCATCAGTTCCTGAATGCTAGGATTGTAAATGTGCCACCATGGCCAGCTATTTAATTTATTTTATTTTACACACACACACACACACACACACACACACACACACACACACACACAGGTGGTGTATGTGTATATATTTCTGCCATCAGTTCCTGAATGCTAGGATTGTAGATGTGCCACCATGGCCAACTTGGTTTATTTTATTTTGCATACACACAGATGTATGGTGTATGTTTATATACTTGAAATCGGGGTCTCATACATGCTTGGAAAGTGTTCTACCAATGAGCAGCATCCCTAGGCCCTAGTTAATTAAAAAAACACACAAAAGTCTTCAGATTTACTGATATTTATCTGGTGTCAAATTATTTGGTTCAGTTAAACTCTCCTGTAACTATTGAACCCCCTTTTAGAGGAGAAGGCCCTAGGAGAGAGAGTAAAGTTATCTTATGAGAAGTTCCCTGCCTACCCTTGAATGTAATAGCTGGTGGTTTTGGTAATTCCCAATTGATTCCTTTAAAAATGTGTGTGTGTGTGTGTGTGTGTGCGCGCGCGCGCGCATGCATGTTTCTGCTGTGTGTACCACGTGGGCGTAGGTACCTGAGGAGGCCAGAAGAGGTTGGAGGAACTGGGGTTAGAGGTGGAAGCTGCCTGCTGTGACACTGGGAAACTTAGGTACCCTTGAAGAGCAATCAGCACGTAGCCACTGAGCTCCCTCTCTGACTCCACACTCTTGGCCTCCCCTCCTGATGTAAAATCACTGTTACATTAGTCATCGCCACTTCATGGGTCGAGTGGTGTCTGTTAAATAACAGGCTCAACCCTTTGGCTGTCAGGACTTTCTCTTCCCCTTTCCCCCTCCTCCCCTCCTCCCCTCCTCCCCTCCCCTCCTCCTCCTGGCCTGCTGACCTTCCTTGTCATTCCCCTCCCCCAGCCTCCTAACTGTGGTGTTATAGCCAAGCACCAGCTTCTTTACCTTTCCCCCTAATTTGAAGCGATTGCATTCAGTTGTGAAGAAAGAACACCCCGTTTATCTCCCTCCTTCAGTGGAGTCACTCTGCCCTGAGGATCTTCCACGGTGCTCTCTGCACAGTCTCTGGTGACCGTGAAACTACACAGTTTCTTCTTTCCTGAGAAGCGCCCTGCAGTCTGGACTCCCCCGCCTCCACGCTCCACCCTCGTCCACACTGGCCTGAAATGACGTCATGGATCTGTACATTAGCAAGGCTAATTGTGCAGGCACAGGATTTTTCTTTGGGGTTCTAATTTGGTGACTACTTAGGAGAAGACAGACCTAAGTCCTCCAAGGGATTGCCCAGATCTAACCCTAGCTTGCACTCTTATCCCAGCTCTACCAAGATGGATGCTGCCTGAAGGACTGTGCCAGGATCCAGCGTTGAAACTGGGAACTGCCTCTGGTGACTAGGTTTTGCTGTGTCCGAGTGTTGGCTGACATGTAGCCGATGGCCATGGACTTGGATTCCGATCTTACTTTTACCACATGGGCAGGTCTCACTTCTAAATCAGGGAAGGACAATTTAGTTGTCTCAACGTTAAATTTACATGTTCCAGCCTTTGTCTCACGACTTTCTATAAATAATAAGATGACCATAGGCACAGTGGACAGGAAATTAGACGTCTACCCCATTTGTTCAAAGTGTAAATATCTGTTCCACAAGCTGTAAATATAAATTTCAAAATATAGGGAGTGTATACCATAGTTTAATGTGTCCATGAAAAAGGTAACATTTGGTGTGGGCCTGTGATAAGCTGTTACACCATGGCAGAAATGAAGGGGAGAGAAAACCATTGGTACCATATGTTAGGAAGAGAAGAAGGTTCTACAAACTATGTAGAGAAGAGTCCATCTAATGTGCAAGGCTGGGATATGCCTTGGTTCTAAAGCAGCAGCAAAAACCACCTGATCACTTCTCCCGTTCCTCTTTCAAGGGGGTCAAGAGTCTATGTGGGGTGCGTGTGCCCTGGAATGTTCTATCTGTGCATCATGGAAAGCTGGGAAGTTGCCTCAGAGTCTCAGGGCATTCTGCCCAGGTGTCCCTTACATTCACGGGCAAGGCTCATTGAAGAGACCTTCGGCATTTGAAGAGGAATTCCCAGCAGGGTGGTGACCTCAGCAGGAGCATGTGAGCATGCGGAAGGAGGAAAGGGGGCAGAAAATCTGCACCACAGAACAAAGGCTGCAGGGTCAGTGTAAATAACCGAGGAGCAGTGCCCGGGGGAGGGTTAGGGCATCAGGCAGTGGGGTATGTCTGCATGCTTCCCAGACTGTTCTAGAAGAGCCAGAGGACTCACTGGCAAAGACAGCACCTGAGTACCGTACTAGTGCCCAGGGCAGAGTGGGGTCAGGCTCTTGGCCACACGGGGCCATTGCTTCCTCACTGCTCAGCCACCCCACGCTTCTCCCCATACCAGATCCAACTGGGAGCTCCCTGTCGGTTCACCACCCTCAGCAGGCAGGGAGAGCTGATGTGTGCACAGAGCAAAACCCGGCTCTTCCTTTAGCACTCTGTGAAGACATCTGCCACACGGGTCTTCTCTGAGTGTGATGACGGCTCTCACGTGGTCTCAGGGTTCTAAGAGTATTGGGCTTAGGTTCCAGTCCCAGCTCTCTCTCTCTCTCTCTCTCTCTCTCTCTCTCTCTCTCTCTCTCTCTCTCTCTCTCTCTCTCTCTCTCTCACACACACACACACACACAGCTCTGACAGCTTAAGTTCACTCAGCTTGAAAATGGAGAAAGCAACACTCATGTCACTTAATGTGAAGATTAATGGCCTGCATAACTCAGCAGTGTTTGGCACACAAGGAGTGCGCTATCGAAGAGGTCATTTAATAAAACTCAATGAAAATGCTCACACATTGTGGGTGGAAATGTACAATAGTATAATTACAATCACCTTGAAAATGATATAGTGGCACATCTAAAAACTCAATCCATGCACAGATTATGACTCAACAATTCTATTCTTAGGTAAGTTCCCAGATAGACATGCTCTCAGAGACATAGGTATGGTTACCTATGAATATAAGCAAACTCATACACAGAAATGTGTCCATAATTTAACCTTAGGCTAATGTTATCATCGTATTACTAACGTTTATCATTGTATTATTGTCTTGAGGTATTCCAAGAATAAATAAATTGTTATTTCAGACCAACACATGGTTTCCCTACTGTGAACACTGGAGAGGGGTTTCCATGTTCTGAGTTCTCCTGTGATTTTATCATTGGTTTCTGTTCTTCTGTCTTTCGATCTCTCCTCCAACTCTTGCCAGAACAACTACATTGTTCGAGAAATTTTTAGTTTTATCCTCAAGCATGTTAAATGTCATATTGGATTAGAGGAAGAAAGTAGATTGAGATTGAGAACAGATTACATTGAAGATATGTGCCTTTCAAAACAGGCTAATTTGTTCTCAAAACAAAAGTTTTCTAATTTCAAACTAAAATTTATTTACCAGAAGATTCCCAGTTCTGTTCCTGTTTCAATTCCAAGAGCCTAGGTAATGAGAACAGAGCTGGGGTTGTGGAATTTGGGGGCCAAAAAA
This sequence comes from Phodopus roborovskii, assembly GCF_943737965.1. Taxonomy (NCBI): domain Eukaryota; kingdom Metazoa; phylum Chordata; class Mammalia; order Rodentia; family Cricetidae; genus Phodopus; species Phodopus roborovskii. The sequence continues at coordinate 41,601,208 of NW_026125281.1, forward strand.
CGATGCCTTTTAGTCTGACCGCATTATCAAGTCACTTTGAGATGGGATTAACACTAAAGGCATGCTTGGCAGGTGCAAAAAGACCGAAGGATGCTGTATTTGTTCAGGCCTGTTGGGGGGAAATGCAGATCTTTTCATATATATATATATATATATATATATATATATATATATATATTTTTTTTTTTTTTTTTTTTTTTTACTGAGATCCAGAAATTATACTCCACCGGGCAGTATTAAACAGTTTCTCTCTAACGGTTCTCTCTCAAATGGATATTTTAGTTGTAAATATTTATAAAGAACCTTTGGTACCGTTGTAGAAAATGATGAAAACAGAAATAAGAACAAATCATGGATGTGTGTAAATGGAAACATCCTGGAGACCTTCTGAGAACTTGAAAATACATGTTCAGAATTTTAAATAAAACCCGGAATAGTTAGTTGGTTTAGCATCTACTTTGTGACATAGAGACCTATGCTGTCTCCTGATGCTTCCCCAGCTAACTTAGGGCTGCTGTTTGGGGTGAGGCTCCAGCCTTAAAGGGGACAGCTAGAGAAGCACCCCAGGAACATCTATGCATCTTCCAGTGGGGTTTCTGCTTGTGGAGGGCTCTGCCCTCAGTCTCCATGGAGGTCACCAGAGAGTGGACTGTTAGGGGATGGCGATCTTCCACTTAGTTTCCCTGAAGCTGAGAACTGTCTCTCTTGGTTTTCAGAGACTGGATACTGACTCCATGGATAACAGCGTCTAGGAATGCACAGGTTCCTCCGGTAAAAGGTAAGCTACATGCATGCTCATGTATAATTTAGTCATCTGTTTGTTACTTGTGGTATCTAGTGAAATATAAATGATATGGAGATAGCAGAGTGGTATCATTTCGGCAAATAAAAATACATATACTCAATATATAGACGCTCTATTTTATCCCTGTTTGTTAAGTCTGTGGGTAAGAAGCCTTCAGAAATGGAAACCACACTGTGTATGCTATACGTTATTTCTTCAGTACTTCTCACATCTAATAGGGCAAGTGCCATAACTAATGACACAAAAACTGTCTATTATGCTCAGAGGCCCTGTCTTCCCAAGGTGCATATAAGTTATAGTTGAGGGCCTAGATGCCTCTGATTCAATAATGAAATGAGGACAATTTGGGAGACTTGGGGGGGCATGGAGTTAACCACAGTCAGTATATTTTCTAGTTTTTGATTTAATCTGAAATTTAGAAAGGAAAAAAACCCCAGGCTATCAGTTCTTGTGTTGTTACAGCTCACCAGATCTTGAGGAGAGTCTGAATTCTCCACAATAGCTCAGAACAAAATTAGCTAATCATCTTAAGAAAAAACACCTAGTAAACCCTTCAGGCTACAGGGAACTGATCGTAGAACTTTGTATAATCTGAGTCATATTTTAAGTCTTGGACTGTCCCCGGAAGGTCAAGGGCTATTCTTATCTGTCTTGCAAAGGAGGAAATCACGAAGAGATCAGAGAACGGGAACAGCCTCGCATAGCTGAAAGCAAGTCCTTGGCTTTCCAGTGCAGCCGGCCTGTCCCCAGAGCACATGCTTTATTGCTTCCCGGAGCCTCCCTCTGCACAGTGCAGCATGTTTACGCTTCCCCCTCCTGGGCAGTCCTGGACAGAAGGAAGGTAACCCTCTGGATGCGCGGTCCCAGATGTCTTCAGTACAACGCCTCATTGCTGACCACATCACTTTGACCTCCTTGCTTATTTATGTTTTTGTAACAACTCAGAATTTACGAATACATAATTCACTCATTGAGAACGTACAGTCCGGCAGCCTTTGTATCACCACAGAGTTGTACAACTATCGCCACTGTCAGTTCTAGATCATCCCCAATCACCCATGAAGAAACTCTGCACCTGCTCCCTGCTCCTTGGCTGCCTGCTGCCTGACAAGTACTCACATTTCTGTCTCTATGTGTTTTTCTATGGCCAACATTTCACATAAATAGCACCATACAACATGTGATCGTTTGTGTCCGCCTTCTTATTTTCCAAACTTCATCTATATTATAGCATGTCTCAGCATCCCTTTTCTGGTTTTCTAAACATTACGTTGTCTTAATCTACCACATTTTATTCATACCTGCATCATGTGATGGACATATTCCCACTTTAGGCTATTGTGAATAATGCTGCTATGAACATCTGTGTACAAGTTTCTGTGTTTTAATTTCTCATAGGTATATACACAGTAGTGTAGTTGCTCAGCTTCTGATTAACATTGTGAGGGCTTGCCACACTACTTTGCTTTTTGCTTGTTTTTTAAACAATTAGTTTATTTTTACTTTTGTGTGTTCTGTCAGTGTGCACATATATGTTCAGGTGCACAAGGGGGCCACAGAGAAGATCAGCTCCCCTGGAACTGGAGCTACCATATGGTTGTAAGTTGTTCATATGGGTGCTAGAGGTTGAACTTGGATCCTCTACAAGGACAGTGAGCATTCCAAGTCTCTGAGCCCTCTCGCCTCTGGGGTGTTTTGTTTGTTTGTTTGTTGATAGTACGATGTTTCCAATCTGCCATAAAAAAGAAATGGCTCTGCTTCTTAATAGGAGCACCTGACCTTAGCAAAGATACCAAATGTTGTCTTCAATAGTCAACATGTGGTTGGATATGCACCATGACTTCCAGTAATTGAACCCCAATGGGATGCCTGTAGTAACTGTCATTGTCTTCTAATAAATACATGAAGCAAATTTAATAAGCGATGCTAACAATAATAGCTTAAGGATGTTATAACTGTAGCTCTTCTAAGCAGCCCATGAAATAAAATATTATTAATTTCAGAACTCCTGAAATGTTGTAGAGTTTCTCTAGACTGGTTCTAGAATTATCTAGGCTAAAGTTTTAAAAACTATAAGACTGATAACCATAATTATGTCTGTGTTGTTAACTGGGTAGAGCTGAGAATGAAAGTTTAGCTTGAATAAAAAAACAACAAACAAACAAAAACCCTCTAAAACAACAAAAACTTCCCTAATAGAAAACTCTTCAGAAGAAACCAAGGCGGAGCAAAGATGTCTCCACTGCTACCAGGAAGAAGGAAATAGACCAGACTGCATTATGTTTTCTGGCTCTGTGTACTGATGATTCTCTTGTTTAAATTTTCTACAGGTACAAAGAATTTGTTGCCACATAAAGCATGATAAGGGCTAGTAAATATTAACAGAAAAGAGAAATGAGGGACTGTCCTAATACAACATTTTTATTGGGTTTTGTTAAAAAGGTTCCCTGTTGCAGTGTCCAGCTGTTGGTGAGCATGAAAATTAATTTGAGTGTTTGTCTACCAACACACTTCAGAGACCATTGAGGGACACAGAGAACAACCCAAAGCCAAGAAACAGACCTGGTATTGTATTTTGTTCATGACAAATAGGTACATTTATACTCATCATGGTAAATGATGGCTATTGTTTTTAAAAGATAATTATGATTTGTAAGGTAATAACCTTTCTTAATGAAAGAATTGTGTGTGCATGTATGCAGTCTTTTTTCTATAAATAGAAACCAACCTGCTCAATTTGCTTTAGTGTAGTAGGTTAAAAAAAAAAATGTTTAACCATAAGGTATATTACATGATTCTGAGTAAAGGTGACTTAATTTCTCGCTTGGATTAAAATTATGAATGAACAGTTAGGAAAAACAGTGGGATTGTTATCTTTTTTTAGTGGCCTTTAAATCACCCTTAGGGCTGCAGGCCAGGCAAGAGTGTTCGGGCTCTGTGCTTAGTCTATAATATCCAGGTATCAGTTGCTCACCGTTGGCCTTCGTCTCTGTGGAGATACCAACCCAGCGAACTTAGCAACCAACCCAGGAGCTGGATTTTACCACACTAACCACGTCTTCCTTCTCTGTGTCATACTTGAACGTTTTGGGTCCTGAAAAGAAGTAAATGTAGCCTAGAAGAGATAAAGTTGAAGTTGTGGTTACCGGAGGTGACTTGTGGCTCTCTAAGGGGGGTGGGGTCCTAACTGCAGCTTTCTGAGGCGGTACCAGGGAGGGACTAGGATCCGGCAGATGGCAGATGGCAGAGAGCTTGTCTTCTGCACAGCTCCAACAACCCGACACCTCTAACTTCTCAAGTCGTTCCTCATCCTGTCCTTTGTCCCAGCAAAGTTGGGTCTTCACTCTGGGTCCTATGACAAGGCTTTATGATTTTGCTTAGTTCTTCCACCTTTTTTTGTAGCCTGTAAAATGTCTAACTGGCCTTCAGATCCAGCTAATGTCTCATGATATAGGCAACCGCCATGTTAGGCTTGACTGTCTCAGATTACTTCCTCGAAGTCATTGTGAAGCCTATTGCTACCACTCAACACTAAAGCACAGACTTCTCTCTAGTAGTTTCATCTATGCTGGGTAGGCATTTCCCAAGGATGCTCAATATTCCATGAAAATGAAGGTCACACATGGAATCTCCTTTGCATTTCTGAGCACTGTCTGCCTCTGTGCTACATACGCAATAAGAACATGATCCGAAGGAAGCGACTCAATTGATCTGACTGGTATATAATACTCACGTCTTCTAACTTCCCTAGCAGTGTGTTAGATTTCAGGAGTTGGGTGATAGAAAGGGAAAAGATACTGGGAAGCCTGAGACTCTCGAGAGTTTTCGAGAGTCTCACTATTTAGCCCAGGCTGACTTCAAACTCCTCATCTGCCTGGCTCAACCTCCTGAATGCTGGGGTTATAGGCCAGAGCTACACTTCTTGTATGTTCACTTGAGAAATGGACTTACACATTCTAGGCTGTCCTCTTACTTGCTACATAGCTGAGGATGACTTTGAACTTCCCTTTCCCAAGTACTGGAATTATAAGCCACAAGCTTTGCTTATGTTGTGCTGGGAATTGAACCCAGGGCTATGCATAATAGCCAGGTCAGGGTCAGGGTTAGATATACTCCCAACTTGATGTTATACATTTAAACATATCTACTAGTAAAGGAAGAACCACCATTTTATTTTTTTATTTATTTTTTAAAAAAGGATTTTTTTTGTAATTCCTCTTTCTAATATGTAGCCTGACTAAATGTTTGAAACCAAAATAAGAGCCAGCGACTCCACTGAAACCCATTTTTCTATCAAGCTAAAGCAGAGCACAGATCTCTTGTAGTTTCCTAGGGATGGCTTCCTGTGGGGACACTCACCATTTAATTCCACAGCAGCGTCTACATGGCCACTCACTCCTGAAAATTCTTCTTCAGTGTTTTTCGGATAGTCTTTCTCCATTTTCTTTTTTCTTTCATCATAGCTGGAGGAAATATTCAATAAACAAGTTACGTTGATTGCAGGTGACAATAAGGTGGTCAGGAATATTATTAGCCAGCACTGATCTTCGACATCTTTGAGATCTTTCTGTCTCTGTCTCTCTTGAATGAATGTGTGAGTGGCCAGCACATTAGAACCAAGAAAATCTGTAGTAACTGAGCCCTCAAGTCTGAAAGAAAAATGGCTTCTGTTGAATTTGTTCTTTGACAGTTTCAAACATGCACATTTTGCGTTTTAGGTACTGGAGCCCTGCATCTTCATGGATCCCTTCCTGTGTTTCTACGTCACCCTACCTTGCAGAACCACTGGCTACTGATGGATTGTGGGAGATATGCAGCCACTGTCATTCATTGTATCTCCACTGAAAGAAGGCCAGTGCCAACCACCTTGGGATTCTTGCTTTGAAGTCAGTCAGTGTGTCTCTTTGTGAGTCAGCAGCACGTATGGGCCAGCACGGGGGGGGGGGGGGAAGCTTGCTCCTCAGTGAGACTCCACTTACAGTGTGAGAAAGTCCCTTCTATAGGAGCCCAGAGCCCAAGCCGGGCATGCCCATGTGTGCACCCCACCAGCAGGTCAGGTAACCCGTCCCCTGGGTTACTGGGAAGTTTCCTATGACAGATTACGCCTACCATTCCCTGGAATGTGCCTCTGCTTCCATGGGACAGGGGGATACCTGCCGAGATCTGAGGAGAAACAAAGCCTCCACAAAGAAGTGTTCAGGCTGATGGGAATGAGCCATGCTATGGGCCGGGGCGATGCTAAGGCCCCCAACATATCAGCAGATCAACAAGGATGTATTGATATTCCACTGAGACCTCTGATGTAGACATAGGACCAGGGTGCTTTTTGTTTTGTAAGGACGTTATCATTAAGTTACCCAGTTATTGCTTATTTCCATTTCACCAAGAGGGAAGCTAACTATCACTAACAAAGGCAGAAAGGTATAAGCTGGGACTATAAGACGGTTCTTGCCAACGATCTTCCCAGTGCAGACACGCTCCCCCTTTATGGCATGGAGCTGTTCCTACTTTGTTGCAAAGACTTGGTGATGGTCTTGTCCTTTGTGGATGATATTTGGGAATTCCAACAATAGAGCAGAAAGCATCATACCTGTAAGGGTTGGCTTTTTGACTCGTATCCAACCAAGGTGTAATCAAAGGAATATGAGAATGTGCTCAGAGCTGTAAGCCTTCGTTTGGGAAAGAGCCAGCATGAGGATGCTACAACTCACACATGCGCAAACCCAGTCCCTTATGCCACCTTCCCTTGCCTCAGGTGGGAGCTAAGACAAGCTCCAACCACAGACATTGCGGTTTATTTTGATCCCAAGAACTATTGACTCTGCCTTCTTAGTATGAGGTCTAGCAGACTGTAATTTGATCTGGGATCTTAAGTCATCAGTGAATTGGATTCTTAATTTCTCTTTCATCCTTCCTTTTTCTTTTGTCCCTTGCTTAGCTTCAGTCTTTAGAACTGCATAGATCCCATCTTGCCCTACGCAAGGGACAAATGAGGTGGGTGGGGGATGGGAGGTGGTGGCCTTGCTCCTGAGGACAGGGCCAGGCAAGGGGTAAGAACCTCTGTGCTGAGGGCACCGCCAATAGGATTGCAGAAGCAAAACTTAGGTGCAGCACAAGACTCAGGGCCCTTCTGACTCAACAAGGGACTGCTGAAGCAACCTGAAGAATGGGAATATCTGGCAGACAAAAGGCCATTGCATTTGGATTCCAAGCATACGCGATACAGCTTCCAACGGACCACTTCCTAGCTGCAAGATGTCCTCTAGTCCTCCCCCAAGCATAAGTAAAATGCTGTATCATACTTTCTTGTGGTGTCCTCTGAGCAGAAAACTTCTTAATTTAATGAGGTCCAGTGTGTCTGATTTCCCTGTGTGTGTGTGTGTGTGTCTATATGTAAGCACCCAGTGTCAAATCCAAAGTAATGAGGTTTATATTTTTCTCTGAAAGTTTTTTCTCATTTTAGCATTTACATGTAAGGTATTTAATCATGTTTACGTAATTTTATCCATGCTGTGAAGAGTCCAGTCCCGGGCTTTTGTGTGTGGCCCATCGCTTGTACCAAGAGAAGTATTGCCACTGCACTCAGTGTCCTAAGCAGAGCGTGAGCTAAGGTGCCATGGTCATATGGGTCAAATTCTAGGCTCCAAACTTTATTCCATTGATCTATACTTCTGTCCTTACGATGGTCACACTTCTCTGTTTGTTGCTCCTTGTAGTGAGTTTTGAAATCAGGAAGAATGGAGTGGTTAAATAAATTCTCCTCATCCCTGGTCCCCTCAATGCTTTAGTTATTTGAGGGTCTATTCATTTCCAGGTGAAGTTGAAGTTCAGCCTGTCACTTTCTACAAAGCAGAAAGTGATGCTCTGATATTGTGCTTAAGCTGCAGGTCAATTTTTGGGCAGTACCGATGTCTTCCAACTGTGAGGGTCTGCAGCCCACGGATTGGCAACACTTCCACTTAGAGCTCATGTACAACCTCTTCCAGAACTAGTTCAGTGTTTAGACAGCATGCTTTTTCAATTTCTTCTTAGTTTATTTTTTAAAAAATATTTTAGTCTCTTTGATGTTATATTATGTAGTTTATTTTATTTCCCTTTCATCCTTGCAAACTTGTTGAATGCATTTGTTAGTTTTAATAGTTTTGAGCCTTAATCATGTTTTTCTTTTAAAAGTTATGTCATGCACAAAAAGAAACAGTTTGACTTTCTCCTCTGGAAGACTTTCATTTACTTGTTTTACTTGTTCTTGCTTAATTGTCCTGCTTGGCACTTCCCGTAAACACTTAACAGGAATGGGAGGCTGGCGATTCTGTTTTGTCCCTGATCTTAGAGGGGACAACCATCAGTTTTCACTGCTGAGTCACATGCCAGCTGTGATTCTCTTTCCAGTTCAGGAAGTTTCTCTCTATTCTATTCTGTTTCTATTACTGGCATGCTTTCTATTACTGGCATGAGTTATTTTAGTTGAGCATGTGTGTATGTGTGTGTGCATGTGTGTATGTGTGTGTGCATGTGTGTGCATTCAGGTACCAAGGAACGTTTTTAGGAACAGTTGATCACCACAAAAACTGCCAATTATAAGGTTAAAGAAACATGGCCAAACACAGGTGCTGACCGTATGTCCAAATGTATACACTATACAGAGATCTTCAGTGACAGCCACCACCCGACATGGTTAGTGACCTCTTAATATGCAAGCGTAGAAAAGAGAGCAAACTATAAGTGGTGAGAAACCACCAAGCAGAACAGTAGATTCAAAATTATTAGTAATTCAAAAGTATGGACAGGCTTTGCTATAGTCACTTTCAACTAAATGTTTTCTTACTTAAATAAAATACTAGCTGGGCATGGTGGCACATGCTTGTAATCCTAGCACTTAGGAGGCTGAGGCAGGAGGATTGCTGAGTGTCTGAGGCTAATGTTATCATCACAGGGAGATATGGTCTTAAAAAACACCACCTTCTATAAACAAAAATCAAAAACTATGCCCATATGCCATTTATCAGGAAATAAAGCAACAAAAAGATTGAGATTAATGATAACACACAATGCCATTGCATGTGTTAATAGAACAATTGTAAGGACAGAACAACAAAAACCATTTACCCCCAAAGTAGGAACAAATCATAGTGTTAATGACTCACTCATGAGTTGGATGTGTTTGTAATCATAACACGGCCTCTGTAATAGGAGCATTGGTTGACAGCATGAAAAGAGAGCATGGATTATAACATTTCTGGATCAGGTAGAGAGGTGGAGAAGCAGAGGACAGAGCCCCTAATGGACTGTTCACACTCTGAACTCCAGAGGACAGAGCCCCTAATGGACTGTTCACACTCTGAACTCCAGAGGACGGAGCCCCCAAATAAAGTGTTCACACTCTGAACTCCAGAGGACGGAGCCCCCAAATAAAGTGTTCACACTCTGAACTCCAGAGGAAGGAGCCCCTGAGTGGAGTGTTCACACTCTGAACTCCAGAGGACGGAGCCCCTGAGTGGAGTGTTCACACTCTGAACTCCAGAGGACAGAGCCCCTGAGTGGACTGTTCACACTCTGAACTCCAGAGGACAGAGCCCCTGAGTAGAGTGTTCATACTCTGAACTCCAGAGAGGACAGAACCCCTGAGTGGAGTGTTCACACTCTGAACTCCAGAGGACAGAGCCCCTGAGTAGAGTGTTCATACTCTGAACTCCAGAGAGGACAGAACCCCTGAGTAGAGTATTCACACTCTGAACTCCAGAGGACGGAGCCCCTGAGTGGAGTGTTCACACTCTGAACTCCAGAGGATGGAGCCCCTGAGTGGAGTGTTCACACTCTGAACTCCAGAGGACAGAGTCCCTGAGTAGAAGGTCCCTGGGGCTCACTGGCCAGCACCTGACCAACTTAGCAAGTCCCTGGCCAGGAAGACGTAAGAAGAGAAAAAGGTAGATAGTTTGACAACGCCCAACATGCACGAACACATCTGAGTACACACACGTATACAGATGCACTCAAAATAAGACCTCAGACAGAGCTTCAGATATGTAATACCTATCTTAATTCCAGCAAGACAGATATTTACTTTTTGTGATTTTGTAACATATATTACAAGCTGTAAATAATTTTTATAACTATATTTTTATATAATTGTGTGTTTTGTCACAGTGCCGAGGGACAAAATGCAAGTACTTACCTGCATTTTCTTGTGTCACCAGCCCTTCTAGTTTAATTACACTATCTGTGAGTTACCATTTGGTGTCTCTTCCATAGCTCAACACAGTTTTTCTCCCACACCAGCAGCGGCAATTATATGTGTGTACCTATGGCATAGCCCAAGATACGGGTATATGCATGTGTATATATGTTAATGAAATTGATTTTCAAGTCAGCTGAGAAGACAGGAGAGGAGGCACATCCATATTATTCTGTCATTACATAATTACATTTTCTGGTGCTGTGTGCTGTGTGCATGTGTGTAATATTTAGGATCACTTGACTCTAGCATAAATGATGTCATTATTTCTTGTAAGGCAAGGCAGCAAGCCACAGATTTTCTCAGACTTTGTTTCCTTGACAGTGTTCTGTTTCTCTTTATCTCCCGTCTGACATCTCTTTTAAAGAGACACTCGCTATGTAGCTCTGGCTGGCCTGGAACCTGCTATGTAAACCAGGCTGGCCTTGAACTCACAGAAATATTTCTGCCTGTGCCTCCCAGAGCTGGGACTAAATAAAGCATGACCATCATGCCCTATCTCTCTGTGTGACGTGAGCACATTTGCTGGGGACCTACGTCTTTCCACACTTTGAATAGACTGTGGTTTGCGGTCTCACTCCCTTGACTTCCAGGCATTCACATTGTTGACAGATTGGCATTTTTATGTCACAAAGCATGTTCAGTTAGCGTCTTATTCAAGATATTTAACAATGCCCCCTTTTCTATAGCATTGACCCGGGTCTTTGTAGAAAGCTGTGGGTCCTCCCGATCTGTTCTTCTCTGCTTGTCTTGGACTTGTCTCTCATTACTCGCGGAATGACTCACCTGTGGTTTTCCCTAGTCTTGCCTGGGTGCTTTTACCTCAACAGCTCGCTCTGCCTGGAAGCCACTGGCCCCCACCCACTCCTGCCCGGGAAACACCCACGCGGCTCTCACAGAGGGCTGGGGTGCGGTCTTCGATTCCGCTGGGGACTCTTTCCAAATACCTTTGTCAGACCACCTGTTTGCTCTTTGATCTGGCTCCCTGAACACCCTGCCGTCTCCCAGGAGCGTGCTCTTGCATTTGAACTTCTGTTAATCATTTATCTCTAGAGCTGTAGGATGATTTATGAGTACATATTGGGTGATTTAAAAGTAACTGCTTATCAGTTGTGATGGGTTTATTATCGTGGAGGATTTTCACTTTGCAAGTTCTAGACCCTGTGCTGGGTGTCTGAACTCATCAAGGCCACCTAACACCCTGGGAGACCGCTTCCTTCCCTAAGAGACAAAATGAGCTCATTAACATTTAAATTGCTGTCCCAGATCAACTTGGTGAGGGATTCTCCTACAGCGGATTACTGAAGACTCTTCCCTGGGCTGGCAGATAGTTTAGCCGGTAGAAGCACCTGCTGCCCTGCCTGACACTGGAGTTAAATCCTTTAGGACTCCCGTGGTGGAAGGAGAGAAACGAATGTGCTGTCCTCTGACCTCTACATGGTGCCATGCATGTGCATTTCCCAATAAATACAAATAGCAAACAGGCAGACAAATAATGACTCTCCCTTCATCGATAGCCACGGAGATCCAGCTCTGACTGAGGACATTAGCGATCATGACCAGAGAAGCGCTCCTTCCCTAATCCCCAACTCAGAGAGAATTTGAGACTTCTGCCCTCAGCAAACCTCCATTCACAGTATTGCGGTGGGCCACAGACTAACGTGAAAAGAGGCTGTGATATTGCAGGTCCCGACCACTGAGAAACAGATGCAACCGCCCTCAAGTGCACCCCCCACCCCCTTCCCCCTGCTCATACAGACACCTGTCCACCCGGTTCACGCAAAATCCACCGCGGCGATCGGGTTACTTGCCCACTGGCCTTGTCAGCCGGTCTTAGAGGAAGCCTGAAGAAACTGACATGCCCTTTGGTGAATTTCAGGAGTCTGTTTCAGATAGGAAGTTTTTCGAGAAAAGGAGCTGGTGCTGTGGTGGTATATGCAGCCACTGCTCTCTCAGTGCTTTGAGCAGAGCTCCCAAGGCTCCCGTGCTGAGAGGAGTCAGCGGGGTCATAAAACAATAATGATAAAACCCTCAGGAAACGTGTGTGCTCTAATTGTGTTACTTTCCTTTGTTCAGATTGAAAAGGGAGGGGTCAGTCATGTGAGGAAATAGAAGAAAGTATGGGTTTTTTGTTTGTTTGTTTGTGTCAGTTTCTTTTGAAAATGATTATTTAAGAGAGAAAACATAAAAACAATTCCAGGTGTAGAGGCACACACCTTTAATCCCAGCACTTGGGAGGTGGAGGCAGGAGGATCACTGAGTTGGAGGCTAGCCTGGGCTACAGAATGAGTTTCAGGTCAGCCAGGGCTGCACAGAGAAACCCTGTCTCGAGAGACCAAAGCAAGCTAAATGAGAGATAGACAGACGATAGATAGATTGGATGATAGATAATAGACGATAGATTGGATGATAGATAATAGACGATAGATTGGATGATAGATAATAGATAGACGACAGATAGATTGGATGGTAGATAATAGATAGACGATAGATTGGATGATAGATAATAGATAGACGATAGATAGATTGGATGATAGATAATAGAAGATAGATAGATTGGATGGTAGATAATAGATAGACGATAGATAGATTGGATGACAGATGGCATAAACTGAAATGAAAGCTCTCTCTACAAAGCTGGCCTCTGCTCCCCTGATTTCCTTCAGAGCCTCACCGTGGAACAGTGTCTGTCACAGACACCCGCTTAGAGCCTGCTTTTGCTTCTTGTATGATGTTTATGGAAATGAGCAGAAAAAGGAGAGTGGGAGCAGGGGTGGGGTGGTCTTGGAGGCTGCTTGGTGGAGAGTCTCAGTCAGTTCTCAGTACCAATCAGTTAAAGGCAGGACTGAGTGGGTAGCTGTGGTGTGGCCCCACATGCAGTGACTGGATGCTCAGTCAGGCCTCTGAGAGCCACTTGCCTTAGAGCCTTGCAGGACAGCCGTGGGATTACACATGATTCCTCACGTGCCTTTAGGTTCTAATTCGGGTACAGGACTTCTCTGAAGGCCCTTTCTTTAAGAAGAACTCTTCCAAAGAGTGCTGCATTGTGACCACCTGCATGGTGGCCACCTGCATTGCGGCCACCTGCATTGTGACCACCTCTGTTGTGACCACCTGCATTGTGACCCCTGCATTGCGACCATCTGCATTGTAACCACCTCTGTTGTGACCACCTGCATTGTGACCACATGCATTGCAGCCACCTGCATTGTGACCACCCGCCTTGTGGCCACCTGCATTGTAACCACCTCTGTTGTAACCACCTGCATTGTGACCCCTGCATTGCGACCATCTGCATTGTGACCACCTCTGTTGTGACCACCTGCATTGTGACCCCTGCATTGCGACCATCTGCATTGTAACCACCTCTGTTGTGACCACCTGCATTGTGACCACATGCATTGCAGCCACCTGCATTGCAGCCATCTGTATTGCAGCCACCTGCATTGAAGCCACCTGCATTGTACCCACCTGCATTGTGACCACCCGCCTTGCGGCCACCTGCATTGTAACCACCTCTGTTGTGACCACCTGCATTGTAACCACCTCTGTTGTGACCACCTGCATTGTGACCACCTGCATTCTTGCCTCAAATCATGAAGGTTCCTATGATCTCATGTGATGCTGGAATCTGTTCCCACTCAGGCATTTCTATATGGTGCTGATGAACCTGGAGACACCATCTCCCTCCCCTCTTTCAGGCCACTGGGGCCAAGTTAATGAATTCACAGAAATGCTAGGGTGCTGGTCCTAAAGACAACCAGATGGTTGACTACAGTTCTGCATCCTCAAGACCACTCTGAGGTCAAGGAGCCTGTCCTAGTTGTTGCAAAAGATTTTCTTTTTTCCTTCCCAATGATTATATGGGAAGAAATTAAGGCGTAAAATCTCACCTGTAGTATTCCTCTCCCACAAAGAAAAGTGTCTTCTGAGGCTTCTTGAGGTAGACCGCAGCATCTATTCGCTGCACATGCCTTGGGAACCCGAAGTCATAAATTGTCCGGGGTGGGCCTTGCATCTGGAATCCTCTTGTGATCCAGTAGTGGGGACCTGGAAACAAAGGCAGGAGTCTACAGCGATTCTGTAACACTCATCAAAGTCACCTGACTCCCACAGACACTATTCTGGATGTAAACCGGGGCTAGTTCATGTGGGTATAAATATCTAGTTACTCAATTACAATAGCAGGAGACTTGTGGGTATAAATATCTAGTTACTCAATTACAATAGCAGGCTTCAAACTTCCCTGGAGGCAAGCAACATTTATACCTTGAGAAAGCAGTAATATCGATACATTTGTGTCTTCTTACACTTAACATCTTATGCTTTCAATATATCTTTTACCTATAGCTCCCCATCACCTTCACGTATGCACAGGGGAGGAGATGAGTGGCATCTAATGACCTTCTTCACTTTACGACACTCTTAAGTATCAGTGAGGCTTGACAGTCTGTGTGTTCCGAGTAGCTTTGCTTGGCTATCTACTGCTAAGACATATGTTTAAGATGGGTGCTATTCCAACCAATTTGCTGGTGAGAAATGAAACCTTATGGCAGTTGGAAATATCTCAGCGTTATTTAAATAGTGAATGGCTGAAGCCAGACATTGGATTCCTGTGGCTTTGTCTCCCGAAAAGGCAGGAGTTTGTGTTACACCAGTGCTCAAAGTGTGACATTGTAATAAGGATTTCAATTGATGTTAAAGGATCTCATTAGAGTGTGCCAGGCTTCCTAGCCCTGGCCGTGTAGCGTGGTGCCCACTAAACTCAAAGGCTGGTCCTGGGGACAGCTATAGCCACTGTCAATTCTTCCATGGCTATGACAGTGTTGAGTGACGTTTAGTACCCAACCTGAGCAGGAGCAAGAGAAACCTGCCCCAAGACCTCCAAGTGGTACAGGTTTGGTGCTGAGGCCCTGGCATGTCTCCCTTTGAGGGATCTGCAGATACCTTTGAAGAAGAAAGCAATGCCCCGCTCAGCGACTTCATAAGCTGCATCCACATTGGACATGAGCTGGGGGAAGGAGCTGGTGATGGTGCTGGGCCGAATACCTGCCGCCAAGTGCACCTGCCTTCTCCAGAAAATCCTATTGGGTGGGGCAGAAGAAATCAACGTCAAGGACTGGTTGAGGTCTTAGATGGCAGAGACAAAAACGATACTGTAAGCCATATGGGGGAGAACACTGTGAAATCCCCAGTGCCTGTGGCTGTGTTTTCAGAGAGTAACACATTATACTATACTACTATCTCTATTATTATTAGTTTTGAGTCTCATGAATCCCAGGCTGGTCTCAAACTCATTAAGGATGACTTTAAATATCTGATGCTTGGGTTCTCATCTCCTGTGTGCTGAGTTCCAGGGGTGTGCCGTCATGTCTGGTTTTCATCCTTCAACCTTAAAAGAATATCCCTTCTCTCTCATTGTATTAGCATTGAGAGTTCACTTAAGTTCAAAACATAGATGGTAAGGCAGTGGGTATTCATTAAACACACATCCTCTACTTCCAAAGATCACTACATACAAATTTCTCTTTTGTATTCTATTCTGATATTTCCAGAACTACGATTTCCAAAAGAAATTGCAAATGAACAAATGACTAGGCGAAAATGAAAGCCTGCTCATCCTCCGAAGGACACAGTTGGCAACTGTGAATCTCAGTAGGGCAGAGTTAAGAGGGCAGACAGCCAAAGTGAGGCTTTGGAGCTTTCCCAGGGTTAGAAAATCAATTTTCATATCGAGCCAATCCTGGTTTAAGCTACTACAGACATTGTGAGAACGAACCTGAAGCAGAGCAGTCATTCTAATTCAAATAATTGTGCCTCAGGGAACACAGAATTTGATAATGTGTGGTTACAATGTCGGTTGTCATAGCTGACGCTGAGAAATGCTCTCAGAACTAGGAGTAGCCGAACTAAGAGACTTGACCTAGCGTGGCTCACAATATCAGCAACCGCAAAGACAGAAAATGCTGTTTTAAAGAGTCTTATTACAATGTGCATATTCCATGCAGCGTTATGTTCTATATAGTGCTATCTATTATTATGTAAATTATCACAAGAACTTTTCATAAGATAGTGGGTGAAGAAAGCTTACGCTTGGTAGATAATAAAACAATAGAACACCGATTCAGCATATTAAAGCAAAAGATGAATTGAAATTGAACAAAAATTTAAAATGGAACTTCCTCTAATCTAGAGACTTGTTGGCAGAGACAGGTTAGGGTATAAAGGAACTATGCAGTGTAGCAGATGGATGTCAGCAGTCCATAATCTCATCTTTGATAAGGATGGAAAAGCAGTAGAACTTGCTATCACCAGCCAGCTGATATGTATTGCCGCTATTTATCTTCATGTACCCGGTAGCTATCATAATCAAGATTCAATAAACATTTGCCAGCTGATGCCAGAGGGTTGAGCAGAATACATTAGATCAATGAATTTCAGAGTTTATGAAGTACACATTTCCTGTTACTAGAACTCTAATAGATTAAATTTGAGATTAACTTACTGATAACCTCTCCCCAGCTTTTGCTTTGTGCCTGTTCTGGAACACTGGGGCAGGCCTTATTCTTCTTTTTACCCTTGGCTTAAAAAAGTGCCTGGCACATCTGACCCACCTTGTTTGACCTTTGCTCTTTTTTGTGTGTTTTTCCTGGGAATTGAATTTTGGATCTTGCTAAGTCATAGAGCTACCTCCTACCTAAACTGAACGTTTTTTCTTAAAATTTCCCCCGTGTGTGACCCTTTTACTTTTGAGAAAGATTTAAGCTACCCAGGTATATAGGCATATAAAATACTTATACAAATCAAACATTTACTGATGATAAATCACAAAGATTTTATCTTAATTTTCAATTTGTTTGGCATACACATTTTTTAACCACTTATTAATGATGAAAATAAATTTGCCCTCCAATGAGGTGCTTGAACTATCTAACACAGAACAGTCCAAAGAAACATTGATTTGCTCCTTCCATCGGAGGGATGACTCTAGGAACGTATTAGAAATCATTGTTTTCCATAAAGTATTGTAAAGTGCAGTATGTACCATAATAACACAGAAATTCAACAGTCTCAAATCTGAGTGAAGGTATCAGGCTATGTCCATTGGCATCACATGCTGAGATGTAATGTGCGTATTGTGTGTTTGGAACCAAGGCTGTGGTGAAATTACACAGCATGACATGGGTGAGGGCTGCCGGACACATCTGGCATTCATTATGTGTTTGATTTTTAACTAAATTCTGCCTGTTCAGAAACTTTTTACTGTACCTATCGGCTCAGAACATTGTTAACCCTCTTTGTTCCAAACCTGCCCAGGCAGATCCACATCTTCCCCTTTCAGGACATGTCTTCACCGTGTTCCACAGACTGTCACTGCAGTCTGGCTCAGGCTGCACCAGAGTTCATGTCCTTCTACCAGCATGAGTACCACACCTCTGGTACCCTTTTCCTATGGCCAGGGAGGAAGAAGGATCTTTCTCCTCTTTTGGAGGCTCCTAGTTGCTGACTATTCTTTTGGGGTTGGGCAGTGTGGTACAAAGAAACAGGACACAGAAGATGTGCTGCCAGCATCCCCAGGAATAAACCAGGAAAAAGTTAGGTAACAGCTATCAGAGGAGGTAGGTGATGGCCGGGAACCTCTGGTTCCAATAACAAAGCGAAACAAGGACCTTAGTAGAGCAGAAAGGGGACAGTTCAGACTGCACCCTGGAGGGATGGTGGTCCTGAGGGGAGTCACTGCAGCCATGGCTTTAGAGCTTTGAAAACCTGCACTGTACTTTCACTGGGACACTTCAAAGAGCAGGAACAATGGCAGAGGAAGGGAAGGGGCTGGGGACACTCTCTTCTTGGCATTCAGCCAGAGCACCCGAGAAAGGCCATTTTAAAATGGTGTCCTGGCCACCCTCGAGGAAACAGACCCTCCTGGAACCATACACTCTTAGGACCCAGAGCAAATACCACTGGAGTGTATGAGAACCGGCTGGCTGAATACCTCTAGACGACCAGGAAGGGAGTTTTGAGTGAGGAGGAGATCTGGTCAGAGCTGAGGTGCATTGGGTACTCTCACACATGGGGGGGGGGAGGACTGCCTAGGGATGAGATCAGAATTGCCCGCCAGACTTGTGAGAGGCTGTGCAGAGCGTGAACAGCATCTGCCATCTGACCTGGGGAACCTAAGAGCTGGGACGATTTTAGGGATCTGGTTGTATTTCTGTATGTTCTCTTGTGATTCCCCCTGTAACCAGGGTGCCTCGTCCTCCCTGAACTTGCTTTACTGTTCTCCTCTGCCACTTGGGCCCTAACCACCAGCCTCACCCCCCACCCCCCACCCCCGCTTTATCCTACCAACTCTAGAATTAATTTCTCAAGGCACACAGAATTATTGGTCTCCTTTACTTCCTAAAATGATTGGTGGTGATGGAGCGAGTGCATTGTAATTGACCTTTACTGTATTTTCAAGGTCAGGTCACCCTTTGGTAATGATTGTTTCACAGCCAGCAGGACGCCCTAAGAGCAGTGCTAGAATTGAGCCCGATGTGCAGAGTGCATGGGCCGAAGGGTCCAGCTATGGAGAAAAACGATAACTTCAACTTCTATTACAACTGGCCCTTCCTGATCATTGCCAACATGTCCCTAAATGTTTAAAAAAGAAAGTGCTTAATAAACCCCATAGGCACGTATGATTATCTGTATGAAAATTTAAAAGATGTTTTATTCTACAAAAAGGTATTAATTGTTGCTATGTAAAACTGAAAAGATTTACATGATCTGAAAAGAACCAGAGTGTTACTATGTAAGTATCAAGCACAGTGTTTACCAGTAAGGTAAGGCTCCTTCGAAACTTGTTCCTGAAAACTTTGAATTATGTACTGCCACATCTGTGGGTAAAAAGGCATTCATTCTGGGGTTCACGAATCAGATTGCTTCAGAGGCCAGAAAAATCAACCATATATTGTCTATTTCCCTGAAGCCATGAAAGTGGAGCTTATAAATCCTGGTGTGGGTTAAAAATAGTCAAGGGTATAAATCAGAGCTCCAACAGCTTTCAGCCATGTGAGGAGCAAAGGCCACGACTCATGAAGACAAGAAGGGCCCGTCCTCACACAGAAGAGAGGGCTCTGCAGTGACAGACTCAGTGGTCTTGGCTCACCGTCTGCCTTTTTGTCTGGATTTTCATACACATGAAAACTAGTCTAAGCTAGCACCCTGCCTCCGCCTGCTTTCCTCCATCCCTCACCCCTGCACACAGCTCTGCCCCCGAACACCCCTCACCCCTGCACACAGCTCTACCCCTGAACACCCCCTCACCCCTGCACACAGCTCTACCCCCTGAACACCCCTCACCCCTGCACACAGCTCTGCTCCCTGAACACCCCTCACCCCTGCACACAGCTCTGCCCCCTGAACACCCCTCACCCCTGCACACAGCTCGCCCCCCCACCCCCTCACCCCTGCCACAGCTCTACCCCTGAACACCCCCTCACCCCTGCACATAGCTCTGTCCCTGAACACCCCTCACCCCTGCACACAGCTCTGCCCCTGAACACCCCTCACCCCTGCACACAGCTCTGCCCCTGAACACCCCTCACCCCTGCACACAGCTCTGCCCCTCACCCCTGCACACAGCTCTGTCCCTGAACACCCCTCACCCCTGCACACAGCTCTGCTCCCTGAACACCCCTCACCCCTGCACCAGCTCTGCCCCTGAACACCCTCACCCCTGCACACAGCTCTGCCCCCTGAACACCCCCTCACCCCTGCACACAGCTCTGTCCCTCACCCCTGCACACAGCTCTGTCCCTGAACACCCCTCACCCCTGCACACAGCTCTGCCCCTCACCCCTGCACACAGCTCTGCCCCTGAACACCCCTCACCCCTGCACACAGCTCTGCCCCCTGAACACCCCCCACCCCTGCACACAGCTCTGTCCCTGAACACCCCCCACCCCTGCACACAGCTCTGCCCCCTGAACACCCCTCACCCCTGCACATAGCTCTGTCCCTGAACACCCCTCACCCCTGCACACAGCTCTGTCCCTGAACACCCCTCACCCCTGCACACAGCTCTGCCCCCTGAACACCCCTCACCCCTGCCACAGCTCTGTCCCCTGAACACCCCTCACCCCTGCACACAGCTCTGTCCCTGAACACCCCTCACCCCTGCACACAGCTCTGCCCCTGAACACCCCTCACCCCTGCACACAGCTCTGCCCCTGAACACCCCTCACCCCTGCACACAGCTCTGTCCCTCACCCCTGCACACAGCTCTGCCCCTGAACACCCCTCACCCCTGCACACAGCTCTACCCCTGAACATCCCTCACCCCTGCACACAGCTCTGTCCCTGAACACCCCTCACCCCTGCACACAGCTCTGCCCCCTGAACACCCCTCACCTCTGCACACAGCTCTGCCCCCTGAACACCCCTCACCCCTGCACACAGCTCTACCCCCTGAACACCCCTCACCCCTGCACACAGTTCTGCTCCCTGAACACCCCTCACCCCTGCACACAGCTCTACCCCTGAACACCCCCTCACCCCTGCACACAGCTCTGCCCCTGAACACCCCTCACCCCTGCACACAGCTCTGCCCCTGAACACCCCTCACCCCTGCACATAGCTCTGTCCCTGAACACCCCTCACCCCTGCACACAGCTCGGCCCCCTGAACACCCCCCACCCCTGCACACAGCTCTGCCCCCTGAGCTTCTGTCTTGCAATGATGAGAAAACATAAAGACAGTTTCCAGAAGCCTAGGCTCACCTCAAAAGTCACTATGAAGTCAAGTGTACCTTTGTATTTCTGACCCTCCTGGTTCTATCTCCCAGGGCTGGGATTACAGATATGTACCGTCCTGCCCAATTACAAGATCCCAGGAATTAAACCCAGGGTCTTGTGGATGGTATGCAGACACTCAACAGCTGAGATACATCTCTGCCCTTGCAATACTGCAATGCTCACGAGCTATGCTGTGGTAGATCTGCCTCTGAAACTTTTGAGAGTATGATAGTAGTTCTTGGTACCCAATGTGGATTCAACAGACACTCTGAGTACCTTTTCTAATGAAGAAAAATGTGACACACATATTCCTGGGATCATCTGTTCTGGTATTATTAAAGTTTTTCTTCAGTAAAGGAGTGAATGTGGGTGAGTGTTGCTGTTTCTATTTTCCTCCATGGACTTATGGAGGTATCATGAAGATACCTGTGAGACTCTCTCAGAAGTTAGAGTGTGGGAACAGAAGATGTCTATGATGACAGCTGACCGACACTGAAAAACCTGGAGGCCTTGAAAAATGAGTATAGGAAGAGCTTTTCCTTAGAATTACCTACCTATGCATGTATCCATTTGATCATCCAGCCATCCATTTGTCCTTCAGTCCATCCATCCATCCATCCACCCACCCACCCACCCACCCACCCATCCATCCATCCATCCATCCATCCATCTGCCTATCCATCCATTCGTCCATCCATCCATCCCTTCCTCTCTCCTTCTACCCATCTATCCATCCATCATCTTTCCATTCATGCATACATGCATTCACCCGTCTACTCATTTGTTCACCTAGCTAACTGTCATTCACCAAACATTGACTGAGCCTTTTACTGTTCCTCTCACTAGGCACACAACAACAAATGGTAACCCAACACACTTGGGCTGATGCCTAGGGAGACGAAGTTGCTACCTTTCAACTACTTTCTCCGGCTGTACACTGGGGATTCCAAACCCTCCCTACCATGAAAGCTAGGATAAATACTGCAGCTGTTAAGAAAGCACTCAGCAAAGCACCCAGACCACAGCAGGTACTCCATGTACAGCTGTTTGTGCAGCTGTAGACCCCACATCTACCCTACGTCCACTCAAGGTAGCATTTCTGCACCATCCTCTGCCATGGAGACTGATGTCGGCTGGAGCAGGCCTGGGGCATCTCAGGCTCACCTATCCTTGAAGAGCAGAAGCTCCTTTCCCAGCATGGTCACGGCATCAAAAGATGAGCTGGTGTCGCAGAGGTCAGGGATGGAGGGCTTGTGAGGTGGGAGATGAGGCATGGTGGGCTTTCCTGGGAACGTCTTCCGGGGTCCTACGATTCAAGGTGTAAAATGAGGCTAGCCATTCAGAGCATGCACACTTCTACTCTTGAGCACTTGAGACCCTAGAAGTCCGCACACATCCCCACTGCAAACAGCAATGTCTTGAGGAAATGGTTATCAATGGCAGGCGGATCTGGGTTTTAATCTCATTGTCTCTAGCTGCTAGTTGTGTGGTATAAATGAATAATTTAACTTCTTAAAGCCTTGGCCACATCAGTTGTACCAGTAGGATCTGCCTGAGACTATTGTGTGAAACTTAATATCTGAAAAACACTGTTAGAATGGATGACTACTGGAAGGTCAGTTTTGTCTGTCTATGGGTGTTCTTTGGGAGGTCAAATGTGCTCCAGTATACTGGCAGTACAATTTGAAAAAAAAAAAAGATGGCATTGAGTTAGGAGGAGGCTTTTGGGAACCTGTGTGAATATGGGAGGAGGTAGGAAGTGTGGGAAGTGAATATAATCAAAAGGGATTGTATATGTATGTGAAATTCCCCAAGAATTAATGAAAATATTATATAAGAAGTGGTTTCTATTTTTTACCGTTACCCATAACCAATTTGGTAGCTAAAGTTGTCTTAGGATTCTACTGCCTTTAACCTTCAAAACTCAGTTAAGAAGTGCAAGTTCATACAACCGTATCTTGAAAAGGACAGGTATGACAAGTATAAACAGGGTGTGTCATAAGTAACAGATTGTATGGTTGAGTGATAGAGTTGTTAGCATCATTATTGCTGTTTTTAGGGAGCTAAGGCCACTTACTGTAAGTGTGTGTGTGTGCTATAAACTATAGCCACTGCCTTCCATCTTCCAATGCATAATTTTTCATCTATTTTGGAAAATTAGGCAAATGGACCATTTTCCTTGGCTTTTCAGGATCATAATACTCTGGAGGACAGAAAACACAGTATGCTCTTTCCAGGCATGTGTGGTCCTAGCCTCCTTTCCCTAAGCAGCTAACCCATGGGAAAACACACTTTCTCCAAGATGGCGGCCGAATGCCTGTCCCTCTCAGGGGCAGAGAGAGTGGAGAGCCCATACCGTATAATGCTTGAATTCCTTTCACATCATCCTTGGGGAGATGGAACCTGTAGGGGTTCTGGTACTTGTAAGTTGGGTACATGAGCGCTGATGGATCTGTGGAATGGCCCAGGCCCAGAGCGTGGCCAAATTCATGAGCAGCCACGGTGAATAAGTTGAACCCTTAACAGCAATAGAGAGAAAGCATCAACACAGTTTTGTTTTCCTCTCTTTGAGATATAGGAGAATTGGTGCCCACATCACAGTTAGCTCTCCTTTTCATAACTGGATTCAAAGGTTGGTAGGGTAGCCTAGCAGTTGGCTTGTCTGTCATCTTGTGGTTCCTTCACCCTTGTGGGGAATAGAGGCAGAGGGAAATGTGAAAGAGCCCATTCTCCCATGCCAGTGATGAGTGATGGAGGTTTGACAAAGGGCCTTGGAGCTAGAAGCGGTGATAAAATTTATAATAATGCATAGCTTTGGATCCTAAATACTTGAATCACTTTCTGCTATTAGAGCCTACTCCCTTTTCGTATTATAAGTGGTTTTTATAAAAAAAAGTCACTGAATAGAAACTGAATCAGACTATCTTCTGCTCTAGGCAAATTAAGGGCTTACAAATAAATCTGAATTCAGTTATAAGGTTAGCTTACTGCTTTAAAATAAATCTGTTTTCATACAACTCAGCTTTATACACCTTTCACATTTTAATAAATGCTGCAGGGAAACTAGGCTCAGAGAGTTGAAATAATTCACCCATGGTTACAGTTAACAATTGATAGACCCAGGAATCGAGGTTTTAATTTAATTGCCATCAAAGCTGGAATTCTAACGACTATACGTAATTGTATGTGGTGTACCAGCTTTCTCTTTCATGCATGTTTCACACTTCCAGATGACCCGCATGCCAGTCTGGGAACTTGACACCCTCCCCCATCACACTCCTCAGAAGAGTACTAATTCAGTTCCCGGGGTCAGCCTTAAAAACATTTCCACATACAGGTAAGAAGCCATAAATCTTGTACACCTGAATGAGAAGTAATCTGTGCATTGGGATGGGACAGGTTCCGTAGATTATATGCCAAGAAACAGAGAGCAGGCTAGTCTACAACATCGCATGGTGGGGGGCTTCCCCTGTGTGTTCCCTTCTGGATTTTTGGCTTACTTGTTTTTCCTAGCCAGCCCCCCTAGTTAAAGGGTGGCTTGGGACGTTGAACCTCAAGGTTTCATGATGGAGGCCCAGAAGAAGGTACAATAGTTTCCAGGTTATGGTGAATTGTGCATATATACCATTCATTCCCATAGTCCACTTCTCAGCATTGTCAAAATGTGTGTCTCCTCCCAGGCCTTCTCCAGGTGCAAATGCATGGGCCAGAGTCCCTCGGGGCCCATCAAACGGGTAGGAATCACCGTGATCTAAGAGGAAGCATCAGTTGGATTAAGGTGTAATAATTCTGGGGTGGGGGGGGTCACAGAAGGTCTCAACAACATTGACCCTTAAAATGCACTTTCAACATTAATCTTTTAAAGATCTATTTTTAGGTGTGTGTGTGTGTGTGTGTGTGTGTGTGTCTCCCTATGGGAGTATATGCACATGAATGCAGTACCCAAGGAGGCCAGAAGAGGGTGTTAGATCTCCCCAGAGCTGGAGTTACAGCACAATTGCTCTTAACTCTGCCAAGACATTTCTCTAGCATTAATATTCAATCTAAAATATTATAAGGTCATAGGTCAAGGAATTAAAAACTAAAATTTTTTACTTCAAAGAGGCATCGCCAACCGATAAGCATTGTATTTTATTTTATTTTATTTTTTTACATTTGCACAGTATATGATAAACACAGGTTGCAGAAGGAGAAAGGACTGAGGGACATTTGATTTGATAGCAACCAGTCCCACTGACTGGTGACAGTGTGAACC
Source organism: Phodopus roborovskii (assembly GCF_943737965.1). Classification (NCBI taxonomy): domain Eukaryota; kingdom Metazoa; phylum Chordata; class Mammalia; order Rodentia; family Cricetidae; genus Phodopus; species Phodopus roborovskii. The sequence goes on from NW_026125281.1 coordinate 41,626,278, forward strand.
TGTGGGCAGAAAGAACTTTCAAAGTCTGATTCCTCTCGGGAGGGGGTGGTTAGTAAGCTGAAAGTGTGCTTCCTGTTTGCATTGCATAATATAATTAAAGTGTGTCCAAAGTACGAAAGGATATGTCAATGTAATTTTGATACCTGAGTATGTAAAGCCTACGAAAGTAACGGTGATCAGGAAAATGCTGGCACCCAGCGCCTTAGGCGCTCTGTCCTGTCATCTGCAGTTAAGTTAGAGGCGGTGAACCCCACAGAAGAGGAGGCCTCTGGAGGGTGTAGCAGAAGGCACTGTTCTCGACTTCTCAGAGTTTTAGTGACAATGCCAAATCATTTGTTTACTTAAAATGGCATTTGTATTTCATTTTATTAATTCATTCATTAACTTTCAATTTATTTACTTTGTGTATGTATGTACATGTGTAGTGAGTGGCTACACTCACTGTTACGTGGAGGTCAAAGGACAATGTGTGGGAGCCGGTCCTCTCCTTCCACCACACCCCAGGTTTCTGGGGTCCATCTGGGGCCATCTGGCTGGCTGGGTCACCTCACTGGCCCATCTTTTTTTTTAAAGCCAGCACTCCCAAATTCAGTATGCTGTTTCTCAGGTCTCAGGTGATGCAGCCTGTGTGTTCTGAGGGGCTGATGAGATGGCTGCCTGGTCTCTAGTCAGTCTTTGTGCTAGGGGACCAGCTCGAAAGATAGAGTCGCCAATCAGTTCCACATCCCTGAACCTACCCTGAGTTACAATGCCCTGCGTTTCACCAAGTGCCCTTGATGCCCGGCAGGAACAGGACCTGTCGGTGGCCAGATTCCACCCAAGGCCATTTCATGATTCTCTTTACCTCCTCTCCCTACCTCCACAGCACATCCCCACAGCAACAGCCCTGGGCTCAGAATGTCTCGGGCACTGAGCAACATTAGCTGGGCAGGGTGAGAGCCAGTGACATCCAACTTCACTGTTGGGAGTTGAGGAGGAGAGACCTCTTGCTTCATCTATTTCCTGCATGCCTTCCTCTGCAAAGCGCTCAGAGCTTTACCAATCACGTCCACAGTCATGGCCTACTCTAGCAGGCTGTGTGAGGAAATGGAGAAGCAGGCAGGTAGAGTCAAGCTTCACAAGTGCTTCTCAAAAGTAGTGTTCAAACATGGGTAAGACCTGAGTGCTGCCTCTGTAGCTATCACTGGGGTCTGGGCTACCACAGGGTCCCTGGGAACTCCATGTGGGAGAATTTTGAGCAACATGGAACCAGGTAATAGTGATGAGCACTGTTACGGGAAACTGGCATCATCTGGTCCCCTAGCCAGTGGGAAAACCTAAAGCTGACCAAACTTGTCCTCTCCTGGGGCAGAGCCACAGTGGAAGGGGCACCTCAGGGCATCTGTCCCATGGTGGAGGCTACAGATGCATCCAGTGCTAAGACTGCTCCATTCTACCTTCTGGCAAGATGTTCATCTTGGCTATGGTCTTGGCTCTGCTCATCTCAACGCTGTGCGATGAAACCCTGAGCTAATCATTCCATAAGTCTGCCAAAGGAGCAAGTTTGGGACAATTCTCCTTGGCATTAGAGACAGAATGTAAGAAACAGTACAATACCTCCGGTTTCAAACGATATCATGATATCCGCTTCCCCAGAGTTTATTCTAACGAAGTTCAGAGGGACAGCGGTACTCCAGGCACGCAGGGCCATCTCCACGGCCTTGTCCACCTCAGCAGGACTCATGGAAGGCGTATACTTAGAGACCCTGGACAAAGGAAAAGCAGATGTGTGTGCTTTAGTGACAGCTCCCAAACAGACAGGGAGAGTGAACACCCAGGCTACCCATAGGCTCAGGCCTGGGTCTCATGGTACAGGCTGTTTACAGACCACAGGCCCATGTCTCCACAGGGCAATACGGAGAGACCCAAAAGGCAGAGACAGCCCTGGGCTTCGCAAAGTTTAGTTTTCATTGTTATTTGAGGGGTTGTCACCTCAGGTCTTTATCAAAGGCCAATGGCTTGGGGATTGGCCTATGAGTGTGTGTGTGTGTGTGTGTGTGTGTGAGAGGGGGGGTACAGTGTTTTCTTTTAACATTTATTTTTATTTTACGAGGATTGATGTTTTGTCTGTGCATAATGTGTGAAAGCCAGAAGAGAGTGTGGATCCTCTGGAACTGGAGTCACAGATGGCTGTGAGCTGTCTTGTGGGTGCTGGGAATTGAACCTGGGTCTGCTGCAAAAGCAGCAGGTGCTTTTCACCACTGAGTCATCTCTCCAGCCCTGTGTTTCTTTCCTTGAAGGGGATGGACTATTGTAGAACAGAGTGCTCACTGGGCGTGGAGAGGGCTGAGCGCTTCGGGGAGCCCGGAGTGACAAAGCCGGAGAGCACAGTGGTTATGGACAGGGTTGGTGGACCCAGGTCCCTTCTGATCCGCAGCACAGAGGTTGGGGCTCTGCCAGCAGGAAAAGAAGGGAGAGAATTCTACCTGGGACTCTGGGCTGGGCTGGAGCAATGGCTACACCGTGGGGAGGCAGGTGCTCAGCAGCCAGCGTTGGAGGCACATCCACTCCCCTTTTCTCTAGCTTGGGCTCCAGTATCTTAAACAGAGGAGGTGCTTGGCAAAATGAAGAACAAAGGCTTGTGATATAAGGGTACTCCGGGACTCTGGATTTTAGGATCCACAACTGTCTAGCAAGCTTGTTGATGGTACTGATTTAGTCTTGAAATCTGTATTTTAGCAAGTATCTTAGATTATTTTCATGCAGGTATGCAGGTGATATGATCTGAACCAGCATACAGAATCCTAGGGTACTCAAAAAAAAAAAAAAAAAAAAAAAAAAAAAAGGGCCAAAAGAGAGGATGTGGAAAATCACTCACTTCTGGACTATTTAATGATCTCAAAATATGGCACACCCCTTTGTCATATAAACCTATGGTTTAGGACCAGGTTAGACGGTTCCTCGTTATTCTCTCTTTCTATGGGCAGAACAGTGTATCCTGGAGTTGATGGTGTACCAAGTTGATGGAGACAGCCAAGATAAGGATGGAGAAAAGAATAACGCCAGAGAAGAGGAAGTGGGAAAAATCCTGACCTGGGGTCTATGGATTGAAAACACATGAGCGGATGGGGACCATAGGCAGCATCCTTTGAAGATGTGCTCTTAGAGCTAGACAGGGCTCTAAGCACTTTTTAATGTGGTGTGTTATCTAGCCCTCACAGTCCCAAGGCAGTCGGTAATGATGATGATCAAGGTCTGCAGCTTGTGGTTAGCACGAGCCTAGTCCTGCTCTGTCTGTCTCCAAAGCTTGTGCAGCTCTGCTGTGTGTTTCCACTTTCAATCATCTGGTGATTGTTACAAGACGCGACTGTGACCTCCAGGAACGGTCAGCATCAGGGCAGGCTCTAGGGAGGAGTGGTAACGCCGGGGAGCAGGTCTCGAAGCTGGGGACCGAGAGCTATTTATCACCGGATATTACACATCTCCAAGTGCTATGCTGTCTTGATGCATGCCCCTGCTGTTAGCCGTGTGTAGTCACAGCCTACAATTCTAGGGCGCAGTTGAAGACAATCATGAAAAGATGTCGTGAATTCACTCTTTTGTTTTATTAAGGTCTTAAACTCTAGCTGTTTCTCAGACTGTGGCTAACTTTTCCCAGACGCCCTGTGGTTTTGATTTCTTTGTTCCGAGTGGCACCTTGTGGCAGGGAGTCTAATAGCCCGTGACTAAAGTGTCCCTCGAGTTCTCCTTTCCTTGGGTCTCATCACAGGGTCTGTTGTAAAGGGTTAATAACCCACTTCACCAGGGAACATTACACTCTGGCTTGTGTGGCTTGCTGGCTCCTGTAATGTAAATAATGACTTCCTGTCAGGGAAGCCACGTTGGCAACAGCCAAGAGAACATTGTGGAGCGTGGACACTAATCAGTTAAAATAGACAGATAAGCTTGTAAATCTAGGTGATGGCAAAATGTAAGAATAGGAAGTAAAGTTTCAGCTATCTTTGTTTTAAAATACAATTTAATGGTAAAGTTAATTATTGAATATAGTCATTTCTTAGCACACAAAGCTCTTGGAAGCATAATGACAGACCCCAGAATTCCTGCCATCACAGCTGGCTCCTGGTATGGTAAGGAAGCCGTTCTGCTCCAGCCCAGGCCTCCTCATCTCCAGGTTTAACCCAGGTGGGCTGATCCTGGGACTGTAACCGATCCAGATCCTGGTCTTACCAACAGCCAGCTAGTCCTTACTGCTCAATCTGCCTCCCCACCACTGCACAGCACCCGCCCTCTCTCTACTCCAATTTCAGTGGTGCACTTGGGTATTGGGAGGCTAGTGCCACTCAGCATGACAGCCCGTTTCACTCAGCTTGCTTGGTGGGCTTCTGCTTGGAAATGGCCTAAGTTCTACAAAACTCTGGTGTAGAACCACCCAAAGCTACACACATGACACCCAAGCGTGACAGCATCAGCCACCTTCAAACCCACTGAGGCTGAGGAGTGGGCGCCTTGAGTGACACACTTGAGACTGGGCTAACCTGGGAATCAGCTCTGGAGTAGATAAAGGAAGCCAGAGAGGGAAATTTGCTCTTCATACCTGGAGCTCAATAAGAAAGGACAACAGCTCCTGTTGGGCAGGTCTCCTCGGTCTAAACAGGAGAATTCCAGATGGTGGACAATGCGAGGGCTGCACCATGGGTAAAATGGGGCTTGGGTCAAGTGTCACTTCTGTATGCCCGGTGAACTTGATGGCTCCCTGCACTGCTGGCCCGGAGCCCACGGAGGCCCATGAGGACAGTTCTTTCCTGTTCATGTCTATCTCCCCTTAAAGATGAGCAGAAAGATGAGCCACTCACCTTTATACTCCATAAATTGAGTGCCTATAGCAGCCCAAAGTCTGTAAGCAAGTGATCTGTGGAGTCAATGAATGAGTCTATCAACGAGTCTTTTGCAGTGTGTGTATAGTGGGATGCAGGCAGAGCCCAGCCTTCAGTGTGGTTTCTCACAAGGCCTTCAGTCTTTCATTTGACTGATGAGCCCAGCTGGCCGGATTAAAGGGTTGCCGATCCTACCAAGGGTTACTTAGCTGTAAACTTACTGAGTTGTTCCTAGCTGGTCAGGCTGGTAATGGGGAGTGTGGACAGTTACCCCGAGATTATAGTTTTCAAACAAACAGCTGGCAAGTTTCTACCCTTTCTTATGGCTGTTTCGGATTCTGCCTTTCATACAGATCAAAAGCAGGAGGGCTTGGAAAGATAGGACGGAGAGGTGTGTCTTTCTCTTTGAATTGGGAAAGACTCAGTGTCATTACCTGTATGTCAACATATTTTTTTTCCATTTGGGTTCACCTGGGAAGAGGCGGTAGTTGGCCACATCAGGAACTCCACAGCGCGGCCTCTTGATCACATCCATCGTGTTCTGGTCCAACTTCCCAGTGACTCGGAGGCCAAAGAAAGATTGTAGCTCCTTAATCTTCCGGACCATGGGGTTGCCTTCTCTTGCCACCATCTCACCAGCCTGGGGGCCTCCTTTGTGTGAGTAATACTTGTCAAGATACTCCTGAAATGGAGAGAAAGCCTGACACATCCATGGTGTGGTTGGAGAACACTCATACTCAGCTAAGATAGGGGACAGTGTTCTTGATATAAAAATAGGGTACATATTCTTATTTTTAAAATTTAGACATATTTGCATAGGTGAAACAGGTATGCCCTAAATTATTATTAATGATTACCTTTGAGCACTGAAGTTTGTAGACGTATTCCTTACTCCATACAGTTTTTGGGTTTGTGTGTGGTATGCACATATGTGTGTAGGCACACTTGCTTATGTGGGCTCATGTGGAGACCACAGGATGATGTTGGTAAGTCATTTTAATTACATATTGTAGAACACTTCGTGTGTAATGTGAAATAAATATTTTTTTTTCTCCAAGAGGACTTATGCTTCAGCCTCTCATTAGACACAAAGAGGCCAATGTGTGGGCTGAAGATCGTAAGTAGTTTGGTAGGTTGTGGGTGACCTTTGTTTTCAGAGGGTGGGTTTTCTGGAACATGTTCAATACCCATTGAGGCAAAGAAAACAAGCCCATAAATTGTTAGGCTTCTTGCATATAAAGCTCAGGGGACAGGCGGTGGGACACTGGAGGAGACAGAGTCTGAGGAGGGTAGGGTGAAGCAGTGTCCTTTGGATACAACAGGGCCACTGCTTGTGACAGTTGAGACTACACAAAGTCAAGCCAGTCAACATTCCAGAATGGATGCAGGAGGCGCTCGTGAGCCCTTCCCTAACTGAGGTATTGACCAGTGATGGCTCCTGAGGGAAGGAGGAACATTTTCTTTAGGGGTGTGCCTCCTTGTGGGTTGACCATGCCCTGTGCCTCTATGCATATGAGTAATGCCAATTAGATGGGGGGGGGGGAGACAGAGAGAGAGAGAGAGAGAGAGAGAGAGAGAGAGAGAGAGAGGGAAGAGGACATGAAGTTGGGAGTGAGACTGGACAAGAACTCAGGAGTTGGAGGGAACAGTGGGGATGAATATGGTCAGAATAGATTGCATACATGTATGAAATCCTCAAAGAATAAAGAAAAAAAATAATCAACCTCTTCCTACATGATCAAGTTTCACCTACACATGCAGGCTTCAAAGCCCTTACGATGGATGCCTTGATCACCACTACTGTGGACGTTTGATTGGAATTACGGTGACCTGAGCTGCACAGGACTGCACAAAAGCAGGGTTGAGGCCCATGTTTGGTCCAGGAATTTCCCCTGTCCAATGCAGCTAGAGATTTAGACATCTTATATTTAGTTTAGTTGATTAATTATTGTATAAATGTTGTTATAGATGTATTAAAATGTCTAAATAAATAAAATATTTATCTCTACATTAACCATAGATTTAATTATCCATAAATTATGCATATTATGTTAACATATTATGCAAATGACACATATTTAAATGTTGGAAGCAAACTTACTGTTTTACAACACGGGCTGTGTTTGTTTTTAGGGCTAGGGAGCGAACCTGGAAACTTTGGCTTGCTGTACAAGCACTCTACTAAGTCCTGAGGACCTTCAGAATTAAGTACATGCAGTGAACGATAAGGGATGTGGAGAGGCCTGAGTCCCAGCGCTGGTCGTCTGTGGGTGGGGCATGTGCTGGCAACTATTACTTTGCCTTTCATGCTCTCTTAAACCCACACGTTTTCTGTGGTGCAGCTGCTGTTGTTACTGCTCATGCTCTATTTCCTCTGCGCTCCGCCTCTGAGAGGAGAGAGGAGGTAGCTGTGCTGGAGAGCGCCCCTTCAGAGGTTTAGCTCGGGAGCTAGAGGGTCTGTGCAGCTGGAAAAAGTGCCTGTTGCTCCTCCCGAGGCCCCGGGTTTGGTCCCAAGCACCCAGGTCACAGCCGCCAGATAACACCAACTCCAGGAGATCTGATTTCCTCATTGGCCCTTTGTGAGCACACACATCTGTGGCATACTTTTACAAACACATACATGAAAATAAAAATAGGTCTGAAACAATGTTTTAAAAAGTTCAGGCCTTTTGGCTTGGATGAGGAGCTCTGAGTCAGGGTCCACCTCCATCCATGGCAGGGGTTTCATTTTACCTTTCTCTCTCTCTCTCTCTCTCTCTCTCTCTCTCTTTCTCTCTCTCTCTCTCTCTCTCTCCTTTCCTTTCTTCTTTCCTCCTTCCTTTCTTCCTTTGTCCTCTTTCTTCCTTCTTCTTCTTTTTTTTTTTTTTGAGAATGAAGCTGTGCTGAGGGCTTGTGGTTTGTGTCCAAAGGGATGTTGAGGCAGCTTGAAGTGATGACTCAGTTACCTTCCTTGGAGAAGAGTGAACTCAGCCTAAGGCCAGATGCTCTGTATTTCTGAGATGGTTTCAGTTTCAAGTATCTGATATATATGTGTGTGTGTGTGTGTGTGTGTGTGTGTGTGTGTGTGTGTATGTATGTATGTATGTATGATGTGACCATAGAAGGGGATGTTTAGTCCTGTATTTACTGCTACTGTTAAAGTGGCATAGTCACAATCAAGGACACAGGGAAGCCAGTGAGAGGTTATTAAAGACTCATCTAGCAAGAGAAATAACACATTTATACAGACACTGGGCAAACCCAGTAAAATCAGTGTGAAAAGGCCCTCACAAGTTTACTTACTAACAGGATAACAGGATTGTATGGGGGAGAAGTAAGCAATGGCCTGAGACCCCCACCCCTGGCATAGGAGGAGGAGTCAGTATTCTCAGCGGTGCGGGTCCCCTGGCGGGGGATGGCCTCTATCTAGCGGGTTGGCCCCTGGGGAGGATGGCCCCACACCTGTAAATGTATGGGCCCTGGGCCACAGTCAGAGCCTCAGTAGACCATTTTTAAAAACAGAGAAAGTGTGAAGTTGGGGTGGGGAATGTTGACAGGATCGGGGAGGAGCTGGAGGGTGGGGTGAATGTGGTGGAAATATATTGTTTGCATGTATGAAATTCTCAAAGAATAAATAGAAAGTTAAAAAACAAAACAAAACAAAACAAAAAAAAACCCAAACCTCAAAATGAAAGGCGGGCCCTTGTTTGCCTTGTCCAAAACCTCACCCCGAGTTAACAGGGAGTTGACTTGAAAGCTACAGACTAAAGAATTAACAGTGTCTACATGCTGATGACAGGACTCGGGGCATTTCTTTTTTTTGATTATAGTTTTTACAAGTTTTTCTCCTAAGAGTCTACACAATGTTTGTAATGTTTTTCTTTTCCTTTAAAATACACACAGGTTGCCAAACCTCTAATGAAATAAACTCAGAAGTTATTCTTACTTAATAAAAAAGGAGAAACCCTTGCCAGTGGAATGGTACCAAGGAGGTGATTCAGTGATCTCCTGGGGCCAAGTATGAAGCACTGTCACATGTTCTAAGCCCGGGAGAGCCTCGCAGTTGGGGCTTCTTTTCCAGAGCTGTTGATGAGGCTTTGGCACCCTTTGTGGAGTCAAGATGCCCCATCTGGCACTTAGAGGTATGCTGAGGACTGTCCCGTTTTATAGGCCACCACTTTAATGTTGTCCCTTGGTCACAGGTGTCCAATTTAACTGGCACCCTCTCTACAGCCCGCTGCCAGGCAAATCAGCAAGTTTAGCATTCACTTCAAGCGGTCCTCTACCCTCTTCTTGTCCAGTGTTTAGCAGATAAAAGTAAGGGAGGCTAAGAGGGCCTGTTTCGGCTGGCTGGTGGTCCAGTCTCGCTGCCAACATGTTAGGACATTTAGAAACAGCCACCCCCCCCACCCCACCCCACCCCCCACCCCCGGGCTGGAGTATCGCTGCTCTGAGCAATGGCCAGGGTATGCGTCCTTCAGCACAGAGTCATCGAGAGAGAACTGTAAGGACTTGGCTGAATGCAGGCCACACATAAACAGGCCAGGGCAAGTCTTTGAACTGCTCTTTAGCTTTCTTGCCAGCTTCAGCCTTGCCTACTGTCTTACTACCAGTGCGAGGGCAACAATGTGCTTCTTTAACAAAAGAAATGGGTAAGGAAGTGCCCACCACCTACCTACGCTCAGAGATGTCTGTGACTCTTTCTGACAATTAACATATTTTAAATACATATTTTACTTTATGTGCATGTGTGTGTTCCTGAGTGGACATATGTGCCGTGTGCTTGAAGGTACCTGTAGAGGCCAGAAGAGGGCGTCAGATGCTCTGGAGCTGGAGTTGCAAGGCAATTGTGAGTGTCCATGTGGATGCTGAGACCTGAGCTCCGAGCCATCTCTTTAGCCGCCATTTGTAACTCTTTAAAAAGTAGAGTTATGGGAATAGCTTAAAAGGCAAAATGTTCTTATGGTATAATTTTCAGTGAGAAAAGTAGAAGCCAAGATCTAAAGATAATAACAATTAAAAAATATTTACCACAGAAAAGATGGGTATCAATGGTTCCAGAGCCTGGAAGTTTCTTTTGGATGATGTAATTTTTTAGAATCATGTGGTAAATGAGAATTTATACTATTTTTAGAGACACTTTAGAAGGTTGTTTTAAATATTATGTCAGCAACAGCAGGTAGCTCCCGTGTCCCAATCGTCTGAGACAGGGAGTTTTGAGTGTGCGATGGTGAGAAGTGGCGCCCTCTAAGTACAAACCCTCTTGGTCTTTTTCCAGCTGGTAGTGCATGGTGAGGCTTTCTGCCTGGATCCTGAGCCTCGGCCATGACCATAGCTCCAAGCCACACAGCAGCCAGGTAGACACAAAGCTGGGGCACACTGTGCCATGTTGACAAACCATGGCTTTTGGTAAGCGGTTGAACTCGCCTATTTTGAATCCATGATGAGGTTATCAAGCTATAACACGAACATATGCGAAGAAACATCTGCACCGATTTTACAAAGCAAAGAGTCATCCCCCCCCCCCCCCCCGCGAATTGCTGAGGACTGAATGAAGGACCTCAGGCATGTTAGGCAGACGCTCTACTATTGGGTTATATCCCCACCTGCACTATATCTTCATCCCCCTATCAATGCCCTGATGAGCAAAACAGAACTTATTTAACTGGACAGTAAATAAATCAAGTCAGAACTGTTTAAGTCCTCAAGTGCAGATGTTTATGTCCGTGGGTTTGGGGACACAGATATCTGCAGTTGTTGTTTCGCAGGTAGCAATTTAGGAAGAAAAGAGCACTGTGACAGATGCCTCCTGGTTGCCCACGGTCTCGTGACCTTCTCCGTGGTCTCTTTGCTCTAGCCACACGGTGATTACACCCCGCACTCCTCTATGCTGGAACCTGCACTTGAGGATGATCTTGCCAGCCTGCCCTGTCTCCAGGATTTTCCAGGGCAAGCTCATTCTACAGCTGAGGCTCATCCCAGACGTGGCTGTCTCAGAGAGGCTTCCGCGGCGGCCCATAGCCTGTCAGTCTTTCTCCGATATCTCTTTCCACTTCTGGAAATAAGCTGTGCACTTGAGTGGCGTGTCTGCGTCCTCCCTGTATCCTCCCTCCCGTCCTGTTGCCGTCCCGGCAGACCAGGAGGGCAGAGGTGGACATGTGCTTCGCAGCATGCATTATCCAGAGGCGGTCGGTAACAGTACAAGCTGCTAGTTTGCATCTGGATTCTATAGGCTCACAAGGCCGGTGGATATTTCTGTAAGCTGCAAGGTGGCACATAAATCGTCTCTAGTTTCTGGGCTTAGCATGAGAGATCTGTCCTCATCTTTGTGGCCAGCCTCCTAAAGAAAATGCTCTTTCCAGAGCGGATGCTCTGTGTGTCAAGTGACAGGGTATGGACAAGTTTCCATGACCCCAAGGGCATAACAGAGACTTACGGAGAGAGAATAAAATGAGGATGTCTTAACAGCCCCGGCCCCAGCCACAACATTCTTTTGAAATGTGCTCCCACTCCACAGCTGGTCAGACCAGCAAAGTTGCCTTCAAAACTTTCTGACCTTAGTCCTATTTAGAGTGGGACCATCTTATTCCATCTGTAAAGAGCTGTGGTTGATAGTTTTGATTCTGCAGACTGTAGCACACTATAGCACAGGAGCCTGTAGTCTAATGGTCTGGCTAGGGTTGAGTGGTAGAATGACATTTGCTCAAACCCTGGACCAACATCAGAACTTCCCACTGGCCCAGATCTGTTCTAGCTGGACATCACCAGCTGAGTGAGCACCAGGAAGTGGATATGACAAAGGCTTTATAGTTTCTGAATTAGAGAAGCATACGTCTGGAGGGAAAGGACCCACAGAGTGTGCCAGTACAACACAATTTATAATTTTGGCACCTGGAGCTACTTTGAATTGAGTTGATGTACACATGGGCTCTACTAAAAAAAATTCAACTCAAGTGGGCATCTGCTGTTGATACAGGCATCTACGGTTAATGTAGGCATCTTCTGTTGATATAGGCATCTTCTGTTGATGTGGGCATCTGCTGTTGATACAGGCATCTACGATTAATGTAGGCATCTTCTGTTGATACAGGCATCTACTGTTGATGTAGGCACCTGCTGTCGATGTGGACATCTGCTGTTGATATGGGCATCTGCTGTTGATGTGGGCATCTGCTGTTGATGTGGGCATCTGCTGTTGATACAGGCATCTGCTGTTGATGTGGGCATCTGCTGTTGATGTAGGCACCTGCTGTCGATGTGGGCATCTGCTGTTGATACAGGCATCTGCTGTTGATGTGGGCATCTTCTGTGAAGTGGACGTCTTCTGTCGAGCTGAACTTGCTTATTTACATTCAGGCTACTCCTGCAAATGCTCCCCGAATTCTCTCGTGTTATAAGAGAAACTGATCAACTGCAGTAGGTAAGTGGAGACACAACTGGTAGGGACAGCCCAGGGTACATAGGTGACAGATGTCTATCTCTTGGGCCCAAGCTGGCCGCGGATGCAGCTGGACAGGGCAGTAGCCCCAGGCAGAGATGGGATCACATGTATGCTGTAGTTTCATCAGATTCCCGTGAGGGACCCATGTGGCACATCCACAAACTCCTCATGTCATAGCTAGCCATTCTGTCTCCAGAAATCTGTCCTCACCGGTTAGGATTCACTGTTCTCCTTCAGCCGACTTCTCTGCATTTAGGATGATTTTCAGCCACAAAAGCCTCACAAAATTCTAATGTAATGGATTGTACCAGATCCTTCACACCCACTTAGTTTCCTCGGTCAGGTGCAGGGACGCACAAGAGCGGAGGGAAGCTGGAGTAAGGGCTGTGGAGACACAGCGTGCGGAGGAAAGACACTGGAGAGAAGAAAGCTTGGCCCGTCTCAAATTCTGACCAAGGTTACCTTGAGCAAAAAAGCCATTTTTCACAATGTGAACCTAAGAAACTTTCCCCTTGTGGCTGCTGGGCATTCAGCCTTGAATTCACAGCCTGCCCCAGTGTTGCTATTTCTCAGCTTTATTTTTCCTCAAGTACTTATTTTTGAATTTTGTATGTTGTATAATCCCACTCAAGTTCTATATAATGTGATACACCTACACAGACAATTATTCAGCCATGAATTCATCCACGCACCTAACAAGCACCAGGCACGGACCTTAGACGGTGTGGTGAATCAGGCTTCTGTGGAGTTTAAAGTGATTTCCAAAAATAGATTTCTGTCTACTTTGTCATTACGACCTTGTTGGGTGTTCTGGCTTCGGACAAGAATGAGGGAATGGGACAGAGTCACAAACCTGTGCGATGTGGTGGTTGCTCCTGATGGTCCTAGGGGCGGCTGCAAATAGGGTGGGGGCGGCAGTGGCAAACTTTAAAGCTGTGACAAGGACAGCAAGGCCAGAAGCAGGTAGCACCTTCATCTCCTCTCGGTCACCTGCTGTGGGGTCAGCCCAGGGGATGGCAGGCAGCGCACATCTGCACCTGGACCCGAGCTTCTTTTATAGAGTCACACAGGTCTGGGCCTTGCAAGTGATGATTCATGTCTCAAATGGTAATTACACAGCTTGATTCTCTCTCTGATGATGGGGTACCAGCTGTGCACAGGGATCAGGGAAAGCTTCATTCTTTGTGACTGACCATGTCAAAAAGGAGAGAAATGGCCACTTCTAATGAAGCTTGTTAACTATACACACTGATTGATTTGACTCCCACCCAACTGAAACATTTTGTTAGTCCTAATTCTGGGCCCACTTTAAATTCTGATTAAAGAAAAAGTAGGGACCAATGGCTCCTTACTGAGCCTTTACTTTCACCTGCTGGCTTGATGACCTGGGTCTCTGGGACCCACATGGTAGAAGGAGAGAAATGACTCTTCCAAGGCCTTCTGAGTTCTAAATGCATGTCATGGCACCTTCTGCATGCCCTCCTACTAATATATGAATAAATAAATAAATGCAACTTTAAAAATGAAAAAAGCTAAATGGTCAAAGAATAGTTGGACTATAATACAATTGAGCTGTCTACACATTCCAGTCAACCTCCAGCACCCTGTATGTGCATCTCCCAAGATGTTTCTTAGGATGAGTGTGCTGCAACAGCTCCTGCTGCTGTTGTTGGTTCGAAGACACACAAGGTCATCCAGGAAACTTCATGTGACACCATGCCAGTGAGGGTGGAGAGTCAAACATAACTACTAGAAGACTTTTCAAGGAGGTAACACCAGAGTGATGTGGACTACTAATTTGTGTTACATTCATTTATGCTGTGGAACATTTGTTTAATGATGCAAAGATGTGGTGCATTCTTTTATGTTGCATTTGTTTAACTCCGTGAAGCTGTGTTACTTTGCCTGCCTAAAACACTTGATTGGTCTAATTAAAGGAGACGAATGGTCAATAGCGAGGCAGGAGAAAGGACAGGCGGGGCTGGCAGGTAGAGAGGATAAATAGAAGGAGAAATCTGTGAAGGGAGGATATAGGAATGAGAAAAGGAGTAGAGAGGATACCAGGGAGCAGCCACCCAGCTGCCCAGCAAGCCACGGAGTAAGAAGTAGAGAAAGCCATATAGAATGCAGAAGGGTAAAAGCCCAGAGACAATAGGTAGATGGGATAATTGAAGCGAAGAGAAGCTTGCTAGAGACAAGCCAAGCTAAGGCTGGCCATTCACAAGAGAGAGTTAGACTGTGTGTTTATTCGGGAGCTGGGTGGTGAGCTCCCCAAAAGCCACAGAGTAAAAGTAAAAACCAGCTACCCCAGAGTTATGTCTGCTAACCAGAATATGGGACAAAATTTCCTATTTTCCGTGAACCCTGGTTAGTTTGGAGTCATATTTGTGTGTGTATTCATGTGTGCAGGTACAGACACACATGTGCTTGGAGCCCGGAAGACAATGGCTTTGAAACAAAGCTTCTTACAGGGTTATAAACAGCCTGGGTGGGCCCACGGGGGGGGGGGGCGCTCTGGGATTGCCAGGGCTTGCCACCTTGCTTGGATTTTTTGTTTGTTTTTTTTTGGGGATTAAAAACATTTATTTCACTCAAAGGTTTGGCTAAGGGTTGCAGAGGCCTTATGTAATCATTGAGGCCTCCCTGTTGTTAAGGGCCATACCTGGCTTTTTAACACCGGTTCTGTGGGTGGTGTCAGGTTCTTATGCTTACAGGCAAGCATGTCACTCACTGAGCCATCTCCTGAGCCCCTGGAGTCATATTCTTCAATCTGACTCTGACTTTGAACCAATGGTAACATGGCAGGCCCGAAAGATGCAAGGTGTTTCTTAGCAGCATGCATCTGAGCATTCTAGTTTTGCATCTGCAGATGCATTAGCAGCGTGCGCCTGAGCAGTTTTACATCTGCAGACTGCCTGCACTAGTGTACAGGCCAGTACTGGCTACAGAGCTGTGTCTGCTAGTGCCACCTTGCTTCTAGGACCCCGGGTCTGAGAAATATATGAAGTCACTCTCATTGGATTCAGAGAAAATTAAAAGCCAGAAAACGTGAAGGAGAGAATCTGATATTTTACTTGTAATCAGAAGAGACTTGGGACAGTGGACAGCTCAACCATAAAGGAGGCAAACACTGACTCCTCCCCAGAATGTCCTCCACACTCTACCTGCACTGACTCCTCCCCAGAATGTCCTCCACACTCTACCTGCACTGACTTCCTCTTAACACGATTTAAGGTGTCACCCATTCAGAGAAGAAGCTTGTCCTGAGCAGTCTACCATGGGGATAGCACCAACTCTGGCCTTAGGTGACCCAAATCAATATATTTTTTGCAGCCAAGCACCTTATGTATGGTCTCTCTCTCTTTCTCTCCCTCTCCCCCTATCTCCCCCATTCTCTCCAACAAAAACTTGTTACCCCTCCCCCCTTTTTTGGGTCTAGCACATTGCCATGGCATGTACCCGGACTTTAACCCTTTCCTCAGCCCTGCAGAAATTCTTTTTTGCTTGCTGATACTTTTCACCCAGAGCTATTATTTATTCTTAGTTTTTTATTTATGCTTTTTATTTTTTTAAGCTTTGCCAGTTCAGAGCATAATTCTGACTCATAAGCATGTGATCTATCAGGCTGGTTCGTCCCTTTTGTCTGTGATATTTTCATATTTAAAATCGGGAAAGATGCCAACTACAAAGAATCTTGTTATTGTAGCGCTCTTAGCACAGTGGGGGGGGGGGAGCGTTAGGCATCTGACATCAGCTCTTTCTTTTGGTGCCTGGAACCTGGTTGGTGTTTAACAAATGCGTTGGTGAGAGAATGGATGGAGCCCCAGGGCTCTGGTCCTCAAGGTGTGGTTTCTGGACTCTCGGCATCGCCATCACCCGAGGACTTCTAACCTTGTTTCTGGACTCACGGCATCGCCATCACCCGAGGACTTCTAACCTTGTTTCTGGACTCAGGGCATCGCCATCACCCGAGGACTTCTAACCTCGTAGTGAATATTTTCTGGTCATTTCACACACGGACACAATGTACTTAGATTAAATCCACCCTTCCCCAGTTCAGCTCCTCCCAGATCCCCACCAGCATGTTTTCCCCTGCCCCCAACTTCATGTCCTCTATATTCTTTTGTTTTATGATGCACTGAGTTCAGTAAGTGTTGTCTGTGTGCATGTGGATATGATTTTTAAAAATTACATTTTAAGTTTTGTGTATGCGCACATGTAAAGAGGTCATGTGCTTGTATGGTCAGGGAACAACATGTAGAAATCAGTGTCCTCTCTTTCTATCATGTGGGTTCCAGGGATCAAACTCAGGTCATCAGGCTTAGCTTAGCCACAAGCTCCTTTTACCCACTGACCCATCTAAGCCAACCTCACTGTACTCTTAACAAGCTCTTCAGGCAATTCTGACGCACGGTAACATTGGAGAACCATTGCAGTGGCGGAGTGAGTATAATCATGGGTCTAAGGTAAACAGTAAGAGTAAAATGTAAAATAAGATTAGGAGCATGTCAGTCACAAGAAGTGTTCAATGCTGCCTTTGCCTCTGGGGCCACTTTATCGTGGCATCTGTCACTTGAAAGTGGTCTACGTAGTCTTTGCTAATAACGTGGCACGATACCTCTTAGAGCACAGGCGTATGTAAGGCTCACTCTCGAGTTTAGACAAATCCAAGGTGCTCCCTGTGCTCCCTCTCCCTCCCCTTCTGCTGTCCTCTCCTGAATGGATCCAGCAGCAGTGGAGCTACAGCAGCCCTGTAAGGTCTGGGGAACGTCTGCTTTGTTAGGTGTGCGCATCATATGCATTGTGTATCCTGGGACAAATGAGGCACATCTCAAACCAAAAAAGAAAGCTAGCAGATCGGCTAGCCTCACTTGGCTAACTAAATTATAAGCTTCTTGATTGGTTTACCGTGAAAACAAACCCCTTATGTTTGTTTAGTATATGAATGAACATAGAGAGTAATTATCGCCTCCTGGCTTCAGGAAGGAAAAAGACATTACAACAGTCGCTCAAACAGAGCAAGCCCTTTGCCTTCTGCAGCCCCCCCCCCCAGCCGCTGTGGAATATGAACGAGCAGACAGTCTAGACACTTCTTTGCAATCGGTTATGTTGTCCTCTTATTTCCTCTCCAAGATGACCCTAGCAGGAAGGAGCAGAGAGTCCAGGCGTCTTAATTTGCTTGTTGTTGCCATGAAAACCACAGTTCAAAATCAATTTAGGGGAGGAAAAGGATTTGTTTGGCTTACTGCTTACAGTCTCGTCTGGCCTAAGGCTTGAGCTCAAAGCTGGGACTCCAGGCAGGAGATTGTGGTGATACTTATGATTTATTAAAGCTTGACTGATGATTCGGAAAAGCAAAGCCATAGGCATCATGGCAGTGGTGATTCACACCTTTAATTCCAGCAGTCCGAAGCTAGGAGGTGGTGGTACACACTTTAATCCTAGCCTTTAGGATTAGGAGGTAGATGGATCTCTGTGAATCCAAGGCCACCCAGATCTACACAAGATTGAATTAGTCTAAAAGAGAATTATCGCTCACACCTTTAATTCCAGGACTCAGGAGAGGTACATAAGTTAGCATCAGGAGTCAGGAGGAGGCCTTCATTCTCCAGCTACACTGAGGAGAGGTCACAGTCTGAGGCTTGGTGAGAGCTCAAAGAGACAGGATCAGTCCATTCAGCTTGAGGTAGAGGTAAGAAGCTAGAGGTCGGCCTTTGCTTCCCTGATCTTCAGCTTGAACGCCAATATCTGCTCTGGGTCATTCATTAATTCATGTTACAGTAGATGAAGCAGATGACAGAGGGTTGTGCTAAGGGGATTACACTTTATGACCTCTCAGTTTGCTTTCTTATACAGCCCACAGGTTTGAGAGTAGACCATTCACAGTGGACTGAGGGCTCACCTCAGTCGTTAATGAGGAAGGGAACGAACGTCCCACAGACATGCCCACAGGCCAGTCTGATGGAGCACTGCTCAGCAGAGATTCTGTCATCCCAGATGACTCCAGTTTGTGTCAGGTTGACTAAAGTTAACAAGTACACCAATGTTCTGAACTTCCGAGGACAAGAGAGAGAGAAGAGAATATTCTCATCTCTAGCATGTGAAAAAGAATGGTAAGTTCCAGTTTGGAGGGAAGAGTGGAGTAAATAAAGTGATCTAGACACTATTAGAAGGTTCTGATGCCCACTATTCTACCTCTTGGTATGTATGATTCATGTATGCATGTGTGTATGTAAGGCATGTATCCTTACATATACACCCACCATGTGTTGGGTCCATGGGAAGGCATGGAGGTTATGGTTGTCTTCCTTAAATGAAGGACACAGGTTTGTTACTTAGATAATCCTAGAACTCAACAATGATCAACCATTTTCCAGATTAGTTCTCAGTGAGTGTTTTTAAATATCATGCTCTGTAAACCATATTTGGCTTATGTAAGAGAATCCATGTTTTTTTTTGGGTGGGTCAGAGAATTGCCAAAGAGTTGGAGACCCAGTCTGGGAGAACCAGAGCTGAAGTGTGAACTGGTGGGAACCTGCTCTTCTATGGTGGACAGTGTCCCAGACTTACAGTGAGAACTGTGAGACCCTGATTTCTGTGGTAGACAGTGTGTCCCAGACTCACAGTGTGAACTGGTAGGAGCCTGGTTTCTGTGGTGGACAGTGTATCCCAGGCTAACAGTTTGAACTGGTGGGACCCTGGTCTTCTATGGTGGACAGTGTCCCAGACTCACAGTGTGAACTGGTGGGACCCTGGTTTCTGTGGTAGACAGTGTGTCCCAGACTCACAGTGTGAACTGGTGGGACCCTGGTTTCTGTGGTAGACAGTGTGTCCCAGACTCACAGTGTGAACTGGTGAGACCCTGGTCTTCTATGGTGGGCAGTGTCCCAGACTCACAGTGTGAACTGGTGGGACCCTGGTTTCTGTGGTAGACAGTGTGTCCCAGACTCACAGTGTGAACTGGTGGGACCCTGGTCTCCTGTGGTGGACAGTGTCCCAGACTCACAGTGTGAACTGGTGGGACCCTGGTCTTCTGTGGTAGACAGTGTGTCCCAGACTCACAGTGTGAACTGGTGGAACCCTGGTCTCCTGTGGTGGACAGTGTGTCCCAGACTCACAGTGTGAACTGGTGGGACCCTGGTCTCCTGTGGTGGACAGTGTCCCAGACTCACAGTGTGAACTGGTGGGACCCTGGTTTCTGTGGTAGACAGTGTGTCCCAGACTCACAGTGTGAACTGATGGGACCCTGGTCTCCTGTGGTGGACAGTGTGTCCCAGACTCACAGTGTGAACTGGTGGGACCCTGGTCTCCTGTGGTGGACAGTGTGTCCCAGACTCACAGTGTGAACTGGTGGGACCCTGGTTTCTGTGGTGGACAGTGTCCCAGACTCACAGTGTGAACTGGTGGGACCCTGGTCTCCTGTGGTGGACAGTCCCAGACTCACAGTGTGAACTGGTGGGACCCTGGTCTTCTGTGGTGGACAGTGTGTCCCAGACTCACAGTGTGAACTGGTGGGACCCTGGTCTCCTGTGGTGGACAGTGTGTCCCAGACTCACAGTGTGAACTGGTGGGACCCTGGTCTCCTGTGGTGGACAGTCCCAGGTGCACAGTTGCTGCTAAGGTCTTGTTTGTCATCATCTCACCCTCTAAAGTGCCACATGTGACAGTTGTTGACTGGCCCTGGGTTGGATGCCCTCTTCCTGGTGCACAGACTGGGAAGAGGTTCGCCCTTGCCCTCTACTCGGCCTCTACCTCAGAGGAAGGACACCTCCATGGAGACTGTGTTTTTAAATGGTGAGTGCATGCCCTGCAAATACAAACAAATCCAAATCAACAGAACCAAAGCTAGGGAATATTCTGTGACTTCCCAGTCTTTCTGTCTCCTAGTTCTCACACACGAGGATTCTGGGAGCGCTAACGTGACTAATGGATGTTAATGCTGATGATTGCTTGTTTCAGAACTGCTTTTTGTCATGATTTGAAAACATTTCTAAGAAATATTGGGATGGGTTGATAAAAATGAGCACAAGATACTTTCTTCTAGGACACCACTGGTCGTTGGACCAACCCTTGGTTAAATAGCTACTGTGGGGGGCAAAAGAGGGCATTACATCATTAATTGATTAAGTTGATATAGATCACACTGGTAAGTTTTCATGTGTGCTTAAGCTTGCTGAAAGCAGACTTCTGGAACAAGGATGCACAGAGTCTCCCCCCATTCCTCTGTGCTGGGTCAGGCTGGTTCTTGGGCTTCCTATGGGGAAGAGGAGAGCATCAGGCAGATGAGGGTGTTAGATGAGCTTGTATCCTTGAGAAACTGATCCCAACAGAGAATGCTTATGTTTACACTGTACTGGGGAGGAAGCCAGGAGTTGATCCTCAGGGATAGCTCAGAGGCAACTCCCCTGACTCTGACCTCCCCGTCAGCTCTCACACGGGCTACACTCAACACTGCTGGAAGCTGTGAGCCTTGGATTTCCTGATGTTTTGCTATCTGCCTATCATGTCTGTCTGTGTGTTATTCCCTCTTTCATTTTTACTGGCTACATACTTAATAGGCCCACCCGCTCAGAACCCAAGTCCAGCTCTCCTAGCTCATGCCGTACCCTGCAGAATAGTTGGCAGATGTGCACTCCCCTCAGGCTGAGTGTGCACTCCCTCAGGCTGAGTGTGCACTCCCCTCAGGCTGAGTGTGCATTCCCTCAGGCTGAGTGTGCATTCCCTCAGGCTGAGTGTGCATTCCCTCAGGCTGAGTGTGCATTCCCTCAGGCTGAGTGTGCACTCCCTCAGGCTGAGTGTGCACTCCCTCAGGCTGAGTGTGCACTCCCTCAGGCTGAGTGTGCATTCCCTCAGGCTGAGTGTGCACTCCCTCAGGCTGAGTGTGCATTCCCTCAGGCTGAGTGTGCATTCCCTCAGGCTGAGTGTGCACTCCCTCAGGATGAGTGTGCACTCCCTCAGGCTGAGTGTGCACTCCCTCAGGCTGTCCACTCCCCCTCAGGCTGAGTGTGCACTCCCTCAGGCTGAGTGTGCACTCCCTCAGGCTGAGTGTGCACTCCCTCAGGCTGTCCACTCCCCTCAGGCTGAGTGTGCACTCCCCTCAGGCTGAGTGTGCACTCCCTCAGGCTGAGTGTGCATTCCCTCAGGCTGAGTGTGCACTCCCTCAGGCTGAGTGTGCATTCCCTCAGGCTGAGTGTGCACTCCCTCAGGATGAGTGTGCACTCCCTCAGGCTGAGTGTGCACTCCCTCAGGCTGTCCACTCCCCTCAGGCTGAGTGTGCACTCCCTCAGGCTGAGTGTGCACTCCCCTCAGGCTGAGTGTGCACTCCCTCAGGCTGAGTGTGCATTCCCTCAGGCTGAGTGTGCATTCCCTCAGGCTGAGTGTGCATTCCCTCAGGCTGAGTGTGCATTCCCTCAGGCTGAGTGTGCACTCCCTCAGGCTGAGTGTGCACTCCCTCAGGCTGAGTGTGCACTCCCTCAGGCTGAGTGTGCATTCCCTCAGGCTGAGTGTGCACTCCCTCAGGCTGAGTGTGCACTCCCTCAGGCTGAGTGTGCATTCCTCTCAGGCTAAGTGTGCACTCCCTGCAGGCTGAGTGTGCACTCCCTCAGGCTGAGTGTGCACTCCCCTCAGGCTGTCCTCTCCCCTCAGGCTGAGTGTGCACTCCCTCAGGCTGAGTGTGCACTCCCTCAGGCTGTCCATTCCCCTCAGGCTGAGTGTGCACTCCCTCAGGCTGAGTGTGCACTCCCTCAGGCTGTCCACTCCCCTCAGGCTGTGCTTTCTCATTCAATGTCCTTGTTTCTCTGCTATAGTGTAAGCTCTAGAAACAACAGGACTCTCACATTCTGTGGCAACAGCAGCTCTCTCCAGCCCATAAGTGCCCTCACAAACCTCAGATCCTTCAGTAAATAAACTCTACACTGAATTCCAGACTTAAGGAATGCTTAGGGGGCAGGTGGGGTGGGTCAGTGGATAAGAGCTTTTGACAGGGAGCCTGATGAGCTGAGCTACATTCCTGGAGACCACGTAGTAGGAGAAAACTGGCATGCGCACACAAAGAACACACACACACACACACACACACACACAGAAGGGAGAGAGGGAGGGAGAGACAGAGAGACACCGAGAAAGACAGGCAGAGGCACAGAGAGAATAGGGCTGGGCATGTGGCTTAGCAGGACACAGAGCTTGTCTAGCAGGACACAGAGCTTGTGTAGCAGGACACAGAGCTTGTGTAGCAGGCACAAAGTGCTGGCTTTGATCAAACCTGAATAAGGCAGGTCTGGTGGCACAAACCATACTGCCAGCACTTTGTAGGCGGAGGCAGGAGGATCTGCCGTTCAAGGTTATCCTCAAATGTACCTAGTGAGGTCAAAGCCAGTGTAGGGTACCTGAGATCCCATCTCTAAAAAAGCAGAGTAATATCACCCTATAGCCAGAATTTCTAGGTAAACATGTGTAGAATTAGATGGATTTAAGTTAAAGTTCTAAACTGTAGTTGAGACCCAGGAATACATCAAAACCATCCATGGAAGGTCAAGAAACGGCCCTGCCTGCCTGCCCTGTGAGGGAGAGAAGGGAGAGAGGCAGAGGCAGCCTGGCAAAGGATCTAGAAGCCAGTCTCTTTATCATCCCTGAGAGTAGGAAGAGACAGAAAGAAGAGGGAAGAGAGCAGAAGGGACTCCCCACACACTAGGTAAGTTTGTGTAGCCTTCTGACCCAGCAGTCAGAGCACTGGAAGAAACTGCTAGAACCAGCGTGCTGGCTTCTCAGGCTGGGTTCTCGGCTTAGCAGCAGCAACTTGCCTAGTATGCCTGAGGCTGTGCATTCGATTGCCAAGAGCTCACGAAGGAAGGAAAACCAAGCAGCGCCCAGCTTCCTTTCTGCCTGCCTGCTTAGGTGTGGGTTGTGTGCACAGCTGCACATGGGTTCCAAGTGTCATTCATACATACAATTGATTTATGCAATTTATTCACAATAGTTGTTATATATATTATACACACACACACACACACACACACACACACACACACACACATATATATAATGTAATTTTGCCACTGAGGTTTTCTTTTCTAGGAATGACATGATAATAAAAATACTATTTTGATTTTTGAGATGGTTCTCACTATGTAGCCCTGGTTGACCTGGAACCCATAGAGATCTAACTGCCTCTGCCTCTGCCTCTGCCTCTCAAGTGCTGGAATTAGAGATGTGCCCACCACACTTGGGAAAATATTTCTTCTTGTTCATGTATTCAAAATATTTATGGAGTTCCAATTACCTTTGGACGTAAAGATGAGACCTGTTTTTGTATCCCAGGAGCTCAGCATTTGGGATAATAGAAGATACCAGCTGTGGAGAAGACCTTAGCTAAAAGTGGAAGGTTTCTGACAAGACAGTACCTTTGCATCCTTCCAATCAACCACAGTAAAATTAGATTTGGGCACTGCATTTCACTCTTAATACTGTTTGCTAAGATAAGAATAAAATAAAAAGATTGAGTCAGGGGCTGAATAGAAGAGAGCAAACAAACAAACAAAGAGATAGAGGGAGCCATTATAGGTCTGAGGAGCAAACTGACTCTAGAGAAATGTCCAGAGACCTACAAGGATGACCCCAACAGGGGAAAGGCTATCTGAAATGCCCTTCCTTGATAATGAGATTGATAACTAACGTATACACCATCCTAGAGCCCTCAGAAGCAGATATCCACAGCTAAACACTGAGCCGAACTGGATGCAGAGAGGGAGGAGAGATAAGAAAATGGGGTCAAGTCCAGGCTACAGAAACCACAGAGACAGCTGACCTGAACAAGGGGGAGCTCATGGACCCCAGACTGATAGCTGGGAAACCAGCATTGGACCAACCCAAACCCCTGAACATGGGTCTCAGTTAGAAGGCCTGGACAGTCTAAGGGACCTCTGACGGTGGAACCAGGATGTGTCCCTGGTGCACGAGAGGACTTTGGGAGCACATTCCCCATGGAGGGATACTCCCTTAACCTAGAGGCAGGAGGGAGGGCCTAGATCCTACTCCAAATGACTTGACAGATTTGATGACCCCTCCTGGAAGGCGTCACCCTCCCTGTGGAGTGGGTGGGGCATGGGTGGGAGGGAGGTAGAGGGAAACTGGGATCGATATGTAAAATAAGAAAAAATAATAACTATAAAAAAAGAATAAAGTGAAAATGTTTATTTTTGGCTAGAGTGAACATCGGTAATGACGACGGGAAGTGGGCTCAGTGGCTGCCACTGGAGTCTCATCCCCAACACGTGTTGGCATTTTCCTTCAGGATAATCTACATGTTTTTAAAAGGTGGTGCGTTTTAGAAAGGCTGTGGGAGTGAACGCGCCACACTTGTATCTAAGAAATAAAAAGGAAGGAAAAGGAAGAAAAAGAATGGGTAATTTAAAACGGACTCAGTAGTATAATTGAGCCATTGGTTGTTTGACCATGCCTGACCCATTTACTCTGAGACTCTCTCCTGTATTCTATCTGCCAGTACCAGGTTCAATGAGGGGGACAAATGGTAACGATAATAAAATCTGTCCCCCCCCCCATGGTCACATTTGTCTAGGGAGAGGGATACTTTCATATGAACTTGAGTAGAATGCAGCGTGGTTGATCGGTGTCATTTGCAGGTCTACATGAAGGCAGGTGAGGGAAAGCCCACCTCTCTCGAGACAGCAGATGGTGGGAATGGGAAGGAGGGGGTGGGCTGTCCAAAAGGTGGAGAGGACACTGGGAGGTGGCTGCAGGAAGGGAGGAAGGAGGAGTTTGGAGATGAGGTGATTGAGGAGTTTGGAGATGAGGTGATCGCGGAGTGAGGCAATGTTCCAAGTCGTCTGTTCTTCAGGAGCTAAGGTTATTTCTTCATGAGGATGGGACAGCAGCGGGGGATGAAGTGGGCAAGGAGACAGAGACCTGTTGGAGGCATGGCTCACCCACAAACCCAGTGACTGCCACCGGAAGGAAGAGGCCAGGAATTCTTAGCCTGACCAAAGGCAAAAGCAAGGAGGGAGAGCTCTAGTCCTGGCTGAAGGTGTGGCGAAGCTTCACAGCCAGGGCTGGGATTTAGCTGGCAGCCAAGAGGGCAGTATGTGGGCAGGATAGCAAGCCTAGGGCAGCCATGGCAGCAACAAGGGTTCATTTGCACCCAGGGAGGGATGGACTACGCAATTCCATGGCAGCATTCGAGCCAGGCGGTTGGGTATCGTTAGCATTTTGTTTGTCCTGGTGGAAGCCTTGGCCTGTGATGTAGCAATCAATCACCTGTGTGAGTGCTCGCTGTTGGGTAGGAAACACACTGGTAGCTGGCTGCACAGAGTGCACTGTGTGGAGGTCTGATTAGAGTGTATTCCCCATTGCCCAAACATTCATTGAGTCAGTTCAAATTATAGACCTATTTTGGTACGAGAATCAGCATTTCTGGAAGTTGGTGGTTTGCTCTTCAGCTTCTTTGGAAAGTGTCCCTGCCCCCGAGCTAAGCATTGTGAAGCCTATGACATACCTGCAGTGTGGTGGCCAGTGTCCCAGGGTGAGGCTGTTAGGACACAGGGACTTTGAGAGTTGATTTGATTACGAGGGCAGAGCCATTGTGAGTGGTATTGGGACCCTTACAAAAGGTCACAGAGAGAAGCTTTTCCTTCTCTCCCATGTGAGGACATATTGGAAGCAGCAGTCTATGAATGAGAAGTGATAAGCCACTCAGTTGTGGTATTTTGTCATAGCATCCCGAATAGACAAATCAACCCGAATGATCTCATGACGCCAGGTAGGAAGAAGGGAGCTTAGAGAATGAGGAAGGCATGCTGAAGGAACTCACACCCACTCATCGGAGCTCACCGGATGAAATACTAACTTATGAAGGCGCAGTTACAAACAGACAAACAGCAGTGTCGAGAAGAGAACCTTGGGGACAGCAGAGATCCAGTGAGTGGATATTTGCAGATAGCGATGGTTTTAGAAAATAAGAATTAAGAAACCATCTTAGTGGCAGCCGCGTCAGAGAAATGCTAAAAACAGCAGGTAAGTGGGAGAAAAGGGATCACATATGTCCAAAGTACAATCCCAGATAAACCAACAGTGATTCATATACTAAGTGGATGTCACCTTAAGGGATAAACAGACGGTGTGGCACCCAACATGTTGGGAAGAGAAAAAAAAAAAAAAACAAAACAAAACACAACAGGTTTTTGGGTCATATTCTGTACAAAAGTGAAAAAACCATGCTCAATCCTGAGATTATGGCACACAAATTCAAATCCAGGAACATTCTACAGAATAAGTGAGTTATGGTTTTAAAATGATCAAGTCAAGAATGGAGAATGGGAAGTTGTATGAGCTTACAAATTCTCAGGAAAAATTACAGTGGTCAGAAATATAGTATTACTGTAGATGTCATCTAGGTCTGGGAAGTTATATAACGGATCTGCTGCTCTGTGGATTATTGGATATCTAAAAAAAATGTTAGCATTAGGTAATAAAAACAAGCAAGGGATGAGTATGTTGAAAATTTAGTGTGTGGGTACAAGTTTGTGTGCAGACTTGTGCATATATGTGTGTGCGTGTGCAAGTGTGTGTTGGGATAACTCCTCAGTGTGAGGTGGCAGCATCCAGACATTAAACCACAGTGTTGACTCCACTTACAAAGTCTATGATCTAGGTGCCTGGGACTCTAGTAATACTGGATAAGAGTGAAGGTTCATTTCCCAAGACGCCTCCAGGCTTCTGAAGGTTGGAAGGAAACACAGGCAGCCTTTCCACTGAGCTCTAGGGAAGCATATCAATAGTAACAAAATCCTTCCATCAGCAACTAGCAGGCAGAGCTCTCTTCTCTTTGAGAGCATCCTGAAGGCAGAGTACCAGGAGCTACCCATGGACTTAAAATCCAGTTGGGCAGAGCACTGTGAGTCGGGCAGAAGGGAGCAGGGTTAAAAGATGTAAGGGACACCAGAACTCCGTGCAGAACTCAGAACTCCATGCAGAATTCACCGTGAACAGCAGAACTCTGCAGAACTCACCGTGAACACCAGAACTCTGTGCAGAACTCATCGTGAACAGCAGAACTCCGTGCAGAACTCACAGTGAACACCAGAACTCTGCAAAACTCACCATGAACACCAGAACTCCATGCAGAACTCACCGTGAACACCAGAACTCTTCAAAACTCACCATAAACACCAGAACTCCATGCAGAACTCACAGTGAACAGCAGAACTCCATGCAGAACTCACTGTGAACACCAGAACTCTGCAGAACTCACCGTGAACAGCAGAACTCCATGCAGAACTCACCGTGAACACCAGAACTCTGCAAAACTCACCATGAACACCAGAACTCCATGCAGAACTCACCGTGAACAGAGCTGAATTAAATCACAGGGGGCTGAGATGTACCCAGTTGGTGGTGAGTGCGTGTGGCAGCCATGAAAGCACACACTCCACCCCTAGCACTGAAGAACTCAGGCAAGGTGGAACACCTGCTCTCTCAGGCTTACCAAGTGGGGGAGAACAGAAGTTTAGTGTCACTCTTCCCTTTACAGCAAGGCCAGACTGGGCTCCATGAGCTCAATCAACCAACCAACTGGCAAAAATAAGAATTCTTGAGATAATTCAGGACTCACTTTTTAGTTTCATCAATGCCCATGATCGCATTTACTGTTCCTGTTTAGGAAAGTAAAATGCAAATTTCTCAAAACCGAGTTTTGAGAAAGCAATATTTCAAAATCATAAACTGTATTTCAGTGGACCTGAGAAGCAAGTGTGGTGGTATTCACTTTTAATCCTGCCAATTGGGAGATGGAAGTCAGAGGATCAAGAGTTCAAAGCCAATGAGTTCAAGGCCATTTTGGGCAGCAGGAGACCCCATCTCAAACAATAGAAAGTCAGGCAACATAAATATTTGCATTTCTAGATAGGTGTCTTCCGATGACGAATAAATGTGGGTAGTAATGGCTTAAGAGGAGTGTATTTAACCATGTAATCATACCATGTAATCATAGCCATTCATGAACACATGATGATATAACCCAGGAAATTCCTACCATTTGTTCCAAGCAAACAAAAATGTATTCTCCATACATCAAGCTTCTTACACAATTTTAATTTTATGAAGGTAGAACCATATATCTTCATAGTCTATAATCAGAAAGTAATCATGTCAATAAGTCTCAAGATTCAAATAATGGGTAGCTAAAACCAGTTTTGCATTGTAACCTGTGTTTACTAATAAATTAGAACAAATTTAAAGAAAACAATTCATTAGAATCCAAACTAGGGTAATAGCCCATTTGGGATAGAAATTATCAGTGTGTGCTTGAGGTGTGAGTGATGTTTTTATAACAACAGTTTCAGCAACCTCTCTCTAGACCATGTGGGCCACGGTTTAAGTAGACCGAGCTAGCAATCTCTTGGATTACTTATACCCACATGAGAAACAGACACCATAGCCACACAATCTCAGCTAAGTTGTCTGGCTTTTCTAAACTTCAGTTTTTGGTTTATGAAACGTGAATGCTGAAATCGACTCTACCGAGTCATGTGGATTGCATGAGAATGTGTGTGCAGATAGATGCTTAGCATACATACAGTCTGGAACATAGAAAGTAATGGAGAGCGCATTGTGATTATTGTATGAAGTTGTGTTCACATAAAACACAAAATTATAGTTTAACATCATATTAATTATTACAACCACAAAGTATGCGTCATCTACGGAGCTTTTCAACGTCTCTCCCCCTTGACCTGAGTCCACAAAACAGGCTGAGATCCAGTGGAAGTGTGTAGCTTCACTGGGTGCCTCTAAGAGTGGGCTCTGCCTTTTTGCTAATGCTTTCTCCTATCCCAATCTTCATTACTGTAAACTAATGTTCTCTGCCCAGCACCCAACTATTCCCATTAAAGGGCTTCCTGGGTCTCCTTCCTCCCTCCCCCTCTCCTCTTCCTTCTGTTCCCTCCTCCTCCTCCTCTTGGTTTTACTTACATCCACAAGAGAAACAGACTCCATGGCCAAGCGATCTCACACGTGTCACTAATTTCCGACTCCTCTCACTCACAAAATAATATAACCCTCAGAGAGCAATGAGCAAATACTCACTCTAGTAAAGGGTTGATAGCAGTGGTAAAAAATATTGGCCTGGAAGCAAAATCCTATTTTGCAATCATAAGTATTTGCTGCCCCACCTCCCCGCCCAAAAGCCCTAGGATTTTTTGGAAAATGCTAGTTTGCAGCCTCAAGCTGTTTAGGTGAAAAATACGAGCAACATCAGCAAAAGAGATGAAGCAGGCACTTTTAGAGATGATAATTACACGCGAGGCTGTCTTTATTATAGCCCTGCAGGTTTAATCATGCTCTAGAGTCCACAAAATGTCATAGAATCAGGGCTGAAAAGGGCTCCGATGCCCTTCAGTCACGGTGTCTAAGGAGGCGAGAGTCAGGACTTCTGCACGCACGTGCTTACCCTGTAGTTTTCTTTTAAAATACCCAAGAAAGAAAGGACACATACAGGTCCAAACAGTTTATTAAAAATCAGAACAGTTATGTGCCTGTTTGTGACTGTGACTCAGTAGTCTAGTTCCTCTTCTCCTTCCTTTTGGGATTTTTTTTCCTCTCTCTAATCTCTTTAAAAATGGAGCTTTGGATTGTTTATCTTTTTTAGTAGACCAAACAATTCAGAGACTCATTGGCGTGTGTTTGTCTGTGAGTGTGCCGTGTATGTGTGTGTGTGTAAAAGTATGCTTATGTTTATGTGCTGGCACATGTGTGGGTGTGGGTACATTTATGTGGAGAATACAACTTCAGCTTATTTCCCAGGAGCCATTCACCGTGATTGTTTGTTTGTTTGTTTGTGTAAGAAAAGGAAGTATATTCCAACAGCAGGCTGGCGGTTATTAGAGCAATGTTTGCTTTGAGATAGGCATTCATTGAACAGTTCTGCTGTGTAGATCATGCTGACCTCCACTCCCCATTAGTCACCTGCCTCTGTTTGCAGGGTGCTGAGTTTAAAGGAGTGTGCCGCCACATCCTGCTGGGCCACTTTGGTAGTTTTTGAAACATGAGCTTTCTGAGGCTCCCAGTCTGTCCAGGTGTCCTCGACTCCCTGCAGCGCTGGGATTTACCCCAGTGTGCCTGGCTTCTTCGTGGATGCTGCCATTTGAACCCGAGCACACGTTTATACAGCATGCCCTGTGCTTGCTTGTCCTGCATTTGCGCATGCGCTTGTAGGAGGTGGGCCAGACTGCTTGGCTAGAGTATTAACAAGGGTAGCGACTCCAGTTTGTAGTTCCTTCACCATAGGGAGCATTTTCCCAAACAGTGTTTTCCTTCTCTTTAGTTCTCTGTTCAGGTCAGCACCTATCATCTAGGGTCAGATCCAGAACTGATTATAGGGTTCTAAAAACAGTAAGGCCAGTCCAGATTGTAGCATTTACGGATTGTCGTCAGTGCTCCTGACTCGGGTGCAGAGCTGCCAGGTGCCACAGCTCACCGTGCAAGCTGGGTTTCGTCATCAGAGCGTTGCCTCCAGATTGTCTTGCAACTCTTCCTCCATACTTTTAGATGTCTGCCTCAGCCATTTTGTTCTGCTTGGGGCTGTTCTTTTGTTCATGACTCTTTATGGCCGAAGGGTTCTGGAACTTAGAGTTGTAGTGTATGCGGTGGCTGTCTCACTGAGTTCTCATTGGTCGGGCCAAGATGTCGGAGGTTTGCCCACTCTGATCATTGGGGTGGGGTTCCACCTTCTGTCACATGCGGACCTTGGGTAACTGTGACAGAGGAATGCTGTGAGGGCTGGAGGGACAGTATGGGCTGGAGGGACAGTATGGGATGGAGGGACAGTATGGGATGGAGGGACAGTATGGGATGGAGGGACAGTATGGGATGGAGGGACAGTATGGGATGGAGGGACAGTATGGGATGGAGGGACAGTATGGGCTGGAGGGACAGTATGGGATGGAGGGACAGTATGGGATGGAGGGACAGTATGGGATGGAGGGACAGTATGGGATGGAGGGACAGTATGGGATGGAGGGACAGTATGGGATGGAGGGACAGTATGGGATGGAGGGACAGTATGGGATGGAGGGATCAGTAGATGCCTCGGACACGGCAGGGTTTTCAGAAGAGGCAGTTTTTACACTGCATCCTAAAGCCAGAGCAGAAGACGCAGGGGACAGAGTTCCAGAAGGAAGCAGTATGTGCGAAGGCCCCGGGGTGGGGAGTGGGGAGGCCTGGAGGTGGGGGCGGTGGCCACGTTTGCCTAAGCATAGGGCTGGGAGCATGAAGGAGGAGGCAGCAGGGTAGAGACCTGTATGGTAGTTTTGTTTTTCTTCTTCTGTGTTGTAAGAAAATACCCGGAAAAGCCAACCTAAGGGGGGAAAGGTTTCTTTTGACTCAGGGTTTGAGGATAGGGTCCATGTGGTGAGGGAGGAGTGACCCAGCTGACCACACCACATCCAGTCAAGCAGCAGAAAGAGGAGATGCTTGTGTACCGATCCGAAAGCTGTGGTTCCCGTGCATCCGTGCAGAGGACCCGGTGCAGCCCGGGCAGGCCCTGTTCATGCTGTTCATTCTGCCTATGTTCGTGTGAGCTTTGCTCAGGTTGCTGTAGAGGGCCTTGTTCTCCTGGTTCTCCATCCCTCTGGCTCATATATATACTGTTCCTGCCTCCTCTTCTACGGGGTTCCTTGAGCTCTGAGGGAGGGATCTAATGGAGACAGCCCATCTAGAGCTATGTGTTCGAGGTCTCTCCCTCTGTTGTAATGTCTGGCTGTGGGTTCCCATCTGCTGCAGGAAGAAGCTTCTCTGACAATGGCTGACTAAAGTGCTGATCTATGATGATAGCAGCTTGTCATTGGAAGTCACTGTTGACTTTTAAAAGACAGGTAGTATTTAGTCTTACTCTAGGTCCCTGGGCTTTCTAGTCTCTGGTTTCTGTCACCAAAGCATTGTTAGGTGTGGGTTCCATCTCATAGCGTGGACCTTAAGTGAAATCAGACACGGGCTGTCTACTTCACCATTGCCCCAGCATGTAGCATAACATCACTGTAGACAGAGGGTTTGTGGTTGTGTTGGTGTTTGTTTTTCTTTCGATAGCTTTCGTTAGGAACTTCTAAAGTTCATAGTTCTAACTCTCTTCTTGGTGTGTGTGTGAGTGTCTCTGTGTGTGTCTGTGTGAGTGTGTATGTGAGTGTGTATGTGTGTTTGTGTGTCTGTGAGTGTGAGTATGAGTGTGTGTGAGTATGAGTGTGTGTGTCTGTGAGTGTGAGTATGAGTGTGTGTGAGTGTGTGTGTGTTTGTGTGTCTGTGAGTGTGAATATGAGTGTGTGTGTTTGTGTGTCTGTGAGTGTGAGTATGAGTGTGTGTGTCTGTGAGTGTGAGTATGAGTGTGTGTGTGTGAGTGTGTGTGAGTGAGTGTGTATGTGTGTGTTTGTGTGTCTGTGAGTGTGAGTATGAGTGTGTGTGAGTGTGTGTGAGTGAGTGTGTGTATGTGTTTGTGTGTCTGAGTGTGAGTATGAGTGTGTGTATGTGTTTGTGTGTCTGTGAGTGTGAGTATGAGTGTGTGTGAGTGTGTGTGGTCTGTCCCTGCTGTGAGTGTGTAGTGTTGGTGAGTGTACAAGTGTGTGTCTGTGTATATATGTGTATATTTGTGGTCTGTGTCTCCCTCAGTGTGTGTAATATACACTTCTTTTTAGTCCATAGAAACCATCTAAATCTTTTCTGTGTGTATGTGTGTGTGAGTGTGTGTATGTGTGTGTGTGAGTGTCTCTGTGTGTGTCTGTGTGAGTGTGTATGTGAGTGTGTGTGTGTGTGTGTGTGGTTTAGAGTGATGGAAGTTCAGTTATTTTTCTTCTAACACTGTGCTGTACCTCTTAGAAAAACCTATGTGTATATGTAACTGAAACATAAATTCCCAGCACCTATTTTGCTGATACCCTTGGAATATAAGTAAAGGGTATATAGATTCCTAACCTTATATTAACTAAGAATCAAGGTGAGCAAACATGCAGACAACCTTTCTTCAGCCCTCTGGACTGCATCTCTGCCATGTTATCTCTAAGGTACTTGAGCCCTAGCTTGTAAGGTATATTTTAAAATGGAAACATGGTTATTATATCTCATTTTCTGTCTCTCTCACTCCAGGCCCTCTAGTTATGTTAGGGTTCAGGCACTTACTTCTATTGAAACTGTACATTTCAATTCTTTTTTCCCTTTCTTAGTTTCTGCAAATAGAACCTATTACAATATGCTACGGTTGTCTTATTTTTTTCTCAGAGTACCTAGATATCAGAAGCAGCTAGCTTTGAATGCTCACTATCACTTTTTATTTTGTGCTTTTCCATATTTTGTAATTATATTGATCTCTCTGAGGCCTTTGGAAATGGCGATGGATGACATGGAGCTTGTGCCAAGTTACATGTCAATTTACAAACAAAATAGAAAGCTGAAGCCAAAGCGAGTGTGTGCAGGCCTGGTGAGATGGCTCCGCACTAAAGGATCTGCTGCAGAGCCTGGCGATCCGAGTTCCATCCCAGGACCATGCAATGGTGTGCACATGCACGTCTCACACACACACACACACACACACACACACACACACACACACACACACACACAGATAAATACCAGCTAACTTAAGAGATTAAAACACCATGGCCTTGGAGAGCAGCAGATGGTGATCACTTCTGGTACTTTTTATCCTTGATAAAATGCCTGCAGTGGGACTAGGAAGGTGCAGGTCAGTCGGGAGCTCCAACTGTTTCTACTTCACAGCTGGTTTCTGCAGGTGTTTTTCCTGCCCTGTTTGGTGTCACTTGTTCTTTTACTGGAAGTGGCACCTGGAGGACGCTCTGCTCTGCTCTGCATCAACCCTCAGTTGGGATGTGCAGCTGACTTGTGGGGGATACTTGCCTGGTCCTGTTCTGACACTGTAACTTTTTATTTGGTCTCTCAGTGGGGTAAGCAGTCATCTCTGCTGGCTTGACGATGCTCTGCCCTCTGCCACTCACTAGTTACTCTTTTGTCCATTGCTTTTCAGGGCTTAATAAACTCAGTCACTCAAGACTGAAAACACAGTTCGGTCGCAGCAACGGGGCGGGGAGGGCACACCGGGCCAGTCCTCTTGACACAAGATGGAAGTATCCAGAGTTCCATCCCTGCTGTAGTCACACGAGGTGTCTGTCAACCAGCCATGGGTTAAAATGACACACATGAACTAATGATGATCAAGAAAGGGACACAATATCTAGAATTTGTGTTTTTCCTTTTTGCTAGAGTCTGGCGTGACACTCTGTGCACAGCCTCTGCCTGGCATAAACCCACATCTGAGGGTTCCAGAAAGCAAGCAGGGGTTTAGAGTAAACCGTGTTGTTTTCACAAACTGTTCAGGCACAGTAGGCACAGCGAGTCGTTCTTAGTCACTAGTGAGGGAACCTTGCAGATTCTGGGTTTCTGGAGGTCAGCTAAAGTTCCATTTTATAAGCAGGATTTCTTTATTTTTAAAGAACATTGATTTTGCTTTAAATTGTGTGTATGTTTGAGGAGGTGTGTGTGCATGTGTGTGTGTGTGCGCACGCATGTGTGCATGTGTGTGTGTGTATGTGTACACATGTGTGTGTGCACATGTGTGCTTGTGTGTGTGCTGCGTGTGTTCATGAGTGTGTGCATGCATGTGCATGCATGCGTGTGTGTGCATGCACATGTATGTGCGTGTGCATGTGCGTGTGTTACAGATGCATAGGGTCCACAGAGGAACTGGAGTCGCAGGTGGCTGGGAGCTTCCCAGCACGGGTCCTAAGCACTGAACTAGGTGCTCTGTGGTGAGAGTGCACACTCCCAGCCCCCAGCCACCTCTCTAGACTCTGTAAGACTTCCTAAGGCAGCCAGCACCCCCTGGCCACTTGTGGACATTTGCTGCAAAGAGGCTAGTCTAGCCCATGGACGAAGGCCCCCTTTGCTGCTTTTGGAGAGAGCCTAACTGTTCTAGAATCACCATTCTGTCTAACCCTGGAAGGATAGGAAGAGCCACAGAGTTATAAGAATCCATAGTTATAATAAATTAAAACAATTCTTCAAATGGGTCAAATGAGCATCGTGTCCACAGGGGCACCACAACTTGACCCAAGTAAATAGGCATGAAAGATCCTTCACCACAACCTTCCATCTGCCTTGACTGCGTGTTGGAACACGCTCGTGCAGGGCCCGGGCACACACACAGAAGATCCTGTGGCTGCCAACCTGCCCAAGTGCTGACCTCAGATTTAATGCATAGTTATCACATCAAACAGTGTATGCTTGCCAAGTCTTCGTGGGTCTGGCTCTTGTGGCAGCTTCTGTTTCCCACCGCCTCACCCAGACGCCCTAGCCAGCACACTGTCAGCCTTTGAGCTGTCTCACTGAGAGCTGCGACATTAAGTGGGAAATCCTCCAGGAAACCCTGCGAAACTAATACCAACATCTTTCTCCAGTGAGGAGGCAATTATGTAAGCCCATGGTTAGCAGAGAGATTGGGTGTAGACATCTAGAATCTAGAGCCTTCAGTGCTTATACTGTCCTAAGGTTTTTTTTTTTTTTTTTTTTTTTTTTTTTTTTTTTGAGACAGGGTTTCTCTGTATTGCTTTGGAGCCTGTCCTGGAACTTGCTCTGTAGACCAGGATGGCCTCGAACTCACAGAGATCCACCTGCTTCTGCCTCCAAGTGCTGGGGTTAAAGGTGTGTGCCACCAACGCCCAGCCACTGTCGTAATTTATGAACCCTGTGCATCCCTGTAACTTTCCACTGTAAGCGGCAGGTGTGTAGCTCCTGACTGAGGTAGGCATGCAGGGTGAGCAGGGAATGTAGACACAGTTTCAGCTTTCCTGAGGCTTATATCCTGAGGCAGGTAGCTAAATGCATAAAGAACGAGCTCTGTGATCGCTCAAAGGAAAGGTTCCTGGAAGAAGCGACCTTGTTAAGTACAAAGGTTTTATGACAGCTACAAACTCCATTAAGTGAGCCTTTGTGGATGAAGTCACCATTGATCTTGTGAACCCTAGCTTTCCCTTGTCCTTGAATTGCATATGAGACCCCCAATTTCTGGGATACTAAGGAAACAACCTTTGCAGAACCCCACCATACTTGGGGAGCTCTTACCTGGAGATTTCAGGGCCTGCCTTAGCTCAAATGTCAGGGTGTGAGTGCCATCTAGTGGTGGAGTGAGGGAACACACTTTGCAACCTCAGAAACGGATTGCAGGTGCTTTTCAGCTGGGTTGAGAAGCACCTTACCTCCTTCCTCAGTGAGGTAAGTACTAGCATTCCTTCTGACTTGTGAGGTTTTGGCTACAGTAAGAGAAACTGAAACACCTCCATGTATTGTCCGTGTTTTTGATAACCTTATGTCTAACCGCTGAGAGCTTGGTAAAACATCTTTGGGC
This sequence comes from Phodopus roborovskii, assembly GCF_943737965.1. Lineage (NCBI taxonomy): Eukaryota > Metazoa > Chordata > Mammalia > Rodentia > Cricetidae > Phodopus > Phodopus roborovskii. The sequence goes on from NW_026125281.1 coordinate 41,662,960, forward strand.
AGACTTGGTTAAATGAAATTTGGCTGGTGAGCTTCAATTGTCTCCACATAAACAATTGTATCTTTCTCAATGCTTAGGAACATTCTCTGCTATTGGAATTATCTTTCAACCTCTTTGGCTTCCTCATCTTCGACCCTAGTAACTCGAATGTTTATCCTTTTCAAACGTTTATTTTTAATCCTGTGTGTTGCTCCGTGGATACCCAAAGAAGGCGTCACATCCTCCTAGAGCTGCAGTGACAGTGAGTTCGAGATGTCTCATGTGTGTACTGAGACCTGCACTCAGGTCCTGTGAAACACTGGTACATGTTCTTAACTCTGAACATCTTTCTGGCTCTGAACATTTGTTCTTTTCACACTGTTCCAAAGTCGATGGAAAACCTTTCCCTCCACCTGCCCAGTGCTGGCGTTATTAGCTTGTGCCACCACACCTGGCTCTGAATTCACCAACACTTTCTTTTATTTAGCTTATCCCATTATAGGTATTTTCTATCAAGTTTTAAATTTAACTGAATACATTTTCTACCTTAATGATTTCTATTTTTTATTATTTGATGACTTCATATGTTTCTTCTAGTATTTAAGTCCCTGTGTTAAAAAGGAAACATGCAAAACACTGCTCCGTGGTGTCTGTATTCTCTGAAGAGTTTCATCCTATCTGTGATACCTGTGCATAGATGCTATTTCCCTCGTGAAGAGACAGAGCTGAGAGGCCATAAGGAATGATACCCTAACTTTTTGCCACAACGATACACTAAGGAGAGGCTCCCCCTTCCCCCTCCATCTCCCCCCAACCTTCACCCTTTCTCCTCTGCCTCTCTTCCTCTTCCTTGCCTGGCTTGCAGTGGAGCTGTCCCTTTATGGGCAGACAGAAAGCAGGCACAAAGGAGTCTGTTGCAGAAGTTGATTTAGCACTCTGAGCACAGCTGAGTCCAGGGGCCACTTGGGCACTTATTTGTCTGCTCAGGATGGCCTCATAATTAAATATTCCCACAGTGGGACAGGATGATTTAGCCAGGGGACACATCTGTCATGATGAGGGGAAGGGAAGACAGAGTTGTTCCAGGCCGTGCCTTGTAAACATTTCCCTGCCTTGCACACCTGGCCTGATGAACGTTACCTCCCTGGACTGGTAGGCAGGCGCTACTCTCCATCACAGTGTAATCCATATGTGCTGTGAGAAATCTCTGCTATGTGCTTCTTCACAAATTTGCTGAGCTAGTAATTTACTGAGACTGCTTTACATTGTATAAGTTTTCAGTAGAAGGACAACGTAAATATCAGCCCGCTATTACCATAAGCCCCTCTTCTGCACAAGTAGATACAGATCTAAATGAGAGAAGGTCTGTGGCAACAATTGGCATCTACTGAGTGTTAATCACCAGTGACCTAAACTCTAGGTTTCCCAGTTTGGTGGCTTTGTTCATGTCCTTTCTCTCTGCCATTATTAGGTCTGACCTCTTTAATCTTTAGAAATGTCCTCTGCTCTCTGTCCTCCAGGACCACTTTGTTCCTTTTAGTCTGTCCCTTAAGAATCTCTACAGATACATGAGGGTAATGTGGCTGCCAGCTGGGGAACCTGCATGGGACTGAACTAAGCCCTCTGAATGTGGGAGGCAGTTATATGTAGCTTGGTCTGTTGTGTGTGTGTGTGGACGGGGCGCTGGCAGTGGGATCAGGACTTATCCCGAGTGCATGAGCTGGCTCTCTGGAGCCCATTCCCTATGGTGGGATTCCTTGCTCCGCCTTGATGCAGTGGGGAGGGGCTTGGTCCTGCTTTAACATGCTATGCCAGACTTTGTTGACTCCCTAAGGGAGGCCTTGCTTCTTCTGAGGAGTGGATAGGGAGGCGGGATGGGGGGAGTGGCGGGAGGGATAAAAGGAGGGAGGGGGAACCGGGATTGACATGTAAAATGAAAAAAAATTTAAATAAAAGAAAAACAGCAACGACTTCCAACTTGGCAGGGTATTGGCTGAGCCAGGAGGCACATCTGAGAGAGGGAGTTTCTAGATTTGGCTAACGTACATGTGAGCATCACCTACCCTTCATGTGTGCAGCACCCTTGTGTGTTAGGGTCCCGGCTGAATACAGCAGAGCAGGAAACCCAGGGCGCACCCTTTCTGATCCCTGGCTGCAGCTGTAAGGTGCTCGGCTGCCTCTAGCTCCTCTTGCTATTACAGGCAGAGTCTTTGAGCCACCATCCTATACAAACCCTCCCTCCCTCCAGTTGTTTTTGTCTTGCATTGTGTAATACTACCACAAAGCCTCTGGCTTAATTTCCCTGCCCCTCCCTCCCCCTCCCCCACTTCCCTTCCACCTTATGTTTCTCAATCCCTCACTGTTGCGGAGGTTCTTGTACCACCAGGTCCTGTTGCCTTTCTCAACCCCAAATAATCACACGGACTCTATATTAATTATAAAACTGTTGGCCAACGACTAGGGCTTCTCATTGGCTAGCCCTGTCTTAATTATTAACCCATTTCTATAAATCTATGTATTTCTATGTGGTTTTATCTTACTGGAGAATGTCTGGTGTGTCCTTTCTTCCCACTCCTTACATGGTGACTGTTTTGCCTACTTTCCCAGAATTTTCCTTGTCTGCTCGCCCCTATCTTCCTGCTTCATTCATCAACCAACAGGAGAAACATATGTACAGAAGGACCTCCCCCCCCCCACCTCATCCCCTCAATTCTGGCCTCAGCCTGGGCACACTCTCCCTAACGCTGGTCCCGCACTGTGTCTTCATGTCTGCTCTCTGGGCTCCTGCTTGCTGACCTCCAGGATACACTTTCTCTTCACCTCTCTCCTCCAGGAAGCTGCTGAGGTCCACAGCTTGCCCCTCACGCAGGGTTCTTTTTAAAAGTCCAACACAATTGTTCTCAGGTGTTAAACAATTCTTTATCACAGCTCATGAGGTGACCCAGCGGGTAGAGGTGCTTGGCACCATGCCCCATGAGTGTCTCTCGTAACTAATGTGTGTATGTGTTCAAGTATATCTTCAGTATAAATTTCCAGAAGCCATATGAAGCAAATTGAAAGGCACGCTTCTTTTAATTGTCCATTACCATACTTTACATCTGCATTAGCGGGGCAGGATGTGTCTTTAGTCTTTCTTTTTAAAATGTTTTTTATTATATATATATTTTTTTATTTTTTTACATATCATTCCCAGTTCCCTCTTCCTCCCTCCATTTCTCTCTCCCTCCCTCCCCTTCTCCCTTCCTTCCCTCCCTCCTTCCACTCTGCCTTTGTTTTACCTCGGCAACTATGCATCTCAAGCCAGAGAAAGTAGGAGCCATTAACAGGCAGCTAAGGAGATACCTAACTGACCAAGTGTGTTGCCTGAAGAGCCAGGAAAGAAACTGAGCTCAGGCCCACACAACGACAGAGAACAGAGTGGCAGCAATACAACACAGACACCTGGCCTGTCTTGCATAGGGGTGTGGTGGTGGCTTCCTGACTCCTGCTACTCAGAGCTGGGGAAACACAAGGATGGATAAAGGAAGAGCTGGTGGGAATCTCGGTTTAGAGGCAAGGCACACTAGGTGAACACCTAGTAACAATGCAACAGCAGTAGGTCTGGCTCCCAAACCAGAGAAGAACGGAAGTAAAAAGAAGATGGCCACCAGTCAAGGGATGGGAATGCCAACCTCATCTTTGCCATTGGTGAAGACTCAGTTCTCTCCTTTGTCACTAGATGGAGGGATCACCCCCTTTCTCTGAAGGGTTGAGACCCAAACAGGATCATGGGAATACAAAAACATTAGTAGAATATAAACTTTAAATAACGACTTGAATATTCCTACAACCCAGTTCTACACAAAACCCCTGAGAAACAATGTTTTCAGTCTCCTTTATTCTGAGATGCGAACGACTGCCTGTCCACATACAGCCAATGTTAGACCAAAGCAGTGGTTCGCAACCTTCCTAATGCCACAACCCTTTAACACAGTGTTGTGGTGACCTCCAGTCAAAATTATTTTGTTGTTACTTCATAACTGTAATTTTGCTACTGTTATGAATCATAATGTAAATATGTGATACACAGGATATTTAATATTTGACCCCTAAAGGGGGTGTGCTCCACAGGCCAAGAACTGCTGGATTAAAGAAACAATTTCATCCATGTCCAGCATAGCAAACAGGTTGGTAGGTTTTACCTACTGGAGCATGGGTGAGGGGTTACCTATAGGAGCACAGGGGAGACATTATTTATAGGAATATGGATGATGCCAAACAGGGGCATCACTGGAAAGTTCTCTGTGTTAGTGGAGCCTGCCCCTGTCCACTTAGCTTTCTATCTTCTGCATAAGCCAGGATGTCCAGAAACCATATGCATCTATGGCAGGATTATGTGCTGCTGAAGGGGTTGGTAGAGGCAGAGGTGACCTTCTCCACCTACCTCTACAGCGACTTGCTAATTATGGGTTGGATCTTGTGAGGCTATGAGAGTGTGAGCAAACAGCTGCACTGCCCATAAGGTAGCAGTGGCTTTGTCAAGGCTGGAGAGCTGAGCTGCACCCAGGTTCTCCAGAGCCTGTTTGTTGATTGCATTCTGCAGGAAGGTCTTCATGGACTGGGAACTGGTCTCAGCACAGTCTGCGTTAACCTTAATTGTACCGTACAGCATTGCAGAGTTGCTTAATGGGGAATGCAGTGTGCTTCTTTTTTCTTCACCCATGTCGAGAAAAGAGACCAAAGCGATAATGAAATCAGAACCCTGGTGAAATGCATTGCAGAAGAGCAGGAAACTCATCGCAATGGAGCCTGCTGGGCTCTGCTGCAAGTTCAAGGGTAAACAGGAAAGTCAGCTTCTCATGGGAAGCAGTTTGGTGAGTGAAGGGCTCCTGTCCTGCCCGTGGTGGTTGTGAGTGCAGTCCACGATGATGAAACAACACGACACAGATTTGGGTTCCAACATGACATTTGGTTTTAAGCGAGAAAAATGGCCTCCCTGAGTGGCATCTCCCCATTTTAAAGCAATAGCTCACATGCTGGGGAGATAAACGTCAGTCAGGAAAGCGCTTGCCTTAGCTTGAGCTCTGCAAAGCCAGGTATGGTGGCACGTGAGGTGCAGTGGTACACAAGTGCACTTCTAGAGCTGGGGAATTAGAATCAGGGAGGCCCCGGGCAGTTTCCAGGGACCCAGACCAGCGAGAGACCAGCAAGAGCCCCTAACCTCTTAGCCATCTTCTCCAGCCCCACCACTCTAATTTCATTTTAAATTTATAGTTTTAATTTGTATTGAAAATAGATTTTTCCATACAGTATAGTCTGATCATTGGTTTCCCCTCCCTAAACTCCTTCCAGATCCTCCCCACTTATCCAAATCCTCATCCTTCCTTTCTCTCTTTGCTCAAAACACAAACAGGCATCTAAAAATAAAATAAAATATAATAGATAAAAATAAATAAACCAGACTAGGACAAAAAAAAAAAAAAAAAAAAAAAAAAAAAGCAAACACAGAAAAAAAAAAAAAAAAGTAAAAGCACAAGAAACACACACAGGTGCAGACACACACACTGGAACTCACAGAAATCCCATAAAAATACAAAATTGGAAACTATAATATATAAGCAAAAGACCCATAGGTTAAAAATAATGCCCAGACAAAGCAGTAGGAGACAAAATATCATTGAGTTCATCATGGGTTCAGTATCAGGATAACTGAGAGCTCTTAAAAGGCCACGTTCCTTCTGTTCCTATCGCAGAATATTTTGAGGAATACCAGCATTAATTCTTTGAAGTCTCCTTTTGTCTGGGAGGATTCTGTGCTGAATCCACCTGGCTCTGAATTTTTGTTTCCAGTTAGGAGACATTTAATTACTTCTAGTCCACTAGGGATTACTGGTCTGTTTAAATTGCTCATCTTATTTTGATTTAACTTTGGTAGGTGGAATAAATCAAGGAATTTATTCATTTGTTTTAAGTTTTCCAGTTCAGTGGAGTACAGTTTCAAATCCTGTACTTGATCTCTGGATTTCCTTGGTGTCTGTGATTGTTACGAGCAGTTTTTCCACCCATCTGTCTGGTCCCACAGCTGCACCAGCCCCAAATAACACGCAGAGACACTGCATTAGATATAAAGCTGTTGGCCTGTTACTAGCATTTCTTATTGGCTGGCTCTGTCTTAAATATTAACCCGTTTCTTGCATTTCCACGTGGTCTCATCTTACCTCTGTTTTCTTGGTCCTGCATTTTGAATCTCCTTCCTCCTCCAGAATTCTCCTTTTCTCCTAGCCCCGCCTATCTTGCTTTCCTATTGGCCAACAGGGCTTTATTCATTAACCAGTATGAGAAACATATTTACAGAATGACATTTCCCATCATGTGATTGCCCCCTTTCATCTCTAACTTTAATTTGGATTTTCTATCTCCACATTTTAGTCAATTTGCCTAAGGTTTTGTCAATCTTACTGTTTTTTTTCAAGGAATCAACTCTGTTATTTTTTGTTTGTTTGCTTTGTTTTTGACTCTTTGTATTATTTTTATTTGTTTCTATCTTATTGATTTCAGCCTTGAGTTTGACTATTTCTTGTCATTCATTCCTTTTGAGTATGATTTCTTCTTTTTGTTCTAGATCTTTCAGATGTGCTATTAAGTTACTAGTATGAAATTGCTTCCTGTGGCTGGGGGCACTTATGCTACGAACTTTCCTTTTTGAACTGCCTTCATTGTGTGTCATAGGTTTGGGTATGTTGTATTTTCAATTCTAAAAGGTTTTAAATTTCTTTTTTATTTTCTGTATTGATTCATTCAGTGTAGAGAGCCACCGGTGGCATTCCCGAAGATGGCGCCGGTTTCCTGTCCATGAGCCAGCAAGGCGCGGTTGTTTTCCACCCAAAGGATAGCAATGCGCATGTGTAACGCACGTCACAAGTATCGTGGGATGCACCAATCAGTAACAGACACGACTCCTCTGAGCATATATAAGCAGAGCCCTTTTTCCTCCTTCGGGGTCCTTCCTCATCTCGCAGCCGCACAATAAAGCTACGCTACAGAAGAATCCTGTTGTTGAGCGTCATTCTTGCAGGCAAGACGATAGCGCTCAACAAGTGGTGCCGAAACCCGGGAACCTGACATCAGCGGCACAGGGGGGACCCTTCAGTCAGCTGGAGAGGATTCAGAACTGTGGCAGACAGGTAACAAAATAAGGTAAGTTCTGATAGACGTGCTATCAGGAGAGCATGTCAGAAGCAGAACGTGACGAAAAGTTGGGTGCGCGCAAAAAAGAAAAAGGCTAGCAAAGAGAAAGTGAAAGAGCCCTGAGAGACTGATCAAAAAAAATAAAAATAAAAAAATAAAATAGAAAAGAAACAGAATAATAAAAAAGCCACAGATGGAGAGAATCTGGATACTGTACGGTATTATATTGTCTTTGTATTGTTTGACTGCTGAGGAAACAACTGTTAAAGGAAATGTTGCTGGATTAATTCAATTTATATATTTTAAAAATGCTTTGACTCCAAAATTTAAGTTCAAGGACAAGTTACTGGGGAAAAGGATTTCTATTTTTGTTTCAACAGGAAATAAAAAGCTGTGGTTTGAGTAAGCCAGACCACCTGAAACAGAGTACCAGGTAATCCTACATTCAAAACAGCTGAACAAAGCAGCCTTGCAGACTACAGCCAAGATTTCTGCGTCTTCTCAGGATCTCCCATGACAGTGCCTCCCTGTCACCTCACTATGGGGCAATATTTGGAATGGAAAGCCATATGGCATGATCTTAGCCAATCACAGGCCTCCACTGATTCACGATTAAAAGGAGGATTGATGGTAGTCAATCAGAGAATTGATTTGGTGCAGGAACAAATTGACACACTCTGGCAGCTAGCCCAACTGGGCTGTCAATGGAAATATTCCAGTTTATGTGTCACCAGTGTACAATATGAAAATTATACAAGAGCTGCAAACCTTTCTAAACAACTTTTTCAGTATCTTTTAGGTGAATGGACAGGAGAATTTGATAGCCTGATGGACCAACTCCGAATGGCCATCGTCCATGTGAATTCCACCCGTGTGGGCGCCTCTCTATCAGAAGGATCCTTCTCCTGGATCTCCACTGCTTTTTCCCACTTTAAAGAATGGGCGGGTGTAATGGGGTTTGGCCTGCTGTTATGTGGTGGGGTGGTGCTCCTGCTCTGATGGTGTGTAAGCTACATGCTCAACAGACACGTGACAAAGTGGTTATCGCTCAAGCCCTAGCTGCTATGGAGATAGGCTCCTCTCCCACTGTGTGGCTAAGCATGTTTAAAAATGGACATTAATTGTCCAATAGGACAGCCCTTGCACCCTGAGTCTTCTATGACATTGCACCAGGTTAGGGTGTCCATTTTTTACCAGAAACAGCCCTAACGCTCTGCGGGGTTTTTTTTCCCATTGCATGCAGACAGGTGCTTCTTTAGTTTAGCCCACTGTAATAAATTCTTCATGCTCAGGTTGTTTGGCTTAGCACTGCACTCCGTGTTGACTCTGGCCATGAGCAGCTCTGAGAAGGGCAAGTCTGGTTGCAGGTGGGTTGGTGTCCAAGGCCCCACCTCCAGGGAAAAGATGTGGGACGGGTATGGCACTGACTTGGCTGACTACCAGGATTCAGGGTCATTACAATGTCCATCTCGTTACTGGAGATCAGACCACTACCCTTGCCTGTTGCGTTTATAAAACAAAAAAGGGGGAGATGTAGAGAGCCACCGGTGCCATTCCTGAAGATGGCGCTGGTTTCCTGTCCATAAGCCAGCATGGCGCGGATGTGCGATCCACGTCATGGGGTGACCATTATGAGCGTTGCGGGCTGCAACTGTCAGTAACGGACACGACTCCTCTGAGCATATATAAGCAGAGCCCCTTTTCCTCCTCGCCCCACACAATAAAGCTACGCTACAGAAGAATCCTGTTGTTGAGCGTCGTTCTTGCAGGCAAGGCGACAGCGCTCGACAATTCAGTAGAGAGCTGTTCAGTTTCCGTGAGTTTGTAGGCTCTCTATTGTTTCTGTTGTTGTTGATAGCCAGCTTTAATCATGGTGGTCAGAAACAATACAGGTTGTTTTTTAGTTTTCTGATGTCTGTAGAGACTTGCTTTGTGTCCAGATATGTGGTCAATTTCAGAAAAGTTCCCTGAGCTCCTGAGAAGAATGTTTGCTCTTTTTTGTTTGTGGGATATATTCTGTAAATATCTGTTAGGTCCATTTGGTTTATAATGTCAGTTAACTCCAGCGTTTTTCTGTGTTTGTCTGGATGACCTGTCCATTGGTCTTGATGTCCCCACTATCAGTGTGTGAGGATCAATATGTGATTTAAACTGTAATAGTGTTTTTAAAAATGAACTTGTGTGCCCTTGTGTTGAGTGCATAGATGTTAAGAATTGCAATGTCTCTTGAATTTTTCCTTTGATGAATATGGAATGTCCCTCACTATCTCTTCTGATCAGTTTGGTTTAAAGTCTATTTTGCCAGATATTAAAATGACTACACCAGCTTGCTTCTTGAGTCCATTTACCTGGGTAATTTTTTCATCCTTTTACTATGGGATGATGCCTATCCTCAATGTTCAGGTGTGTTCCTTAAATGCAACAAAAAGATGGATCCTGCTTTTCAATGCAATCTGTTAGTCTGTGTCGTTTTATTGGGGAAATTAAGACCATTGATATTGAAAATTGACAATGAGCAGTGTTTGTTGATTCCTTTTATTTTAGTGTGAGTTTTCCCCTCTTTTGAATTGTTGGTCTGGGATGATTCATTCCTTTTGTTTTCTAGGACATGGTTAACCTGAGCAGATTGAAGTTTTTCTCCTCACTCCTTTTGTGGAGATGGATTTGTAGATAAATGCTGATTACATTTGCTTTTATTTTGAAATAGTTTTCTTTCTTCATCTATTGTGATTAAACATTTTGCTGGATATGGTGGGCTGAGCTGGCACCTGTGGTCTCTCAGAGTCTGCAGTACATCTGTCCAGGTCCTTGTAACTTTTAGAGTCTCCATTGAGAAGTCAGGTGATTTAATAGGTCTGTCTTTATATATCACTTGATCTTTGTCTCTTGCAGCTTTTAATTTTCTTTTTTATGTAAATTTAGTGTTTTGATTGCTATGTGCCAAGGGTAGGTTTTTTTTGCTTTTTGGTTTTTTTTTTTTGTTTGTTTGTTTGTTTGTATGTGTTTTGTTTTTTTTTTTTTCTTGCCCAGGTTGGGTTTTTTTTTTTTTTTTTTTTTGTCTTCTGTGACCTTCTTTTATTCTCCCTTTTTAAATTTAAATTTGAAACAAGGTTGTTTTACTTGTCCATTCCAGTTCCCTCACCCTTCTGTCTTCTGTCATCCCCTGTTCCCCCTACTAGCCCCCATCCCATCCCCTTTCTGCTCCCCAAGGAGGGTGAGGCCCTCCATGGGGAGTCTTCAAAGTCTGTCATGTCATTCAGAGCAGGGCCTAGGCCCTCTCCCATGTGTCTAAGCTGAGAGATTATTCCTCTATGTGGGATGGGCTCCCAAAGTCCATTTGTATACTAGGGATAAATATTGATCCATTACCAGAGGCCCCACAGACTGCCCAGCTCTCCTAACTAAGACCACGTTCAGGTGGTCTGGGTCTGTCCTATGCTTGTTTCCAAGCTATTAGGCTGGGGTGCATGAGCTCCCCCTTGTTCAGGTCAGCTGATTCTGTGGTTTTCTCCAGCCTTGTCTTGACCCCTTTGCTCATCACTCCTCCCTCTCTGGAGAGAGGGGAGAGGGAGTTAGAAGGAAGAGAAGGGGAGAAGAGGAGGACATGAGGGAGCAGGAAGACTGAGACAGGGAAAGAATAGAGGAGAACAAGAAAAGAGATACCATAGTAGAGGGAGCCATTATAGATTTAAGGAGAAATCTGGCACTAGGGAAATGCCCAGAGATCTACAAGGATGAACTCAACAAAGATCTAAGCAATAGTGGAAAGGCTACCTTTAATGCCCTTCCATGATAAAGAGATTGATGACTACCTTATATCCCATCCTAGTGCCTTTATCTAGTAGTTGATGGAAGCAGAAGCAAACATCCACAGCTAAACACTACCCAATCTTCTGTAAGCTTCTTATATCTTGATAGGCATCTCTTTCTCCAGGTTAGGGACATTTTCTTCTATGATGTCATTGAAAATATTTTCTGTGCCTTTGGCCTGAGTTTTTTTGTGCCTGGGTTCTGTTGTTGAGATTTAATATTTTCTTTGACTGAGGCATCCATTTCTTCGATCTTGCCTTCGGTGTCTGAGATTCTCTCTTCTGTGTCTTATATTCTGCTGCTGAGACTGGTCAGGTTTTTGTTTGACTTCCCAAAGTTTCATTTCCAGTTTTGTCTCAGTTTAGGTCTCCTTAAGTGATCTATTTCTACTTTCATATCACTAATTTTATTCTACTACCTGATTGTGCTTTTATAGACTTCACTTAGGAATTTATTCATATCCTCGGTCAGGTTCTTGGACATACCCATATTAGCCATTTCAAAGTCTTTGACTTGTGCTTAGACTATATTGCATTCCAGGGGCCTAATGCAGTAGGTTTTCTGGGTTGTGACACAGACACATTGTCTTGGGTGTTTGTGATTGTGTTTTTGCACTAGTGTCTACGCATCTGGATTTAGGGTGACTGTGATTCTGGGTGTTGATACCTGATCTTGTCTTTGCTGGTTGGGTCCTTGTGGGTTTCTGTTGTCCTCTCTAGGTCTTAGGAAAGTGTGGTGGCTGTGGGATGTCTGGTAGGGAGTGCTTCTGAGTTACTGCTAGGTGTGGTCATTGGGGGTCCTGGGTAGAATGCATTTCTAGGTATGGGGGCTGACAAGAAGGAAAGGGGATGGGCTGAAAGAGGGGGACTGAGAAGACCCTCAGGAAGTAGGAAAGTAGGATCTGAATCTCTAAGGCATAGTAATTAAAGCTTAGAATGCTACTTTGGCTCTCACAGATCCAGGCTCAATATATCAGCCTATCAGAATCAACTTCAACTGGTAATCTTCCAACTTTGGGGTAAGAAAATTCATTAGGAGGACAGAAAGGTAAAGCCCAATTTTCAGAGTTCACAAACTCAGCAAATGCTTGGTGGAAAATGAACTTTTGGTCTGCAGGCTCATGTGGTGCACATATGAGATTAATGTGCACAAAACCTGTCTCACATTATGCAAGAAATTGCTACATACACTGGGCAATGTATTGAAGGACTAGGGAGCCCTTTCTTTCCTACTTTACCTAGTTCCTTAATTGTTAAGGACTTGCTTCAAGTGGGTTCATCTTACCCAGGTGGTCACCCTACTTCTGGGAGGTAAAATGCCTTATTCTATGGGTGAGAATGAGGGATGTGGTTTACTGGGCCTTTGACATGGCCTGTCAGGGCCAAACAAAATGGAATGCTAAAGACTGGATTAAGAATCACGTGTAGTGTGTGGTTTTAAGACACTTTACTTTTTCAAGCCTACAAAGCATGAAGTAGGCTTAAATAAGTCAGAGATTTTGTTCATATTTAAAATCCCGCTTTTAGAAGAAGCAGATGTTCTGACTGGTTACCGAGTCTTTACCCAGCTATTTAGTAGGAATAACAACTTGCTGTTAAAGAAGTGGCTCAATTTTCTTAAGTTCTCTTTCATTTTATTTTATGTGTACCCTCTGACAGAGCAGCCATGCTCTTAACCACAGAGTCACCTCTCTTGCTCTTGAGTCTTTGTGAAGTAGAATTCAGATGAAAAGATTTCTTTGTGGCATTTATTGCTAAATGTACATTTTTGTCAGCATATAGACAATACTGAAAACGAACAAGCTTACACTTTTATGATGTAATATCACTGCTCCAATTGAATGTGCTGTTTCTTTGATGTCCACATTAAATGATGAGCTTAATGGTTCTTTACACCGGAACCAAGTATTGGCTCTCATCACTCGGGTGACATTCTTTGCCTTAATGTCATACTCAAATTGCCTTGATCCACGGAAGAAATAGAAGAAGCCTAGAATCGGAGAGGCATGTTTACTTACCTTGCAAACTGCTCCTCTGTGTTTTAATTTTATCAATGTAGAGATCAATAGCATTATAAAGAAAAAAGTCACTATGGAATTATAAAGATGTATTGTTCTTTTACTCCACTCCATACAAATTATGGAGAAGGAAGCCTAGCACAAATTTCAAAGGGTTTCTGAGTGTGGTAGCCAGACCCCAGCTGTCAAGTTAGATTTCAACAAGGAATCTCCCTGAGGGGAAAAGAAGTGTCCTCTGGATTTCTTCTTGGACCCTACTCTCATTTCTATAGACCAGCAACCCTTTCAAACTATTTCAGACCTTGAGGTTCTGGTTAGATATCATGGATTTAACCAACTGTGGCATCGCATGTTTTAAAAAAATATTATTATTATCATTATAAGTGTGTGTGTGAGAGGACATGTGCATGCCATAGTATATGTGTGAAGGTTAGAGGACATCTGTGTGGATTTTATTTTCTCCTTAACATGAGATCCAGTGATTAAATTTGGGTCACAAAACATCTAGACTATCAGTTATTTCAGGTGTAAGCCATTGTCTTTGAGAATCCAGAATGTGGGCTTTGTGCATCACATTGAGTAAGGTTCTGAACTAAAAATGTAGCTCAGTGGCAGAACATTTGCCTGGTACAAGCGGGGCTCTCAGTTCAGTCTCCAGTGCATTGAAGAACTGTAAGATCAACTAAACAAAACCAACCAACCAACCAGCCACCAACCACCAACCAATCAACAACCAACCAACAACCAACCAACAACCAACCAAACACCAAACAACCAACCACCAACCAACCAACCAACCAACCAACCAACCAACCAACCAACCAAAGCAATTGCCAAATAGTCTTTTAAAAAATCTGGGCCTCATTCTGTTGCCTCAGACACTTGAAACAGTTTTCTTATACATGCATTCTAAGCTATGTATCTTAAATTCTCTCTCTCTCTCTCTCTCTCTCTCTCTCTCTCTCTCTCTCTGTATACATCTACATGTATGTTTGTTCATCTTATGAGTTTAATCACCTTTCACACATTGGGAGCTCTTTTGTGGGGGCTCTTTATCTTAGGTCAACAGGAACTAAAATTGACTTTGGTTCTCTTAGATGTGAAGAGATTTGGTTCTCTTAGATGTAAACTCTCAGAGTTCAGTTCAGCATTCCTGTCTCAGTCTGATAGTGTCTACAGGGGTAATGTTTATCAACTGGTGTTGAGAATGATAAAATTATACTAAAATAAAATGTTTGTTGCTTTCTTCTTTTGTGGTCTCCCGAGCATCCACACAGTAGAGGCATAAACACTCACCTTTGTGCTGGAAGGCAGCATCCACACGGAGACCAATTCCTGGGAAGCGCTTCACTATCCTCTGTGGGAAGCCTCTGTCCATGGCTTGTGCCATCTCATCATACCTGAATAAAAGGATTTCAAAGGGTTCTGCTTGATGTCTGCTTGGTGAATTTAATCTTTCTACTGCCCGGTTTAGAGTCAAGCAGGGTTATGGGAACTGAGAATCGTCTAATAGGACCAATGGTAAAAACACGGCAAAGATTGTGTTTGATTGAGTCATTCATGTGTGTGCACACACATGACTGCAAACGTACATGCATGTATGCTACTGTACCCAACTTTTGACGTAAGTTCTGGGAATTGAACTTAGGTTCTCACATCTGTTGACTGAGCCATCTCCTCAGCCTCCACTTGCCATCTCTTAAAAACAATATCCACAATGCTAGGGCCTAAGGACTGTAAGCCAGCACCATCACCAACAAAGTAGTCTAGGAAAAGGGCCACACCATCTGTCAGAGTAGCTCACCCTGAGGACTTGTGACATAAAGCAAGCAGAGGTTCCCTTTGTCCCTCTTCTAGATTCTGATTGGCTATGCTTCTGCCATGGAGAATCTGGTTGGCTTTGATAGAGTTATTATTTTTTCTTATTTTTATTTAAATTGGAGGGAGATAATCATCCAAGTATCTTAGTTTGATAAATGTCATACTCCAAAGATTGCCCTCTACACGATCCACTGGGAGACTACAGATTCATTTTGTTTTTGTGTGTGTGGGGTGATTCTGTGGTAGGTGACATCCTCCCTAGTCATGCAAAAGGGTTAATTGTCAGAGTTACCTCCAGCACCAGATGCCCACAAAAAAGAAGGTTTTCCTTGTGCTGTGGTCACAGACGGCCGCATCAATTTTCTTCACGCGTCTCGGAAACCCAAGTGTGTGGATAGATTTGGGGTAATCAGACAAGACAGCATATCCCCTGATCACCCAGAAATGCTCATCTAGAGAGAGAAAGGGATGTCTTTATATGGCTTCTGCTTCATGACTTACAGGGAGAAAGAGGTGACTTGGGAAGTGTGAAAACAACTGGGTACTCATTTCCTCAGCTCCATTTTCCTATTCTTTTTCTTGTTCTACTTTTTTTATTTGCTAAATATGACAGTTCTATGAAAGTGACATAGAGTGTCTTCTTTACTTGTGAGAAAAAGAATAGATTTCCATAGTTTAAAAAAAATATTTATTTATGGTGGGATCGACATGTAAAATAATAAAAAAAAAAAAAAAAAAAAAAAAAAAAAACGCTTTGACTCCAAAATTTAAGTTGAAGAACAAGTTACTGGGGAAAAGTATTTCTATTTTTGTTTCCACAGAAAATGAAAAGATGTGGATTCCTTCCAGACTAATGTGGTTTGATCACACCAGACCGCCTGAAACAGAGTACAAGCTGATCCTACATTCCAAACAGCTGGACAAAACAGCCCTACAGACTACAGCTAGGATATCTGAATCTTCTTCGAATTCCCCAAGACAGCGCCCCTTACCAGCAGGAAGTAGTTTGGAAAGAACGACGCCCAAATTCCCAAATATTGTGTATAAATGTTTGTTTTCATTTAATTGGACTTTGTTATATAAAATTAAATAAAAAATACTCTATATGCATAAAAAATATAAATAAATGAAATTAAATTAAAAAAAAATATTTATTTTTACACATGGGATGTATGTCTGCATGTCTATCTCTACACAGTGTGTGTGTGGTACCCATTGTCTTAATTATGGCTTCTATTGCTGTGAAGAGACACCATGACCAAGGCAACTCTTATGAGGAAAACAGTTTCAGAGGTTTAGTCCATTATCTCCTCGGTGAGTCATGCAGGCAGACATGGTGCTGGAGAAGGGGCTGAGAGCTCTAGATCTTGATCCACAGGCAACCAGACATGAACTGGCTGCCACACTGAGAGTAGCGTGAGCAAAAGAGACCTCAAAGCCCACCCCCACAGTGACACACTTCCTCCAAAGGAGTCATACCTACTCAAAGAAAGCCACACCTCCTAATAGTGCCACTCTCTTTGGGAGCCATTTTCTTTCAAACCTGTACACCCATGGAGCCCAAAAGATGTCCTTGAATCCCCTAGGAGTGTTGTAAGCTGCCACGTGGATTCTGGGAATCGAACCCAGCACCTATGAAAGATCAGGCAGCACTCTTCACTGTGGGCCAGCTCTTGACTTTCATAGTTTTTATCACATGTATTTCTTTTAGTGAATTTGGGGTGATGGAAATCATCACTGCCTAGAGAGAAACCTAGCTCATTGTTACTTAAGACAGGAATGTAAATTGGGGGAGAGGCTTTACCATTCAACTCATGGTGAAGATTGTATTTGACTGAAATATTGCTTGTCCTGTTTAAGAAAGACAGGAAGGGCAGGCAAGTTTACCTTTGAAAACAAGGATCTGATCTCTGGGGCTTTCATAGGCAGCTTGAAGGTCAGCTGGCAGAGATGGCCAGAAGGAAGCAATTAACTCAAATTCAACATCAGCAACATCAAAGTAGGTCCTCCATAAGTGCCTGGGTTAAACACAAAACACTTCATGGATGTTGTTTGGGTGTCTGTGTCCATCAACATGTTGCAGACTTTGGTTTGTCTTTTTTGTGGGATGTGTACCTATGTCTGGAATGCATGCATGTGTGCATGTATCTTATATTTGTGGGGCATGTGAATGCATGTGTGTGTGCCTGTGTGCGGAGGCTTCAGGTTGCATCTGGGTGCCTTCTTTGACTGTCCTCCACTTTGTTTATTGGGGAAGAATCTCTCGCTGTGGTGTGCCAATATACACAGGTGGGAGGAAGACATGAATGTTAGTAGATGAAGATTTTCAAGGTATAATTAACTACTCCCAACATGACCAGCTTTAAGTAGAGGGGAACTGATGTGAAAAGTTCCTCAAAGTTAAACAATAGGCTCCTAAATCAGCTAGACATTGACTTTGAGATACCTTTCAGACTAGTGTTCATCAAAGAGTCATTGAACATAGATTTTATATTATAATCTCTAGCAAGTTAAATTTGCTTAAAAATTTTCAAACTAACTTACCAAATGAGTATGAGATGTATGCATATAGGAAAACATTTAAATAGTATGCCATTCTAAAATGTAAAACGTATGTATTCTCACAGTGACCAGGACTTTCAGGTTACCCCAGTTCCTTAAAAAAAAAGTCTTTATATGAAGGTGGAATGTCAAGGGTTTACCTGCCTTTAAAGAACATAACTTCTCCACGGAAGGTAGTAATAGCATCCATAACCAGGCCAGGGTCTGTACAGGCATGGGGCTCAGGGCTTGTCTTTGGCGTGGTGGGTGTCTTGGGTGGACTTCCTTTGGGGAGAAAAGAAAGTTCAGGAGGAACAGGAACTGTGTCCATACCAGCATCTTACCTAAGCATGGGCTTACTTCATGATAATATTTCAGGAAGCAAGCATGTCAATTTCCTTTCTGAAGAGCTTTCTGTTTAGTTACCATACATCCAATTGCACAACTCTGGCTCACCGTAGATGGACTGGATCCCATCAATATCATCCTGAGAAAGTGGGTATTTGCTTGGATCCATGGAGACATAATTGGGGAACATCAAAGCTGTTTGATCACTGGAGTGAGAGAGCCCCAGAGAGTGACCAAATTCATGAGCAGCCACGAGAAACAAGTTGAACCCTTGATAAAAACAGAATACATGTCCATGTGAGTTCATGGAGAAATTTAACTCAGTAGACAGATGGCTTGAGACCACTTACTCAGAAATGGGTAGTATTACTTAGCTGGCAGGATAGTATACACTTTTATTTCCAGGATCCAGGAGGCAGAAGCAGGGAGATATCTTTGAGTTCAAGGCCAGCATTATCTATATGTATTCCAGGCTAGCCAAGTTTACATGGTGAGACGCTGTCTTGGAAACAAAACAAGTGGATAACATTATTTTAAGAAAAGGAGCAGCCAGTTTTGACTTTATCTGACCATCCTTATGTTCTTCTGTGGTCCTCATCAACTAGCCCAGAAAGCTCTAGTCTCCCCCCTTAGCCTTTAGCAATATAGCCTTTTCCCTTTTTCCAAACAGACACAGCTACACAACCCTCTGGCCTTTCTTCCCTGTCTCACGTTCATTTCTCATCTCTACTGAGTTATTTTCTTTTTTCCTGTTCTTGTTTTTGGAGATGGAGTCTTATGTTCACCTGGCTGGCCTTGAACTCACTGTGTAGCTGAGGATGGTCTTCAGCTCCTAATCCTCCAGCCTCTACATCCCATGTGGTAGGATTATAGACATGCACTGCCACACTCCCTTTATTCAGTCCAGGGTTGAGCTCAGAGTCCTGTGCACGCTAGGCAAAACTCTTGCATCCGAGCTTCATCGAGGGTTGAGCTCAGAGTCCTGTGCACGCTAGGCAAAACTCTTGCATCCGAGCTTCATCGAGGGTTGAGCTCAGAGTCCTGTGCACGCTAGGCAAAACTCTTGCATCCGAGCTTCATCGAGGGTTGAGCTCAGAGTCCTGTGCACGCTAGGCAAAACTCTTGCATCCGAGCTTCATCGAGGGTTGAGCTCAGAGTCCTGTGCACGCTAGGCAAAACTCTTGCATCTGAGCTTCATCGAGGGTTGAGCTCAGAGTCCTGTGCACGCTAGGCAAAACTCTTGCATCCGAGCTTCATCCCCAGCCCCGCGCACTCATTTCTTCTTCTCAGTCAGTGTATGTTCACCCCTACTCTCTTCTCCTCCAACGGAATGAAATGCAACTGGCAGATGGCAACTCCTCTTGGGCTTCTGGCCCATGAGGAGTCTACTTGAGGGTTTATATATGTCCTCTTCCTTAGAAAAAACAGCTTTTCTAAACTGGGACCACAACTCTGCCTTTTTGATAGTTCATCTCACACATCCTCTTCGGCAGAGGACTGGAAGTAATGGGCAACACAGCAATTAATACTAACCATTGGTTAAGGACAGACAGATAACACTAAGCATTGGTTAAGGATAGTCAGATAACACTAACCATTGGTTAAGGATAGTCAGATAACACTAACCATTGGTTAAGGATAGTCAGATAACACTAACCATTGGTTAAGGATAGTCAGATAACACTAACCATTGGTTAAGGATAGTCAGATAACACTAACCATTGGTTAAGGATAGTCAGATAACACTAACCATTGGTTAAGGATAGTCAGATAACACTAACCATTGGTTAAGGATAGTCAGATAACACTAACCATTGGTTAAGGATAGTCAGATAACACTAACCATTGGTTAAGGATAGTCAGATAACACTAACCATTGGTTAAGGATAGTCAGATAACACTAACCATTGGTTAAGGATAGTCAGATAACACTAACCATTGGTTAAGGATAGTAAGATAACACTAACCATTGGTTAAGGATAGTCAGATAACACTAACCATTGGTTAAGGATAGTCAGATAACACTAACCATTGGTTAAGGATAGTCAGATAACACTAACCATTGGTTAAGGATAGTCAGATAACACTAACCATTGGTTAAGGATAGTCAGATAACACTAACCATTGGTTAAGGATAGTCAGATAACACTAACCATTGGTTAAGGATAGTCAGATAACACTAATCATTGGTTAAGGGTAGTCAGATAACACTAACCATTGGTTAAGGATAGTCAGATAACCCTAACCATTGGTTAAGGATAGTCAGATAACACTAATCATTGGTTAAAGATGGTCAGATGGTGAAATCTGCTACTCTTGGAAGTGAGGCCTGCTGGAGGAAGGTTGCCAACTCTCAGTTTGGCAAGTGCTTAGGCCATTTCTTATAACTGGTTGAGCACATGTACTTTGGCTTTGGACCAAGATGAAATCCAAAGAAACAGGGGTTGTTCCTCTGTGTAGAAAATACACAACAAACAGTGTTGAGTGCAATGTTCCTCCTCCGTCCCCTTCTCTGTGCTGCTAACTCATGAGGTCATACCTCACCCCACATTCCTCCTGCTGCCTGGAGCTCAGCAAGTGCTGACTTCTTGGTCTGTATCAGCAGCACTGGAAGGCAACAGCTTTGTGTGCCCGGTGGAGAAAGAGGTCAGTCTTTGTAGAAAGTAAGACACAAGCAGAGTATTTGGGCTGGGAGTCAGGGATGATCTTCAGCCTTGAGTGATGCTCATCAGGAAGGTCACGACACTTACATCCCTGGGACCTTGGACCAGATCCCAGACCCCAAATTATTGAGTCACTGATAGTGATAAAGGGATGGTGAGAGCCAGAAGTTCTGCAGAGCCTGCTCCTTTGCTTAATAGACATAGTATCACCATGTTTGGGTGGTTTGGGAAGTTTGGGTGGTTTTTTTTTTTTTTTTGTTTTTTTGTTTTTAAATGACAGTACACTGAGGCTGGAGAGATTGGTCAGCAGAAGACCTGGGTTCAATTCCCCACAATCCCCTGTTCCAGGGGATCTGATGTCCTCTGAAGGAATCATGCACACATGTGGTAGGTACATGAGCATACGTGTAAGCAAAATACTAATACATAAAACAGTGCATGTCCAGTGCTAGTCAGGCCCTTCAAAGAAATAAAATAACTTACTTGCCTTAAAGGAATAGGTCAAATATAAGAAGTAGGGTCTAATCCTTTTGCAGGTGGAGGTGGTCAGTAGAGAAGGGCTATGCTTTCAAATTGACCATTTATGGGCCCTATACCCACAGCGTTTTCTTTAACCCCAGGCTTAAAAGCACCAACCATCTTAAGTTTTGTTGCAGCCTTCAAGCTACAGGTGACTGCAGCCAGTGTGCAGCCTGGTGGTGAGCCTGGGCTTAGAGCTTCACGCATCACAAAGGCGCATGAATAACTACAAGGGTGGAACATTTGAACACAACTTGCACAGCTTTATGTACACAGTGGAGCAGCAGGCACCGTGGGCTTCAGGGTTATGCTAATGAGCACACGGCTAAATGGCAAACGCTGGTCTGGTCTTACGTCAGGGCTACGAACCCTGTCAGAGCTCTGGTGGGACAAGACTACCCAAGTACAGCTGTTGTTAATGGCTGTTAATCACTCTAGTGACATGATATGAGAATATAGAAAATTACGGGAGACAAAGAGATTGGGACTCAGGAGGCAGCTAACTGCACAGAGACTCTAGATTAGTGCAGGTTTCATGGTGAAACTTGGACTCACCTTCCCCATCCTTGGCTGTCCAGTTTTCATCTTCATCAAAGTGAGTGTCGCCACCTAGGCCCAGACCAGGAGGAAAGGCGTGGCCAAGGACTCCCAAGGGACCATCGAAATAACGAGGACACCAGCCATGGACTGAGGTAGTTGATGGGGAGAAAAGTCAGCTTCCTGAGCTCTTAGCGATTGCCACACCCCCTCCCATTGCACACCTCACCTCCAGTCCTAAAGGCTATCATGATGTCTGCAACCCCCTTGGAAATCTTGGTAAACATCAGTGGAGTGACTTTGCTCCAAACTTCTAGAGCTTTCTGAATGGCCTCATCCACATCAGCTCGTGTCATATCTGGAGTGTAGTTCATTATTCTGACAAAATAGGCAAATCACAGCAATTGCAGATGTGTGTGTGTGTGTGTGTGTGTGTGTGTGTGTCTATCAAGTGATCTATTATCTTAGATCTATTATCTATATATTAAGTGGCCGATCTATAATCTACATATCTGTGTCACTTGTACTTTACTAGTCACAGGCTGTAGTACTGTACCATTGTACTGTCGTCTAACATTTACTGTCACTTTATTTGAATGAAGTAGTTTTACATCACCTGACACCGTTTCCTTCCCTTGCTGTAATAAAGCCCTTTGACCGAATGCAGCTCACAGGAGCAGGGAGGATTTGTTGGCTTATACTTCCAGGTCACAATCCACTCAGCAGGAACCCGAAGCTCCATGGAAGGCAGCTGCTTGTTAGCTCACTCCCAGGCTCATGCTTGGCTAGCTCTCTTGTTCTTTTATTTGTTTGTTTGTTGTTTATGGTGTGTGTGTGTGTATGTGTGTGTGTGTGTGCCTGAGTGTTTTTATGTGTACTATATGTGTGCAAGGGCCTGCAGAATTCAGGAGAGGGCATCAGATCCCTTTGAACTGGAGAGCTGTCATGTGGATGCTGGGAATTGAACCTAGGTCCTCAGCTAGAGCATAAAAGCTCCTAACTTCGTCATCATTTCCCTAGCCTCTAGCTTTTTTTCTCTTTTTCATTCAATCTCTTGTAGCCTCTTATCCTTAGACAGCTGAGGGAAAAAGCTGTTTTATACTGGGACTCACCCAAGATTTGAGATTTGACAATTTTAAAATAAGCACACACATCACACAGATACACACATACTAGACACATCACAAACATGCTTGCACACACACAGATACATACACACATCACAAACATACACTCAAAGATACACTACATACACACACCACACACATATCACAAGTGTACACACACAGATATACCACATACATACACCCATACACACAACACACATCACAAACACATGCACACAGATACACACATATCACACACATTGCAAACATACATGCACACACACACAGATACATACACACATCACAAACACACACTCAGAGATACACCACATACACACACACACATCACAAATGTATACACACACAAACAGATACACCACACACACACACACACCATATGCATAGATGATGCACCACATACAGACATCACAAACACGCTCAAATACACCACACACACCACAGATGCACACACACACACACACACACACACACACACATGCAGCCTTCCTATCTTTCTGCATACCTCTTCCTGCCTCCACACTGTAGCAGAGGGCGGAACTTCCCATGCTGCACTCACATTGGGGAGGAGAAACCTAGAGAGTAGCATCTTTCTGCCTAAGCCAGTGTCCTCTGCACGGCGCTGTAGGCAGTAGCCTTTGGATTTGGTTCCTCTGTGGGGTAGGCGGCAGTTAGACCCACAGTGTAGGTCTAAAGTGGGGATAGCATTCATGAAATCCATGAAGTGGAGTGCACTTGTGAGGTGTGGTTAGATAAGCCATAATTATGGTTGCTTCTTGGTGACTAACTGTTTGGGTTAGTAATGTAAGTTGGTAGAGACATACCTGTATGTGAGGTTGTGTTTTCTCCACCCAGGGAGGGTGTAGCCATATTGCCGCACATCGGGCACCCCACACCTGGGCACCTTCATGATCTCGAGGGTGTCTGAGTTCAGCTTTCCTGTCACTGCCAATCCAAAAAATGCCTGCATTTCCCGAAGCTGGCTGTCCGAGAGATTCCCGTTCCTGGTTTGGACAAGGTGACTGCCTTCTACTTCAAGAGAGTAGAACTGGTTGAGATAGGCCTGACCAGAAAAAAAAAAAGACAAAAGAGAACGAAGGCTACAAATATTAATATTCACATATTCTCCTCAAATGAACCAGAGGCCTGAGAGCTAGCTCCTTTGGCCGCAGGGAAGATAAACAGGAAATAAGCAGCAAGGGGAAGAGGGCAGGATGCACAGGGACAGGGGGAGCCACTTTTTCTTCCAGTGCCAGGAATCACTGATTTACGAGTGACAAGTTAGTCAAACCACACATGCCCACATGCCCGCGCCCTCTGCTAAGCTCTCTGCTTGTGGGGTGCCACGCAGCTTGTATGTTTTTGCTGTTCCTTTTATCTTGCAAATCTCAGGAGACATCAGGGTGATTATCTACTTTCACACTTACATGATTTAACCAAAATATGATAAATTAAGAAGCTTTCAGAAGGAATTGCTAAGGCCGCAAACTTTTCACATGTGCATTTACATATATGCATACATATGAACATATGCACATATACACATCTATACATATACATGTATTTATGTATTTGTCTGTATATACACATACACAGACACATAAAGTGTATGTGCCTAAAGGGTTCTAGATTATAGATTTGTGTGGAATGTATTTATGCAGAGGTTTGTCTTCCTAAACTCTTTCTTCTCTCATGTTAACTCCTTGGTGACCAGTTTAAGGTGCATAAATTCAGTCTCCTCTCCTCTGTCCCTTTCCCGCCTCATACCCAGTTCACATCTTTAGGCAACGGCAGGGCCCTCACTCTTCTGAGAACCTCTGGGATGATGCCAGAATTTGCTGTCTTGGGAGGTCGGAGAGAAGCTAGGGAGAAGCTAGACAAGGGACATTTTATTGCTAGTTGCTGACAGCACGTGTTGAGATCCTACCTGGGCCAGCTGATGGCTTCCCTCATCTTTGTCCTTTTGCTCTGGAGGAAATGCAGAAGACAGTGTCATAAGGTTAAGCAGCAGGGGCAGAAGACACTTCATCCCTACCTCTTCAGTTACAGCGTGTTCTGCTTTCATGAGATTTAGCAAGTTCTCAGTGAAACGTGGCACTAAGTGTTCATTTAATTACTCACAGCAAAGGACACTTGCCACGAAGCGTCCCGTGACTCCCCCCGCCCTAGAGAGCCTGGAATTTTGCAACCAGAGCCTGTGATTGTTTATCTAGCATATTATTGCTCACTTTTGAATTGAGTGTATTGCATAGCAAGGGCCCAGTTAGCTTTCTCTTTTCAAAATTGGTAGTTTTCAACATGAATTTCGAAACATTTTTCTGCTGGGAAGTGATAGCATATCTTGGCATTTGATGTGTAAAGACAATTGACTCAGGAATTAGGTTAAGCAAAATATAGCATGGTGCTACAGTCCCGGCTTCTATATGAGTTCTGGGGATCCTAGCTTATCTCTTCCATGTGTCCAGCAAATGCTTCACCCACTGGGCATCTGCCTGGCTCTGTGTTGTTAATTGTAAGGAGTGCTGTCTAGTGACTCACCCATTTGTTTATTTGTATGTATTATGGTTGGTATTTGGATGTTTTCTCTAATATGTCTTTTTCATGGTGGTGATGTTAAACATTCCTTATTTTGACTTTTTTTTTTTTTTTTTTTTTTTTAACCAGGATTGTCTCTCATTTCTCAGACTTTCTCGTTTGGTCTTCATTTTCCACATTACAAACTTTCTTCAAATGTTTGGTGGCTCTGTGATGTACAATGTTTGGACTATAGGGACAGACCGTCTTCTGGAGGCTGTTATATTCGAGGATGCACTGGGAAGTCAGAAAGGTCCCTTGCTGTGTCTTAGGACTTCCATGTATTAACCAGAGTGGGATTTAGTTGAACACAGCAGAAAAATTCACAACAGTAGATGTTTTAATAATACTAAAATTTATGTTTTCCTCATGGAAGAATGGCCTAGATTTGATAGTCCATGGCTTCTAGGATGACTCCATGTCACCAGGGTCTGAGAGTCACTACACCTGCATTGCAGGCAGCACAACACATCGAAGGAAGTTCTTAATTTCCTTTGAGAAATCACACGCAATATTTAGCTTACACATTAGATTCACGCCACACCTATCTGTAGGGGAGGCTGTAAAGTCTTAATGTGTGCGGTGCTAACCCTGACCCTGGATAGGGAGGGAAGTACATCTGCTTTCCCCAGACTGCTAAGTTTCTCCACAACAGACTCCTCCAATTTCCTGCCACCTCTGTCTCCTAGCAGCAAACCCACAGCAGGCATCTTTGATGTCCCCCCACCCCATGGCTTCCTCTCCACACACCTCTGCTTTGCACAACTCACCTTCTTGGGCAAACTGTGAGTCTTTCTGCCTCTGGGATGACATGGAGTTGCCAGTCAGTTTGAAATACAGCCTAGAAGTGTAGGAATTAAACACTCCCAGAAACAATTCTCTCCCAGTCAGGGCTGGGAAATGGTGACATATTCCCCTGGCTCCTGTATGAGAGATTCTGTGGGGTTCTCAGTAGGTCCTGGGGGAACCAAGAGCCAGATGCTCACAGAAGGAATCTTCATGACACACGCTGTTCTCTGTCTGCTTCCCCTCTCCTCCCATCTCGCCCACAGGCCGTCCTTCCTTTACTTCTGGAATCACACCACTCTCCCAAAATGATTGCTCCAAAGTCTTCATTTAGGGGTTGCTTTTGAACAAATTCAAAATAAATGTCGAGGAATGTCATAGTGTAAATCTAAGCTTAGCTCCTTGTGTCTCTTGTGCTCACATAAATGTGACAGCTAGAAAATGCCCATGACTCATCCCGAAATGTAAAAATGATATTTGGGTCAACAATCTGTCAAGACCAGTCCACGGATGTTCAGGCAAAAATGTTCTTCTTGCTTTTATACCTTTAAAAACTGTCATGTCAGGAAGTTTTAGAAATAGGGGACCAGACACACTGACGGTGGTTGACAGAGGAAGAGAAGAGACAGTTTATGAACGCCTGACATTGACGATGATTGACAGAGCAAGAGAGAGCTTGTGGGCTTTCTGCTCTTTCTGGTTTGGCTTCTTAAAGGAGGGAACAGAGAGAATGGGGAGGAAGTGAGCCTGTCCTTCTGTTACTGCTCTGGGAAGCCACCGCAGAGTCCTCAGCAGGGTGTGACTGGACCTTCTCTGTTGGCTTCTTTTCTTAACTGACGATGTCAATGCAGCTGAACTTGATGGTGGCATTTTCATTTTTGTTATTTTTGTGTTTTGTTTTTAATCCTGCTGCCAGAAATTGAACCTAGGACCTCATGCATGCTAGTAAAATGCTCTATCACTCAGCAGCATGCTCCAGTGGTCTTAGGTGCTGATGCACGCTGTTGGCTTTCCAGAGCTTCGGTAACAAAGGAACACATATTCGGTAGAGTAGAAAAACAAATGTATTTATTTTTTCACAAATCAGTAAGTGTCTCAGTACCAGGATCTGCTTGGCCCCGTCCTACCTGGCACAGGCTGGGGAAGAACAGGCAATCAGCCTTACAGATGCATCACTCCTGTGTCTGGTTCTCTTTGCTTGGTCTCATCCAATGTATAGTTCTGCCTCTGGTGGTCCTCTCCCAATGCTGTCAGAACCAAACATGCTAGGCAAATGCTTTACCTCTGAGTTATATGTGCATCCCTCTCCCCTTTCTATAAGGACACACATGTGGGCTCAGGGCTCACCCTTAATAAAGCCATCTTCTCCCGTACACACCATTAATTCTGTTCGAAAAGACTCCAGGTACAGATACACATCTGGGGTTAAGATTTCAGTGTGGTTTTGTTTTAATGTTCTTGGCATGAAGAAGAGCATGGCTGAATTCGAAAAGTGTGTTCTCGCAAGGGAGGAGACAACAGCACTTTTTTATTTTTCTTTTTGTAAAGACAGGGGCAGTAATCTCTGTGTTGTTTATAATCCTATGTGTAATCAAAATCCAGTGCTAGATTTTGTTCAAAGAGATTCAGGAATACTGGGAATCAGATAAGCAAGGTTTAGGAGGCCGAGGGCAGAAGGGCAGATAATGAAACAGCCTGTGTTAAGCTGAAGAGTGATTTGCTGTCTCTGTGTTTACTAGCTGGGCATGGGATGTGCAGAAGCAATCAGTCTAGAACAGGAGATTACAGACACCGTTTCTTCCAGGATGGCTACAGAGTTAGCCACAGTTGAGGAAAGGGTAAGTAGGACACACGGGATGTACATGCAGGCTGAGTTTTCCTTGTGCATTCATAGATCCAAGGACATTCAACGTTACTTCAACTCAATGGACAGTTAAGCCATACATTGCTTCTTGAGATTCTAGTGACTGTGTGAGTGACAAGATTAAATGCAAAATACTGTGATCCACTGAAGAAGAGGAAGAAGGCTGTAAGAAAGAGACAAATGCCAAGTTAGCTTAGGGATCCTAGGCATCTGAACGACAGTCCCGCCAAGTAGACCAAACAATAAACATACAGGCACAACTGTGCTCTTTTACACACTTGAACAGTTTTGTTAACTTTTTTCTACTTACAATCCTGCAGGAAAACTGCATCAATTCTACAGTTTATCCCCGGGAAAGCACTTGATATGCTTCTGGGATAACCTGGGTCCATGGATCCTCTTCTATTGTCATAGCTAACGAGAACAAAGCATCATACGACTTAGGAGCAATACACACGACAGCTTTCTTTTAATTTGTGTACATTACAAAGTGAAGTACTCACTTATAAATTTTCACATTAAATCTTCACTGTGCCCAGTTTGCTGAGATTAAGAAAGCTTAACTTCTCTACCTAATATTTTGTTTGTAAAACACGTGGGAGTCACTGAATCTGAAACAGCATTCTGATCACTAATTAGGGGTTATTTCCTCAAACTAGAGCCTATATTTTCCAAACATTTTACTTACTCAGTAAATTAAGCATAATAATCGTGTGTATGTATGTGCATGTGTATATAGTGTACACATTGTTTTATTAATATTTTTCTTAGCATGCAAAGTAATGGGTCTGATTATGGCCCTTTCACACTTATTCACCATTGTTCATTCATATTCACGCCTCCATTGTTCTCCCTTTTAGCCCCTCCCACCGGTCCCCTTCTTTCCTACAGAGAATCCCTCTTCTGCTTTCTTGTTTTAATAACTTCCTGTTGTGCACCAATGATGTGAACACATTCATTTGAGAACATCAGAACTCAACTCATAGTAAGAATCAGCCTTACTTCTTTCTCCATGCCCCACCCTCAAGCTTTACAAGGATTCTACTTCTCATGACGCAGAATCCTCAACACATTTGTGTAGGCACCTTAACGTGATAAAAACGAAAACTTCAAAGCCTGTGGCAACATCATCTTGTGTGAAGGTCACGTCCTCCCTAAGTCTATCAGAGAACATGTAGCGCAAGCTGTCTCTGGATGTCCATGCTGACGGTTTGTACGCAGGGCAGAGAAACACAGATTTCAACTTTAATGGAAGAACTCATTCCTCTCACCTCCAGAATTGGTTGTTTACGAAGAAGTACGTCTTCCCACTATAGGAAACAGCTGCATCAATGGCTTGGACGCTGCTTGGAAATCCATAGTTGGAAATATCTCTGGGGTAACCTTGCTGAATGTCATAGCCCCTTAGAGCCCAGTACTGTCTGCCTGCCAACAATGTAGGAAACGTCTTTAACAAAGTTCTTCTTTTTCTAGAATATGATACGTAGTAATGAAAACGGAGCAGTCTGTGAACAATGGCAGTGTCAAAGCGTAGCTCCTGCCTGTGATGGCGACCCTTATAAACAGCCCCTGCTCCTGAGTGTGGGGGCAGTCTCAACGTTTCCTCTCTCAACAGCAAACATTTCACCCTGCCATTCAAGGCCCCCAAACCAGATGTCTTCCTGGTGTGACTTACGTACAGAAACTAAACCACAGCTTTGAGTCGTCTTAGAAATTAATCTAGGATGAAGGCAGAGAGACATGAAGATGGTCTTGTGAGTTGTATTTGTGGAGGACAGTGCTAAAACCCAATAAGGGACCAGCCTGTGCAAATCCCTTCGGTTGTTCATGACCATGATGGGGCTTAAGCCTGAACTCCTGACAAGGGTCTGGCTAGCAGCATGTTCTTCCTGGATTGTCCTTCCTGAAGTGCTGTGGGGCAAAGAAGTTGTACCCCACTCCCCAGGAAGAACAGAAAACGGAGGATATAGTAGGAGGTTACC
Source organism: Phodopus roborovskii (assembly GCF_943737965.1). Lineage (NCBI taxonomy): Eukaryota > Metazoa > Chordata > Mammalia > Rodentia > Cricetidae > Phodopus > Phodopus roborovskii. The sequence continues at coordinate 41,692,692 of NW_026125281.1, forward strand.
TTTGAATAGGAAAACTAGGTCTCTGTCAAAATCCTCATAGGCAGCCTGAAGGCCACTGGGTAGGAATGGCCAGAACAGAGAGATGAAATTGAGTTCGACTTCTCGAAGCTGAGGGTGCCGCCTCCAGAAGTATCTAAAGAAACATAAGGACCAGTGTGGGAGTGGGGAGGGAGAGAGTGACACTTTCTGTGATGCTTGGCTACAGCTGACCCTTGCCTGGTTTCCACAGTATATACATGTATAGCACATGCACGATTTATGGTACTGATGCTCATCTGGTGGTCCCTTGACAGATTTTGGAGGTCCCTAGCATGCTCTTATATGACCCCATTTGGCAATGTGCCCTCTTCCCACCCTGACAGACCTAAGTTGGATAGGGCCTCTCAGTGTTTAATAGGTTAATACTGAAAGAGCCTAACCACATCAGAAATGCTTCTGGATGTTGGATGTTTTAGTTCCCCCAGCCTTTGGATGTTTCATGATATCTAGAGAACACTAAGAATTTCAAGGAGATGTCTATGTGATGGGTCAAAAGGCAAGTTGACTGATGTTTCACTGGAATCCACTTTTAAGGTCTGAGAGAGAGATAGACATGTGCAAAGAAGGGACAGCTCAATTTTATACTTGTCTTTGAAGAAGTAAATCTCCCCTCGGAGTGTGGTAATAGCATCAAATCTCAGGCGGGGGTCACAGGCTGTGGGTGTGCTGGGCCCTGTAGGTTGGATAGGGCTGTTTGAAGGTCCTGGGGGAATGAAGACATTTAATTAGTGTTGGCCCGTGCTGCTTTCGGTGTGGTTCAGATGCTTAGGAAGATAGGGTGTCTCTTCATGAGGAAAAAGTCACCAGCTGATTCCACAAGACACAGAAGACTCTGTACATGTGACCCCTTACAGGCCAGGTCTGTTATCAAGAGTAAGATGGCTCCTACGTAAGCTGGAAAGTCATTGGAGTTCTGTGCTTCCTCGATTCTGATCCACCCTTCTCCCTCCTGTTTCCTCTTTCTGCCTCTTGTCATTGAGAATCCACCTTCTTGTTCCTTCGAAATCCAAACACAAGGATAGATCTCATATCGGTCTTTTACCCTACTGCATAAATCTAACTCAGGTTTTTGTTTTTTTAATAAAAATGTATATCTTGGCTGGGCATGGTAGCTATAGTGGTTTGTAAGAAAATGGCTCTCAAGATGTAGACTTGTTGGAGGAAGTGTGTCACTGTAGAGGTAAGCTCTGGTATGTCACTGTAGAGGTAAGCTCTGAGGTCTCATATATGCTCAAGCCATGCCCAATGAGACAGACCACTTCCTGTTGCCCACAAGTCAAGATGTAGAACACTTGGCTACATGTAGAACATCTCCAGCACCTTACTGACCTACATGCCACCATGTTCCTCCATGATATTAATGGACTAAACCTCTGAACTATAAGCCAGACACCACAATTAAATATTTTTCCTTGGTGAGAGTCACCTTGGTCATGGTGTCTCATCACAGTTATAGAAACCCTAAGATAGTATCACAGGTTTTATAATCCTAGCACTGTGGATACTGAGGCAGGAGGATTGTAGGTTTGAGACTAGTCTGGACACAGAGTGAGACAATGTCTCAAAATATTAAATAAACACACAGTGACTTATATCTTTCTGAATTTCCCCATTGTGAAATTAAGAGTTGTTCTTTCCACTAAGAAATACTAGAGCAGCAAGAGAATTGAAAGAATTGGCTGGCAAAGCAAGTGATTGCTGGCATGCGTTGGGGTTTGGGGATTCGAGTAAAGTTCCTTGTTCTTAGAAATTCTGCAGGGATGAGAACATTCTCTGACGTGATCCCACCGCAAGAGGAGAGAGGTCTCCCTCCCATCCCACAGCCTCCCATACTTTCAGGGAGCAGGGGCAAAGGGGGATAGATCCCTTCCTAGGTCCTCCACCTTCCTCCACCACAGATCATCCTCACTAAACATCCTCGAAAGGCCTCATACATGCCCACTTAGGGATCTATGTGAGGATTTCTCCAACAGATGATTCTGGGAGGAGATTTGTTGTGTGAAAAGGGGTAATACCATTTTTTTTAAAAAAAAAATATAAAATTGGAAAGCATAAAAATGGAGGAAGAAAATGTCCCTTCCATTTAGAAGCAATTATGGGGAAGCACTTCTATACATTTCTCCAAGTCTTCCCTCTCTCCCTTCCCTCCCTCCCTCCCTCGCTCTCCTCCCCCTTCCTTCCTCCCCTCCCTCCCACATTCCCCTCCTTCCCTCCCTCCCTCTCTCTCCTCCCCCTTCCTTCCTCCCCTCCCTCCCACATTCCCCTCCTTCCCTCCCTCCCTCTCTCCCTTTCCTTTCCTTCCTCCCCTCCTTTCTCTCACTTCCCTTCCTCCCTTCTTCCTCTTCCCCATTTTTTTTTTCTTGAGACCAAGTCTTACCATGTGGTCCTGATCCTCCTGCCTCATGAGCCTGAGTGCTATTACAGATAAGGGCCAACAGTCCTGTCCTCCAGCCTTCCCGTGAAGACAGTAATAGACATCTAATAACTAAAAGCCGTGCTGCAGAGAAATCCCATCAGAGGCTCAGTGTGGTGATATCTTGCTGCTTGTACAAATAAAGCCTCCTTTGCCACCGCTACATGGCTGGTGACTTTCAGAGATCAATCTGTTTCCCTTGTGCATAGTGTCCAGAGATCCCAAAGGAGACATGCTTTATGCTGGGCCTGCTGGGATGGGTCCCCAAGTCCAGCTGTGCCTTGCCATGCTCTCACATGACTTACCATAGAGTGTCTGAATGCCATGCTCTCACATGACTTACCATAGAGTGTCTGAATGCCATGCTCTCACATGACTTACCATAGAGTGTCTGATGCTCTCACATGACTTACCATAGAGTGTCTGATGCTCTCACATGACTTACCATAGAGTGTCTGAATGGCATGTTCTCACATGACTTACCGTAGAGTGTCTGATGCTCTCACATGACTTACCATAGAGTGTCTGATGCTCTCACATGACTTACCATAGAGTGTCTGATGCTCTCACATGACTTACCATAGAGTGTCTGAATGGCATGCTCTCACATGACTTACCATAGAGTGTCTGATGCTCTCACATGACTTACCGTAGAGTGTCTGAATGCCGTTGATATCATCTTGAGGCAGGGAGTAGGTGCTGGGCTCATTGTAAGCATAGTTGGGATACATCAAGGCGCCAGGATCAGAAGAGTGAGAGAGTCCCAAGGAATGGCCAAATTCGTGAGCAGCCACCAGAAACAGGTTGTAATCTGAAGTGCAAGGAAATATGGTGAATTCTCTAACTGGCTCCACAGATGGCAGAGTATGACCTTGAGGCTGAAACTACCCAGGAAGGACACTTTCATAAGTTCATCTTTTTCTTTTTCTCTTCAGGTACCTAAAGAAAGGCAATTAGGAGACATCAAAGTAGATGCCATAGCTTCTTATCAAATTTCAGAGCTGATGAAATCTGCCTTTCTTCCAACTGCCACGTTTTATGGGTGTGGAAAGCTAGTGAAATGGCGGCAGAGCTGTGGCTCTCAGCATGGTGAAATCTGTTTCTCGTGTACTCAGCATCCTCTGACCCTCAGGCTCATTAGTAGAGTCTCCAAGGAGAAGACAGGAAGGAGCTTGCCTCTTGGCCACAGGATTGGAATACACTGCCCTCACCTCTTTTCCTCACTCAGGCAGCCCAGCCCTCGTGTAAGGAGGCTCTTGAAAGGGATGCACTGTAACACAGACACACACTGCTGAGAAGGGAGACACAGTAGCTGCTAAGAGAGGAGGTGGCTGCTCTTTGAACAGGCTAACTTATCAAATGAACTCTGTAGTCCAACACTTCCAAAATGTCAAGAGCAGGCCTTTTCAAACATTAAACTCAGACTATTGGAGAGGGAGGGGGAGCAGAAAGAGGAAGGAGGGATGGAGGGATGGAGGGAGGGATGGAGGGAGGGAGGGATGGAGGGAGGGAGGGATGGAGGGAGGGATGGAGGGAGGAAGGGATGGAGGGATGGAGGGATGGAGGGAGGGAGGGATGGAGGGAGGGAGGGAGGGATGGAGGGAGGGAGGGATGGATGGAGGGAGGGAGGGAGGGATGGATGGAGGGAGGGATGGAGGGAGGGAGGGAAGGATGGATGGAGGGAGGGAGGGAGGGATGGAGGGAGGGAGGGATGGAGGGAGGGAGGGAGGGAGGGATGGAGGGAGGGAGGGAGGGATGGAGGGATGGAGGGAGGGAGGGAGGGAGGGATGGAGGGAGGGAGGGATGGAGGGAGGGAGGGATGGAGGATGAATGGAGGGAGGGATGGAGGGAGGGAGGGATGGAGGGAGGGAGGGATGGAGGATGAATGGAGGGAGGGATGGAGGGAGGGATGGAGGGAGGGATGGAGGGAGGGATGGATGGAGGGAGGGAGGGAGGGATGAATGGAGGGATGGATGGAGGGAGGGAGGGATGGAGGGAGGGATGGATGGAGGGAGGGAGGGATGGAAGGAGGGAGGGAGAGAGAGAGAGGGAGAGAGAGGGAGAGGATGAGTGTGGCCTCTCTCGGTGCAGCCTTGTGTGCACACCCAGGGCCTGCACAGGGTCTGGCTGTGGTTCCCAATGCTAGGTTCCCTTCCCTGCCTGCTGACTTGTGAAGGCTTCTTTCAGAGGTCATGTGTTAGAAAGTGAAGCAGTGATCCTGATGGGAACGGCTCTGGAATGATGCTGCTGTGAGAAGGGCTAGTGGCTTCAGCTTCACTGATTTGGTCTCCGCTGACCTTCTACCATGTAAAGATGCATTAGCAAGAACCTCAACCCCGGGCTTTCCAGTGCCTTAAAACCCGGAGACAGGGTCTGCCACTCATCATTTAGTTAGCGTCATTTATCCTGAGACAGTGACACACATGGACTTCGGCTCTGTGTGGGAAATGAGGTCAACAATTAGCTTCTGATTGTTTTTTGTCTTGTTTTGTTTTGTTTTGTTTTTGAGATAGGGTTTTTCTGTGTAGCCCTGGCTGTCCGAGAACTTGCTCAGTAGACCAGGCTGGCCTTAAACTCAGAGCTCCACCTGCCTCTTCCCCGACAAGATTAAAGACATGCACCACCACAGCCTGGCTTGATAGTTTTTCTTGGCTCTAAGTTGATTTATCTTTAAGTAACAAAAATGTAAATGGATGATTTGTGTGTTTGAAATATTATAGTAATGCAAATGGATGTTTATTTGTGAACACATATCTTGCTTTTAATGTGGAAAGGGGGAATTTAGAAGCTACATGTGAACCCACTTACTTCTGGAATCTTGAGTCCACGTTTCTTCTGAATCAAAATGGGCATCTCCTCCAATACCCTGACCCGGCTGAAAGGCATGGGCAAGGATCCCATTGGGTCCATCAAAGGGAGAATTGTCACCATGCTCTGAAATGAGATGGCTTACGGTTAAGCCTCTGCCTGTAGTCTCAGGTTAGCTAGGGAAAGCAAAATCCTTTGAGGCTACCTCTTGGGACAAAAGCAATGTTGATGTCTGCTTCTCCTTTTGAGATCTCGGTGAAGGTCAGGGGTGATGCCGCACTCCACACTTGCAAGGCTTTCCTTATGGCTGTTTTCACTGCGGCCTCTGACAACTGTGGGGTATGGTTTCTAATCCTTGAAAGTAAGAGCGAGAACGCCCTGTTATGGGCAATACCTTTGAATTACACAGTCACTCACTCCATTCTGGAGTGAGCTGCGTTTTCAATATGCTCCCACTTGGACAGAACACCAGCGTCCCCATTTATAAGATGAATACGATACTTTAAGATCCCTCTCATAGGTGGCTAAGGGAATTAAATACACAGGGAGCACTTAGTTGGTTGCTTGACAAGTAGTACTCCACAGATCCTACTATTATTTCTGTCCCCAAACATACAAGGAGGGCCCCAGATTCTCTCCGGCACTCAATAAGCCTCTTTGGACTTGGACTGCTACAGAGAGGCAGTCTCCTGCTGCCACAGGCATTTTAGATTGCCGGAGAGAGGCGATGCGGCGAGCTTTGCGGGTGAAAGACCCAGGGCCTTCTGCTTTCTCATCATCATGCTCCCTCCCCAGTTCACACTCCACTCACCCACTCCCCACACTCATTCATACTCTGCAAGGGAAGGGTGTTTGCCCATTCATCCCCAGTGGATCCCAAGGTCTGCAAGCAATGTCCCGGCTTTCACAGGCTCTGATACATCACTAGCCGGGTCGATGCATCAGAGGACTCTAGGAGTGTTACCTGTAGGTCAGGTCAGTGTGTGCCCACTTGGGGCTGCCTGGGGTTAGCATGAAGTCACCAGAGTCAGGCACTCCACATCGAGGCTTCCTCATCATCTCCAGAGTAGCTGTATCTGCCTTCCCCGTCTCAGCCAGGCCAAAGAAGCGCTGCATTTCCTTCAGCTTCTCTGCAACCATTGTGCTGTTCCTCCTTGCGGACCGAAATTGACTGCTTGGTAAGTGGTAGAATTTTTGTAGGTATTTCTGATCAAAATAAGCACAAGAGTCTTTGCTGTGAAATTGCCTTGGGTGTTGTGGACGTTTTGCAATTCTTTCTAAGTCACCACATAGTGCAAACAGGTCCTGACGACACAGGGGCAATAACAGAAATTGTAGGCTGGGCCAGTGTGCTGGCTCAGTGGGCAAAAGTGCACACTGCCAAGCCCGACACGCCAAGATCAACCCTCAACACCCACACGGCAAAAGGGGCGCTGACTCTTACAAGTTTGCTCTGACTGCCATGCATGTGCTGTGCATGCAATGCCTTCCACATATAAATAAATACATTTAAATAAAATAAAAAGATCCTAGATGGACTTTGAAAAAACAGTGCCCGTTGAGCATCCCTCCATTCATTGATCTAACTACCTTTTATTGTTTTGTTTGTTTGTTTGAGACAGGGTTTCTCTGTGTAGCCTGGGCTGTCCTGGAACTCACTTTGTAGACCAGGCTGGCCTCGAACTCACAGAGATCCATCTGCCTCTGCCTCCTGAGTGCTGGGATTAAAGGTGTGTGCCACCACTACCCAGTGAGAATCTAACTACTTCTTAGCACAAAAATTAAAGTCTTACAACAGGAGAGGAATGAATCCAAACCTCACACAAACACCTTGCTTTATTATTATGTGAACAATTAGCAGCAGCTTTTTGTTTTTACATCTGTTGGGGTGTTAGTCTCAAGAGCAAGGATTCTTCTTTTTTAAAATCCCTTTTAGCTAATGGCGAGAGTTCAGTCATCCTCACAGAGAAATGAGGATACCAAGAAGCAAGTGACATTTCAGGTCCTAGTTCACTACGCCATCTCTCAAATGAGGAGTGGTAGTCTCAAAAGGTATGTGTGATAACAGTAGCAGTCTATTCACCAAGACAATGTCCTGGAAGGGGCCAACTCTCATTCAGAAGTACTGTTTGTGAGGGCTGTAACACGTCAATCAACAGCAAGGGTTCTTCGCCTTAACATATGTAGCCTATGTGTATATTCTGCGTGCCGTTTGTGTGTGTGTTTGTGTGTGTGTGTGTGTGTGTGTGTGTGTGTGTGTGTGTGTGTGTGTGTGTGAGACCACCTGGTACTTTGGAGATGACAGAAGAGCTCACATTTTGAAATCTGACAGGCTTAAGCAAATCCTAGTACGTTCTTTTGTCTCTGACATGGAGAAAAACAAGATGTGCTTAGAGGGTCAGCTTCTACAGAATAAACTTCACCCACCCTGAGTATAACCTTAGGGATTACTGTGCCACTCACAAAAATTACCAAGAAAAGAAAGAGCAAGAAGGACGCTTTGCAGAAATTTCAGTATAAGAAAATTATGCACAAGAAATTTGTGATCACCTTCCTTTGCATAAAAACAAAAAGCAAGCAAAGAAAACCAACATGCCTCACTATACAGTATACTGACTTTAATTCCTTATAACCCACCCCAATCTCTAGTCTATCTTCTACCCATCATAGTGCTTCTGGCTGCAAAGAAACATCCACACAGGAAACAGTAGGCAGGTCATCATCATTGGATGGCCCCTCACGGTTGTTTTTTGTGTGGGAACACTAGCAAGCATTCTATCAGCCTAGCACTGACCGATAGAGCACAGAACAACTTGGCTACAGGGTTCCTGGAAGAGGAAAACATTAGGTAAAAACTTCAGTTAGTGTTATAAATAAACACACTCTCTCTGACAGGGGCGCAGGCACAGCAGACAGCAGTGGTCCTCAGCCTTGAAAGCCTCCACTGTTTTCACAACTAGATTCTCCTGGGCCTCACCTCATCAGCTTGGAGTCCTCCAAGTCCCAGCAGGTGCTGCTGAGCCTCACACAAGGCATCCAGAAAATCTCTTTCTGGCTGTTTAGATCAAGAAGGGGAAGCCACCCTCTGAATTCTGCAGCCATCTGCAAACACCCACCAATGAGAGTTCGTTTACCTCAACAGTTTTTATGTTTTCCTCTTCCAGATCTTCAGGAGGCACCGGAAAGGCCTTGGCAAGCTGTGTGTGGAGTAAGAACAGAAACGGAAACATCTTCAGACAAAGCATGACCTTTCCTTCCAAGACAACCTCTCCTGCTTTCCTCTGCCTGTCTGGCAAGAGCCCTGAAGCTCCCAGCATCCCTTGCCAATCAGTGCTCTTGTCTGGTCTCTTATAAAGCTGCACCTTGAGCAACGGCTGCCTCAGCAGAGTGAAGCAATGCAGTTAACCAGACTCAGATAGTTCTGCAATGTTCGAATGTGTTTCGGAACCTAAGAGTGGGGTGGTCCTTCAACAGGGGAAACGAATATGGGTTGCTACTGAAAGCTGCCAAGAACAGGAGGTGGCGGCCGAAGGTGATGTGTGTGTGTGTGTGTGTGTGTGTGTGTGTGTGTGTGTGTGTGTGTGTGTGTTGGGGAGGGGGCTTTCTATGGCTAGTTGGCCAGCCAGCCTAGTGTCACAAAACAAACAAAACCCATATGACAGCATTTAAGGAATGGTGCTCAAGGTTGTCCTCTGGCCTGCACATACATGTGAATGTACACACAAACATGGACATTTAAATGCACACATGAGTATACATAAACAGTGGCATCTGTAGGGCATGGCTTTGCCACAATGTACTAATACATTCACTATCCATAAGGAGGTTCTTTTTTTTTTTTTTCCAGAGAAGGGACAAAGATTGGGATATTTATGACACAAACTAACATTTGTTAATGTTGACAATGTTTCACACATGTTCATGTTCATTCCACCTACATTCCCGTCTCCTCTCACACATCTGGAGGAGAAGCAGAGGTCACAAGTTCCATTGTGGAGGACTCAGCCCCAAGGGTACAGAGAGAGAGAGAGAGAGAGAGAGAGAGAGAGAGAGAGAGAGAGAGAGAGAGAGAGAGAGAGAGAGCCCATCCGATGGTTCATCAACCCCCCATTTGGATCCCAGGCTGGACCACCAGTACCCGCGGGCTCACATCGAGTAGAGAAGCAGCCCGGATTCCTGGATGAAAGACAAGGGAGACCATGATACTGATGTCTTGCACCGTCTTCACTGTTCTCTCCGCCCACCTGGCCGCCCACACCGGGGTTCCGGGGTCGAAACCGTGTCTTCATCTTTGCAAGCCAAGAAGTGCTTCACAGATTATGTTATCTTCTCAGTCCCTAAACTGAACTATAAAATGGATTTAAAATGGATTTTACAGAGGTGTCTAGGACATAAGCATTCAGTACAATTTTCATGCTCTGTGATGAACATGGCAAAGGAGAACCAGCGGCCCCACTTGGAAGCCTGAGCTCAAAGGAAGCGTCCAGGCCTTGTGTCTTCCACTCCACTCCCAGTGGGCTCCATTGTTTTCCTTATCCTGCTACACATGCACAGTTCCGGAGCTGGGACTGAGGTGAGGGTGTCATCACCTGAGTGTCCCCACCTCGCCTCTCTTTCCCTGCCTTCTTCTCCTATCTCCCCTCTGCGCCCCCTCCATCCACTCCCCCATTTCTATTCGGAGGCCAAGCCTCCCTGAGGCATTTCCTTTGCTTTCTGGCTATTGGGCGCCCCCTGCTGGCCACAGGGAATATCATTAATCCCCTTCATTTACCTCCTTTTCTCTTGTGTTCTCCTCTCTTGTACCCTTCCTCTCCTGCCCTCCTTTCTCCCTCCCTTTCCCCTTCCATGTCTTTAACATCCTCTCTTACTCCTTTATGGGATTGTCATGAAGGATATTGCGAAGGTTACAGATGAAGGGACACACAGAGAGGAGTAGAAGGCACATGGCTCTCTTATGCCCTATGTCTACTCAGATACCTGTCTTCCCTCCCTTCCTCCCTCCCTCCCTCCCTCCCTCCCTTCGCGCGGCTTTTCTGTGTAGCTCTGGCTATCCTAGAACTAGCTCTGTAGACCAGGCTGGTCTAGAACTCACAAAGATTCACCTGCCTCTGTCTCCCGAGTGCTAGGATTAAAGATGTGCGCCACCATTGCCTGGCCATCTTCTCGTTTTTGATAGAGATTAGTTGCATATGCAGAATTGCTAACAGATTGTGTGGGGAAATTCAGCAAGCCTTGTCTATCTAGACTGCTCTTGTCTACAATGCGTTGTTGCAGAATGTTTGTTTGCACTGTGTGAGGATGCGTCACTGTGATTGGTTTAATAAGGAGCTGAATGGCCAATAGCTGGGCAGGAGAGAGTAGGTGGGCTCTCTGGGGACAGAGAGGATTCTGGGGCAAAGAGAAGCAGGGAGAAGCTAGAGAGATGTGGGCCGAGTAGGACATACAGAATGATGGAGAGGTAAAAACAGCCACGTGGTAGAACATGGGTTAAAAAAAATATGGGTTAATTAAGTGATAAGAGCTAGCCTCAGCTAAAGGCCAAACTTATCTAATAAGAGGTCTCTGTGTTGTTATCTGTGGCTGATGGTCCCCATGAGAGAGTACAACTCTAATGTGAACACCCAGAGAGAGGTTACTCAAGGTTCTGTTATGTTTTCTTTTGTAGCAGTCATTTAGCACAGTGACAGGCAGACATGCATGGGTGCTTGGCTGTGGATCTCTGCATCTGACTCCATCAGTTACTGGGTGAAGGCTCTATGATGACAGTTACGGTGGTCGCCAATCTGATTACAGGGGATGGCCAGTTCAGGTACTGTCTCCACTATTCCTGGGAATTAATTCCCCGAGCTTCAGGTTATTCCCTAACTCCAAAATGGCCCCTTCTATCAAGATATCTCAGGGGATGGGATGGGAGTTGGTGGGGGAACAGGAGAGGACAGGAGGGCCTGGGAACTGGGATTGACATGCAAAACAAGCTTGTTTCAAATTTAGATTAAAAAAAGGAAAAGAAAAAAGATATCTCTTTCATTGTTCTCCCCCAATGTGGCCATCCCGTTCCCTCATACCCCTACCCCGCTCCCCTCCACTCACAAGTTACCCAGGAGACTTTATCTATTTCCCCTTCCTAGGATGACTCATGTGTGACACTCTTAGGGTCCTCCTTGATACATAGCTTCTGTGAGCTGTAGATTGTCGCCTGGTTATCCTTTTTACACCAAGTACCCACTTATGAGTGAATACATACTGTGTTTGTCCTTTTGGGTCTGGCTTAGCTCACTCAGGATGATTTTTTTCTAGTTCCATCCATTTGCCTGCAAATTTCATGATGTCATTGTGTTTTACAGTTGAGTAGTACTCCATTGAGTAAATGTATCACATTTTCTTTACCCATTCTTCAGTTGAGGGGCATCGAGGTTGTTTCCAGGTTCTGGCTCTTATGAATAATGCTGCTATGAACATAGTTGAATAGATGTCCTTGTGGTATGACTGCACATTCTTGGGGTATATGCCCAAGAGTGGAATTGCTGGGTCTTAAGGTAGATTGATTCTCATTTTTATGAGGAACCACCATACTGATTTCCAAAGTGGCTGTGCAGGTTTGCACTCCCTCCGGCAATGGAGGAGTATTCCCCATTCTCTACATCCTCTCCAACCTAAGCTGTAGTCCATGTTTTAGATCTTAGCCATTCAGACAGGTGTAAGATGGTATCTCAGAGTTGTTTTGAGTTGCATTTGCCTGATGATTAAGGATGTTGAGCAATTCCTTAAATGTCTTTTGGCCATTTGAGATTCTTCTGCTGATAATTCTCAGTTTAGATCAATTTAATCCATTTCTTAATTGGGTTATTTAGTATTTTGATATCTAGTTTCTTGAGTTCTTTGTATATTTTGGAGATCAGCCCTCTGTCAGATGTGGGGTTGGTGAAGATCTTTTCCCAGTCTGTGGGCTGCTGTTTTGTCTTGTTGACTGTGTCCTTTGCCTTACAGAAGCTTTTCAGTTTCAGGAGGTCCCATTTATTGATTGTTGCTCTCAGTGTCTATTCTAGTAGTATTATATTTAGGAAGTGGTCTTCTGTTCCATTGCTTTCAAGGCTACTTCCCACTTTCTCCTCTATCAAGTTCAGTGTAACTGGATTTACATTGAAGTCTTTGATCCACTTGGACTTGAGTTTTGTGCGTGGTGATGGATATTGATCTATTTGCATTCTTCTATGTGTTGATATCTAGTTATGCCAGCACCATTTGTTGAAGATGCTTTCTTTTTCCCATTGTACAATTTTGGCTTCTTTATCAAAAATCGGGTGTTCATAGGTATGTGGATTAATGTTAGGGTCTTTGATTCAATTCCATTGATCCACATGTCTGCTTTTATACCAATATCAAGATATTTTCATTACTATAGCTCTATAGTAGAGCTTGAAGTCAGGGGTGATTCCTCTGGAAGTTCCTTTATTGTACAGGATTGTTTTAATTATCCTGAGTTTTTTGTTTTCCATATAAAGTTGAGTATTGTTCTTTTGAGGTCTGTGAAAAATTGTGTTGGGATTTTGATGGGAATTGCATTAAATTTGTAGATTGCTTTTGGTAAGATTGTCATTTTTGTTATATTGCTCCTACCTATCCAAGAGCATGAGAGATCTTTTCATTTTCTGATATCTTCTTTAATTTGTTTCTTCAAAGACTTAAAATTTTTTTCATACAGGTCTTTCACTTGTTTGGTTAGAGTTACTTTAAGATATGTTATATTATTTATGACTATTGTAAAGTTTGATGTTTCTCTAATGTCTTTTTTAGCCTGTTTTTCATTTGTATATACTGCATTTGTATATTTTGTATATGCTACATTACTGAAGGTGTTTATCAGCTGATAGAATTTTTGGGGTCACTTATGTTTACTATGATATTTGCAAATAGCAAAAATTTGGCTTTTTCCTTTCCAGTTTGTATCCCCTTGATCATCTTTTGTTGTCTTATTACTCAAGCTAGGTTTCCAAGCAGTATACTGAATAGATAGAGAATGGACAGCCTTGTCCTGTTCCTGATTTTACTGAAATTGCTTTATTATGTTTATGCATGTTCCTTCTATCCCTGTTTCTCCAAGATCTTTATCAGGAAATAGTGTTGAATTTTGTCAAATGTTTTTTTGTCCGAGTCTAATGAGGAGATCATGTGATATATATATATATATATATATATATATATATATATATATATCATTGACAGATTTTCATATGTTGAACGATAGCTATCCCTGCATCTCTGGGATGAAGCCTACTTACTCATGGTGGATGATTTTTTTTTCTTTTTTATGTCTTCTTGGATTCAGTTCGCCAGTATTTATTGAGTACTTTTGCATCAATGCTCATGAGGGGTAATGTTCTGCAGTTCTCTTTCTTGGTTGTGTTTTTGTGTGGTTTGGATATCAGGGTAACTGTATCTTCATAAAAGCAGTTTGGCAATGCTCCTTTAGTGACTGCTTCTATGTCTGTAGGGGTTGTACATCTATTTAAAATGTTTGTCTAGTTTTGATTTAATTTTGGTATGTGGTGCCTATACAGAACATTGTCCATTTCTTTTACATTTTCCAATTTTGTGGAGTACAGGTCTTTTGAATTATGACCTAATGATTCTCTGTATTTTCTCAGTGTCTGTCGTAATGTCCCTCTTTTTATTTCTGATTTTGTTAATTTGGATATTCTCTCTCTGTCTATCTTGTTGCTTTTCTCAAAGAATCAACTCTTTGTTTCATTGATTCTTTGTATTGTTTTCTTTGTTTCTATTTTATTGATTTCAGCCCTCAATTTGATTATTTCCTCCTGTCATCTACTCCTTCAGAGTGAGTTTGCTTCTTTTTGTTTTAGTGTTTTCAGGAGTGCTGTTAAATTGCTAGTGTAAAATTTCTGCAAATGCTTTATGTGTTCTATGAGCTTTCCTCTTAGTACTACAAGTTTGGATAAGTTGTGCATTAATTTTCACTGAATTTTAGGAAGTCTTTAATTTCTTTCTTTATTTCTTCCTTGACCCAGTGGTGATTCAGTTGAGTATCATTCCGCTTCCATGAGTTTGTAGGCTTCCTGCAATTTGTATTGTTGTATTCTAACTTTAAGCCATGGAGATCTGATAAGATACGGGGGTTGTTCCCAATTTTTTGTATCCATTAAGATTTGCTTTGTGACTAAGTATATGGTTAGTTTTAGAGAAGGTTCCATGAGATGCTGAGAAGAAGGTATATTTGTGTTTGGGTGGAATGTTCTATAGATGTCTGTCAAGCCCATTTTAGTCATAATTTCTGTTAGGCACCTTATTTCTCTGTTAATTTTCTGTCTGTGGACCAGTCCATTGGTGAGAGTGGGGTGTTGAAATCTCCCACTATTAGTGGTTGTGGAGTGTGATGTGTAACTTAAACTTTAGTTGTTTCCTTTACAAATGTGGATGCCCTTGTACTTGGGCATAAATATTCAGAATTGAGACTTTATCTTGGTGGACTTTTCCTGTGATGGACATGAAATGTCTTTCTCCATCTCTTTTGATTAATTTTAGTTTGAAGTCTATAGATATTAGATAGTAGGATTGCCACACCAGCTTGTTTCATAGGTCCATTTGACTGGAAAATCTCTGAGTTAATGTCTGTCTTTATAGTTGAGGTGTGTTTCTAGTATGCAATAGAAGGACAGATCCTGATTTTGTATTCATTCTGTTAGTCTATGTCTTTTTTTTTTTTTTTTAAGGAGAACTGAATTCATTGATATTAAGGGATATTAATGACCAGTAATTGTTAATTACTGTTATATTTTGGTTTTATTTGTGGTGGTGGTAGTGTGTGTGTGTGTGTGTTTTCCTTTTTTAGGTTTTGCTGCTGTGAGATTATCTATTTTGTCTGTGTTTTTGTGGGAGCAGCTAACTTCTTTGGGTTGGAGTTCCCCTTGTAGTACTTTCTGTAGGGCTGGATTTTTGAATAGATATCGTTTAAGTCTGGTTTTGTCATGGAATATCTTGTTTTCTCTGTATATGGTGCTTGAAAGTTTTGCTGGGTATAATAGTCTGAGCTGGCATCTGTGGTCTCTTAGTCTGCAAAAGTCTGCCCTGGACCTTCTGGCTTTGAGAGTCTCCATTGAAAAGTTGGGGGTATTTCTTAGAGGTCTGCCTTTATATGTTACTTGACCTTTTGACCTTTGCCCTTCACAGCTCTTAATATTCTTTCTTTTCTTTCTTTATTCTGTATGTTTAGTATTATGTGGTGAGAGAACTCTTTTTTTTTCTTTTTTTTGGTCCAGTCTATTAGGCATTTCCTTCATAGGTGTGTCCTTCTTTAGGATGGAAAAGTTTTCTTCTATAATCTTGTTGAACATACTTCTCCAGATTTTCTATTTTCAGAATTCTCTTGGTTTGTGGTTCTTTTTAATTGCCTATATTTCAATTTTCAATATTGGGCTGTTTCCTTCACCTGTTTGATTACTGTTTATTGTGATTCTTTACTTTCTTTAATGGATTTATTGGGGTTTCCCCCCAACTTCTTGTTTGTCTTTTCCTTGAATTCTTTAAGGGAATTTTTCACTTCCTCTTTGATGGCCTCTATCATCTTCATGAAATTATTTTTAAGGTTGTTATCTTCTGCATTGGGATGTTCAGGTCTTGCTGTTGTAGAACCACTAGGTTCTGGTGGTGCCGTATTGTTCTTAATGATTTTGAATGTATTCATACACTACTGTGTATCCTTCTGGGTTTGGTGTAACTGAAGGTACAGGTGTTGATTCTTCCTCCAATCAGTATGGTGGGGCCTTTGCCTCCAGGGGCCTCTGAATCTGCTGGGGATGATTGGCCTGGTGGGGTAGGGGATGGGGGCAGGGTGGTGAGGCCATCTGCCCGCAGGGGTCTTACCTGCTGACTGACTGCTGGGGTGTAATTGGTGGGAGAGGGCATGGGATGGGCCCTGGGCTATAGGACCTAGATACCAGTCCCTTCCTCCTTATATTTACTATATTTACTTTTCTATTGGAGAGACACCATGACCAAGGCAACTGATGGAAGGGAATGTTTATTAGTGGCTCACAGAGAGTTAGTCTATGCCATTATGGAGGGTGGAGCATGGAAGCAGCAGGAGACAGGCATGGTGCTGGAGCAGCAGTTGAGAGAGAGAGAGAGAGAGAGAGAGAGAGAGAGAGAGAGAGAGAGCACGAGAGAGAGTTCTTTGGCTATTTAACTGAAGAAAAAGGTAAAAATAGGCTAAATTATTTGAGGTAATGAACTTATTCAATATGTTTTCTGCCTTTGAATTCATTTTCTGGGTGACATTCTTTAGTTGAAATTATTCTGTCTTACATCAGCACAGTAGAGCTTTCAGCTTTGTGAAAAGCAAGTCCTAGCAAGAGAGAGCCAGAAAGCAGCGTTTCTCCTGCCTTGAGTCCTGGCATCCCTCACTGATGGACTGTAACCCAGGAATATAAACCGATAGCCTTCCCTCCCCTGAGCTGTCTTTAGCTACGGCATTCCTTACATCAATAGAATGAAGCTAGGGCACACAATTTATCCCCTTCACCGCCAGCCTCCTAATGCGACTGTGGTGATACACCCTACATCTTCTCCATCTCTGTCCCCAATCCCTGTGTACACCACACTGATGACCAGCACAACTCTCAGAGATTCACTGCCAACAAACTCTTCAAAGGGGACGCAATTGCCAGATAACTCTGTAGCCACCGCTAATGGACTATCAATAGAAACTGTCGCGTTAAAGTGATGTCAGCTCCATGAGAGGCAGAGAGAACTCTCAACTCCTATTGGCATTTCACACATAGAGTTAAGTATCCTAGCCTTTGTACGTTTAGTTTTATTGTCTAGGAAATGCAGTGATAGCTTTCAAGATGCTTTGTGGGAGGGGTAGATGAAGTAGAGTGAGAACTATATTCCACATTGAAGGGCATTCAATGATGGCTGGTTCACCTTGGGGTGGACAAACATCCTTTTCCTCCAGAAAACACCCTTTAAAAAAAACAATCACTTAAAACCCCTCTCATGTGACATGGTAAAAATGAAACTCAGAATGTTGTTTCATTTCTTAGAAAAGTGTACATAAAAAGAAGTTATTTGAGAAAATGAATGAGGTCATTTGAAGTGGGTTCCAACCTCTTAAAGTAAATTTCCTGAGGAAACAGTTTCTTGATGGTTGCATGAATTTAAATGGAATTTTTTTTAGCTGAATCAACTTTATGAACCACAGAATAAATCATCTCCTGTATAAACTTGGAGCCTGTTTAGGGAGAGAGTCACATGACCAGAAATTCCCACACCATCATCATCGCCATGAGCTGAACATTGAGTAAGAATGTCATAGTTCCAAAACAAATACTCCCCAGCCTCAATCCCAAACTTCTACAGCTGAGCTTTGGGTGACCATTCTATACAATCCAGTCGATCTTACTGTGAAAGCTCAATCAATGCCATGCTTTCTCACGAGTCCTTAGATAGCTATAGTAAAAACGATTTAGAGTGCACTCAAATCCTATTTCCCCTCATTTGGGAGATTAGGTCTATGTCCTTTCCTCTTAAATTTGGGTGCAATCTATTGGTACTTTGGCTACAAGAATAAGCAAAAGCAAGACAACACCGGAGACTGGGGACCTCGCATGGATTGCGTCAGAGCGCTTGCGTCTGTGGGAGGAGGAGGCTTAGCTGAAGTCATACACTAAGACCGAGTCCATCTGAGTGGATTGAGGCAGCTGCAGCCTTTCCAGCTAGGTACTGGACATGTGAGTGAAGAGGCTGGAGATGAGTCCACTCCCCTAGCCATCTGACTGTGACCACACAAGTAAGAACCCCACAGCTGGAAACCGTCAGCCGTGTAAACATGGGTGACTGTAGTTTTCAGTCAAGAGGTTTGGAGAGGCGTTTTGTTGTGATTATTATTTCTTTATAGACACATTTTCTTTTTATTTAAATTAAAAACAATCTTATTATATATACCAATCGCAATTCCCTCTCCCTCCCATCCTCTCATGCCCCCCCCACCAACCCCCTGTCCCACCCCCATCAACTCTCCAGGAAGGGTGAGGCCTCCCATGGGGGGTAATCAAAGTCTGTCACATCATTTGGGGCAAGGCCTAGGCCCTCCCCCATGTATTTAGCTGAGAGAGCATCCCTTCATAGGGAATGGGCTCCCAAAGTCCATGCACTAGGGATAAATCCTGGCTCCACTGCTAGAGGCCCCATAGACTGCCCAGGTCCCCCCACTGACACCCACATTCAGAGAGCCTGGTTCGGTCTTATGCTGGTTCCTAGCCGTCAGGCTGGGGTCCGTGAGCTTGCTGCAGTCAGCTGTCTCTGTGGGCTTCCCCAGCATGGTCTTGATCCCTTTGCTCATCACTCCTCCCTCTCTACAACTGTTAGTAAGATCCAGAAATTTTCCTGGCCTCAAACATTGGGAAACTAAGTTTCTGCTTCCACTGCTCACCTAGTTTAGTCTTGTTGACCTATCAAGCCATGGAGAGATCCAGTATGCTCACAGTAGAAGCGCTTTGCGCTTTGGGGCATGCTAGTGGATGAATTGAGTCTTTGTTTTAATGTTTTTCTTTTCTAATCTGTGTGTGTGTGTGTTGCACACATGTGTGAGGCAGGGAAGTGCCACAGCATGTATATGGTCATGCAGAGGTCAACTTCAGGTGTTGGTCCCATCTTCCATCTTCTGTGAGAAAAGCTCTCTTGTTGTTCACAGCTGCATACATCAGGCTGCTGGTCCTCAAGCTTCCGAGGATTTCCCTTGTGCCTCCCGTCTAGCTCTAGAAGCACTGGGTTCGGACCAGCACTGTTGCGTCAAGCTCTCCACGGATTCTTGAACTGTGAAGCCAGGTCCTCACCCTTGGGCATCTGGAGGCGTCTATCACTAAACCACTTCCCCAGCCACTGTTGCCGTTTGAGTGTGGGTCTTGCTCTGCACCTCAGGCTGACTTTGTCTTCTCAGTCTGTCCCCCTGCCTCACCTGAGTGCTGGGGACACAGGCATGCTCTACCATGACCCTTTATTGTTGACTTATAACCTAGTAACTGAACTCAAACGATTGCTGACTGAATAAATCATTAAGCACAGTGGAGACCTTCAATGCAATTGTTTTTGCTTATTAAAGGTTCATACTCTCAGCTATTAATTGAAAAAAAAATGAATGCTTCATTTTTCCCCTCAAAAATATACCCTACCCCACCCCGCTCCCGACTCTCCGTGGAATTTCCCAGATACAGCCTGTCATCTAGGACCTCCCAGCCATGGCTCATGGCATTTCTTGGGACATTCTTCCTCTCCAGACTGTGGCCCGACAACCCCCACACATTCTTCCATTCTTCATGTTAATACTTCCTCCCCAGACTAGCAGGCAGTGCACCCATTCACCCACCATCACGGACTGGGCACACTTCAGCGGACCTCTCGACGGAGCACAGCAAGGAATTCAAAGAAACATCAGTTTGATGGAGAAATGATTTCAGTCGACAGTTACGCTGTAGTATGGTGAATATTTGGGGAGCACATCCAAGCGATTTCACAGAGCCAGGAGTACTAAGATAAGGATATCTCAGTAAGTATGGGGTCGTTGCAATTGAGTCAAAAGGTTGCAGTAATGAAATTCTATGAAGGTCAGCACCTTCCCCCAAGTCCAGTGCTCCCAGCTTTCCCAGTTCCAGCTCCTGAAATCCCACTGTCCCTATCAGAATTACTTCTTTCCTAGTAACAAGTGTGGTGCGGATTCTACTGTAGCAACAACCACTCAAACTTGTAGAACTGGCTTTCCGCAGCCGACGAAGATGTCTGCAGAACAGGTTCTGCCAGTAGAGGGCTCCAGGGCTTTTGCCGTCTGCAATGCATAGCTTTACTTACGGACTATAGATGTTATTAAAATATAGAGTGTGCGGGCTCACAGATTGTTTGCTATTATTCTATAATGGGATTTATACAAAACTAGAGAATCGGTACCTAAAAAATAAGTACTTATAGTAGTCTGGCAGGGTGACGAATATCTATGAATATAATTATTTAAAAACAGGGCTAGGCCCACAGACTGGGAAAAGGTCTTCACCAACCCTACATCTGACAGATGGCTGATCTCCAAAATATACAAAGAACTCAAGAAACTAGGCAATAAAATACCAAATAATCCTATTAAAAATGGGGTACAGAACTGAATAGAGAATTCTCAATAGAGGAAATCAAAAAGACTGAAAGACACTTAAGAAAGTGCTCCACATCCTTAGCTATCAGGGAAATGCAAATGAAAACAACTCTGAGATACCATCTTACTCCTGCCAGAATGGCTTAAATTAGAAATACTAAAGTCCACTTAGGCTGGAGAGGATATGGAGAAAGGGGAACACTCCTCCACTACTGGTGGAAGTGCAAACTTGTACAGACATTTTGGAGATCAGTATGGTGGTTCCTCAGGAAAGTGGGAATCATTCTACCTCAGGACCCAGCAATCCCCATCTTAGGCATATACCCAAATGATCCACATCCATGCAACAAAGACATCTGTTCAACTATGTTCATAGCAGCATTATTTGTAATTGCAAGAACCTGGAAGCAACCTAGATGCCCCTCAACTGAAGAATGGATAAAGAAGATATGGCACATCTACATAATGGAAAACTACTTAGTGGGAAAAAACAACAGAATCTTGAAATTTGCAGGCAAATGGATGGAACTTGATGAAACCATCCTGAATGAGGCAACCCAGTCACAAAAAGAGGAACATGATATGTACTCACTCATATATGGATTTTAGACCTAGAGCAAAGGATCACCAGCCTATAATTCACACAGCCAGAGAAACTAGGATAGAAAGAAGATTCTAAGAGATTCATACAAGGTCCCTCACAGAAAGGGACAAGATCTCCTGAGAATATTGGGAGGGGGCAGTGAGTGGAGAGGGAGCTAGGAGAAAGAGAATGGGAGGAGAGAAAGAATGGGGGACCAGGAAGATTGAGTCAAGGGAGGAATAGATGAGAGAGAGAAAGAGAGAGAGAGAGAGAGAGAGAGAGAGAGAGAGAGAGAGAGAGAGCATAAAAGAGGTTTGAAGAGAAATCTGACTCTAGAGGAATGTCCAGTACAAGATTGACCCAAACTAACAATCTGAGCAACAGTGGAAAGGCTACCTTAAATGCCCTTCCCTGATAATGAGATTGATGACTAACTTATCCACCATCATAGAGCCCTCATCTAGTAGCTGATGGAAACAGAAGCAGACACCCACAGCTAGACACTGAGCAGAACTGGAATCCAGATGCAGTGAGGAAGAACAAGACCAGACCACAGAAACACACAGACAGCTGACCTGAACAAGGAGGAGCTAACGGCCCCCAGACTGATAGCTGGGAATCCAGCATGGGACTGACTCAGGCCTCCCTGAACATGGGTCTCAGTTAGAAGGCCTGGGCAGTCTAAGGGACCTCAGACAGTGGAAACAGTATGTTATCTCTGGTGAATGAAAGGATTTTGGGAGCACATTCCCCATGGAGGGATACTCCCTTAGCCTAGAGGCAGGAGGGAGGGCCTAGACCCTACTCTAAATGACTTGACAGATTTTGTTGACCCCTCCTGGAAGGCATCACCCTCCCTGTGGAGTGGGGGTGTGTGGGATGGGAGGGTAGTCGGGGGCATGGGAGGGAGGGAGAGAGATAAAGGGAGGAAGGGAGAGAGGGGGAGGGACAGAGAGGGAGGGAGGCAGGGAGGGAGGGAGAGGGAACTGGAATAAGAGGCAAAATAAAATAAAATAAAATAAAAATAAATAAAAACAGGGCTAGGGACATAGCTCAGTTGGTAGAGTTCTTGCCTGGCATGCACAAGCTCTCTTCCCAGCAAGTCATAAGCCAGGTTTAGTGGTACTCACCGGTAATCCCAGTACTCAGGGGGTCGAGGTAGGAAAACAAGAACTTCAATGTCATCATCAGCTACATAGTGAGTTCAAGGCCGGCTTGGGGTACTTGCCGGTGCAGAGCAAACCTATGTGACATCTTTAATATCTTTGTAATTTAATTTTCTTACTAATTTCTCATCTTTATTATTTTACAGAAGTATTATTCTGTGACTTATTGGAAGTGTTAAGCTCGTAGCCCTTCACCAAAGATGGTTTGAAAAATGCTGGTAGACACTAGACCTGAACATCCTCTGCCGTTCCTGTCCCTTGGGCACCACCCGGTCCTCCCCCTTCCCTCCCGCGTCAGGCCCCAAGGAAACCAAGGCGAGGTCTCACTTGGCACCTGTGGCTCTCCCCAGCACGTCTTACCCCACCCTGCCCTAAACCTCTGCAGACCAGGGGCCAGGCTTCACTCCCTCTCCCCAGCCTCTAAGTCCTACAGGACCGCGGAGATTCTGGCCACGTGCTGGCCTGGTTCTCTCTCGGCCTCTTGTCTCTCTTGGCTTCATTCTCCGCTCTTGCTTTCCCGGTTCCCATGCACTGTCTTGGTTCTCTCTCTACGTCTCTCAGTCTCTGGCCACGTTCGGTCTGGACTCTTCCAGACACCTCTGCGCGGTCATGTGCCTATCTTCATTCACGGTGCTCTTGCAGTTTGCTTTCCTGCGTATGTGCCTGCTGCCCCGGAAGAATTTCTGTGACTGTGCCAATGTGACATTGTGAGGGTGGAGCCCTTTCTGAGTGGATCCTCGCCTCTGTGTGAGTCCCCAGTATAGCTAAAACACAGCGTGTACATTTCTTACTATTTCACAGAACCCCGTATCAGGACTAGACCAGTATTCCTGACGAATTGATGGGAATTCGTAGAGAGGCAAGCTCGTGGTTTCCATGCTTCTACCTCTGATGGCTTCCAGCTCAAAGATTTGTGAGCATGCCTGCACCTGCGGGGGGGGGGCAGTGACTTCAGCTTTAAGAGACACCAACAGTGAAAATGAAAAGAAAAACAAAGGAAACAAAAAAAGCATATGGCCATCCTGTGTGAGTCCGCAGTTAGTTTTCTCAACTAAAACTTCAGGATGGAAATGCAGACCTATTGGAAGCCCCGAGGCAGACGCTCTGCAGAGGATGCAGCTGAGTCACACCCTGACTGCAGAAGCAATGTTGTCATCTGTGGAAGTTGTGGAAACTTTTTCTTAGCAATGGTCATTGTAAAGAGAGAAGTGGTCTTATGTGGGTCACACCTACAGAGCAATTATTCATATTCTCAAACTCTAGTCCAGTTCTGTTTAAGATCTGGAGGCAGAACAGTTCCATCGGTTTTGAACCTCTCAGTCTGCTAATAACATTCTTGGCATATGATTAGGATCAAGGTGGCCACTAAGACAAATTGGGAAAATTAGTCCTTAATGTCCAGGCTTAATTTGGAATGTCCCGGGTGCTAGGATGACCATTTGTTCTAATATTTAGACTCTCTCCTATTTCCTGAGATAAGGTCTTAATACCCACACAGACACCAGTGGTATAGGAATGTTTTATTCTAGTAGCTGGTCTTTGGCTGTGAATCCCGACACACGTCTGCCACACCCTTAGCATTTCCTGCATGATGGGAGCTTCTTTTGTTTTCATGAGGTGACATTTTGTGGGATCCTGGGCAGGGTTGGCCATCAGAAAGATGAAACTTGGTTAGAAAGCACACGGCACCATCTTCTGCAGAGGGAGATGATACTAGCAATTGATCACGCCGTGCGAGGGAGCCGTGGTAAAAATTCCTCGGGTGGGGACTGAAGAGATTCCCGGGTAGTGAACAAAGCACACTGACATCTGAGAGGATCATGTTTGGGGAGAGTTCAGAGCTCCGTGCTTCTCATAAGCCTTCCAAGAATGCCTCTCTAAATCCTCTTTGATGCTCTTTCGACAATAGTAATATTTCCCTGAGCTCTGTGAGCCATTCTAGCAAATTATTCCACATAAGAAAGATAATAGGAAGTCCTGGTCAGGGTCTGGTCTCCAGAGCCTCAGGCGGCCCAGCTACACTCTTGGAATGCAAAGTGAAAAGCAGTGTTATATGACTGCCTACACGCTAGGTAGGCAGTGCCATACTTAAACTGTCGGATACACAGTTGGCATTGGGACACCTAGAGAACTGGTTAGTGCGGTAGAAAACCCCACCTATCTGGTGGCAGAGTGTAGTGAATACGGAGGAGAAAGCAGTTTGGGTTTTCCACGCGGATCCAAGTCTGTTCAAAAGTCCTTGACTGGATCCCAAAGTGCCAGGAGGTTGTGTTATGTCCCTACTACCAATGTTTCCCGCTGTGTCCTGTTCAGATGCTTGTTTATACCAGGTTAGCTATACAGCTTGTCGAATGAATCCTCAGATGTCTGCTCTATACCCTATACGTCCTTCCTTTAGCAGCCTTGTTAGTCAGTGGCAGCTGGCCTTTTGAGTCCTATGATCTACTCCTCTCCCTACACAATTTACCTCTGGTTGTATCAGAGTGATCTCAGTGTCTCTCCCACATCCTGGGATCTCCATTACATCATCAAACCTCACCTGTTCCACTCAGTTGAGATTGGACCCCAATTTCAACCTCACTTATTTCCCTGACAATGTTTCGCTCTGTAGCCCAGGTTAGCCCCAAAGTTGCCACTTTCTTGCTTTGACCTGAATGACTACTGGGATTATACTCCACATGCCTGGCCTTTCACCCAATAAAACATGTGTTTGCCCACGAGACTGGGACTTCCTGTCAGCACCACGCCCGGGCTGTTTTCAATACAGGTTCAACTATGTTCTCTGTTCCAAGCAGATTCACCATGCGTTCTTAGGAATTTGTCGTGCCCAAATTGATTTTAAGACTTGATTTTTACCGTGGAGTTTAATTTCATCTGACTAACATGGACAAAGAGGGAAAGGAGCCATGCTTTGAAGGAATGAGAGCTTTCTGTAGAAGGAGAAGCTTGACTTGGAGGTAGACTGTTACTAAGGCTGAGTAGCAGCCCTGTAGTCTCTTGTCCACTCTACCATTTTTACAGTGTATCCCTTAACGCCCCCATCCCCTACCCCGGGACAAAGGTGGAGGGCATCGGCTGTGGTAAAGCATGGAATATGGTCTGTGAGCAAGGTCAAGACCGAGGTTTCAGGACAGAAGAAGGATATGGTGCCGTTACTGACCCTGGGAGCGCGGAGGAAGGAGCCGCTCTGCAGAAGGGTAGATTTGTTGAAGAGGACTCAGAACTTTTCAGTTTTAAAACCACGAAGGGCGCCACCTAATAGTGCCGAGTCTAAATCGGCAAGCACAACAAAGGGCACAACTGAGCTACTCAGCTAGTACCCCGAGGGTGAAGTCTGAGTGACATCTACTCAGCTAGTGCCCCGAGGGTGAAGTCTGAGTGACATCTACTCAGCTAGTGCCCCGAGGGTGAAGTCTGAGTGACATCTACTCAGCTAGTGCCCCGAGGGTGAAGTCTGAGTGGCATCTACTCAGCTAGTGCCCCGAGGGTGAAGTCTGAGTGACACCTACTCAGCTAGTGCCCCGAGGGTGAAGTCTGAGTGACATCTACTCAGCTAGTGTCCCGAGGGTGAAGTCTGAGTGACATCTACTCAGCTAGTGCCCCGAGGGTGAAGTCTGAGTGGCATCTACTCAGCTACTGCCTGAAGTCTGAGTGACATCTACTCAGCTAGTGCCTGAAGTCTGAGTGACATCTGAGCATGTCCTACTGCTAAGGTCCTCACGGTTTTGATGCACTGAGGACTGTAAATTCAGAAGCACCATGATGGAGGCAATTCAGCCTTCCCTCAGGATCCGGGGGTCACTAAAAGTCTGCAATGAAAAAATGCAAGACATCAACTAGAGAGCAATGACAGCAGAGTTAAGCTCAATTAACTCACTTTCTGTTTATCTGACTCGAGAATGGCGAGCCCTTGGAAGGCAGAGTTCTGGGCTGAGGCTTGCTTCGGTGTGGCTGATTGAGGTCTGGAGTTCTCCATAAAAGGCCTGTTCCACAGTCACCATGAGGGCCAAATAAATCACATTTTTAAAAGAGCCAGCAAATTTATGTTTCTTTTAATCCATCATCACCTAAGCAAACTAAATAAAGGCACACACACACACACACACACACACACACACACACACACACACACACACTCCCTTTGTTTTCCTGAGTGTGGCTTATTTAATGTGATGATTTCCAGGTGCATCTGGTTTCTTGCAGATGTCATGAGTCCATTATCTTAAAGGCTGCACAAAATCCTGTTATGTACATGTACTACTTTTTCTTTCCCCTGGTTGATGGCCACCCAGGAGGGCGTTTTCCTAGCCATGTGGACAGTGCAGCTGTTAGCAGGGGTGTGGATGTGTTGCTGTCATATGGCTCTAGGTAGACCCCCGTGTTGGTATAGCTGGGTCATATGATAATTCTATTTTTAGTTTGTTTGAGGAACCTCTGCTCTGCACAGGTTTATACTCCAAGTTTTCCTTTCTTCACATCCTAGCTAGCACGGGAAGATGGAATACCCATGAAATTGTAATGTGCATTTTTCTGATAACTGGTAGCTAAAGATATCAAACATTTAAAAATGTATTTATTGGCTATTTGTATAGAAATAGATTTTTGGCAGGGGTGGAGGAAAGCCCCAGAAGGTTACTGTTTCCCTATCCCCATTGTTAGAAAACATGCAAGTTCCTTTGTCAATAAAATGTGGACAAGTCATGTTTGTTTCACCCACAGGATCTTTTAAGAGTCAGTATAATATTTACCAATAACTCTTTCCCTTCCATGGAGATGGGCAAGGCCAAAACAGTTCCATTAGACAAGTCATGTCTAGTGATTCGACAAATAAAATAGAAGAAATGGGCATAACATTGAAATCCTATAGGGAAAAGTGTGTTCTGTATCTAATGATTCAACATGCAGAATAGAAAAAGTGGAACATAACATTGAAATACAGAAAAAACTTGTTCCATGTCTGATGTTTCAACAAATAAAATACAAAGACTGGAACAGAAGATTGAAATTCTAACAGAAAGAATTTGTTCCATGTCTGAGACTAATGACAAGCTAGCAGAAAGAACATTGTTTCTGGAAGACAGTTTGCATGCCATTCAGATAATATCTAAGGATGACAATATTAAATGTTTAGGATCATATATATGCCAGACCCACTGGCAGGTAGGGCTGTCTCTTCCTGGGGCTGAATGGGAAAGAGAGTGTTGACGACCTAGACCCCTCTCCCCCAGTCACCAGAGAGAACCACACTGAGTTGGGAGCCTTGTCACAGCAGGAACTCCTTTTATTGTAACAGGTACTTATATATCATTAGGGGTAGGAGCATGGACCTTAGGATGAGGTGGAGGTATTGGGACCAATTGCAATTCACCACATCAGCAGTAGCTAGGCAGAGGCAGTTTTGCTGAATCACTCCTATGCAGAAGTGATAAGCCAAAGACGGGTTGGGTTGCCAAGCTCTAGCCAGGCTCAGGAAATTCCACTAGACCTTGTGTCTGGGCCTTTTTAGGCCCAACATATATAAGTCAAGAGAACAAGAAACTGACTGATTCAATGAAATCTTTAGAAACTTATAATGTCCAGGAAGTTCAAACACTCAGAGAAACAATAGTGAATAGATTACAGGCCTTTGAAGACCTTCAATCTGATACACCAGAAGTAGAGATACAAACAATAGGGCAAGAAAAAGACTTAATATTACCTGCATCTTTCAGAGTCAGGGAAGACCTTCCTAAGGTCATCATGTCATCTTCTATGGCTTTCCCTGTGGCTGTTACGGAAAAAAACAGCAACGATAAAACACCCGAAAGGTTTTGTAGAATGTTAGTGGGAACCAATACCTATGAAAGATTTAAAGGTACAAAGGAAGCAGTAGGTAGTCTCTTATGGCACGCACTCACCATATGTGAGGCAATTAGTAATGGGCAAAAAGTAATAGGGTGACCCCCTAAGGATTGGGGTCAATTATTATCAGCTGTCCTTGAAAATTCATCTAAAATTGAATGGAGGGGTTTATGGAGGGAAGAAGCCAAAGCTCTTGAGCTTCAGGGCTTAAAGAAAGGTTACAAAGATCCCCAGATAAAATTCTTGGTGAGGGTCTTTACACTGATCCAGACACTCAAGCTGCTGCTGCTGAACACTGTAACCAGTAAGGTTTTTCCCCCCCGCCGCCACGCCAGCTTTGTCCCTCTGCCGCGCCTGCCCCAATTAATGCACAGAGACTCTGTATTTGATACAATGCTGTTGGCCTGGTTACTTGTTTCTTATCGGCTAGCTCTGTCTTAATTATTAACCCATTTCTATGTATTTCCACGTGGTCTTACCGAGAGCGGAGGAATGACAGTTCTGTTCTTTCCAGGCTCTCCATCTTGACTCCTCTTTATTACTTTCTATTTCCTCCTTGTCTCCTAGCCCCTCCTATCTTCCTTTCCTATTGGCCAACAGTGCTTTATTATTAACCCATATGAGAAGCATATTTACATAATGGCATCTCCCATCAGAACACATCTTGTCTCTATGCAGTGCAGCAGATTTGAATGCTTGGGATAAGGTTCATGAACCAGGGGGAGAGAATTGAACCCTACACCAAGGAGTTGCAGGAAGTGAGGGAATGTTACACCACATTTTTGCAAAGATTGTCTAGAGCAGTACAAATAGGGGTAGCAGATCCAGAATATTCATAGAATCTTTAGCTTCTGAGAATGCGAATCCACAATGCAAAAAGGTGTTTTGGCCCCTAAAGATCAGATCAACACCATTAGATGAAAGGATCCTGCACACAATCAATACTGAATATAACAATTATAACAATGAAGCTTGGGTAGGAGAAGCAATCTCTATAGGTTTGACAAAATATCAAAACACCTGATGTCTTAATTGTAGTAGAATACAACATCAAGTAAGAAATTGTAGGCAAGGCATTCCTAGAAATAATGCTTCTTCTAGTAATGAATGAAACAAAAGGCCTCAACCTTCTGGATTATGTAGAAGATGCAGCAAAGGCTGACACTGAACCAATGAATGCAGATCGAAGGGACAAACAAGGAAACCTGTTAGGAGTAGTTTTTCTGCTGGTCTGGTTCCAGAGCCGCCACAGCCACAAATAGCACACAGAGATGCTGTATTAGATATAAAGCTGTTAGGTATCGGCTAGCTCTGTCTTAAATATTAGCCCATTTCTATTAATCTTAGTATTTCCACGTGGACTCATCTTACTGGAGAGTGGGGCCCGGACTTCTGTTGTCTCAAGTCTCTACATGTTGACTCCTCCCTACTTCTTCCTCTCTCTTCCTAGTTTCCTAGTCTGCCTATCTTGCTTTCCTATTGGCCAACAGTGCTTTATTCATTGATCAATATGTAAACATATTTATAGAATGACATCTCCCATCAGAAACCCTTTACAATGGGAAACTCCTTGGGAGACCTCTCGAAGGCCCCATGTTGAAAGTGGTTTGGTCATTCCCAGTCACTGTGGAAGACAACATTCCCCAGGACAATTAGAAAACCCAGTGCTCTAGAGGATAGATTAGCTACAGAGGATGAATCAAATGTACATGGAGGAATAAAAAAAAAAGAAGGAGATTTTTGGCAAACTTCTATAAATGATCAAAGACCTAAATTAAAACTATAAATAAATAACATTATGTTAATAAGCTTTGTAGAGACAGGGGTAGATATAACTATTATAACAAAACATCTTGGCCTCCAAGATGGCCCCTGCAGGAGACAAATGTTCAATTCTTAGGGATTGGAACCCTATCTCAAGTAAAACAAAGCAAGAGATGGGTTGAATGTGTAGGGTCATAAGAACAAAGAGGAAGGCTGAGACCACAATAGCAATAAATATAGCAATAAATCTATGGGGTTGTGATATATTGTAGCAATGAAATACCCAGATTGACATTCCTTCATTATTAGATATGAACCATAAACAAATTCATGGCTGTAGAAAAAAATATTAAGCACTATATAAAACAGATGCCAAATATCCAGGCTGTGGAAAAACAGAATACAAGTGCCAAACTAACAGAGGAACCTGAACTTCTATCTTTAAAATGGCTAACAGATGAACCTGTCTGGGTGGGACAAAAGCCTATGACCCCTGCAAAGCTAGAGGCTCTAGAAAAGCTGGTTCAGGAACAGCTAAATGCAGCTATATGAATCTACCAGACCTTGGAATTCTCCTGTATTTGTTGTCAAAAAGGAATCTGGAAAATGGAGAAATCTTACAGACCTGAAAACCATGAATAAAGCAATTCAGCTAGTGGGATCTCTACAACCTGGAATGCCCTTGCCTTCTCTGATACCTAAAGAATGGCCTGTTTTAATTATTGATTTAAAAGATTGCTTCTTCATCATACCTTTACAAGAAGAAGATAGAGAAAAATTTGCCTTCACGGTACCTACTTACAATTCTCCACCAGTCAAGAGATATCAATTGAAGGTCTTACCATAGCGAATGTTAAATAGTCCCACCCTGTGCCAATATTTTGTGCAAAACCATTGGAAATAATTTGTAAACAGTTTTCACAGTCCATGTATTTACCATTATATGGATGATATATTGTTGGCTGACTCTAAGTTAGAAACATTAGAAAAAAGTTTGAGGAAGTAATTTTACCTCATTGGGGATTACAAATTGCCCATGAAAAAATACAAAAAGGAGATTCTATCAATTACTTAGGATATAAAACAGGACTACACAAAATACACACACACACACACACAAAATACAGATCAGGAGAGATTGATGCCAGACACTCAATAATCTGCAAAAATTATTAGGAAAGATTTCTCAACTACAGACCATTATTGGAGTAGAAGGGAATGATTTGAAAAACTTGAAAATGACCCTAATAGGGGACAAGAACTTAAATAGTCCACAAACATTATCAGCTGAAACTGAAAAGGAATTAGAATGGGTAGAAAAGAGAATACTAGAAGCACAGGTGGGCCGGGTAAAAAAGTCCACCTTGTTCATTCTATAACCAAAGCCCTCTCCCAGCAGGTGGTAATCCTAAAGGTATACATAGAAATGAAATCTGGCAAATGAATGTGTTTCACTTTGCAGAATTTGGAAAATTAAAATATGTGTACCATACAAATTACACATTTTCAGGGTTTCAATGGGCCATTGCTCTGAGCTCTGAAAAGGCTGATTCTGTTATTACATATCTATTAGAGGTAATGGCTATTATGGGTATACCTGTACAATAAAAACTGACTATTCTCCATAATATGTCTCCACTAAATTGAAACAGTTTTTTAAACATTATAATGTAAAGCATATACCTGGTATACCACACAATCCTACAGGACAAGCAGTGGTTGAGAGATCTAATCAAACTTTAAAGGAAATGTTTTATAAACAGGCAGGGGGAACAAAGACCTCCAAATACAGATTATATAATTCTTTACTAACATTAAGTTTTCTTAATGCTAACGAGAAAGGAAAAACAGCAGAAAGACACTGGACAATAGAAAAAACTTCTGAACTAAATCAGCCCGTATACTTCAAGGATGTATTGACTTCAGTATGGAAACCAGGATATGTGTTACTTGGGGTAGGGGCTTTGCCTTTGTTTCTACAAGAGAAGAAAGGCTTTGGATACCATAACAGTTGATCAAGATACTATTGGAACAGGAGAAACCTCTTGATGAGGAGAAATGATAGATAATACACTAAGGTATATCCCACAAGTTGTATGAATACCTCACAAAGGTAGGGGAAGTAGTTTGCTCTTAACTTTATAGGATGACAGAAAATACCCATCTTCCAAAAAAAAAAAGCCCACCAAAAAACAAAAAGACACCAATTGTGTGTCTTCTAAAGAAGAGAGGATAGCTATCCAGAAAGAAACAACATACAAAGAAGAATCTGACGTGTGGTAAGATATTTATACTAAACACGGTCTCTTGTCTTCTTCCCAGAACAATCGTAGTCCCAATTCACTTAAAAATCAAACCTGGCTTTGGAGTTGGACTTGGCCCTCCTTCAAACATGTTGTTTAAATAAAATTCAGAGTTTCTGTTTCATATCAAAAGGTCATTGGTGTAAGACAAAAGAAAACAATATCTAGGACTATGATTGCCTTAACTCTATCTTCTTTAAAATCCTAATTTTCCTCATTCTTAATTTCATCCTTATTGTTA